>NW_027362764.1:170885168-171582668 GCF_046119375.1 Phyllobates terribilis
CTGCTCCCCGCATTCATTATTTACATGCACCCCCTGCCCCAATTCATTATATCATGTCCTGCTCTCCCCACCCCATCATCATTTATCATTTACTGTCCCCCACCCCACATTCATTATGTGCAGCTCATTATCCCCCTACTCCCAATTCCCCCATGTGCAGCTCATTTTCTCCCAATTCCCCCATGTGCAGCTCTCACCCCCCCATGTGCACATCTCTCATCCCCCTCCCCCACATGTGCCCCTCTCTCATCCCCCTCCCCCACATGTGCACCTCTCTCATCCCCCTCCCCCACATGTGCCCCTCTCTCATCCCCCTCCCCCACATGTGCACCTCTCTCATCCCCCTCCCCCACATGTGCACCTCTCTCATCCCCCTCCCCCACATGTGCACCTCTCTCATCCCCCTCCCCCACATGTGCACCTCTCTCATCCCCCTCCCCCACATGTGCACCTCTCTCATCCCCCTCCCCCACATGTGCACCTCTCTCATCCCCCTCCCCCACATGTGCACCTCTCTCATCCCCCTCCCCCACATGTGCACCTCTCTCATCCCCCTCCCCCACATGTGCACCTCTCTCATTCCCCTCCCCCACATGTGCACCTCCCATTCCCCCCACTCCTAGTAAATTGTATTTAAAAAAAAAAAAAAACTTGTTATACTTACCCCCATGCGATCCCTGCAGAATCCTGGCGCTCGTCCAAATCGATGACACCAGGTTCTCCTGACTTCCGGTCATGTGACGGTGCCGTCACATGACCGGAAGTCAGGGGAATCATGAAAGCGCTGCCGCAGCAGCGCAGCGCTGAGATGTTCCGGCCCCGGCGCTTGGCATGGGGCCGGGGGCCCCATGAGGAGAGAGACGCACAAGAGGGGGGCCCCCAAGGGGGCCCCTACCGGCTGGGCCCCATACTGGAGTCAGGGCAGTCATGCCCTGATGGCGGCCCTGCTGGAGGCTGAAGGGGCCCCCTCTCCCTCGGGGCCCCCGTTCAATGAACCGGCTGCACGGGCGGTAGTTCCGCCCCTGGATGCAAGCGAGTAGCTTTTCTCTTGCTTTTAAGATATCCTGAAAATGGTAGCAATGGGTGACAAGCTTTGAAAAAACCCCACTGTAAGGAGATGTCTATGCTATCTGCCACCACCTAGTGGTCTTGATTTGAACTGCGGCCTGTCAACAGTTTTGCTATTGTGCTGCAAAAAAAAAAATAGATTTTTATTAAAAAAAATAAATTCTGGTTAGGTAAGGGAAGACACATTTAGATGGAGTATTAGGACAGTTAAAGAAGTTGTCCAGTACTTTTTATTATCTCTCCAATGTATTCACCCTGTGCCCATAAGTGCTTTTGTAAGTACCCTTGGTTGTCCTTCTTGCCTGTGAGCGGCGCTATTGCTGGCATCATGTGACCCCGGCTGCAGCCAGCTTTTTCTTCCACTGATGTCGCGCGGTCCCCGCGGTGGCTACTGGATTGTGGGCAGGGTTACCCCGCGCATCACACCCAGCATCCACGATCTTTCCCAATGAATGAGGAGAGGGAGAGCGTGCGGTGGATGCTGGATGTGACGCGTGGGACAACCCGCCCACAGCCCATCACTCACCGTGGAGCACAGCACTTTCACGCCCGGCTGCATCTGGAACATGACATGACGTCAGCGCCGGCTGCAGCCGGGGGTCACGTGATGCCTGTGAGCGGCCAGTGATAGCGCCACTCACAGGCAAGAAGGACAGCACAAGGTAATTAGAAAAACACTTATGGGCACATGCTGAATACATTGGGGCAATTGAAAAAAGTACTGGACAACTCCTTTAATGCTATTAATGCTTTCTGTGTGTGACAGGTTAATACCTACAATATAACGTCAAAAGTGCTGGTCTCTCATGATTGTCTCGTATTAAAGGGGTTTTCCACGTTTAATTACTTTATGCTGATGTACTTCCTCTTGGTGTAACAGCTCGATTTATTATTTTCACCTAGGAGATCAGCGTAAAATAATTCTACATGGAAAAACCCCTTTAAATCTTCTTAAAGGTGCTAAAAGCTTTGTACACTGAAAATACATAATCAGCATGTTTGATGTTCCAATAAAACATATTCATGACTGGTCACTTTACTAAATACATGTAACCATTACAATTAGTGAGCAAAAGTTTTCAAAGATTTCAGTCGTCTAGATAAGGTTATGTTCGCACCGCAAACACAAGGATGCAATGGTTCTTATTTTTGTATCAGATGAAAGAATGAATTAAGGGGTGATTCAGACAAGATTTTTTTTAAAGCAATTCAAAAAGTGCATAAAAATAATAAAAGAAGTCCCTTTCACCTTCCCCGCTCCACCCACTCCCGCTGTACTTCCTGCTGCAACGATAAAGTCTTTATATGGACATGTGACTGCTGCAGCTAATCACAGGCCACTGCTGCAGCCAATCACTGGCCACTCCTGCAGCACACTATTAGCTGTAGGAGTGACATGTATTTTTTTCAGGATGTCATCACTGCAACAGTAAATACAGAGATCGAAATGGAGTGTGGAGGAAATTGGTAAAGTGATTTTGACTCTTTTTTTTTATATATATATATATATATATATATATATATACACATTTTAAACTGTTTTCAAAAACATTATTTTTTGGCTGGGCAACCCCTCTAAGTCGTTGGGCAGTAATATTATGATCAGCTATTGTACTTCTGTGCTCCATCAGGTGCCATATAAAGTAGACATTTTTCCCTAGAAGCATTATCTCCGTATGGAGATACAGAGGCTGTAGAGCAGCACCCAGACGCTGTCCTGTTCCAAACTGAATAGTCATAGGTCCTCTGTGTGCTGTTGCAGAGGCTTTGAGCCACGTGCATGAGCTCTTGATTTTGGAGGCCCATAGTTTTTAAACATGAAACTAATCTTAGACAGTGTTGATAACTATAGCCATATCTTATTTGAGGCCTTCTTTACACTTTATTCTGCAAGGACAGGTCCTGAGCTCCAGATCCCCGGCCTCTTGTGCTTTTATTACTCAATTGTATCCTCTCTTACTTTGTGTCCAAAATGAGACGTTTAGTAAAATGGGACAATAATGCCTTAAAAGAATATTACGTGCCCTTTACGTATTTGTCGCACATTTCAGGCTCGCACACATGGTAACTTCGCGAGTGATTTCTATATGACTGCTGCCTGGAATCCTGTAGATCCGCTCACGTTGTAAATCATGGTGACATTAATACTTGTGTCCAGTGAGCACTAGAACATGGTGTCTTTAAACCCTGTGTCAAACACAATTGCTTAATTATAGCTGGGAAAAGTAAACATGTAGCATGAGTTACATCGAAACTTGTGACTTTTCTCAATATTCCCTCTTTTCATAGAAAAATCTGAACGTTATACAATGTATCCCTTTTACTGCATTGTATAACTGTGTAGATTATATTGTTGCTTTGTTTTGAGTCTTATACAGTACAGACCAAAAGTTTGGACACAACATCTCATTTAAAGATTTTTCTGTATTTTCATGACTTTGAAAATTGTACATTCACACTGAAGGCATCAAAACTATGAATTAACACATGTGGAATTAAATACTTAACAAAAAAGTGTGAAACAACTGAAAATATGTCTTATATTCTAGGTTCTTCAAAGTAGCCACCTTTTGCTTTGATGACTGCTTTGCACACTCTTGGCATTCTCTTGATGAGCTTCAAGAGGTAGTCACCGGAAATGGTTTTCACTTCACAGGTGTGCCCTGTCAGGTTTAATAAGTGGGATTTCTTGCCTTATAAATGGGGTTGGGACCATCAGTTGTGTTGTGCAGAAGTCAGGTGGATACACAGCTGATAGTCTTATTGAATAGACTGTTAGAATTTGTATTATGGCAAGAAAAAAGCAGCTAAGTAAAGAAAAACGAGTGGCCATCATTACTTTAAGAAATGAAGGTCAGTCAGTCCATAAAATGGGTAAAACTTTGAAACTGTCCCCAAGTGCAGTTGCAAAAACCATCGAGCGCTACAAAGAAACTGGCTCACATGAGGACCGCCCCAGGAAAGGAAGACCAAGAGTCACCTCTGCTTCTGAGGATAAGTTTATCCGAGTCACCAGCCTCAGAAATCGCAGGTTAACAGCAGCTAAGATTAGAGACCAGGTCAATGCCACACAGAATTCTAGTAGCAGACACATCTCTACAACAACTGTTAAGAAGAGACTTTGTGCAGCAGGCCTTCATGGTAAAATAGCTGCTAGGAAACCACTGCTAAGGACAGGCAGCAAGCAGAAGAGACTTGTTTGGGCTAAAGAACACAAGGAATGGACATTAGACCAGTGGAAATCTGTGCTTTGGTCTGATGAGTCCAAATTTGAGATCTTTGGTTCCAACCACCGTGTCTTTGTGCGACGCAGAAAAGGTGAACAGATGGACTCTACATGCCTGGTTCCCACCTTGAAGCATGGAGGAGGAGGTGTGATGGTGTGGGGGTGCTTTGCTGGTGACACTGTTGGGGATTTATTCAAAATTGAAGGCATACTGAACCAGCATGGCTACCACAGCATCTTGCAGCGGCATGCTATTCCATCTGGTTTGCGTTTAGTTGGACCATCATTTGTTTTTCAACAGGACAATTACCCCAAACACACCTCTAGGCTGTGTAAGGGCTATTTGACCAAGAAGGAGAGTGATGGGGTGCTACGGCAGATGACCTGGCCTCCACAGTCACCAGACCTGAACCCAATCGAGATGGTTTGGGGTGAGCTGGTCCGCAGAGTGAAGGCAAAAGGGCCAACAAGTGCTAAGCATCTCTGGGAACTCCTTCAAGATTGTTGGAAGACCATTTCCGGTGACTAACTCTTGAAGCTCATCAAGAGAATGCCAAGAGTGTGCAAAGCAGTCATCAAAGCAAAAGGTGGCTACTTTGAAGAACCTAGAATATAAGACATATTTTCAGTTGTTTCACACTTTTTTGTTAATTATATAATTCCACATGTGTTAATTCATAGTTTTGATGCCTTCAGTGTAAATGTACAATTTTCATAGTCAAGAAAATACAGAAAAATCTTTAAATTAGAAGGTGTGTCCAAACTTTTGGTCTGTACTGTACTTCAAACACTTCCATAATTCTAGTGCAAGCAAAAGCATGAATGATGGCGGTGTGTCCTTTCGAGAATATTTGACACTTAATAGTACTGGGCAGGTATGGTGTAAACTGACTAAACCCCTACATATAGATAATCATTAGTTACCATAAAGGAGAATTTCGGTCTAAGGCAAATCCACAGGATACAGTGTGAATTCCGTATAGGTGCAGCCCATTCCACTGAAGTCTATAGAAAGATACAGTTCTGTAGTAATCGATCCATTTATTTTAATGGGGAAAAAAAACTGTCTATTGGTGAAATGTTGGCCACATGACCCTGTTTTTCCCTGTAGGTGAGATTATAAGCCCCTCATAGACATCAGATTGGTTGGTGTTGGCTGAACGATGCTTCAACCATTTGTAAGGCCAACAACCATCGCAACCATGTCTCCCATACACCCGAACACTCATTTGTCCAAGCGCTTATGTGTTCTCTATAAGAAATACAACAGACATCATTGCCAGAATCGTATCTTCGGGGGAACAAAGTGATCAGTTGGAAATTGGTCGTGCCCGATGGACATCCTCTCCAATCAGTTGACCAGCTCCACCATGCCAATTAGAGCATCGGCCGAACTCTTTGATATCAATAGCTGCAGCTGACATCAGTCTAATGTGTATGGGAAGCTTTATCCCCAGACTTATTGGACATTTATGGCTATAGATGTGTAATAATGATGTAAATTTACTACATTGTCTATAGCCCTGAAAAACCTTAATAAATAGCTGGTGGGTAGAGTGGTGGCAAAGGTTCTTTGCACATTATGTTTGAGCCCTACATTTGGCTAATGCATGTAAAAAATGTATACTGTCTGGTATATTTATTTTTACAAATCCTGACCAATTTACGGCATATACCACTGCCCCGGTATCTGTCACGGGTGTGTCAGAGGTGACAGTCGTCCTGCAGTGGGTTGCTGGAGATCTCTACGTTTGGCATTGCAGACCGAGTGACTACCTCTCTCTTGCTAATTAGCTCTCTGGCCTGGGTGTATATATACCTGGTGTGTCTGAGAGGGAGTCGCTGGCTATATCCATTTCTACTTGTGAAGCTTAGCAGGAGCAGTACTTTGTCCTCTCTGGAGCTTGAGGCCGTGTGCTTATTTGGAGTTCATCTAAAGCTAAGCCATTTCCCCTGTTTTGTCCACCCTTGTCTATAGAGTTTAGTGGAGGTTGACTAGTGCTCATTTCCTTCCATCCCTAGCTGTAGCCATATGCCAGGGAGAGTAGGGCGAGGCACGCATGCGGCGATTGCTGAGGAGGCATTATAGGGACGATAGGGTAGACAGGGTGACGCTAGACCAAACTAGGAGGTCTCCACTTCCCCCTTTCCCTAGTGTCTGGGGTTCCTTTCCCTTTTTCCTCTGTGTTGCACTAAGTCTTTCCCACACCTGGCTTGACACCATCCCTAGCCGTAGCCATACGCCAGGGAGAGCAGGATGAGGCACACGTGTGGCTATTGCTGAAGAGGCAATATAGGGACGGTAGTTGAGACAGGGTGACGCTAGATTAGACTAGTAGGTCTCCACTTCCCCCTTTCCCTAGTGTCTGGACTTTCCCTTTTCCCTCCGCGTTGCACTAAGTCTTTCCCACACCTGGCGTGACAGTATCTTCATGATATACACCTCTGAAGAGAGGCTTGAACGCAGTGTGCAGAGAGTCTTAGTTTGCCATTCCTCAGCCGGAAGATGCCCTTGGTAGCCCTACTCCACTAGTGGTAGCTCTAGTTTATTATTGTACCCTACTGGCACCAGGGATGTCATATCAATGCTGAAGCATGGAAATAAGGTAAAATCATATTACTGTCTGTTATCACTGGGGAAAGAACCATGCCTTTTAATTTTATTTCCATTCATATTGTAATTGTGATATGTATTTGGTAATCTGACAAGGTTTGGACAGTTTGCTGTGATGGCACATTGGCCAAATTGGTTGTGAAGTTATAGTATATAATGAAGTCACTATTGCTCAAGAAAACTGACATTAGGCTGGGTCTACAGTGAATCCATAGGTAAAATGCACAATATTTCTGACACTTGTGGACCTGGTCTTAGAGGATCCCCCAGGCTTGTGCAATTAAAATCAGAATGAGAATCAAACAAAGAAGTTGGCATAGAAATGTCATTTGACTGTAAGATGCCTGACAGATCATCTCATGAACATCTGGTCTTCATTAGGTTGTGGATTGGAAATCCCCATGGTGCCCAAGGTGGACTCCAGCCCCACACAGCTGTCTTGTGGTTCTTGGCATCACGCTGACATTAAATATACCAAAAAAGTTAAAGTTTAATATTTTCTAAATAGAGAAGGATTGGAAACAAAGAAAATAAAAGGATCACCATTACTGACAACTAGTTGTGCTCTAGAAAAAAGTCTAGGAGAGCTGTGAGTCAGGAACTTGTGCCGTTGTCTCCAGGGGAAATAATAAAAGTTTTTATTATTTATAATAAAGTTATTTTAGGCTTATTCACAAGAAAAAAACAAAATGTCCACTTTTGCATTTGCAGAACAGATCAGTGAAAACAAGATGGCATGAACAGTCATGGCCAAAAGTTTTGAGAATGACACCAAAATTATATTTTCACATGATCTGCTGGCCTCTGGTTTTTCTTAGTGTTTGTCTGATGTTTATATCACATACAGAAATATAATTGCAATCATATTATGAGTACCAATAGGTTATATTGACAGTTAGAATGAGTTAATGCAGCAAGTCAATATTTGCAGTGTTGCCCCTTCTTCTTCAAGACCTCTGTAATTCTCCCTGGCATGCTCTCAATCAACTTTTGGACCTAATCCTGACTGATAGCAGTCCATTCTTGCATAATCAATGCTTGCATTTTGCCAGAATTTGTTGGTTTTTGTTTGTCCACCCGTCTCTTGATGATTGACCACAAGTTCTCAATGGGATTAAGATCTGGGGAGTTTCTAGGCCATGGACCCAAAATCTCTATGTTTTGTTCCATGAGCCATTTAGTTATCACCTTTGCTTTATGGCAAGGTGCTCCATCATGCTGGAAAAGGCATTGTTGGGCGCCAAACTGCTCTTGCACGGTTGGGAGAAGTTGCTCTTGGAGGACATTCTGGTACCATTCTTTATTCATGGCTGTGTTTTTAGGCAAGACTGTGAGTGAGCCGATTCGCTTGGCTGAGAAGCAACCCCACACATGAATGGTTTCAGGATGCTTTACAGTTGGCATGAGACAAGACTGGTGGTAGCGCTCACCTCTTCTTCTCCGAATAAGCTGTTTTCCAGATGTCCCAAACAATCGAAAAGGGGATTCATAAGAGAAAATGACTTTGCCCCAGTCCTCAGCAGTCCACTCCCTGTACCTTTTGCAGAATATCAGTCGGTCCCTGATGTTTTTTCTGGAGAGAAGTGGCTTCTTTGCTGCCCTCCTTGAAACCAGCCCTTGCTCAAAGAGTCTCCGCCTCACAGTGCGTGCAGAAGCACTCACACCAGCCTGCTGCCATTCCTGAGCAAGCTCGGCACTGCTGGTAGTCCGATCCCGCAGCTGAAACAGTTTTAAGATACGGTCCTGGCGCTTGCTGGTCTTTCTTGGGCGCCCTGGAGCCTTTTTGACAACAATGGAAGCTCTCTCCTTGAAGTTCTTGATGATGCAATAGATTGTTGACTGAGGTGCAATCTTTGTAGCTGCGATACTCTTCCCTGTTAGGTCATTTTTGTGCAGTGCAATGATGGCTGCATGTGTTTCTTTAGAGACAACCATGGTTAACTGAAGAGAAACAATGATACCAAGAACCAGCCTCCTTTTAAAGTGTCCAGTGATGTCATTCTTACTTAATCATGACTGATTGATCGCCAGCCCTGTCCTCATCAACACCCACACCTGTGTTAATGGATCAATCACTAAAACGATGTTAGCTGCTCCTTTTAAGGCAGGACTGCAATGATGTTGAAATGTGTTTTGGGGGTTAAAGTTCATTTTCTGGGCAAATATTGACTTTGCAAGTACAGTAATTGCTGTTAAGCTGATCACTCTTTGACATTCAGGAGTATATGCAAATTGCCATTACAAAAAATGAAGCAGTAAACTTTGGAAAAATTACTATTTGTCTCATTCTCAATACTTTTGGCCATGACTGTACTTGTAGTTGGCTTCCTTGTGCACTTTATTTTTTTTTTCTCACTCTCACAGACTTAAATGTCCAAACTTGATCTGCAAAAACGGACCAGAATATAACATGCAGTGTTTTCTCTGATTGTTGTCGGAGTCCAGATACTTTAGGCTGATTCACTTTTTAAAAACTCACAAAATTTGGTGCAACTTTACTCCAGTCCCCCTCTGGTGTATTTTTGAGTATGCCAACACGTTGGCGCAATTTTTGCAAAAATAGTTCAAGACAGGAAGAAAGTTCATGTTTTACTTAATGCCAAATCCATGAATCGCGTGCTCCATTTTGATGAATTTGGCTCCAAAAATGGCAACTAACAACTAATTGGTTGGCCAAGAGGCCAAGCGGACAAACAGCCAATCAAATATTCGACTTTATAAAAAAAATGGTCCAACACAAGGATAAAAAATATCCAATTGTTTGCTTACACAGAATGGACAGGCCTGTGTGAATGAGGCCTTATTGTAGTATATTCCAATTTCCTGTAATGTACTTATATATTAATTTTCCGTTATATAATGAAATGTTGAATATTTAAAAAAAAAGAATGTAATTCCTCACAATTAAAGGGGGTTGTCTGGTTCTAAAAGAATCGTGACAGTGTGTGATTTCCTGTGCCAATGCACGATTATGTGCTGACAAGTCTCACCTGGCTTCTCTCAATAGAAGAGAACTGAGAGAAGCGCATGAGTCAAGTCGGCGAATCGCATACGTGCAGGGGAATCGTATCATTGTACACATCGCACACTGTCTTGATTCACATAAAGTGACTGCAGACTTTTCTTCTCAGAACGGACAACTCCTTTAAGATCTCATTTGATATGAACTTAGTCCTGCACCTGTGTGTCCATCACATCATCTCTTGTAGACAAGGGATATTCTAGTTGAGTGACAACAAACAGAGATCTTGAAAACTGTAAGTGTATAGATACGGAAGTGCCGGGTACTTCTCATTGTATAATGAATAACCTTTATCGCCTGTAAGTCAGCAAATCTATAATTACCATATTGTCAAGAACGTTTTGTGGCTCAAGGAAATAGTGAAAAAAAAACAAGTAGGGTGCAGCAATCCGACAATAGTAATACGTATGGGGCCTTCTTGGGCCATCACCATCATTTTCTTCACGTCTTATAGTTATTATTTTTATGTTACCTTTTGGTATGTGTTCTGCATGGCTTTGTATACAAGGCTTATGGTGAGGACATAGGAAATATATTGCCTCAGAAAACTGGAGGCTGACAGCTCTGACCGCTTACTCTGCACACACTTGTTCATTTCTTACTGTGAATCAATAGTTTCTTTACAGATGATTTTTATATCTTATTTTCAGGCTTAAAGTCAGAAGGTCTGTACCGAGTCTCCGGGTTTACTGAACACATTGAAGACGTAAAAATGGCCTTTGATCGAGGTGAGTTGCCAATGTGCGCCATGATATTGTAGGGGAATGAATCCATAAGTCATAGAGATGAGCATCATGAAAGCAAAATCATCAATCAGCATTGTCACAGGCAGATATCTGTTTTGCCTATTTAATCTATTGCTCTAAGACATAGACGTCAAACTCTGGCCCGTGAACCACCACTCCCATGTGGGGCCCATTATTCTGTATGGAGCACTATGAGAAACAAACTGGCCAAATGCATAATATAAGACGAACCCCAGAGCTGAAAACAATGAATCAGACACCTGGTTCTTATTGCCTACTCATAGATCAAATGTAAAGAAGGAGAACAAAGAGAGCAATATGGCAAAACAGACAGCAATTTTATTCAAAAATACATTAACAAAGTGTTAAAAGTCATATAAGGATAACACAGCAATGAGGTAAAAAGAGGTGCCAGAACTAAGGCATCTCCTGGAGATCATACAGTGAAATATGCGACCCCGGCAGGTACATCTAAAAAGAGGACAAGGAGTCCAGAAATGGGTGCATAGATAGATAAATCAAAAAAACCCTCCATTGAGAGGGAAACAGCCCCCCCTTGTGGGGCGGAAAGTCCAATACAGTCAATGAAACAGTATATCAAATCTGGTACAATAATAAGTGACTGACAAGGACTTAAAGCAATGAAAAATGCACCCATCTCAGGCACCAATATATAGTAGATAACAATGTCAGGATGCACCTAGAGTCTAGTACATGGCACTCACCCAAGCAAGCAAGAGGGGAGAGACCTGAATATAGGGCAGTCGGCCAGATCCCAGGGGAGCCACAGAAAGTGCAAATATTGAGGGACGCGCCCCGACACGCGTTTCGCTTCTTTCTCAAGAGGCGCCGAGCACTATGTAGGGCCTATTATTCTGTATGGAGGACTATGTGGGGCCCATTATTCTGTATGGAGCACTATATGGGGCCATTATTCTGTATGGAGGATTATGCAGGGTCCATTATTCTGTATGGAGGACTTTGTGGGGCCGATTATACTGTATGGAGGACTATCTATGACCCATTATACTGTATGGAGGATTATGTGGGGCCGATTTCTGGGGATGCTTATTTGATATTTTGTATGCTATGTGTTACACGCACGCCGCCTAAGTTCAGATAGGGGTGAAACTGTTTACATGAATTGGTTGGAATCCTGGGAGAACCGTTACTCAGGGCTACCATAGGCTGCAGCTTCTCTCAGGCACACGATAGATTCAGTTGCTGACCAGACACATCTGACAAGGGTCTTCATAAACGGTAGAACAGTAACATTTAATGAGGCATGGCCTGTGCAATGCAAATGTCTCTTTGAGAAACAGGCTCCAGTAATAACAGTACAGTCTCCTTTGCAGCAAAGCAGTACACAGTCTATTATCCGGAAGCACAGAACTGCACAGTTTTAATGCATACACAACCACAGGCTTTTCCTTTACAAGGACTCAATAGTACACAGCATTCTTTATCCTGAATGGAGATGGAGGGGAGAAGGGTGTGATGAGGGAGATGATCTCTATGACAGGCTTCCTTCCAGTCCTTATCTTCCTGGCCGATAATACTCCACACTGTTAGCTCAGGGAGTCTAACTGACCTTTGTTTAGCTGTCCTCCTGACCTGAATTCTGTCCCCTTGCATTCTGTGAGATTCAGATCATAAGCCACTTTTCTCTTCTGCTCTGGCCAGACAGTAAACAACTTCCCCCACAATGCCCCTGGGGCTCTGCTAAAACACTCCCCTTCTCCTGTGACTGTGTTAACCCCTCTAGATGCTGGATGCTTCTGGAGCACAACACATCCTGTCTCATGTGCTTGTGTTACTTCTAGTAGTTGCTGAATGCTTTTAAAGCAACAGCACTACTTCTGCATGTCACACTCTGCAACAGCACTACTTCCGCATGTCACATATGTACACATTTATATGTATGTTCATATTTTGTGAATGATGATATGTAGCATATTTGAGTTGTCTACAGTGATTATCGTGGTCCTGTTTGTCCCTGTCACGACACTGAGTTCTCTGCACTCCTGCGTGCCTTGATATACTTACCTTTTGGAAGCTGTGCGCGTGCGCCGTGGTCTTCTGCTCCCCCTGGCTGTCTCTCCGCCCTCAACGCGTTCCTGGGTGTCACGTCATTTGACGCGCTCCCGGACACGCGCCGATGGCGTGACGGCTTGGGTTCGTGCGGGGGGGGGGAGGCGGGACTCCCGGCGCATGCGACAATAAACCTCAAGCCTAATTCATTGGCACTTCCTGAGTGGCGGTCATGTGACCACACATGAGCGTACTTAAGAAGGTCCTTTTGGCGTATGCTAGATGCGCCTCTTGAGAAAGACCGGCGAAACGTGCGTCGCGGCACGCTCTAACCACCTCTCCATCCCTGTGATGTCCTTAGTGGCTTGAAGGCCTTTTCTTCTTGGTGAGTCTTCTGTGGCTAGGAATATAGGGATGTCCCAAAGATATGGCCTACTATAGCCTCTGAGACAGTCTAACCCATTTTAAATGGCAAACTGAATGCATGCATTTTATATACTCACCATCATTACTTGTAAATATGTATATGGGCAGCCTTCTTTTTCTATGTGGCATCACAGTACCTGGCACTTTGCACCTTACATCCCGTTTTTATGTATTGTAATTAGTTATTTAATGTATTTACATGTACTAGTTTTCTATTAATAAAATTGTTTCTTATGCCATTACACTCATACTTCCTCCATTTTTTCTATACATTTTTTGAGTAGGCTATATTCAGGCTATGGTCTGGTGATTTTTGACCAGGCACCACTGCCTGATTATGATTATGAGGTAGGCCATTGTTTGTTTATGAGACAAAAAATGCAAGGTCAAAAATGTGATAAAAACTCATGTAAAAAAATGCACTAAAAATTGCAAGTAACCTAATTTAATAGGTGCAGAAATGGTGCAGAAAATCAGCAATATAAAAAACTAATCAAAAGCTCATCTTGAGAACATAGCCTAAATGTCTGTTTGATGTGGGTCTCGCCATAAATGAATAGAGAAGGTTGCACATTAGCAGACTCCTCTCCACTTCCAGTGATTCACATCGGCCCCCCTTCTTGAGATACTAGATGCAGCCTTCCATGGTTGGATCCATTAAAGGGATTGTCCAGTGTTCTGGTGAAAGTCTCCAGTCATCATAGACGTCTGAATCCTTACAGTGCTTGCACCGCACGCTGTTGGGACTCTCTGGCGTTGTTGCCGGCATACATGCGGTCACATGCCAACTAGATGTGCTTGACCTCACTTGGCAAGTGAATTGAGCGAGGCCAAGCACGTCTAGTCGAAATGTGGCCGGAACTATGCAGATCGCATACTTGCGGTCACATGACTGCCCGGTCTCGGCAGTGACACTGTAGACTCATGGCAGCATGCGGTGCGCACACTGTAAGCATTCGGGAGTCTGCAGTCACTCTGTGTGACTGCAGACTTTCACCACAAGACCGGACAACCCTTTTAAGGATCGAACAGTTTGATTTCAAATACATGACCCTTTTATTCTCCTGGGATATCAGACGCTGCTAGAGGAAAGGAAGAAATAGTTGTATGGGGTAATCGGGAGGAAAACTAGGCCTCCTTCATACACCCTTTCTTTCAGCGTTTTTCTTATTGCTTGTTAATAAGCAGGTATACAGTACATTTCACTTGTTTTCTTTTTCACAGCTTTTTATGGTGTAACTTTTATAGCAAGAAAAACACTAAACCATGCTGCGTTTTCGGGAACAAACAACTGACCATAATATGCCTTAAAAACAAAATGCATTGTAAGGAATGGGTTTTATATTGCTCTATATTCTGTACTTTAACCCCTTGATGACAGATATGCATACTTTGAATTTGGAGATCCATTTACTGCAGGTAGTTACTGCATTATACAACCGACACCTGAGTATAGCTGCTTGGAGTTAATGGAGTTAACTAAATTTGTGAGGCCACATTCACACGTTCAGTATTTGGTCAGTATTTTACCTCAGTATTTGTAAGCCAAAACCAGGAATGGGTGATAAATACAGAAGTGGTGACGTGTTTCTATTATACTTTTCCTCTGATTGTTCCACTCCTGGTTTTAACTTACAAATACTGAGGTAAAAAACTCACCAAACAATCAATGTGTGAACGTGGCCTTACAGTGTTGAAAATATATATATGGCAGATTTGCCTTTTTTGGTTACTGAAAGTAAGTAGAGAGATGGGGCGCAAATAGCGCTGTTATCCAACAATAACCAAGTAGGTAAAAGAAAATATGCTCACTTTTATGAGTTGTGTAATGCACAACTCATGTAAGAATTTGTAGCAAAGGGCTGCAGCCAGCACAGAATCCCTAGGGATCTTGTAAGGTTATCTGTAATAGGATGAAGTTGGTGCCGGGAAAAAATAACGCGCTCCTCGGTGGTGAAGAAATTTGCAGAGAGATTGTGTATAATTAACAATCTTGTAGTTTATTACTTTAAGCTACGAGTACTACGCGTTTTGTGGACGTCCCGTCCACTTCCTCAGGTACTTACACTACCGTTCAAAAGTTTGTAGTCACCCAGACAATTTTGTGTCTTCCATTAAAACTCATACTTTTATTTATCAAATGAGTTGCAAAATCATTAGAAAATATAGTCCAGACATTGACAAGGTTAGAAATAATGATCTTTATTATAAAGAATAATTTTCTCGTTCAAACTTTGCTTTCGTCACAGAATGCTCCCTTTGCAGCAGTTACAGCATTGCAGACCTTTGGCATTCTAGCTGTTAATTTGCTGAGGTAATCTTGAGAAATTTCACCCCATTCTTCCTGAAGCCTCTCCCACAAGTTGGATTGGCTTGATGGGCACTTTTTGCGTACCATACGGTCAAGCTGCTCCCACAACAGCTCCAAACACCTCAAACTTTGATTCGTCTGTCCATAAAACTTTTTTCCAATCTTCCTCTGTCCAATGTCTGTGTTCTTTTGCCCATATTAATCTTTTCCTTTTATTAGCCAGTCTCAGATATGGCTTTTTCTTTGCCACTTTGCCCTGAAGGCCAGCATCCCGGAGTTGCCTCTTCACTGTAGACGTTGACACTGGCTTTTTGCTTGTACTATTTAATGAAGCTGCCAGTTGAGTAGATGTGAGGCGTCGATTTCTCAAACTAGAGATTCTAATGTACTTGTCTTGTTGCTCAGTTGTGCAGCGGGGCCTCCCACTTCTCTTTCTACTCTGGTTAGAGCCTGTGTGTGCTCTCCTCTGAAGGGAGTAGTACACACCTTTGTAGGAAATCTTCAGTTTCTTGGCAACTTCTCACATGGAATAGCCTTCATTTCTAAGAACAAGAGTAGACTGTCGAGTGTCACATGAAAGTTCTCTTTTTCTGGCCATTTTGAGAGTTTCATAGAACAAACAATTGTAATGCTTCATATTCTCAACTAGCTCAAAGGAAGGTCAATTTTATAGCTTCTCAAATCAGCCAAACCGTTGGGCTAATGTGGCGCCCCTGAGGGTTCAGTCGCCACAGGGGTACTGCACCTCAGCTCGAGGTGTGGTATCTCCTCTTCCAGGTAAGGATGGAGCACTTCTCAGGACCCTACTTCACGACTCAACACTACACCACTCCTGTCCTGTAGGGGGCCTAAATGCACCAGGGTGCTGCCCCGGCCCGGGATAGAGGCGATGGGGGGAACCAAAGATAGGGGGAACCATGTAGTGGGTCAGGGTGGAGGACACACTTTTAGGAAACACTTATTCTTTCATATTTAATCTACGGCCATCTTAGGTTCAAGGTCTTTGATTGTGATCTTCGTCTTTGATTGCGGTCTTCATCTCTGATTGTGGTATTCTGCCAGAGCCCATCAAAAGGCTGCAGCCAACTGAAGATACACGGTCCTCGTACTCTGGCCTTGAGACGAGGAGCGGGTCAGAGTTAACCACTGTCTCTACCCGGTCAAGGTCCTGACTTAAGAAGGCCTGGAGGGGAGCAGAGGAGATAGGCTCCACAGGCAAAAGGATCCCAGGGGGATACGGACAGAGCGGAGTCGCCACCTGTATTCCTTACTCTGGTCTAGTCAGGGGGATTCCTGCTGCAAGAGAGGTGACCGGCCCCCGAAATCTGACTTTGTTACTTCACGTCTCAGTCAGAAAAGCCCGGAGGCTTAGTGGATCCCGGAGGGATACGGACGGAGCGGCTTACGCCACGAGGTATCTCTTACACTGCGTTTATCCAGTGGGACCCGGCCTTACACCTCGTTCTAACCACACACAGTCAGGAGAAGACTTAGTGAGAGAACCTACCAAGGAGAGGAACACACACCAGCGGGGTCTCGACAGGTGCTCCTGATCTACCTGGAAAGTGCTGAGCCCCCTTCCCGGTGGCCGCAGTACACCGTGAGTAGCTGAGAGAAGCTTTGCGGCTGAAAGTTCATCCCAAGTGAGTAAAGACCCGGATGACTTCATACACCATCTCAGCTCGTTATTTCCTGCGTGGCACTGCACCCACCATTCCTCCTCACACTGCCCTGAGGCCTGCTCCACCTGTGGGGAGCTGTCCCATCTTAGCTGCCCGTAACACCAGCCTCAGTGGACTGAAGCAGCGCCGGTGCCCATCACCGGAAACCGCAGGTGGCGTAGTTGAAAAATACCACTCTTACTTGAAAGCCCATATATTTTCATGTGACGGCCCTGGGCATGGAACGGGTACAGCCACAACTGCCTCCCCCGCTACCCCTACACCGACCCGGCTCCGAGTAACCCCATTTCCCAGGGAGGGCTGTGAGCGTCACACCAACATACTTGTGCAAGGATTTTCTAGGGTTTTCTAAACATCCATTAGCCTTCTTACACAGTTAGCAAACACAATGTACCATTAAAACACTAGAGTGGTGGTTGTTGGAAATGGGCCTCTATACACCTATGTAGATATTGCAATAAAAACAAGACGTTTGCAGCTAGAATACTCATTTACCACATTAACAATGTATAGAGTGTATTTCTGATTCATTTAATGTTAGCTTCATTGAAAAAAATGTGCCTTTCTTTCAAAAATAATTAAATTTCTAAATGACCCCAAACTTTTGAACGGTAGTGTAGCTGTAAAAAAAGAAAAAATGATCAGACAGTAATGTAAATCCTAAAATTGTAGCAATAAAAATTAAAACTTGTCCTGCATAAAACAAACACTCATACAATTCTATCAACTCAAAAATAAAAAAGTTATGGCTCTTAGAATATGGTGGCACAAAACGATTATCAGGCATAAAAAAACCTAATAACTACTGACCTGTGGGACAAAGTTATCATGTCGTGTTTTTTTTACCTCAAATTGATTTTCAGAAAAGCAACCACTCCGACCCCCCTAAAAAACACTGAGAATTGTTGTCTTTTTATCTAGAAAAAAATCTGCAAATAAGGAAGGAAAAGCACCACAAAACGCTAAACATCATGAAGCCACAAAAATGACAAGAAATGCTGCTAAGCTAAATACCGCACTTGTCATTATTTTCTGTGATGCCTAAAACTGTTCCATTAAAGTTTTATATAAAAAATAAAACACAATTTAATATTATCATTGTGATGGGAATAGAGGATTTAGTTTCACCAACACAATGTGTATCGCTGTTCATTGGAGCTGAAAGTTTGGAAACTACTCTGTAATGTTGTAATCAATCCCGATAGTACAATGTCATCTTAAAATATTCATGTACATGTTTGCTGGGAAAATGGTATTGGGTTTCACACAGTGTTCTGCCTTTTCATAAAATAAAGCCTAATCATATTACCAGCACGGTCATGATATAACATAAATGGAAGAAGACCTCCACCGAACTGCACATTCTTCTGACTTTCAACTTTTTCAGGATTCATATCCATAATAGTGGCTCATTTAGTGTCTGTATTGCAGCCATAATGTCTCCTGCCACCATGACTATCCTGAACCGGCCAAACATAATAGCTCATATACATGCACCCACATACATTCCCTAATACAATTGCCCACATACAAAATTCCTTCACCCACAATGTTTTTCAATAGCATTTTTTATCTTTTTATGCCTTTTTTTGTTACTTTTTTGGCATTATTCTTCTTCAAACACCCATTGGTTTCTTTCTCTCTTTAGAACAACACGTCTTAATATACATTGCTTTTTTGTACATTTTGTGGCATTTTCACATGAAGTGAAATAAAACTAATAAAAAAAACACAAACACATAAAAATGCTTGAAAAAAATATGAAAATACTGACAGTTTTATATGGAGTTTTCGCACCAAAAAACAGTAACACTAACAAAAAAAAAGTCAAATTCTATTGCCTAAAATACTGTATAAAGGAAATGTATCATCTTTAACTGTAGGCCTTTTTAGAGATCATTTCATCTTCAACTTGCAAAACTGTTCACAATAACAGTAATTTTGACCAGGAGTGCACAAACTTTTACATGCAACTGTAGATAGATCGATAGGCTTGAGAACCATGGGCTATTAAAAAGTAATTTATGAAATTGTGTGCTGCCTCCATTTTCTTATATGATGGATAGAAAGAATAGATAGATAGATAGATAGATAGATAAGATAGATACAGTTGAAACCAGAAGTTTACATACACTATATAAAAAGACACATATGCATCTTTTTCTCAATATCTGACATGAAATCAGAATAAACCTTTCCTGTTTTAGGTCAATTAGGATTAACATAATTTTTAATATTTGCCAAATGCCAGAATAATGAGAGAGAGAAAGGGAGAATGTTTTAAGGCATTTTTACTTACTGCAAAGTCAAAAGTTTACATACATTTCATTAGTATTTGCTACCATTGCCCTTAAACTGAATAACTTGGGTCAATCGTTTGGGATATCCTTCCACAAGCTTCTCACAATAGTTGGTCGGAATTTGGGCCCATTTCTCCTGACAAAACTGGTCAGTTGGGATGGTGTTCTTAGGCTTCCGAGCTTCTCCCTTTTTCCTCCAAACGTAACGATGGTCATTATGCCCAAAAAGTTCAATGTTAGTTTCATCAGATCACAGGTCTCCAAAAATTAAGGTCTTTGTTCCTGTGTGCATTTGCAAACATTAATCTGGCTTTTTTATGTTTCTTTTGGAGTAATGGCTTCTTCCTGGCAGAGTGGCCTTTCAGCCCATGTTGATACAGTACTCATTTCACTGTGGATATTGACACAATCTTACCAGCTTCCGCCATCATCTTCACAAGTTCTTTTGCTTTTGTCCTTGGGTTGATATGCACATGTTGGACCAAAGCACGTTCATCTCTGGGACATAGAACCTCTCTCCTTCCTGAGCGGTATGATGGCTGGACATTCTAATCTTGTTTCTACGTGCATATAATTGTTTGTACAGATGAACGAGGCACATTCAGGTATCTTGAAATTGTACCCAAGGATGAGCCAGACTTATGCAAGTCCGCAATTCTCTTCCTGATATCTTGGCTGATTTCTTTAGACTTTCCCATGATGCTAAACAAAGAAGCAGTGTTTTTCAGGTGTGCATTAAAATACATCCACAGGTGTGTCTCTAATTAACTCAGATGTTGCCAAAAAAAACTATCAGAAGCTTCCAAACACATGACATCATCATATGGGCAGTACAGAATTATTTAAAGGCATAGTAATCTTAGTGAATGTAAACTTTTGACTTTGCAGTAACTAATAAAAATGCCTTAAAACATTCTCTCTCTCATTATTCTGGCATTTGGCAAATGTTAAAAATTATGGTAATCCTAATTGACCTAAAACGGGAAAGGTTTATTGTGATTTCATATCAGATATTGAAAAAAACATGCATATGTGTCTTTTTATATAGTGTATGTAAACTTCTGGTTTCAACTGTAGATAGATAGATGGTTAGGATAGATAGTAGTGATGAGTGAGCATAAATTGTTAAACCTTTCGGCGAGCACGCTCAGGTGCTCGATGTTATTGTCGCCCCGGCTGCATGTGTCACGGCTGTTAAACACCTGTAACACATGCAGGAATTGCCTGTTTATTAGGCAATCCCTGCATGTGTCACAGGTGTTTAACAGCATCGATGCTGAGCATGCTGCAAATACTCGGCAAGCACTCGAGCGTGCTCACCGAAAAGGTTAACAATTCATGCTCGCTCATCACTAATAGATAGATTGTTAGGATAGATAGATAGATAGATAGTTAGAATAGATATATAGATAGTTAGAACAGATAGATAGATAGATAGATAGCTAGATAGATAGATAGATAGATGGTTAGAACAGATAGATGGTTAGATAGTCAGACTATTCTTGCAAAATTACAAATATTTGAACATGCAAATGAAAATGTCACTAATTACTTTATTTGTTGATAGGTATTAGACTGGTATTGTTCGTTTGTCAGTAAGTGAATTGCACAGGGAAACAGGACCTGCGTTGTCACATGGTCAGTACACGTGAAGCAGGTGCGGCATGCATTGGATCAGACCCTGCTTATATGAATGGATTTTACTGATCCCCTGTTGACAGAGGATTGAGAAATGGTATTCATGGAACAAAAGATTAGTTTAATGTCCCGATGGGTGCAGCTGTTGTTTTTTTTGTTCCTAAAATTATTTTAATTGTTTATTGGGAGTGTAGATGAAAGCATTGCAAATAGCCCAGTACATCATTATTGCGGCTGGATGAAATAATACAGCACAGAGACTTCAGTTCTAACACCAATTCAGAGCTATAGGACCGGCATTGCAGAAGAGGCACCCAACAATAGAGAAAGGGAGAGCAAAACCCAGCTACTAAGTCTTTATATAATGTCTAGTTCTGAAGATGAAAGTGTCTAAATTATAGGGTTAAAAAAATGAACACAAGAAAATCCAGGATAGTCCAGTATTGAATGCCCTTTGTAAAACACCCACTAGGGAAGTTTTAGCTAATAAAGCGGAGTCCTGACTTCAGTATCTCCATCAGTTAGACAGCGCAGACACTGGCTATAAAGATTCTCTTTTTCCTCTCCCGGTGGAGGACACCGAATAATTGTGCATTACAAGAATGGCAAATGATCTGAATGAACACCATTTAATGTTTCATTTTTCCTGTGGGTTGGCGCTGCAGGAAATTGACACCTGCTGCCAAGTTCCCTGCTAATTGCTGGAGGTCCCAAGAATAAAAAAAAAATCTGTAAAGAGCTCATTTTAGCTGACCATAATAGCAAAAAGGAATTTCAGAAATTGGTTAAAGGGGTATTCCCATCTCCAAGATCCTATCCCATTATGTAGTAGGTGTAATAATAGTAATATTAGCAAATATCTCCAATTAGAAATGTAGTATATTTTTTCTGATTCGTGATCTCTCTTTCCTCATGTGCAGGCATCGCTGGACCTTCGGTATCCATGGTTATGACGCGCCCGCTGGGCCAAGTGTACACGTGTGTGGGTTACCCGGAGCCGGGTCTCTGGGGGTTGTAGTCTCCGTGGCGGCGACCCGGTCCCGTGGCTCAGGGTGGTCAAACCAGTGGCAGTCTTTATAGGGTTTTTGTGGTTTAATGTCCGACTACGCCACCCGTGGATTGCGGTCAGGATGTACCGCCGCTGCGAGGCAGTCCGCTGAGGCTGGTGTGGTATGCGCAGCTAAAGATGGGATAACTCCCCACGGGAAGAGTATGGCCTTAGGGCAGGGAATGTGGATGATGGGAGTGATGGTACGCGGGCATCCCAGTACTAGTAGTGCTGTATGCAGTGAGAAAGCAGGAACGACTCAGAGTCTTTGCAGTGCAGTTCAGGGTCTTTACTGATGATATTAAGGCAGACCCTCCCGGGAGTACTGGCTAGCATAAGGGGCCTGGTCAGTCTGCGAGCAAGCAGGACTTCCCCTGGCCAGGTGGAGTTGTAGGCCTCCCCGTCTATCTGCACTCTTCCTGGCTACCTTGCTGTAAGCGAGTGGAAGTAGCCCACGTCCCTGAGTATACCGTGTGGTGCTCACCCGTATGGCTGGTGACTTGGGGCCTTCTGATAGCCTCCGCTCCTCGATGGCGGTGCTGGTCCCTTCCTTGTGACTGAGCCTCCGGGATTCTATGGCCAGAGGACCTGGAATCCCCTGCCGGCTGGTTTCTGCTATGTTCTGCTACCAGAGCTAAGGAAAGAGAGGAGATCTGTCCCTACGATAGAACTCAGCTTGATCCCTACGATGTAACGGGACCTGATCCTGCGATCAGACCTGCTAAAGTCCTCAGCTAGTCTGTACGGAGACCTATAGATGTGGGGAAGGAATCCCTACAAGTACTAGGGACTGGAAGCAAAATGGACACCTCCTAACAGAAATAGTAGCAGACAGACAAACAAACAAAATATATAGAACACAGAGGTCCGAAGACCAAGCAAACTAACAGAGTTAGATACTGAGCACCGGCTAGCTAAAGAGTAGTAATACAATGAAGTCCAGCAAAGCCAGAAGGGCGGAGCAGGACTAAATAGGCCAACAAGGTCATGTGACCAGCAATAGAAAAAACCTAAGAGCAAGGTTCTAACAGTACCCCCCCTTCTAAGAGGATCCACCGGATCCCCTAGGACCAGGCTTATCAGGAAATCTCCTGTGAAACGCTCTGATAAGTCTGGATGCGGAAACATCATCCGACCTCACCCATGAGTTATCCTCGGGTCCGAAACCTTTCCAGGACACGAGATACTGCAAACTACCTCTATACCGTCTAGAATTAAGGATGCGAGAAATTTCATATTCCCCGTCCTCCACCACCGGAGGAACAGAGAAAGAGGCGTCACAATCCGACACAACAGCTTTTTTCAACAGAGAGACATGAAACACCGGATTAATTCTCCAGGAGGTAGGAACCTCCAACCTAACAGCAGATTGGTTGACAACCTGAAGCACCTTAAAGGGCCCTACAAACTTGGGACCCAATTTCTTAGAAGGAATCCTCAACCGCAGATTCCTAGAGGACAACCAAACCATGTCACCAACAGCGAACAAAACCTCCTGTCGTTTCCTATCAAAGTAGTCTTTAGATTTTCTGTTAGCCTCCTGAAGATTACCACGCACATCCGTCCAAACTCTCTCCAAATCGCCGGAAAAATTCTCCTCCTCAGGCACGGCAGATACCAACTTGGAGAACGACCCAAACGACGGATGTCTCCCAGAACAACAAAAAAAAGGCGAACAACCAGCAGAAGAAGATGTATGATTGTTCAGAGCAAATTCAGCAAGTGGCAGAAACTCAGACCACCCCTCTTGATTGTCTGCCACAAAACAACGCAAGAACTGCTCAACATCCTGGTTTTTCCTTTCTGTCTGGCCATTAGATTCAGGATGATATCCGGATGAGAACGACAAATGAACTCCCAACCTGTCACAAAAGGCGCGCCAAAAACGAGCCACGAACTGAGGTCCCCTATCAGAAACAATGTCAGTAGGAACGCCATGAAGTCTGACAATTTCCTTGACAAAGGCCTTAGCGAGAGTCTTAGCGCAGGGCAGTTTTACGAAGGGAACCAAGTGACACATCTTGCTAAAACGGTCCACGACCACCCAGATGACAGTAAAACCCTCAGAGGGGGGAAGGTCAATTATAAAGTCCATAGCCAAATGTGTCCAAGGAGCACTGGGAACCTCCAGAGGGCAAAGCAACCCCGCAGCAGGAGTATGTGAGGACTTAGATCTAGCACAGGGGTCTCAAACTCGGCTGGGTATATGGGCCGCACATGGAAAAAATTTGAATTTGGGGGGCCGCATTCTTTGTTCAATGTGACATTTTTAGTGATACCATTTTTTTTGTATACACCTTTTGAACATTTTTGCCGTGTTTATTTTTTTATGGCTTGGGTCGTTATGGATGTGGCGATAATAAACGTGCACTTTTTTGTGTTTACTTTAGTTTACATATAAAACAGCATTTTTAGTGCCCAATATTTTTTCATGCTTTATTTTATTTTTTATTTTTTTTACAATTTTATTTCCCCCAATTGGCCACATACAGTAATATTGTCTTACAATTAGCATCATATAGTAATAATGGAAAACATCTTGTAGTAATGTTCCCCATCCAAGTCCCCATCTTGTACTAATGTGCCCCATCCAGGTCCCCATCCTGTGGCAACGTTCCCCATCCTGGCGCCCATCTTGTACTAATGTGCCTCATCCAGGTCCCCATCCTGTGGCTATGTGCCCCATCCAGGTCCCCATCCTGTGGCAATGTTCCCCATCCAGGTCCCCATCTTGTGGCTCTGGTCCCCATCTTGTGGCTCTGTGCCCCATCCAGGTCCCCATCTTGTGGCTCTGTGCCCCATCCAGGTCCCCATCCTGTGGCAACGTTCCCCATCCTGGCGCCCATCTTGTACTAATATGCCTCATCCAGTTCCCCATCCTGTGGCAATGTTCCCCATCCAGGTCCCCATCTTGTGGCTATGTGCCCCATCCAGGTCCCCATCTTGTGGCTATGTGCCCCATCCAGGTCCCCATCTTGTGGCTATGTGCCCCATCCAGGTCCCCATCTTGTGGCTCTGGTCCCCATCTTGTGGCTCTGTGCCCCATCCAGGTCCCCATCTTGAGGCTATGTGCCCCATCCAGGTCCACATCTTGAGGCTCTGTGCCCCATCCAGGTCCCCGTCCTGTGGCTATGTGCCCCATCCAGGTCCCCGTCCTGTGGCTATGTGCCCCATCCAGGTCCCCGTCCTGTGGCTATGTGCCCCATCCAGGTCCCCGTCCTGTGGCTATGTGCCCCATCCAGGTCCCCTCTTGTGGCTATGTGCCTCATCCAGGTCCCCATCTTGTGGCTATGTGCCCCATCCAGGTCCCCTCTTGTGGCTATGTGCCCCATCCAGGTCCCCGTCCTGTGGCTATGTGCCCCATCCAGGTCCCCTCTTGTGGCTATGTGCCCCATCCAGGTCCCCGTCCTGTGGCTATGTGCCCCATCCAGGTCCCCGTCCTGTGGCTATGTGCCCCATCCAGGTCCCCGTCCTGTGGCTATGTGCCCCATCCAGGTCCCCATCTTGTGGCTATGTGCCCCATCCAGGTCCCCTCTTGTGGCTATGTGCCCCATCCAGGTCCCCGTCCTGTGGCTATGTGCCTCATCCAGGTCCCCATCCTGTGGCTATGTGCCCCATCCAGGTCCCCTCTTGTGGCTATGTGCCCCATCCAGGTCCCCGTCCTGTGGCTATGTGCCCCATCCAGGTCCCCATCTTGTGGCTATGTGCCCCATCCAGGTCCCCTCTTGTGGCTATGTGCCCCCTGTGCTGTTCTTCACACACATAAAATAGAAAAAAAAAAAGATGATTCTCACCTGTCCTCCGTTCCCTCGGCGGCCTTCCTGCAGATGTGGCCCGCAGGCACCACAGAGTCAGACCCCTTGACGATCCCGACCTGGTCCAGGAGGAGCCGCCGAGAGCAGCACTGCATTGCCGCACAGAGACCGTCTCCCAGCACTGCATTTCCAATGTCAGCCGCCGGCCAATCAGAGGCCAGCAGCTGACATCTGCATATGGCAATGACGTCATACTCGCTGCGCCGACACGCAGATGTCAGCTGCTGGCCTCTGATTGGCCGGCGGCTGACATTGGAAATGCAGTGTTGGGAAACAGTCTCTGTGTGGCAATTCAGCGCTGCTGTCGGCGGCTCCTCCTGGACCAGGTCGGAATCGTCAAGGGGTCTGTGCCTGCGGGCCGCATAAAGCAGCCTCAGGGGCCGCATGCGGCCCGCGGCCCGCGTGTTTGAGACCCCTGATCTAGCACATATAGTACATTGACGCACCCACTTAATGACTTCCTTCTGCCATCCAGGCCACCAAAAACTGCGACCCACCAGTCTCTTGGTCTCAGAGATTCCGGGATGACCTGCCAACCGAGATTAGTGACACTCAACAAACAAATCTCTCCTAAAGGTCCCAGGCACAAACAACCTCCCATGGGGAGTGTTAGATGGGGCATTCTCCTGTGCTTTAAGAATCTCATCTTCCAAAACGGAGTCCAAAGCAGCTATCACAACACCTTCTTGTAAAATGTTCTCCTCTTTCTCAGCACCGACTATGGGAGAAAAACTGCGAGACAAGGCATCCGCCTTAACATTCTTAGTACCTGGGATGTAAGTAACGGAAAAATTAAACCGCGAGAAAAACAGTGCCCACCTAGCCTGACGGGCATTCAGGCGCTTGGCAGCATCAAGATATATCAGATTTTTATGATCCGTAAAAACCTGAACGGGAAATTCAGCACCTTCCAAGAGGTGGCGCCAGTGTTCAAATGCGAGTTTAATAGCCAATAATTCCCGATTACCAATATCGTAATTCAGTTCAGTCTCTGAAAATTTTTTTGAAAAAAAGGCACAGGGATGTACTCCATCCCCGTTATCCTGAGACAATACTGCGCCAACCCCCACAGAGGAAGCATCAACCTCAACCAAAAACGGCTTAGTCACATCAGGCTGCATAAGGATGGGAGCAGAGGTGAACCTCTCCTTGAGATACACAAAAGCTTCAATGGCCTCAGAAGTCCACTGAACCGCATCAGCACCTTTCCTGGTGAGATCGGTCAGAGGTTTGACAATAATAGAAACATTTTTAATGAATTTTCTATAATAATTGGCGAAACCCAAAAACCTCTGTATCGACTTCAAACCAATAGGCCTAGGCCATTCCTGCACAGCTTGAACTTTCACCGGGTCCATCTCAAAACCTTCGCTGGAGATAATGTAGCCCAAAAAACTAATTCTCTGTACAGCGAACTCACATTTCTCCAGCTTAGCAAACAGTGAATTGTCCATTAATAACTGTAATACCTCACGTACGCTCCGCCAATGAGACTCCAGATCCGGCGAATAAATCAAAATGTCATCCAAATACACAACCACATTTTTGCCGATCAAAGGTCTAAGGATGTCATTAATAAGATTCTGAAAAAATGCAGGAGCATTAGTAAGACCAAAAGGCATAACCAAATTCTCAAAATGACCCACAGGAGTGTTAAAAGCAGTCTTCCATTCGTCACCCTCCTTCATGCGCAACAGATTGTATGCCCCCCGAAGGTCAATTTTAGAGAACCACTCGGCCCCCACTAACTGGTTAAACAGATCAGGAATCAATGGCAGTGGGTAAGGATTGCGTACAGTAATTTTGTTAATCTCACGAAAATCCAGACAAGGACGTAAACCGCCGTCCTTTTTTTTTACAAAAAAAAATCCAACCGCCACAGGAGACTTAGAGGGCCTAATGTGACCGGCGGCCAAACTTGTCTGTATGTATTCCTCCAAAGCCTTTCTCTCAGGAATAGTAAGGTTAAATAAACGACTTTTAGGAAGAGTCGCTCCAGGGACAAATTCAATAGTACAATCATAGTCTCTATGGGGAGGCAAAACCTGCGATTCCTTCTCAGAAAAAACTCTCCAAAAATCCTGAATAGGAACAGGCAATTCCCCCCTATCCACAGCTGCAATACGCCCGTTACAACACTTGTCATAACATTTATGGCTCCAGGATTTAATTTCATTGGTAGACCAATCCAGTACAGGATTGTGCAATTTTAACCAGGGCAATCCCAACACCACCGGAGAAGGCAAGTTATTCAAAACTACCAAATCCAAATTCTCATGGTGAACACCATTAATAGTGAGGGGAAATTCACAGACCTTGAGAGTAACATTCTTCAAAGGGGAGCCATCCACAGAAACCACAGCAATGGGGGATGACAAAGGTTCGGGATTTAAATTGAGTTTTTCCAAGAACCCCCCATCAATTACATTCAGAGTAGACCCACAATCGACAAACACCCGAAATTCCATTAATTTTTCCTGAGCAATAGTGGAGGCAGCTAAAAATACACCCTTGGAATTTAAACAGGCAATACGGGCATGACTGACCATTTTTTTTTCTTTCTTCATACGAAGCACACAGCTTTTAATGAAATGACCAGAATTTCCGCAATAGAAACACAAGCCTTCAGAAAATCTGCGGTCCTTTTCTTGAGAGCGAGGTGCCATCGCTCCAATCTCCATCGGCTCTCCACTGTCAGTACACACATTCTCATGACCAGAAACTGACATAGCAGAGGATTTGCTCTCATTAACCCTTGCACGCAGTCTCCTAGCCACCCGTATAGCTAATTGCATAGCCTGTTGCAAATCTTCAGGTGTGGGATAAGCAATTAGCAGATCTTTAACCCTTTCACTAAGCCCAGCAAGAAACAGACTCTTCAGAGCAGAATCGTTCCACCCTATTTGAGTAGACCACCGACGGAAATGAGTACAATATTTTTCCACATTACCTGATCCCTGTCTCAAACGTCTCAACTCAGTCTCAGCAGATGAGACACGGTCAGGATCATCATATAATAGCCCCAAAGCAGAAAAAAAACTATCCACTGATCTAAAGCATGTATCACTAGGTTGCAAAGAAAAGGCCCACTCCTGAGGCTCTTTGCGCAAAAGTGACATTATGAACCCTACGCGCTGGGATTCATCCCCAGAGGACCTGGGTCTCAAACGAAAATACAATAAGCAAGCATTTTTAAATGAAAAAAATTCTTGGTGTTCACCAAAAAATAAATCAGGCAAACGTACCTTAGGCTCCAAGAAATGTGCTCCAGGACAGTTACTCACGTGCTGATGGAGCTCGGCCACCTCCAGAGAGAGTCCCTGCAGGCGTTGAGCCAAATCCTGAACCGACACCATGATGGAACAGAAAAATCTTTCCTTAGAGAATTTGCAGGCTGGACTTACTGTTATGTTCTGCTACCAGAGCTAAGGAAAGAGAGGAGATCTGTCCCTACGATAGAACTCAGCTTGATCCCTACGATGTAACAGGGGACCTGATCCTGCGATCAGACCTGCTAAAGTCCTCAGCTAGTCTGTACGGAGACCTATAGATGTGGGGAAGGAATCCCTACAAGTACTAGGGACTGGAAGCAAAATGGACACCTCCTAACAGAAATAGTAGCAGACAGACAAACAAACAAAATATATAGAACACAGAGGTCCGAAGACCAAGCAAACTAACAGAGTTAGATACTGAGCACCGGCTAGTTAAAGAGTAGTAATACAATGAAGTCCAGCAAAGCCAGAAGGGCGGAGCAGGACTAAATAGGCCAACAAGGTCATGTGACCAGCAATAGAAAAAACCTAAGAGCAAGGTTCTAACACCCACAGCCTCGGACTCCGTTGTCCGGTCGTAGTCTCTTCAGCCAGGACGAGCAATATCTGCTTCCAGTCCCTAGCACTCAGCTCCTGCTCCTACAGAGCTCCTGCTGTTTCTTGCCCTGTGTCTGGAACTTCACTCCAGGCTCCGACTGTCTAACCCTGCCCCAGACCCAGTTTATAAGGGCAGATTCCTCCCCGCCCAGGTCTGGGCAGGAGGTGTTGCATGCTTAAGGGCTCCTGACCAGGAAACCTCCCACTTGCTCCCAGATGTAATATTTCTATTACTGTGGTAACCAGACCCCTGGGGTGCCACAGTTACGCCCACTGATAAAGTCACAGTTAGTTAGCTAGTTGCTAGTGGTCGTAACCATGGATACCTAAGGTCCTGCGATTCCTGCACATGAGGTAAGAGAGATAGCGAATCAAAAATGCTATACTACATTTCTATGTGGAGGTATTTGCTAATATTATTATTATTACACCAACTACATATTGGGATAGGATCTTGGAGATGGGAATACCCCTTTAACTCTCTTATTTGTGGCAATTCATTTTTTTTAAACAAGTACCTCATTCAGTCGTAATACTTTCCTATTTAACCCCTTACTTACCGGGGACGTATTAGTACGCATATTTGCGATCCCCCCGTTCAGTGAGGGCTGCTGCGCTGAGCCCTCACTGAACGGAGCACATGTCAGCTGATTCTTACAGCTGACATGTGCCCGCAACAGCCGCGGGTGGAATCGCGATCCACCCGCGGCTGTTACCATGTTAAATGCTGCTGTCAATCTCCGACAGCAGCATTTAACGCGCGCTTCTGGGTAGCGCGTCATAAGCCCCGCCTACCGGCGACCCCGTCACGTGATCGCGGGTCGCCGATGGGCGTGCATGACAACCCAGGGTCTGCAGCAGACGCCTGTGGTTGTCATGATCTTATCGCTATGAGCGCCACCTAGTGGTCGGCGCTCATAGCACAGGACCATTTCTGCTGCATGCAGGGGACCTGCTCGTCCCCTGTATGTAGCAGAGGCGATCGGATAGTTGCTGCTTCTAGTCTCCTATGGAGACTATAGAAGCATGCAAAAAGTAAAAAAAAAAGAGTTTTTAAAAATATAAAAAAAAATAAAAAAATATAAAAGTTTAAATCACCCCCCTTTCGCCCCATTCAAAATAAAATATATATAAAAAAAAAACCCACATACACATATTTGGTATCGCCGCGTTCAGAATCGCCCGATCTATCAATATAAAAAAAAAATTTATCTGATCGGTAAACGGCGTAACGAGAAAAAAATTCTAAACGCCAGAATTACGTTTTTTGGTCGCCGCAAAATTGCAATAAAATGCAATAACGGGCGATCAAAACATCGGATCTACCCCAAATGTTATCAATAAAAACGTCAGCCCGGCGCGCAAAAAATAAGCCCTCACCCAGCCCCAGATCCCGAAAAATGGAGACGCTACGGGTCTTAGAAAATGGCACTATTTTTTTATTTATTTTTTTTACCAAATTTTGGAATTTTTTTTCACCACTTAAATATAAAAGAACCTATACATGTTTGGTGTCTATGAACTCGTAATGACCTGTAGAATAAGAAGGGCAGGTCAGTTTTAGCAATCAGTGAACGTGGTAAAAAAAATAAATAAAAAACAACTGTGGTATTGCACTTTTTTTGCAATTTTACCGCATTTGGAATTTTTTTCCTGTTTTCTCGTACAGGATATGGTAAAACTAGTAATGGCGTTGAAAAGTACAACTCGTCCCGCAAAAAATAAGCCCTCACATGGCCATATTGACCAAAAAATAAAAACGCTATGGCTCTGGGAACAAGGGGAGCAAAAACGAAAATGCAAAAACGAAAAATGCTCCGGGGCTTAAGGGGTTAAAGACATTTGCAGCCACACCGCTCAGTACTGCTATATAATGTGTTCCATGCTGCTTCAGCTGCTTCTTTTTCTGTCCTACAGGCAAAGAAGAGCTTTAATATATCTCTTTATGTGCTGTGTATAAAAGACATAACAGTAGCTTGTCTCATCCCAACAGCTCAGAGTGAGCTGAAAATTAGAGAGCCTGCAGATGGGAAAACTAGTCAAACTTGCTTAATAGAAGTCATCTATTGGCCAAAATAGTGTTATTCCTCATAAGCACATGCGGGATAAAGACTTCTGAAATGTTACCTGAAATGGCCGGTGCGCTTTAATCATTTTTTGGGTGTTTTTTTCCCATTTTATTTGTCTAAACTATAAATAAACATCAGCACTTTCCTGCATTTACTACTAAATTAAAGGTATTGTCTATTGAAGACAGCCCCAGTATAAATTGCAGATATCACACCAAGCTGAGTTTTTCTTGGAGCACCTGCAATCACCTGATTTTACTGGGAAGCGATGAATTTTACAGCAAACATTACAGTCAGTGTGCATTTAACCGAGTCACTTTAAATTACATTTGTGATGTGTGTTTAGCTGTACAAGATGGCAGATATACATCAACATAGTATACATTAGTTCTTTCACTATATGGAGATGCAGTGCTTCTATGGGAGAGTATATCAGTAATATGGCATGGATCTGTCAGAAGAAACCTCTATGTTCTTATGAGAGGTACAACATGGGACCTTAGAAAAAATATAGATCTCTATGAGTCGGAGATGAGCGGATGCATGGAAGTTCAGGTTCGGCGGGTTCGACCGAACTTTAGTCCAAAGTTTGGTTCGGGTACCAGAACTGAACCCAAAGTTTAACCAGAACCTGAACTCCATAGAAGTCAATGGGGACCCAAACTTTGGTGGTGTAAAATTCTCTATCTCCCCTTCCAGAACTCCAAACACTGAAACGGACTACCGGGAGGAGTCCATGCTTGGAGTTCTGCACTGGACACTAGCTGTTTGGAACGAATCTCAAACTTTACAGTTTGGGGTCGCTCAACTCTGATCACAAATAAAGCTATGTTCCAAAACCCTAAGCCAAAAAAATGTAAATGTGGAAAATGAGGGGAAATGGAGGATTTACTAATAAATACCATATGATCCAAAGTAACAGATACAAGGCATTGCATTTTACGTATCTACAATGAATGCAGCTCTGAGCCAAAGTCTATGCTTTGTGTGTGTTCAGGAATATCAGTTGACTTGAAAATTTAGAAAGTCTGGAAAAGTGTTTAAAAATAGAGCGGCGAGAAGATCGGGGCCAGAACAGGTTACACAGACTTTCACTGTGTCCAGTTGACATACCTTTGACTAAGTAATGTATATTTTTAGAAAACTATGTCCCCCCGCTGATCTCCAGCACTGTCCTGGTACCACAGACTTGCCTGGAGTGTTTTCAGTAATGCTGTACATATTTCTCTTATCTATATTACTGCAGTGTCAATATCTACCACCCAAGTTGTTCCCAGACTCCCTGTAACCAGCGGACTGAAGAACAATCACTCACGGTTTTGCTCTAATTATACTCCTTCCAGCAGGGCGTGCTGAGAAAAATTCTAGCAGAAATCCGTAATATTAAGGCTGAATTCACATGTTAAAGAATCTGAGCTTAGTTTTTGCAAGACATATACAGACCCTACATAGATGGCTTGTGAACGCATGAATATAGCTTTAGGTATCAAGCACAAGCATGTATGGAGGCACACATGGAGTCTGGGGGTCTGTGCTCTAGGGTCATAGGCACTCCATGTCTGGCACATGGTGCCTTCTACAATGCTGTGTAACAGGGTTATTAATAGTTTTAGTAGTAGAAAGAAGTCCATAAAGTTCAACCTTTTTAAAGCATCCACTAGAGAATTTTTAGTTAATAGAGGGAAGACCCGACTTCAGTATCCCCATCAGTTAGACAGAGCAGACAATGGCTATAACAATGAGGAACAATACGGAAAAACAGGGAGTTACGACCCAAAAGAGAATCAAAAACAGTGTTGCATGTAAAACATAATGACATTTATTGAATCAATTAAAACAGAGTTAATTACAATCATAATGGTGAAATGTAGATAATAAAATACACAAATGTGTGACAAATTTGGCACTACTATGTAATGATGTAGTATTGCACATAGGGTGTCTAGACATATAAGGAAATCAAATGGGACATATTCCATGTAAGGAAAATAATCCAAGAATATATATAGAACCAGTTATAAAGTCCCTACAACAATAAATGTTAATGCAACCCCGGCTAGCCGAAATGGCTGTATATCCAGGGAAACATAATGGTATCCATAGTCAGTAGACTCACCCATAAAGTGCTGCAGTGCCATGTTGGTCAAGAAAACAGGAGCCCCTACGCGCGTTTCGCGTAGGCTTCGTCGGGGGGCCTGTGTGTTCTATGTGCCAGGTAGGTTTATATTTGCCGCCAAAGACATGTGTTCGATATCAGGTACTGACGCGGCGCATGGGGGCGGAGTCTCCAACGTCATTTCCGTCCCGTTCGGCAGATCACGTGAGCGGTGCGTGTCAGGAAGAATACTTCCTGTGACGTCAATGACACGCATCGCGCCGTACTGATGCCATTGGGGGCGGGACGTGTGGGAAATACGGCGCGCATGCGCACCCTGATGATACCGCACATAAGGTACAGTGTGTCTAACAGAATTTGTGGAGATGGCTATGACAATGTTTTTACATGTTGCCTAACATGTTGACCCAGAAGAAGGCAAAAACCCCATTAGGAAGATGCTAATTGCTGCATATTAGGGAAAAAATTCCTTCCCGACTCCATATACGACATCAGATTAGATCCCTGGATCAATGTCCCATCACAGAATCTAGCACCCATGAACTGTAATATTAAGGCTTTCAAGAAAGGTATCCTGGACCTCCTTAAATTTGTTTAGTTACTCGATTATCACAACCATTCTATCCAAGAAACAATTCTTCCAACGGAGTATACCAACATTTTTTTACTGATAAAATGATTATTTCCTGTTCTTTACCTCCAACATATTCCTCTATGCTGTGCAGAGTCCGTCAGGATCAGTGACCCCAATGAGGCTTGCAATGCTCTTTTTTGGGGGTCAATTTCAAAGGAAGCCAAATAACTGGAATACCAAGCAAACACAAAGAGACCCTTGCCGATGTCCCTGGTTAGATTCAAACCCAGGATCCCAGTGCTGCAATGAAAACCCAGTACTTAGTGGCAATATACTAGTGCACACGCACCAGTGAGAATCTACCAACAAGCCCCATGCTCAATAAGAGGTTGATATATTGAAGTGAATTTGATTGTTTGGGGTTTGTTCACATTTCACTACGTCTGTACCTGCTTATTGACGGGTAATTAACATTCTGGTTTATCTCTATATGGCATTATGTGCTGTCGGTAATACGTGTTGCTATAGATCTGACATTCCTCTTTTTGCTTTGTAGATGGCGACAAGACTGATCTCTCCAGCACTACTTATCCAGACATAAACATCATCGCTGGGGCGCTGAAATTATATTTCAGGGATTTACCGATTCCAGTGATCACATATGACACATATTCCAAATTTATTGAAGCAGCAAGTAAGTGTGCAGTAATTGTAACCTATAGGAGTGCTGTAAGACAAAACATCTGAAATGGCGAGGATAGACACAACAATTGTCTCTTTGGTGGTCTGTGAATCCCTGACTAATGCACAACCAACTCCGGCCCAGCACCGAGCAGAACACAGTCTTTCAGTTTTACTAGGATTGTTCTTTCAATTTCTTTCGTAGAAATTACAGGGTGTTTAAAGGGTTATTCCCATCTCTAGGATCCTATCCCAATATGTAGTAGGCGTAATAACAATAATAATAATAATAATATTAGCATATGCCTCCAATTAGAAATGTAGTATAATTCTTCTGATTCGCTACATCTCTTACCCCATGTGCAGGGCATTGCAGGACCTTAGGTATCCATGGTTACGACCACTAGCAACTAGCTAACTAAGTGTCACTATATCAGTGGACTTAACCATGGATACCTGAGATCCTGCACATGAGTAAAGAGACATAGCTAATCAGAAGAACTATACTACATTTCTAATTGGAGGTATTTGCTAATATTATTACTATTATTACACCTACTATATATTGATATAGGATCTTGGAGATGGGAATACCCCTTCAAGGTTTTGTCTATAGGACATTGAAGAAACGTTAATGCTAGTACTAAACTTTGTGTGCCTTTGGGGTGATCCCACTTGGCATCCTGTACTTGAACTTTGGTCTTGCGCTGCTGATTTGGCCACAGAATTTGTGAGTTGGCTGTCTTCATGTACTGATAGAAAAAACAGTAGTTTGCATTTTGCTGTAGGGCAGGATTAATAGCAAAGGTTATACTGGAGGCACGATAACAATCACATACTTGTAAATTGACCATTGGCCTTTATTTTAAGGGCCGGTAATTAAAGGGGTTGTCCCACGAACAAAGTACATTTTAATCAGTACATTTTGGAATAATAATAATTTCCACAAATGGGTGTTTTTTTTTTAAAAAAAAAATTCCTGTGCTGAGATAATCTTATAAATGTGCCCCTGCTGTGTACTGTGTAATGGCTGTGTCTCACCGTACAGAAACATGATCTTACCACATCTCCTGGGCAGGGGGGGGAAGTAAATAAGTATACAGACATTACAGCACAGGATCGCAAGTAATTCTTTTTGAGGTAAAACATTTTTTAAAAATAGTCAAGGAAATGTTTTACCTCACAGAAAAAATCAGCTGTGATCCCAGGCAGTCCTGTCTGTATATTCTTTTGCTTCCTCCCTGCCCAGGAGCTATGGTATGATCAGACCATGTCCCTGCATGGTCAGACACAGCCATTACACAGTACACAGCAGGGGCACATTTATAAGATTATCTCAGCACAGGAACATTTTTTTAATACACATCTAATTGTGGAAATTATTTTTATTCCAAAATATATTGATTAAAATCAACTTTAAAATTAACTTTGTTAGTGGGAAAACCCCTTTAATTCTCATTACAGCTCATTCCCGATCACAGGCCCATGTAAGCACTCCGCCATCATTCAATGAATGAGTAAGTCCGCCGGCTCATTGGATCATTCATGCGGACCATAAAATATAGTTTTCGGTAGCACAACGTCCCATGTAAACAGATGATGTTTTGTTTAGAATATGATACTGTATGGGGACAGAATGATCATATTACAAATTGTTCTGTCCCTACAGTTGTGTCAACCTGTGTGAACTTGTACATTGTCAATCAATACTTGTTTATGGGCAGAAATCGGTCCATGTAAATTGGGCTTAAGAGTGAGACCAAATCAATGTATGCGCATAGACTTAAAGGGGTTTTCCCATGAACAAAAGTTCATTTTAATCAATAGATCTTGGAATAATAATAATTCCACAATTGGATGTGTTTATAAAATGTTCCTGTGCTGAGATAATCTTATAAATGTGCCCCTGCTGTGTACTGTGTAATGGCTGTGTCTGACCGTACAGGAACATGGTCTGATCATACCACAGCTCCTGGGCAGGGGTGGGGGGGGAGTAAAAAAGTATACAAACAGGACAGCACGAGATCGCAAATGATTCTTTCTTTGAAGTAAAACATTGTTTAAAAACAGGCAGGGAAATGTTTTACCTCACAGAAAGAATTAGCTGCAATCCCGTGCTGTAATGTCTGTATACTCTTTTTCTCCTCCCCTGTCCAGGAGCTGTGGTATGATCAGACCATGTTCCTGCACTGTCAGACACAGCCATTACACAGTACACAGCAGGGGCACATTTATAAGATTATCTCAGCTCAGGAACATTTTATTTAAACACATCCAATAGTGGAACTTATTATTATTCCAAGATCTATCAACTTTTGTTCATGGGAAAACCCCTTTAATCTCATTGTGCAGTCAGAGTAGGACGTAGATGCTGATTTCAGCATGCTGGCCTCTCCACACGGAGATGGAAAGATCAAGCCAGGGAAAGGCGTTCTTGGAATTCATTACTTTTATTGATAAGTATATAAAAGTTTTATTGTGGGAGACTTTTGATAAGTTTACTATTTGTACACCTTTATCAGATGGTGGCAGTACGATGACAGGAATCATTGAGATTTTCATACATTGCCCAGCATGGTGACTCAGCAGTCAGAATGCATAGCAGCGACAATTCAGAATGTAAAAAAAATGTTTGCCTTTAAATTTCCATCTACAACCAATTGAATTCTGCATTTGATAATGCAATTGGCACCAGAGCACAACCAGCTACGTCAGCTGTTCCCTGTAGAGAGAAGTAGCTGATTGAAGAGAGCAAATATTTTGTTGTCGATACACCAGGGCTATGGAATCGGTAAGCCAAACCTCCAACTCCTATTCCTCAATTTCTATGACTCCAACTCCGACTCCACCACTCCGACTCCCTCATACATGGCTCATATTTAAGTGATAAATTTACTGTAGCACAGATTCATCTCAGATAAAAGTCTAGACCCTTAGATGAGGAATAGGACAGACATTTATAGGACATTTCATAACTTTCCCAAATTCTTATGAAAAAATATTCCCCACAAACTGCATTGAACTACTGTACCCAATTTATTATATATTTTAGGAGCTGGAGTCGGTCCATTTTATACCGACTCCGACTCCACCAAAATGGACACCGACTCCGACTGCACAGCCCTGCGATACACTAAAGTAGACAGTTGAACATTTCAATGTTGAGGAGTGTACATAGAAAACAATGTAAGTCTTGTAGGAATGTTCACTATTACATTTGCTACCTCTAGAACATGACTCCAGAAATCTCATCTTACAATAGAAGTAGCCATTTACTCCAAACATAAGGTAATATTATTTTAAATAGTTCCTGTCATTTCAACATACTATAAAAATCAATAGTATAGGCGAATATAAGAAAACTTGTAATATATCTTATAAGAGAAATCTGCTTGCTTCTCCACTGCCATTCATTCCTCCATGCCTCCTGAAAAATATCTAAAATTCTTCTTGATAGTTAGCATAGTGAGGTGTCAGGTTACTTCTGCTATTATGGAAGGAGGAGCACTCAACACAATGAGAGGTCAGGTAGACACAGTCAAATAGAGCGGCAGCTTGAGCAACTGTTTTAGCTCTTTCCAGTGCTGGAGTCACAGCCACACAGCTCAGTACTACTGTAGGATGTCTTCCATCATACTGCTTTTACCACCGTGCTTTAGTGAAGAGCAGAAATCAATCTCTTTATGTGTGCTGTGTTTTGGCAACATCATAGCTGATAGTCTCTACCCACTAGTTCAAAGGGAACTAAAAACTGAAGCCGGCAAAGGAGAAAATAGGAGAAAAAAATGCAAGATATGAGTCATATAATGGCCAGAAATAGTGTTTTTTCTCATGTACACATATGACAGATTATTCTGAAACCTTACTTGAAACAACAGGTATACTTTAAACATTTTCCATGATAATTTTAAAGGGTAAATAAACATTAAAATAATTTTGATATTCTGTATCCCCTGCTCAGTACTGTTGTTCAGTGAGGGTCGGGTTTTTAAGATATACATAGTATACGGAACCATAGACTTCGTACTCTGCCCCTCGGTTTGAGTGACTGGTTGGGAGTCCAGGTCCTGGACTCCTATAAACTAACAGCATTGAAAGGCGCTACAAGACATCAAAACAAAGTGAAAAGTCCAGATACCCTTTAGGCTTTGCAGATATTACTATAAATATATAATGTATTGTATGTGAAATTCTTTCTTTAGAAATATCAAACCCAGATGAAAGATTAGAAGCTATACATGAATCACTTATGCTCCTGCCTCCTGCACATTTCGAAACTCTTCGGTACCTCATGATCCACCTGAAAAAGTAAGTATCTTTTTTTTTTTACTTTTAAAAGCTACCTGTCTGGTCCCCTGACTGCCCACAACCATTACGTGTTTTTGTAATTTACTAAAGCTGCAGTGTTTTAAAAAATTTAATCTTGCAGCTTTGCATATGATAATGAGGCAGGGCTCATTAGGTCCAGCAAGGCAGCATTTTCCCCGGACTAGTCCTTCATCGGGTCTACTAATCCTGCTTCCCTGGTCATGATTGACAGTCTACATAATGGTCCTACTACAACTGGTATTGTATGCAGGCTGTGAATCACACCAAGGGAGGTGTGATTAGAGTATCCAAGGCAGGACTAGTCTGGAAGGCGGTGGGTGTGGAATGATGCCTTACTGAACTAATCATGGCTCATTGGCATATGGAAAGCTGCAAGATAAATAAAGTTTAAAATACTGCAGTGCTGCTAAGTTACACCTCATGCATATTGTATTAGCTGTTGGGGACCTTATAGGTTCCCTTTAAAGGGAATCTGTCAGCAAGTTTTTGCTACCTCATTTGAGAGCAGCATAATATAGATAAAGTTGAATCCAATGATGGATCACTTAGATTACTGGGTACAGTGGTTCTGACACAATCATAGCTTTTAGATTTAGAATGAAGCAGAGCTGAGAAAGCTAACCCCGCCCACACCAGGCTCTCTGTGTACTAAGTCCAGAGACAGTGAGCTGCTAATCACAGGATGGGGCGTTTCCGGACTAATGTAGTCCAGCAATGTTAATCTCATAGTGATAAATCCTTCACAGTTAGTAAACAACAGCATACACTTAGAATTCAGGGATAGTAACATAGTAACGTAGGTTGAATAAAGACCTAGGTCCATCAAGTTCAACCTGTCTCCCCCAATTGTACTCCCCATACCAACACTACACTAACTTACTGGAACTAGGCCTCACAAATGCATTGCCATTTTTATTTGTATCATTACTGAACTATTACAATTACGAATAAACCAGTTTATAATTTTTTAATTAGTTTTATTTTTGTATTACTGTTATGGTATTACTAAAATAATTATAAATACCATAACATCTGCGTGACAGCGTGGCAAATCAGGGATGTTCATGGGCGGAGCCGATTTTTTTTGGCGCGAACAAGTCAGAACCCCGAACACGAACCCAAATTTGAAATGCCGAACAGATTCGCTCAACACTACTCACCAGTGATTCATAAAGGGGTACCAATACGCTGGGATCGCGGGATTTTATCTCTCTTTTTATACACCCTAAAATCTTGTTTCCTTTTGCGGCTGCTGCTTGACATTGAATACTGCTGCTCAGCTTACTTGTAACCAGAATACCCAAGTCTTTCTCCTGATCTATAGTCCCGAGTATACTCCCATTTAATGTATATGCAGCAATAGGATTACTCCGCCCTTGGTGCATTACTCTACATTTAGCTACACTAAGGGTATGTGTACACGATGCAGAAATGCTCAGGATTTTTTCCTGAGCGTTTCTGCATCTCTCTGGCAGGAAAAAACGCATGCGGATTGTACATGCGGTTTCCTGCCAGGGACATGCGGAAATGAAGCGGTCTTCACTTTCATTTCCGCATGCGGGTTGACAAGCGCTTCCCAAGCGATTTTAGCATCACTTGGAAAGTGCTTGTCAACTTCACACTATATAAATCCATGCAGCCGGCATGGATTTATATAGTGTGTGAATGTCAAAAAATAAAAAATAAATCTATACTTTACCCTCTGATGGCCCCCGGTGTCCTGCTTCATCGGTCCCGGCTGCCGGCAGTGAAGACTTTAGGACCTTCCGACGTCAGCGTCACGTGACCCGTCACATGACTCTGACGTCAGCGAAGGTCCTTCATTCAACCGCGAAGTGCCCGGGAAGCCAGCAGGACGCAGCGCGGGCCGTCAGAAGGTGAGAATATATATATTTTTTATTTTATTCTTTTTTTTTTAATGGTACCTGGGTCTGGATGAGAGTCCTCTCATCCACACCCGGGTACCATCCGCACATTAGACCGCATGAAAAGCGCATCAACATATACAGTGATGCGGATTCCATGCGGTCTAATGCAAGTCAATGGCGGCAAAAGAGCAGCGTTTCCGCAAAATTAATTGACATGCTGCGGATTTTTGACCGCAGCGTTTACGCTGCGGAAAAATCCGCATCATGGGCACAGCACATGCGGATTTCAATTGGGGAACATTGCTGCCCTTCTACCATGCGTTTTTAATGCGTTTCCGCGGCGTTTACGCAACTGCAAAAACGCCGCGGAAACGCATGAAAAACGCATCATGTGAACTCAGCCTAAACCTCATCTGCCAAGTGTTTGCCCATTCAGTCATCTTGTCAGTGTTTCAGCCTCTTTCTCCTGCTGTCTTCAGATTACATAGCAAAAACCTGCTGATAGACTCCCTTTAAAGTTGACATTATAACACTGAGGCTATGTGCCCACGATGCAGAAATGAAGCAGAAAATTTCTGCAGCATTTCTGCATCTCCCTGGCAGAAAAAGCGCATGCAGATTGTGCATGCGTTTTTCCTGCCAAATACATGCGGATTTGAAGCGTTTTCACATGCATTTCTGCATGCGGATTGACAAGCGCTTTCCAGGCGATTTTAGCATCACTTGGAAAGTGCTTGACAACTAGGTCACACTATATAAATCCATGCAAACAGCATGGATTTATACAGTGTGACTGTAAAAGAATGTTTAAAAATAAAAAAATAAACCTATACTTACCTTCCGATGGCCTGGCGTGTGTTGCTGCGCTCCTTCCTGGCTGTCAATCGCGGGACACTGCACTGAAGGGCCTGCGGTCACATGACTGTGACGTCACCGCAGGCACTTCAGTCCTGCCCGCAAGCACAGGGAAGGAGACCGGGGGCCGTCAGAAGGTGAATATAATCTTTATTTTTCATTTTATTCTTTTTTTTACAGATACAATGGTACCCAGGTCTGGATGAGAGTCTTCTCTCCTCCAGAACTGGGTACCATCCGCACATTGAAACTCATATAATCCGTGAGTACAAATGTACTGACACGGATTATGTGCGTCTCAATGCAAGTCAATGGCGGCGATTACGCCGCGCTTCCGCAAAATTAATGGACATGCTGCGGATTTTTGAGCGCAGCATAAATGCTGCGGAAAAGTCCGCAGCATGGGCATTGACAGTGCGGCTTGACATTGGGGACCATGGGGGGCGGATTACCATGCGTTTTTGAAGCGTTTACGCTGCGGAAATTCCGCAGCATAAACGCTTGAAAAACGCATCGTGGGCACACAGCCTGAGTGATGTGGACCAAAAATATAGAAGTGAATCAAGAAACATTATAACTAATTATCTACTACAGAACATAAACAATATATAAAAGCTTCATTGTATTTTCCATAAAAAAAAGATAAAAGCAGATTCAGTGCTGTATACATTCCACATGGTGTATTATTTATCAATGATTTACTTTGTGGTTGTTTTCATTAGTTTTTACTATTTTTATAGTGAAAAGAGACATTTTAACATTTTTCTGTACATCAAAATGATCAAGGCCTCTGCTTAGAGGGAGTGAAAGGAGCCACTCTAAATGCTTTCTAGTCATTTTCATTCAACACAGGTGAACGATTTTTTTTGTTTAAACTCTAGGTAAGGCCAAATTTAGTGGTCACAACACGGCCACAAAATATTCTAATCGCTGCACAATTTTGCCGATTAAACAGCTGTTTTATAGCTGAAAATTATGGGATTGCTAAACAAGCAATCAAACTGATGTTGGCACCACAGCAGCTCGGTTTCTCCTTGCCCTAATACGTTTGGACATGATGCTACATTTCTGATGCACAGCAAGTAAACTCCCGTGAGCATACCCTTCAAGCTGAGCACATTTTTGAGGGTGCTGGATTTCTAGAACTGATCATTGCTTTTTTCAGAACTGTTCACTGTTGTTTTTATCAAATGTTAATTGCCTGTTATGCCTGATTTCAGGGTTACACAGAACGAGAAGGAGAATCTGATGGGGGCAGAAAACCTTGGAATTGTGTTTGGCCCGACCCTGATGAGACCTCCAGAGGAGAACGCCATGACATCCCTAAATGACATGCGGCACCAGAAACAAGTCGTGCAGCTACTGATACAGAATGAAGATGTTTTATTCTGAACATATGAAGGATCTCTTTTTGCAGTGATTGCTTTAGAAAACCTGAAGCAGCAGAAAGATTCATAACAAGTTCCCAAGCAGAACTTTAGTATCTGTGATACCGCAGATACAGCACATGCCAAATTATATGATGTAGCATATGTCTCATAGACATATGAACATATCTCTTTTAGAAAAGGAGAAAGATTTAGGAAGGTAATCCAGACAAGATGTTTCTGTGGTTTTTATTTTGTTTTTTAATTATATTTTAAAGAAAAGCTAGTCCTATTATCTTTGTGATCTGCAAACTGTGGCCAAAGAGGAGCAACTCTCAGAATCCCCTAACAGCCGCTGGATGTTGGGGCAGGCTGGGAGTTGTAGTTTTGCAGCCATAGAGAGCAGCAGGTTGGAGATCACAGTCCTATCCTGTAAAATACAGACATACCGTATTTTTCTGGAATAGTGTTATCCATACATATCTATTCGCTGCACTGTGTAATCTATACAATGTCTTGTAGATATTGAAAAAGTAAGTATTTGTCGAATATTGAGTGGGTCAACTCTCTCAAACATGTCAGTAAACATTGGAAATTACTTTTGAAGCTCTTGTTAACTTTCCAAAAAATAGAAATATATGTTTTACCACTAATTTATTAAAACCTAATCCCACTATAGTAACTGCAAGCAGATATCATAAGCATTACATGCTCTTATAGAGTCTATGGCCCCAATTCAATCAAAGCTTCTATGTCTAAAAAGTGGCATAAAAGCTCTGAAAAGTCACAAAATGTTGGCGCAACTGAGAGACTCGCTATTGAGCCTGTACACAGCTCTATGCATGGCCTCGAGTGGGAGCAGAGTGCCTCTGCCTCCTGAGCACTTACTTCTGACAAGTCTTCTGAGTGATCAGTGAGGTTCTCAGGACCTGAACCCCCAACAGTTTTCTAGGCATTTCAGCACCAATCACATATTTAAAAAATAAGGGAATATGCATACGGGGCCTTATCTGTGTGAATGATATATAGTATTGCTATCTTTCTTTATATAGATTGCCAGCAATTAAATAAAGCTATGATTAAAGGGTTCTCCCCTTCTTTAAAACTTACGCAAGAGCCTTGGGTGGGGAATTAAAACAAATCCTCCCTCCCCCCAATCCTTGCATAATTTCACAAGACCGCTGCATCTTTCACATTCTATCCGAGTAAGTTCTGTTTTCATGTAATGTGGAGGCTGCAGCCAGTCAGCAGCCACAGATTGGCTGCAGCCATTGCGCAACATTGTTTATGCCAGGAGGCTGACAGTAGGACGTGAGCACAAGGTTTTTTTGTTTTTTTTAAATCCCCCTCCCTGGGCCTATAAATAATTCATCTTAAAGAAAGGGAAAACTGTTATAAATCCCTGATCCCTAATGATGAGATGGCACTTATCATTTGAAAAGACTTTGGCGTCCCAGTCCACACAGTAAAGCAGATCTACAAGCTGTATGGATAGTCACGTAAAAATAAAAATTGAAAGGGAACCTGTCACCTGTTTCATGCTGTTCAAATCAGCTGCACAATTGTAGCCAGGTATGTTTGTTTCTGAAATGCTATGGCGTTTCAAAGAAAATATACTTAGAAGATCCAACCAGGGACCATAGCTATAGATGAGATTAGTCTGATTGATAAATCTCTCATTATGAGAGAGACCTTACATTTTCCTCTAGCAGCACTGGAAAAAAACCGGCGGTACTAGCCTCGTCTCCGCCTACGGTCCTAGCCTCGTCTCCGCCTACGGTCCCTGGTTGAATCTTTTAACTATATTTTCACTGAAAGATTGGAGCTTCTCAGTTAAAATGTACTGGCTCCAATTGTGCAGTCAGGCTTTGATTCATGCTGCTCACAGGTTTCCTTTAAACAATATGGCATATTCTGTCCCTACATTCCCTCCTACAGTGAGAAGATCTTCTACTTGCTATACAATATACTGGCTCTCCATACTAAACACATGAACATTTAGGTCCACCAGTTTAAAGTTTGGAAACATTGCTTTCTGTGTAGGGAGAGTGAGTCTTGGAGGAGGTATTATGTAACCAAATCACATAGACCTTGAATCTACCAATAAAAGTCTAATACAGCCTTGTAAAAGCTTTTAAATTGAGATTTGTCACGAGTCTTGGCTTGTCAGATAATTCCGTGTAATACATCATTGTCCAGATACCGTAATACTGTTATTAGAGTGTCTAACACGCAAGATAGTTAAAAGCTAATTTGGCAACTCTCATTTTGCAGGGATAAGGACTAGCAGACAAATATAGTTTTCCGGAAGATATTGAAATGCAGTATTTTGTTAACATTTCAGTACTGAATTGGGTACTAAAAATTTTGCCGAGGACAGTGTGAAGAGACACTTGTTGCTGGATATATCTTTTCTGTGATTGAATATTGAACCATTAGCACTTTTTTCCTAAAATAAGTCTTTACCAGTCCTTTTGGTATTTGTTTTTGTTAAAAATGTGTGCGTTCTGAATTTACATTGTTTTTGAAAAATATAAGAAACTGTAAAATGAGTGGGGTTTTGTGATTTATTTTACTAAACCCTTTCCTATACCACTTCACACAGACCACGCTCCACCTAAATCTCCCTCACCGTAAGGGGCCATGTCTAAAAATTCAAAATGGCTAATTTTTGTAAATAATATGTTCCTGGGTTAGGAAATCAAGTGTTTCCCACCGCGTTTCTGTTCCCTGAACTTTGTTTGGAACTTCATATACCCTATAGAATGTGAGGCACTGGCTCTCTACATTTGAACCCTCTGAAGGGGATGCGACTATCTTGTAAATATTGGTTTGGGTGGAGCGTATAATGAAATACAATAAAAGGAATAAGTATCTGTTCACACTAGTGTCATGGTTTTCATTTATAACAGAGCCATGAGCAGTATGATCAGTAAGTTTTCAGAAAGATCTAATCCTGATTGATCCCATTAACTTTAGTGGGTCCATTAGGATTTTATTTGGAGTTTGGTCTTTTTGACTTCATGAATATCTTTGCAAATTCCTCTTTTATTTGCATCCACAAACTCAGAATCCCCAATGAAAGAGGAAAAAAACGTTTTACAATTTCATCAAAAACTAGACAGAGAAAAACTGTTTAATGCATGACATTTATGAAACTTTCTATTGTGCTGTGCGCAATGTGTTCATTTGTTTTTATATGTAGGGTATTCAGGGTATTTTTATTATTTAAAATGATATCAGATTGATCAGACTGATTTATTTATCCTTATAAAATGTATTTCATATTTGAGGCATATCATTGTTCACTTTTTGTTGCTTACATTTTACTAGTATGGCCCAGATTTATTCACTGTATTTGTCTTTTTTTGGCACATTTTTGGCATGTCTTTTACTATATCTTTACACAGCTATTACCCATTTGCTCCAGAATTTAGGGCCATAAAGGAGTTAACAGCGGTCATGGCATCCTGCTTGGCCAGGATTTATACACAATTTTTAAACACAACTTTTTGAAGATAAAAAAAAAGTCATAAAAAATGAGAAAAAAAGTTGTCCTCTACTTTTTCTTAACTCTACATATACTCTGGCGTAAAAAAGTGCCAGAAGGTTAGTCGGTGTAAAAATTAATGGCAGCGATTTATGTTGTGACAGTTTTATTAAAGAGCAATGTATTTATTTATATGGTAATAAATTTGTAGCTAATATGGAAATTAATTAGCCGAGCAATAGAAGGATATTTTGGATAGTAGCATTTATCACCTATCCACTGGACAGCTGATAAATGGTAGATGAGCATGGGTCCTACATTAGCACCTCCACTGGTCTCCAAAGGTCCTAGCCACAAGACTGTGACAAGGAGGAATTTGAATGGAGCGGAAGGCAGGCGTGTGTCCTAACGCTACTTTCACCAATCAAACAGGCAAGCTCACCAGTTCTGATAAATGGAGGCCAATATTTTTCTTTTTTTTTTTTTGCTTTGTTGTGCACAAGTACTCCCTCCTCAAATAAGTACCGTATATTAGATTTTGAGTGTCTTTTGTTTGAAAGTTTGTGGAAACTTTAGATTAGTAAGCTAAATCAACCAATGAGATCACTGAATTTATAGTCCAGTATTCATTTTATCCAGAACATTAGAATTAAAAATGATAAGCTAGGGCTATGTGGCATCTGTCCGATCAATCCAGCCATGACCTTGCTTCTCATTGGGAAACATCGAGGTCACATCATAGTAACACCGTGGTTTTTCTTCAACTGACCTGTCGCTGTGTAGCCCTACCTTTACAGAAATTTTGCTATGTTCCTTTTATAGAGGATTTATTTTGCTACCTTTCTGTTATTTTTATAATCATAAATAAAATGTTTTCTCTTTTTAGATAATTATTAATTACAAATGTTGCCACTATAAATTTCCTACAATATTCTCGCCATAAATAACTTTTTGTGTGTTTCCGATCGCTCATGTTGCTTACGTTGATGCTGATGCTAACTAGCTTTTGTCAATGATACATAGGTGCATTATAATGAGCTATTTGACTGCAAAGGGACCATACACTGTTTTTGCACAGGGGTCCTCTTCTGTCTGTGCCCCCTTCTGGTATTACTACATATACAGATAGAATAGGTTGCTGTGATCATACTAACCCTGGTCTTCCACAGTATTATATTGTTACAGTATAGTCCACACTTTATTCCTCAAGACGTCCACATCATTTTAATTAAATGTGTCTGTTACGGAACCATGGCAGGGACAGTATATTCCATTTTTTAAATTGTATACACTTTGCCATTAGGCCTAAAGCTAGGGGGATGGGTGTAAAATCATTTGCCAAAAATGAAATTTATAGACAAAGTATTTTATTCTTCCTGTGTTAAATGAGGAGGTTAGAAGTAAAACTATGAGAAATTAAACTTATAATTTTTTCAGTACATTTTTTTGGGGTTTTGACCAACAGAGCAAGAAATAAAAAAAAATGTTGGTATTACAGTTAGGACCCCGTGCATTGATGGTATTGAGGCGATATGGCTGTAGGATATAATATTTTTATAACACATTGCAAAATCAGGTATTTATCAGCTTTATTTAATTTTTTATTTTGACATGTTTTTACAAGATTGAGAATTTTATTTAGTGTGCTAATAATTAAACAATGACTAAATTGACCAAAAAGAAGTGCACAACCACTCGTCCCTCACATGTATATTTTAGTAAATATTAATTATTATAAATTTACATTGTCATCACCAGTTTTGCTGGGGTAACTTTTCCACTTTTTTATTACATTGTTTATGTATACCTTTGTCTTATTTTTGCTATTTGTTCCCTTTTTGTTTCCATGTGCTTTTGAAAAGGTTTTGTTTTGTGATTTAAAATACTTGTAATTTATAAATAAATGTAAAGGAATGAATCAATAAATGTGCAGCTATTTAAAACTCTCATCTGTATGATTGACATAATAGTATACATAAACTTAGACAACAGGCAAAAAAAAACACTAGATGACAAAGAATTGGACATATGGTGACAGTGGAAGCTTGAGTCATAGGTAAAGTTGATTGTCACCAACTTTGTCCATTTTGCTAGGTGGAAGTGTTTCAAAATGACTACTAAATGCTATACATACCAGTCAGGAGCATATGCAAAATGTGGAGCATATCGCCCAAATGTGGCAGGAACCCCTCAAACTGTTATTCAACTGAAAAGGGTTGCTTTATTGCAGTTGGTATTTTGCTGTTTAAAGAAGCACTCCCATCAAAATTTGTATCCTCTTAATATATTGCAATCATCATATTACACAGTACTGTGTAGATACAATTGTTCATTTTGCCTTTCTACGCAGTTGATTCTTCTGTTTTCCATTTGGTCTATGACATCACGTGATGTTACGATTCTGGTGTAATGCTGCTGGAAACCAGTGGCTGAAGGAGCACAAGTAGGAACAGCAAGCGGTAGTAGAAGTTCTTGGAGTTAGCAAGGAGTTGGAAACAATCCGTAGATGTATGAGAACAGTCTGGGTAAGAATGTTCAGGAGCTGAGACTGTAACTAGTCTAATAGCTAGACACAATACTCAAGCAATGAGTGAGAGGTCCATGTGGCTTTAAGTAGGCCCAAATTTATTCAATTCTCTATAATCAATGCAGGTTAAGGAACAGTCTTTTTTTTTTTTTTTTACAAAAAATATAGGCGCACCTGCTGATGATGAAGATGAACAAATAAACCCTTTAGCTACATTTTCATCGATGTATTCCTTAAGTGTTTTTAATTCCTGCTCTTCCAGTGGGCAAATGTTTTAAAAGGGTATTGCTGTTCCAGGTAATAGATCAATTGGACAATCATACGGCCGAATGGGAGGGAGTTTGTCGGCATTTTGCTTGTCACATACATCGCAAATTCCTTATGTATAGATGGTAGTTTAGAAGATTGTTCAGGATCCTTTACAACTTCTTCATTTGGTGTAGCCTGTGGGAAGTGAACAACAGAAGGAAAAGACACTTCTTTGGTTTCCCAATTGATTGTGGGATCTTGAGCCATGGCCATGGCAACCTCAGAATTGTTGGAAAATGTGGAGATGAGATTAGTAAGAAGGATAAAACCTCATGGTGATTAGGTTCCATAACTATCTCTAGGGGTTCAGTCTCTTGATTCACTGGTCCCGAATTTAGTGGAGATCCGTCAACAGTTAATAGATGAAAGTCTGTTTTGAATTTTTACCCCATGTTCCTTTGCATAAGACATTTCAATAAAATTTCCATTTGGTCCTGAATCAACCATGGCAGATGTGGAAATCCATTGAGAATCAACTTGAAACTTGATAGAAATTAAGCAATGAGAGTCCTTGGTTTCTTTTTTTAATGTTGGGTGCAATAGAAGAAATTGAATGGATGACAGCATTCACTGGAAGCGCTAATTCAGACAAGACTGATTCTTCGTCGGAAAAGTTGGGATCAGCTACCACTGCCACTGTTTTACCTTGTCGAGAAGGACAATTGACGAGAAAGTGGTCAGTGTTGCCACAATAAAAACACTGATTTTCCCAAAGTCTCCGTTCTTTTCTCTCAGCACTTTCACATTTTAACAGGCTGTCGACCTGCATGGATTCAACTTCAGATATGTGAGGAATCTTTATCTCAAAGTCTCTCGGACTGGTGGTTGAAACAGGTGGATAATGATTACTGTTGCGGGACCAGTTTGAATTCCACTTTTCCAATCTTCTCCCTGATAATCGGTTGTCTATATGAATACAATGGTGAATGAAGTCATCAAAATTTGTGGGAGCATCGGCCCGGGCTAGTTTATCTTTGAGTGCACTGGAGAGTCCGTTCTTAAAAAAAGATAATTTTGCAGCATTATTCCATTTGGTATCAATCACACACTGTCTTAATTCTGTGGCATACTCTGCAACACAGCATTTACCCTGACGTAGCGCCATTAGTGTCGCTGAAGCTGTTGCACAACGATCACCTGGCTCATGGCTGCTAGGAAAGCCTCCAGATCATTAAGTCGATCATCATGAGTTTCAATAAGGGGGCTGGCCCAGGCCAATGCTTTATGTATCAGTAGCATAATGATACACAATACTTTTGATCTGTCAGTATGGAAATGAGCAAGGTGTGCACCAAAGTACAATCTGCACAGATTGATGAATCCACAAAATTTGGCACGGTCTCCACCAAACCTGAAATGTGGGAGGGTGGGTGGAAGGGCTGGAGCAATATGTTGATTTTGTAATTGAAGGATCTGTACAGATTGCATTAGATGCAGATATTGGTAAGCAAACAGTTCATCTTAGTTACACACTTCTCCAAGTTTCTCCCTCTGCGGCGTCCATGATGAAGGCTTAAGTATCCTGTTACGATTGTAAGGTGCCTCAGCGAGGTAGTCACAGGCGAGCTGCTGCCCCTGCTCACTCTTGCACCCTACAGACAATACATGTCCTCCCTCTGATGTGCGGCTGTGTATGTGGGCTCTCCACTTACTTTAGACCATCCGATCGCGGCTGTCTCCAGGCATTTCTCTTCTGGGACCAGGGCAGCAATAAATTCAGAGGACACGGGGTTCTTAACCATAACTGGGACTTTACTTGGGGAAGAGGAATATGTACAATATTTATAGGCAGATATAATGGATAAGGCCCGACAGGTTATCATCTCTCTCACAAGCGCTGGCAACATCTTCAGCCCTGGTTCCCTCTTTAATCTCTAGCCCAAGAGAATATTCCTCACTATCGACAGCGTATCTGGATCCTATATCTCCCCCACGTCTTTGCCTAGAGTCCTATCTTCCTCTGCTGCCTGCAGACTGAAAGTTCCCCAGGTCCTCAATACCTCCATTGAGTTTCTCCGGCCGGCTAACAGGACTCTTGCGTAGGGAGATCTTCACCCTGGTGATCCTACTGTCTGAGGGTACGGAGCTCCCGTCTACCCTAGCAGCCACCATATAATCAGGCTGCCCGTACAGTTCTCTGTCCAAACTCTCTCAGAGTCATCACTTCCTGCTTCTGGAAACTAAGCAGAAATTTTCCTAATGTGCCCACCCTCTGTGGGCTGTCATCCACCACCTTTGACCCCTTCATTGTCTGCAATACTGCTGGCAGACTCAACCTGGTATCTGCACCCGGGACAGTGGCATCTTGTGACTCATTACAAGTACTGCAGCCCACAAGGAATTATGTTAAACTAAGCTCTAGACATACTCAATGTCTGACCATGGCTCAAAATTCCCCCTCTACTCTACAGACTGGACCACTGCAGCTAACCCCTTAGCTTGGCCCAACAACAGTTCAGAGAGGTCTAACTACAGGAACATTTTCTTTATCTACTTCAGTGCCAAAGGAAGGTAACATCCTTCCTCACTATTACATTCCCCCACACTTTAATATTGGTCATCCCCGACCATACTAGGAAACCAATACACATTAACATTTTTAACATCTTATCACATTACTAAAACATTTTAGAACGAGACTGGTCCTGAAGTCTTCTTCTTGAGTGGGAGACCGGCCCTTCTCGGTTAAGGGACCCGGAACAGCAATTCAGGACAGTTCATTGTCAAAGTTCAAAACTTCTCAAAAGTAACGGTCCTTCTTGGTAAGGACTCTGGAAACACAGTGTCCATGTCCATATATATTTTTTTAAGACAAGTCAACACACCAATAGCCCTCAATCTCTTTCAAGGGCTGCATTCTGAGGCACACGGTCACAGGGAACACCTTATGAGTCTCTTCTTGGCCCTAGCGGGGGGTCATGGGTTCTTCCCGCTAGGTCACAAGTCTCTTAAGATTACATGATATCCATCCTCAAGGTGTGCATCAGTGTGAACCCTCTCACAGCACAAAGCCCCACAACCAGCAGGAGGAGGGAATAACAAAGGGGCAAACAAGCCATCAGCCGTCCGAGGCAACTGCAGGCCCACGTGGCCTCGAGGGTATCTCAAACAGTCCCTCTGATTCCTTTTCAGGTAAAAAAAACACAAGCCTTCTGGTCATGAAGGTATCAACAGTCCTTCCTAGAATAACAAAGGCGAGACGCCTTAAACTTTGTTTCCTGAGACTCGACTGGTCTTCAGCCTTTAAATAGGGGATCCTCAGAACTCGACCCCTCAAAATAGCCTGCTGGACGAATTGAGTAACTGCAACTGCCCAGAGGGCACCTTGGTCACTGCTCAGGTATCTCCTGGAATTTCTCCATCTCCTTCCAGACTCCTCTCAGGCAGAACCAAGCCACTTCCAGCTGAAGTTATCACTGGAACTACCTGCACGTCTGCATCAGGCTCCCAGAGTGAAGTCAAGGCCCAAAGTCCTTCCTGAAACTCCTCTACCATCTTCCTCCCCTCGGCATACCACCGCTCTAAGCTTCTGAGGAATTCACCACAGCTTCTTTGGGTTGGCAACTGAGCAGCATGCAATAGTTGCTGGCCTGCGTCCAGCCTTACTGAACGGGATGGAGCTGAGGCTTGCATACCTTCTGCAGTGGGCTCCAGCTCTTCTTGGTATTCTAGAGTGGTCACGGACTCTCCAGTCCCCGGAGCGGTTTATACTGAGTGCCTCCCTTCAGGCTGAGCCACAATAACTGGGGATTGTAGTATTTCTGGAACTACTTGATCGCTGTGATCAGGTTCCCAGGGCATACAAAAGACTCCAAGTCCCCGCCAGTACTCGTCCACTGCATATGGGTCCCCATATTGACTCTCACCGCTCATGTCTTCCATCTCTTCGTCATCACCGCCAATGCTCATTCGCAATACATGCTGGGCTCTTGCCTCGTGATCACGGTGTGTCATCACAACTGATATCTTCCCCAGCTATTTACCTCTCATGTGCTGGGACGAAAATGGCGCCGGTTGCTCCCTGACTACGTGCTTCCTGCACGTCTGGCTCTGCCTCTTCCTAGGCCGAACCCTGACACGGCCACCGCGTCACACTTCACTCTCGGCGGCTCCTCCTTCAGCTGTGCCTCCTTTACTGATGCGCTGGTACTCACTGGGCTGGACTTCACTCTGCGCCGCGCCCTCTTCTTTACCGTACCTCCCATCCTGGGACGAATCTTCACCGCTAGGCCCATCCTCCTCTGGGTCAGAACTCGTAGGGCCTGGATATCTTTTCTCGCTCTCCGGCGCCGTCCACTCCCACGATAAGTGGTTCTTCTCCTATACTTTACCGCCATTGTTGTCATCTTGGAATCCATGCTTCGGGCCGCCATCTTGGGCCACATGCCTTCCAACACTTTCCCTTCAGTGGTCTGCATCGGCTCTTCCCAGTTTTCTTTATGCGAGGAGCTCGCATCCTGCCGACTACGTCAAATCTAAGGTGCCTCAGCGAGGTAGTCGTGGGCGAGCTGTAGCCCCTGCTTGCTCTGACACCCTACAGACAATACGTGTCCTCCCTCTGATGTGTGGCTGTGTATGTGGTGCTCTCCACTTACTTCAGACCATCTGAATGCTACTGTCTCCAGGCATTTCTCTTCTGGGACCAGGGCAGAAATAAATTCAGAGGACACAAGGTTCTTAACCATAACTGGGACTTTACTTGGGGAAGAAGAATATGTACAATATTTACAGGCAGATATAATGGATAAGGTCCGACAGGTTATAATCTCCCTCACAGGCGCTGGCAACATCTTCAGCCCTGGTTACCTCTTTAAGTGAAGCATCTCTGTGACTCTAATCTCTAGCCCAAGAGAATCTTCCTCACTATCGACATCGTATCTGGAGCCTATATGTCCCCCACGTCTTAGCCTAGAGTCCTATCTTTCTCTGCTGCCTGCAGACTGAAAGTGCCCTGGTTCCTCAATACCTCCGTTGAGTTTCTCCGGCCGGCTAGCAGGACTGTTGCGTAGGGAGATCTTCACACTGGTGATCCTACTGTCTGAGGGTACGGAGCTCCCGTCTACCCTAGCAGCCACCATATAATCAGGCTGCCCATACAGTTCTCTGTCCAAACTCTCTCTGAGTCATCACTTCCTGTTTCTGGAAACTAGGCAGAAATTTTCCTAATGTGCCCACCATCTATGGGCTGTCATCACACACCTTTAACCCCTTCACTGTCTGCAATACTGCCGGCAGACTCAACCTGGCATCTGCACTCGGGACAGTGGCATCTTGTGGCTGGTTACAAGTACTGCAGCCTACAAGGAATTATGTTAAACTAAGCTCTAGACATACTCAATGTCTGACCATGGCTCAAAGTTCCCCCTCTACTCTACAGACTGGACCACTGCAGCTAACCCCTTAGCTTGGCCCAACAACAGTTCAGAGAGGTCTAACTATGGGAACATTTTCTTTAACTACTTCAGTGCCAAAGGAAGGTAACATCCTTCCTCACTATTATACGATACTGGCGTAGTACTGCTGGATCCAGTTCCCGAAGGAGCACAAGCAGGAACAGCAAGCGGTAGTAGAAGTTCTTGAAGTTAGCAAGGAGTTGTAGGAAACAATCCGTAGAAGAATGAGAACAGTCTGGGTAAGAATGTTCAGGAGCCGAGACTGGAACTAGGCTAACAGCTAAACACAATACTCAAGCAATGAGTGAGAGGTCCATGTGGCTTTAGGTAGGCCCCAACAGGAAACAAGATGGATTCCATAGATTCAGAATCCACCATCTTGGTAAAGGGCAATCGGAGAACACAACAGCAGCCTCCAGTGGTAAGGAGTGAAACTGCAGCATATTTATTAAAGTGAACAATAGTGGCCACTATTGGTCAAACTGTAGAAGGGCATCCTGACATGATTAAAAACAGACTAGCTGAATCCTTGTAAGCTCTATGTAGAAACAGGAGGTCAATTTTCCATGTATGACTCATGAGTCACTGCAAAAGTCCCTGGCAATGGGAAGGAGTGGAAGAGCTGGGTCAGGAGTTTAAAAGGGGGATGATAAATGCAGGGAAAAGAGACTTCTTGTTTCTACATAGAGCAGAGAAAAGAGAATAATTATTTGGGTAGAAAGGCAAAATGACCAATTGTAAGTACACAGTGATATATAATGTGATGATTGCAATATATTAAGCGGATAAAAACTTTGATAGGAGTGCTTCTTTAACCCCTTCACAGCCCATGACGTATTAATACACGTCTGTGCCCTGGGCTTTAAGACCCTGACCCGTATTAATACGTCATTGCGATCGCGCACGCACACAGGCTGTGCGGGCGCGATCGCCGCCGGGTGTCATCTGATTGTCACAGCTGACACCCGGTACTATGTACAGGGAGTGGTCCCGCACCGCTCCCGGCACATTAACCCCCGCAATGCTGCGATCGAAGTCGATCGCAGCATTGCGGTGGCAAGGGGAGGTGATCGCAATACTCACCTCCTCTTCCGGCCTCCAGTGCTGTCTGCCGCGGCTTCCCGGGTGTTGCCATGACGACCCGATGTCGTCATTACAACATCCAGGTCACCAGGCAGCAGGAACATTGTTTGGTCATGCGCAGTGCATGACTAAACAATCTTCTCACTGCGCAGTGCTGACTGCCTGCATGGCACAGGGATGGTGCTCCATCCCTATGCTATGCAGGCGATCAGAATAAAAAAAAGTGAAAGTCCCAGAGTGGGACAAAGTAGAAAAGTGTAAAAACTGTCAGAAAGTGAAAAAAAAAAAAAAAAATTGTAAAAATATATATATATATAAAAAAAAATAATAATCCACCAAAACTAAAAATATAATGTACCCATCAATAAATATTATTATGAAAAAAAAGCAAACAAACAATAAAAGTACACATATTTGGTATCGCCACGTCCGGAACGACCTGACCTATAAAACTGTCCCACTAGTTAACCCCTTCAGTGAACACGGTAAAAAAAAAGACGAATATAAATAAAAATGGCACCGCTGAAAACGTCATCTTGTCCCGCAAAAAACAAGCTGCCATACAGCTCCATCATCCGAAAAATCAAAAAGTTATAACTCTCAGAAAAAGAGATGCAAAAAAATAATTTTTTCTATAAAATAGCTTTTATTGTGTAAAAGCGCCAAAGCATAGAAAAATTATATAAATGTGGTACCGCTGTAAATGTACTGACCCAAAGAATAAAGCTGCCTTATCAATTTTACCACACGCGGAACAGAATAAAAAAAAACAAAAAAAAACAATTCCTGAATTGTTGGTTTTTGTTTATTCTGCCTCCCAAAAATCGGAATAGAAAGTGATCAAAAATGTCACGTGCCTGAAAATGGCACCAATAAAAACGTCAACTCATCCCGCAAAAAACAAGCCATCACATGACTCTGTCTGCCAAAATATGGAAAAATTATAGCTCTCAAAATATGGCGATGCAAAAACTAGATTTTACAAAAAATTAGTCTTTTAGTGTGTGACAGCTGTCAATCATAAAAACCCCATATGATTCTGGTATCTCTGTAATCGCACCGACCCGAAGAATAAAGTCGTCTAATCACTTATACCGCACGAGGAACGGCGTAAAAAATAAACTCTCGGGTTAGGGTTTTGCTAGGGTTAGGGTTGTGCTAGGGTTAGGGTTGTGCTAGGGTTAGGGTTGGGCTAGGGTTAGGGCTGGGGTTGGGGTTAGGGTGGGGGTTAGGGTTGTGATGGGGTTGGGATTTTTTTCAAAAGTAAGAATAAAAGATGACGATATGGTGACTAGTGTTGAGCGCAAGTGCTCGCTACTTGAGTTTGCATCGGGTGCCCTGGTATGCATTGAGTATCGTGGGTATTTGAGTGACATGCTCGAGTCTCCGCCCCATGTGCTTCGTGGCCAAAAAAACTTTGCGGGGATTGCCTGCCATGCACGAGCGATCCCCGCATGTTTTTTCTTGGGTGTCTAATAACTGTGAAACATGGGGGGCAGGGACTCGAGCATGTCACTCGAGCACGCGCAGTACATGGTTCATACCTGAGTACCCAATGCAAACTCAAGTAGCGAGCACTTGCGCTCAAGACTAATGACAACTTATTCAATATCATGACCTAATGTTATCAAATTCTGTGTCGTACCTCTGGGTTCAAAATGTTCACTATACCCCTTGATAAAATCCTTGAGGGGTCTAGTTTCCAAAATGGGGTCACTTGTGGGGGGTTTCCACTGTTTAGGCACACAGGGGCTCTCCAAACGCGACATGGTGTCCGCTAACAAATTGAATGGAAAATCGGCACAAATTGTTAGCGGACACCATGTTGTGTTTGGAGAGCCCCTGTGTGCCTAAACATTGGAGCTCCCCCACAAGTGACCCCATTTTGGAAACTAAACACCCAAAGGCACCTATCTAGATGCATAGTGAGCACTTGGAACCCCCAGGTGCTTCACAAATTGATTCGTAAAAATGAAAAAGTGGAAAAAAAAATACTTTTTCATTTTTACGGATTAATTTGTGAAGCACCTGGGGGTTCAAAATGCTCACCACCCATCTAGATAAGTTCCCAGGGGGGTCTAGTTTCCAAAATGGGGTCACTTGTGGGGGAGCTCCAATGTTTAGACACACCGGGGCTCTCCAAACGTGACATGGTTCCAATTTGTTAGCGGACACCATGTCGTGTTTGGAGAGCCCCTGTGTGCCTAAACATTGGAGCTCCCCCACAAGTGACCCTATTTTGGAAACTAGACCCCCCAAGGCACCTATCTAGATGCATAGTGAGCACTTGGAACCCCCAGGTGCTTCACAAATGAATCCGTAAAAATAAAAAAGTGGTTTTTTTTCACTTTTTCATTTTTACGAATCAATTTGTGAAGCACCTGGGGGTTCCAAGTGCTCACTATGCATCTAGATAGGTGCCCTAGGGGGTCTAGTTTCTAAAATGGGGTCACTTGTGGGGGAGCTCCAATGTTTAGGCACACAGGGGCTCTCCAAACGCAACATGGTGTCCGCTAACAATTTGAGCCGATTTTCCATTCAATTTGTTAGCGGACACCATGTCGCGTTTGGAGAGCCCCTGTGTGTCTAAACATTGGAGCTCCCCCACAAGTGACCCCATTTTGGAAACTAGACCCCCAAAGGCTCCTATCTAGATGCATAGTGAGCACTTGGAACCTCTAGGTGGTTCACAAATTGATTCGTAAAAATGAAAAAGTGGAAAAAAAATACTTTTTCATTTTTACGGATTAATTTGTAAAGCACCTGGGGGTTCAAAATGCTCACCACCCATCTAGATAAGTTCCCAGAGGGGTCTAGTTTCAAAAATGGGGTCACTTGTGGGGGGTTTCCACTGTTTAGGCACATCAGGGGCTCTCCAAACGCAACATGGCGTTCGCTAATTATTCAAGCAAATTTTACAATCGAAAATTCAAATGGCGCTCCTTCCCTTCCGAGCCCTGCCGTACGCCCAAACAGTGTTTTTTCCCCACATATGGGGTATCTGCGCGCCCAGGGGAAATTGCACAACAAATTTTGGGGTCCATTTTTTCCTGTTACCCCTGCGAAAATAAAAAAAATTGGGTCTAAAGTAACATTTTTGTGAAAAAAGTTAAATATTCATTTTTTTCTTCCACATTCCTTAAAATTCCTGTGAAGCACCTGAAGGGTTAATACAGTTCTTGAATGTGGTTTTGAGCACCTTGAGGGGTGCAGTTTTTAGAATGGTGTCACTTTTGGGTATTTTCTGTCATAAAGACCTCTGAAAGTGACTTCAAATGTGATGTGGTCCCTAGAAAAATGGTTTTGTAAATTTTGTTGGAAAAATGAGAAATCGCTGGTCAACTTTTAACCCTTATAGCTCCATAACAAAAAAAATTTTGGTTCCAAAACTGTGCTGATGTAAAGTAAACATGTGGGAAATGTTATTTATTAACTATTTTGTGTGACATATCTCTCTGATTTTAAGGGCATAAAAATTAAAATTTTGAAAATTGCAAAATTTTCAAAATTGTCGCCAAATTTCCGTTTTTTTCACAAATAAACGCAAGTGATATCGAAGAAATTTTACCACAATCATGAAGTACAATATGTCACGAAAAAATCTCAGAATCAGGGGGATCCGTTGAAGCGTTCCAGAGTAATTACCTCATAAAGTGACAGTGGTCAGAATTGTAAAAATTGGCCTGGTCATTAACGTGCAAACCACCCTCGGGGGTAAAGGGGTTAAAGGAGTTTCTGGGGAATACAGTATTTATGACGTATCTACATGATAGTTCCTCCTTAGCATATCTGTGGGGGTCTGGCACCAGGCTCCCCAACCAATGGCTCCCCAAACAATCAGCTGTGTTTTGCTCGGCTGAATATAAACAATGTGAATGGAGCTGCTGAGTGCAGCAGCAATTAAAGTGCAGCAGCCGCAGCAATTAAAGTGCAGCAGTCGCTGCACTTTAAATGGACAAGGACATCAGGGCTCTATTATTACATCTCACACACTGAAAAATCTGCTCTAAGCTATGGTAGAGTCCTGTTCTTCTTTCATTTGAGTGTTGCTGCCTGCTTAGAATTGGTTGATATTATACAGAAAGAAGAAGCACACACCCCCAGTGAAAACTGTCTGATAACACCCACTTGGACTTCAAAAATAACGCATTAAGTGTCAAATACTAATATCGCCACAAAAAAAAAGCACATTTTATTCCTCTCTGCAGCTACTGTTAGATTATTTGTCCAGTTCAAAGTAAGTATCAGCCACAAAATGCAAAAATATATATTTTTATTAGAATATTTTTCCACTACTGTGTTTTTCTTTTAAGGATGACATTCACGTGTTGCTTCTCCATAACACATATGTGGCGCCCTGCTCCGCACAGGTGCCACAGAACCCAGTAGGGTGCATGGATGGACTTCTCCACAAGAGGCCCTCATTACATTCACACACCTCCACCCTACCACCTCAGACCAGCAGAGGGAGCCCTGTTAGGGATATATATAGGGAGGGTGGAGCCAGGCAGCTGAGTTCAGTTTCAGTCAGACTGAGAGAGTCTGAGAGCGTGCTGACGCTGAGAGCAGCGAAGACGCAGCTCATCTGCTGCTGCCGTAGTGAGGGCCCTGAGTGTGACCGACGGCAAAGAGGAAGGGAGAGAGGAGTTGAAGGGGGCAGAGGAGTGTACCAGGCTCACCCCGAAATATACACCGGACACCGGGTCCGCGCCTACAGGGTCCTTTTCACCCAGTAGGGACCACCGGACACCTGGAGGACTACAAGTCCCAGGTCGACCAACGCTGACTACAGTACCAGGGCTAGGAGTCATGGAGGCCCCAGCGTCCAGGGAGAGTGATCTCCAAAAGAAGGCCCTATCATCAGGTCAGCAGGTGCAAGAGAGAGACAGACAGCAATTAAGCGAGGCCTAGCTCCAGGCAGGTCAGAAGCTTAACAAGTGGAAGCAACGGATCAGGAGGCCCTATACCCGCTCACTGGGGAGAGTCCAGAAGTGCACCCTGCCTTCCGAGTACCCTGGACCATACCTGCATCTACACCAGTAAAGGTACCGAAGCGAACCCCCGTGTGAGTGTCCGTCATTTCTTCCTGAACCGTCCTGGCCGTCTCTCCCCTGCACCACCATCCATTACCTCACGCTACCCTGAGGCCCGCTCCACCTGTGGGGAGCCGTTCCATAATAAGCTGCCCTAACATCTGCCTCAGAGGACTGCTCAGCAGCGGCGGCTGCCTTTAGCCGCATTCCACAGGTGGCATCACGAACACTATCCCAAAAAACCCATATAAACAAAATTCCCCTTTTTGGTGACCGCCCTGGGCCACGGACCGGGCCAGCCACCGTGATATCCCCAACCAGCATCCATAGGCCCGGCTGCCAAGTACCCCACGGCTCTGGGGGCGAGTCACATACATACAGTGCAGCACTGGATGAAAACAAAGGTAAATACAAGTTTCACTACGTACAAATGCAAAACTGACCAGAGCAGTTTGTCTGCAAAAACATCCTATCAATCATTTTGTTGTGGAAGAATGTCTTTTTCATAAGTGTCAATTTGACATGCAGTAAAGGAAGCTTTTCTAGTGTGACATCCTAATTTCACAGTAAAGCCAAAAGAGATGTAAACATGGAGTTATGAGGAAGCTATATGTAATATCATCTATAGGGCCAGATTGTCACAGTACGGTTATCTTTTCATTATGTTCTGTATTCATTTAGACCAGTCCCTGACCCCAATAAGATTCAACACACCCTTCCCTTCCTAGAAAGCTAATTCAACTGCAAGTGTTTTTAGATTCTACAGAGCCCAGAGTAAACCTACTGAAGCTTGGTGAGAACATACAGACTCCATGACTATGTTGCCCATCGCCGGATTTGAACTCTAGTCCTGTAAAGCAACAGGTTTTTTAAAAAAAAATTTCTAAATTACCCAAAAACTCACAATACGCTTTTGTGCCTGTTGGTGAAGTTCACAAAGACATTCTCTCTATGTGTGACCACGGTCTAGGAGTGTATTTAGTAAGCAGTACTGTACATTAGATATACAGTATGTATATTCTGGTTTGGGAAAAGTACTGCTAACAGACATCTGTGTATGTTCTTGGCCACACTGGCTCTAACATCTTAAAGCAGCACTCCCATCAAATATTTATTCCTCTTAATATATTGCAATTATCACATTATATTGCACTGTGTACTTACAATTGCTCATTTTGCCTTTCTACCCAGTTAATTCTTCTCTTTTCTCTTCTGTGACGCTTGTAAAGGTCACTTCTCATGGACGAATCGTGAGGCAGGGGAGTCAAGAGGTCTGGAGTCAAATACCAAGAGAGTTCGTCACAAACAGAGGGGCAAGACAAAACAGTAAACAGGTCACAGTACAAGGTCAGAATTCCAGGGAGGAAGTGAATTGACACAAAGGGGCTAGCCAAATGGATGGTCAAAGGCAAGGTCCAAAGTTGGGCAGCAAAATATCAGAATAACAGAGCACTAGAGAAAGGCACACAGACCACCGAGCTAAAGCTACAACTGGCAATCTTCTGATCATAGTCAGCCAGCTAAATAGCCATGCAATGACCCTGAAAGGGAGGGAACCCAGCAGGCCCAGCCTGATTGAGCTGCTAGGCAATCCTATAACAATACTGACAGCCAGCATGCCCCCACAATCCATAGGGCGGCTGAGCTGACATTCACTGTGTCTTTAGGGCACAGTGAGTGGCGGGATTGTGACATCTGCTCTATGTAGAAATAGGAAGCCTCATTCCCCTCTTCATCTCCTGACCCAGCTGCTCCCTCCTCCCCCCCCTGCCAGGGACTTTTGCAGTGACTTATGACTCAGACAGGGAAAATTGACCTGTTTCCACATACAGCTTAGAAGGATTCAGCTAATCAGAACTTATTGCAACTTATCTAAGTTGTCACAGAATGCAAGTAAGGACAGTAGAGCGCTTATGATAACATAAAGGGAAACTGGCAGCAAAATGTACTGCTATTAACTAATGATAGCACTGCATTCATCATTTAACACTGATTTCTAAATCTCCAATGTTTAGGACATTTTTTTTTTTTTTGGTGCCACATGTTCTAATATGTTAGACTAGTTGGAATGATGTGCACTGAGTGTTGAGCAGCCCGCTAATATATCATCAACAGAGACATGGTTATATCTCTGTAGTTCTCTACTGCCTCCTCCCTACTCTTGTTCACATATGAACAAATGAGCCATGTCAGCATTGACTTCAGCCATGCAGAATGATCTTCTGTCTGTGTGCCCTGGCATCACACTGCAGACCCATGTCTGACCGAGCGCTTCCCTCTGCGATCTCACTGTTGCGTTGCTGTGTTATACTGCTGAGCTGGCAAGTAGTGGCACATAGGCAGAACTGTACGTGCCCAAAGAACGTGCCATTACTTGCCGGGAAGGGAAGCGCTCGGTTGGTCAGACTTCGAGGCTGCACAATATGATGCCAGGGCTGTGGCACATAGGCAGAAGATCGCTCTGCATGCCCAAAGTCACTGTTGCAACCTCTCATAAGTCTGACTTAGTGAGTAGTGAGGGGACAAAGGAGAACTACAGAGACAAAAAAACAAACCTCTGTGGGTGTGATGTTGCCTGACTGGGCTAGACTGCTTAGTACACTGCTCAAAAAATAAAGGGAACAATCAAAAAACACATCCTAGATCTGAATGAATGAAATATTTGATGCACCCCCTGGGCCGTGGGGTACTCGGCAGCCGGGCCTCTGGCTGCTGGGGGATATCACGGTGGCTGGCCCGGTCCGTGACCCAGGGCGGTCAGTCAAAAGGGGATATGTATATATGGGGGATTTGGGAAAGTTCATGACGCCACCTGTGGAATGCGGAGCAGTCCTCTGAGGCAGATGGTAGGGCAGCTGGTGATGGAATGGCTCCCCACAGGTGGAGCGGGCCTCAGGGCAGCGTGGGGTGCAGGGGAGAGATGGCAGGACGGTCCCGGAGGAAAGACGGACACTCACACGGGGGTAAGCTTCAGTACCTTTACTGGTGATGTTTCAGGCACGGTCCAGGGTACTCCGGGCGAAGGGCGCACTTTTGGACTCTCCCCAGTGAGCGGGTATAGGGCCTCCTGATCCGTGACTTTACTTCTGAAGTTTCTGACCTGCCTGGAACTAGGCCTAGCTTGGTTACTGTCTCTCTTTGCACCTGCTGACCTGGTGGTAGGGCCTTCTCTTTGGAGATCACTCTCCCTGGATGCTGGGACCTCCGTGACTCCTAGCCCTGGTACTCTAATCAGCATTTGGTGAACCTGGGACCTGTAGTCCTCCAGGGGTCCCGGTGGTTCCTACTGGGTATAAGGAGTCCCTGTAGGCGCGGACCCGGTGTCCGGTATATGTATCGGGGTGAGCCTGATATGCTCCTCTGCCCCCTTGCTACTTCTTCCTTCTCCTCTCGCCTTCGGCCCACTCAAGACCCTCACTAAGCATTCACACGTGCTGTAGACCTTGGCTCGCCTAAGCACAGCAGCCAGCTTGCTGCTCTCTTCACTGCTCTCTGAGCGTCAGCACGCTCTCTGCTCAACTCTGAGCTGTGTTCCTCTCTGTCTGTCTGTTCCACACTGACTGAGAACTCACTGAGCTGCCTAGCTCCACTCTCCCTATATATGTCCCTAACAGGCTCCCTCTGGTGGTCTGAGGTGGTAGGGTGGAGGTGTGTGAATGTGTGAGGGCCTCTTATGGAGAAGTCCATCCATGCACCCTTCTGGGTTCTGTGGCACCAATGCGTAGCAGGGCGCCACATTCCCCCCTAGTAAAACTCAGTACTCCTGGACTGAAGCATTTTTCAAAAACAGGTTAAACAATAACATTAACATTTCTTCCCTTTATGGGAGGCACTTTGCTTGAACGTTACAGGTAACAAAAACATAATAAATATATGTACAATAGTTAGAGTCTTTGAGCAATTGTCAGTGAGTCCCCTAACAGGGTGTCCATTTCACTGCAAAGTACAAGGGAGCTTGAGGGACCTGTCCATAAACCCTCCACGTAGGCCCTGGGCATGGCTGCAGGGCATAGGTGATCCGGAGTTGGACCACGTCTTCCGCCACGCCAAACTGGTTTTTGTTCAGTGGTTACCTAAATTGTCCATTGTAAGGCAAAAATACGTCAATACATACATGAAAATTACACAAGAACAATCATACCCCAAGGGGCAACTATTTATACTATCAGAGTATCTCTTTCTACTCTCTGTATCTGACAGGGGTCTGACCTTGCGTACTACGTGTTGACCTACGTAGTACTGGGATGCGTGTGGTACTGGTGTTTGTACTACTTCCCATTCTGTCTGTTCTAGGTGTGGAATGACTGCAAGGATGCCTTAACCTCCCTACGGGACTGGCAAGTGTACCATTGGCTGGGCCTTCTTGCTCTGCTTCTACTGTTGATCCTTCTTCCGGGGATTCTTCCTGAGTAGGCTCTTCTGGGGCACCTACAGGTTCTACTTGCTGTGGAGGGTCTTCTGGATGTTGGTAGAAGTGGATCACAGGTATTATCACTGCTCTTCCTAGTTGGGGCCAATCTGCCGGGAAATCTCCTAATTCAGTATGTATTACTGCTTCTTTAGGCTCCTCCGGTACGATGAGAGGCACTTCTTCCTGGGGCTTTAGCAGACCTGGATACAACTTCAGATGGTCTCTAGATACCGTTGCAGTCGTTCTTCCTCCGTCCTTGGTAATTAAATAGGTCTTCCTGTTATCAAATCTTGAATTTAACACAGTGTAGGGTTCCCTCTCCCACTGGTCATCAAGTTTGTGGTTTCTTCTTTTTCTCTTTAGCACAACTTCTCCAGGTGTAAAGGGTTCTGCTGGTGCACTCTTGCTGTACTGTGCTTCCTGCTTGTCTCTTACCCTATTCAGACTGTCTTCGACACAGGCTTGTACTCTCCTGTACTGTTCCTGTCGCATCGTGTCCCAGCCTTCAGTGGACATATCTGCTTCGGGTTCTACTACACCAAGCTCCAGGTCCATGGGCAACTTTCCGGGTCTTGCTCGCATGAGATATGCTGGAGTACAATTGGTGGAACTCACAGGTATGTGGTTGTACAGATCTACCAGGTCAGGTAGCTTGTCTGGCCACTGGTTTCTTTCTTCTAGCGGTAAGGTCTTCAACAGGTCGATAACGATGTTATTCATCTTTTCACATAACCCATTGCTTTGGGGGTGGTACGGTGTAGTCCGGATATTCTTACACCCATACAGAAGGCAGAACTCCTTGAACAATTCGGCTTCAAAGGTAGGGCCTTGATCCGTCAGCACCTTATCCGGGTATCCATGGGGCCTGCAGAAGTAGGCTTGAAACGTCCTTGCTGCAGTTTCTGCCATCAGATCCTTGACGGGGGCTACCACCAGAAACCGGGAGTAGTGATCCACCATGGTCAGGGCATACGAGTAGCCTGACCTGCTGGGTGACAGCTTGATGTGGTCCAGAGCGAAGATCTCCAGGGGCTGGGTTGTCTTGATGGACTGCAGGGGTGCCTTCTGGCTGCTGTAATCCTTTCTTCTGAGGCTACAGGGTCCACAATCCCGGCACCATCACTCTATGGAACTCCGCATTCCAACCCAATAAAACCGATTCTTCAGGAGGGTTTCTAGCTTCTTCCAGCTAAAGTGCCCCGCTTGATCGTGGTAGGCCTCCAACACCATCTGGATGTCCGTCCTAGGCACTACGATCTGCCATACCATCTCATGGGTCCTCGGGTAGACGTACCTTCGGCACAGCTTCTCCCTATAGATGAACAGCCGGCTTCTCTCATTCCACAGTTGCTTGGCTTGCGGAGACGCATCCTTCTCCAGGGAGGAACCTTCCTGGGCTATCAGTTCTTTGATACGACTGACAACCGTGTCGCTGTCCTGGGTCTCCTTCCAACTGTGGTGAGGCAAAGGGTTTAGTGTCCTACCACGATACCTCCTAGAGGTGCGCTGCTTGTGGACCATCCCATTTCTGTGGAAGGCAGGTAGCTCAATCTCTTCAAGGTCATCCACTTCTTCTTCAGTGTCCGACTGGTGAGCCATCCTGGACAGGGCATCGGCGTTGGCATTCTTGCGGCCTGCCCGGTACTTAATGGTGAACTGGTAGTTTGAGCCATCCATCGTTGTTCCATGGCTCCTAACTTGGCTGTTTCTAGATGAGTCAAGGGGTTATTATCAGTGTAGGCAGTGAACTTACTGGAGGCTAGGTAGTGCTTGAACCGCACGATGATGGCCCAGACCAGGGCCAGGAACTCCAACTTGAAGCTGCTATAGTTCTCTGGGTTCCTCTCGGTCGGGCGGAGCTTCCTGCTTGCATAGGCGATCACCTTCTCTCGGCCATTCTGCTTCTGACTTAACACAGCTCCTAATCCCTCGTTGCTGGCATCAGTGTACAGCAGGAACGGTTGGCTGTAGTCAGGGTAGTCTAGGATCTCTTCGCCGGTCAGGATCTCCTTCATCACCTCAAAGGATTCAGCTTGCTCCTTACCGCACTGGAACTTGGACTGTCCTACCAGGAGATCTTGCAAAGGGGCCGCTTTCTTGGTATAGTCCTTCACAAACCTCCAGTAATACCCGACTAGTCCCAGGAACTGACATACCTCCTTGAGGCTCTTCGGCTCCGGCCATTTCTGGATGGCAGTGTCCTTCTCCGGGTCCGGTGCTACTCCTTCTGGACTGACGATGTGCCCCAGGTACTGTACCTTTCGCTTGAGGGCTTCAGCTTCATCCCATACCGGGACAGCGACTCAAATACTTCTGCCAGGTGCTTCAAATGGTCCTCGTACGTTTTGGAGTACACTATCACGTCATCCAGGTATAGCAGTACAGTCTCGAAGTTGCGGTGTCCCAGGCAGCACTCCATCAATCTCTGGAACATTCCGGGGGCGTTGCAGAGTCCGAACGGCATACTGTTGAACTCGCAGAGTCCCATCGGGGTAGTAAAGGCCGTCTTCTCCCGATCCTCCTCAGCAACAGCTACTTGCCAGTACCCACTAGTGAGGTCAAGGGTGGAGAAGTAATTTGCAGACTTTAATGCAGCCAGGGATTCCTCTATACGGGGCTAAGGGAATGCATCTTTGTGTGTTATACGATTTACCTGTCTGTAATCTACACACATTCTCATGCTTCCATCCTTTTTCCTGACTAGGACCAGGGGAGCTGCCCAGGGACTACAGTTATCCCTTACTACCCCTGCCTTCTTCATGTCGTGCAACATCTCCTTCGCCTTCTGGTAGTGTGCTGGTGGTATGGGCCGGTAATGTTCTTTGATGGGTGGATGGTCACCTGTGGGTATATGGTGTTGTACCCCTTTAATCCTCCCAAAGTCAAGTGGGTGCTTACTGAATACCTGCTCGTATTCCTGGACCACCCTGTGTACACCCTGTTTCTGATGGACAGGAGTGGCGTCAGTCCCAACATGGAGCTGTTGACTCCAATCCCCCACCTGTGCTTCCGAGTCGTTATCCTCCACTCTGTCTGGTGAGGTTAAGGACTCCGCCATGTGTATGGAGTTGTTATCTACTGTGTACAGTTTGGCAACAGTGGCGTAGCGTGGTAATCTAACCTCATCCTTCCCATAGTTTAGGAGGCGTACAGGCACCCTCCCATTGCGTACATCCACTACCCCTCTGGCAGTCAAGAGTGTAGGTCTACGCTCCGAGCTAAGGTCCTTTGAGACCTATTGCTGCTCTACACCAAATCAGCATTTCACTCATCGGGGGGATCACAATGGGTATCGGGTCTGTCACCCGTACATTACCAATTTCACCCCCTGATAGCTTTACCTGTTGCTGGTACATAAGGGCTCGGATCTCTTTCTGGAGCACCCTCCTCTGCCCTGGTTTAGCGGTGTCAGCAATCTGTTGGAGCAAAAACAACACTTCTCCCAAACAGTTACCGACAATATTTGTACCAAGTATCATATACAAGTCTGTACCACCAGGATTAGACTCCACCACAATCAGTCCTTGGTCCTTTTGTTCCGCTCTCCCCACTTTCACTGTCACATTCATAACCCCTACTAGGTTAAGAGGAAGGCCGTTAGAGGCATACACGGAGAGGTTCGGGGCTGGCGGCTGGAGTTCATCTATGGACCAGAACCTTTTGTAGAGGACATCAGGCATGATGGTTACCTGAGATCCAGTGTCCAGCAGGGCAGGTGTCGCGATGCCATCCAGCACAATGGACAGGAAGGGTCTTCCTCCCACGAACCGATGGTACCAGTTTGATGGGCCTGCTTGATTTACTCCTGGGTGTCGGCCCTCGGCCCCAGGGTTTGCTCGTTTAAAGAACAGTTCCGCGCTGTGTGGCCTGCCTTCTGGCAGCGATAGCAGATGAACTCTCCTGGAGGGCGACGTTGGTCGTGGGTCCTCCCACGGGGTGGCGTTGTCCTCCTCCGGGGTGGCGTTGTCCTCCTCCTTCTTCTCATCCAGGGGACATCCTCAGGGCTGTCGGCGAGTAGTATCCTTCCTTCTGGCTCGGGCTCCTCCTGTAGCTGCAGGGTGCTCAGGACAGTGGCCAGGGTTTTACTTAACTGGCGCACTTCAGAGCGTAGGCTGTCCAGCTCGCTAGGAGGCACTGTTTGCATCTTTGTTTCGGCCATTAGTGAAGGAGCAGTGGGTGCTGCAGGCACTGGGGTGGCCCCACCCTTGTAACGTTGGACAGCAGTATCTGTTGTTTCCAGGGGCTGCAGACCCTTTATAGCCATGTCCTTAAGGGTGTCAAAGGTGGCATTTGGATGATCTAAGGCCCACCACCGTACAGTTCTGCTCTCCTCCTGGGACCTTAACCCCCGGATGAACTGTTCCTTCAGCAATTTATTTTCATCTTGTATGCTGGCTGGACTAACCTGTTTCAGAACCCGCAGTGCCTCTTGTAAACGCCAGGCGTAGTCCCGGATACTGTCCTCAGTTTTCTGGACACAGTGGTAGAACCTCATCTGGAAATCCGTCTCGGTGCGGTTTTCAAACACAGTCTGCAGTCTCTTAAAGATGATGGATACCGATTCCTGGTCCGCGGCTGGCCAGGTTTCAACTTCACGCTCTGCGGCACCAGTCAATTGTCCCAGCACAACAGCGGCTCTCTGTTTACCGGTCATAGAATACATATCTAGCACACCGCATATTCTTCTCTTGAATCTGGACAGGGTGTCCGGTTTGCCGTTATACTGGGGGAGCCACTTCACTCCAGGGATATACGGCAGGGCCATAGGTAATAACAGGGTCACGACCCCTGTTGGTGGAGCGGCCGCTCCGGCCTGTGCAGAGCCGGGCGCAGGTTGGGCATCAGGAGCGTTAACCGGTGCCCCGGCGGCTTGCTGGTCGTCGGCCATTGTTGCACCCCCCTAGTGAACCGGAGGCTGCCTTCTTCACTTTCTTTACCAGGTAGGCCGCAGCTCCGCGGGCGACGGTCTTCTTCCAGGACCTTGCGTCGCTTGCGTCTGACGTCAGAGCGTCCTCTGGCTCCTTCCAGGACCGGACGCTTCCTGGATCGACGTCAGGGGCGGGGCATGTCCTCAACTTCGCGCGCTTCCAGCGGTTACGCCTCTCCGATTCCCGTGGTTACGCCCCTCTTTTTCCCGCGTGGCGACAGGAAGATGGCGGACAATGGCGGGAAATCTTGGGAATGGCGGGAAAACTTCACCACAGTGAGTACTACAGTCTTTTAAGGCGCACAGTGCCCGGTGGCAATGGGCACGGAATCCTGTTCGTGACGCCAAAGCTGACGCGCCCCCTGGGCCGTGGGGTACTCGGCAGCCGGGCCTCTGGCTGCTGGGGGATATCACGGTGGCTCAGTCAAAAGGGGATATGTATATATGGGGGATTTGGGAAAGTTCGTGACGCCACCTGTGGAATGCGGCTAAGGGGTGCCGCCGCTGCGGAGCAGTCCTCTGAGGCAGATGGCAGGGCAGCTGGTGATGGAATGGCTCCCCACAGGTGGAGCGGGCCTCAGGGCAACGTGGGGTGTAATGGATGGTGGTGCAGGGGAGAAATGGCAGGACGGTCCCGGAGGAAAGACGGACACTCACACGGGGGTAAGCTTCAGTACCTTTACTGGTGATGTTGCAGGCACGGTCCAGGGTACTCCGGGCGAAGGGCGCACTTTTGGACTCTCCCCAGTGAGCGGGTATAGGGCCTCCTGATCCGTGACTTTACTTCTGAAGCTTCTGACCTGCCTGGAACTAGGCCTAGCTTGGTTACTGTCTCTCTTTGCACCTGCTGACCTGGTGGTAGGGCCTTCTCTTTGGAGATCACTCTCCCTGGACGCTGGGACCTCCGTGACTCCTAGCCCTGGTACTGTAATCAGCGTTTGGTGAACCTGGGACCTGTAGTTCTCCAGGGGTTCCGGTGGTTCCTAGTGGGTATAAGGAGTCCCTGTAGGCGCGGACCCGGTGTCCGGTATATATATCGGGGTGAGCCTGATATGCTCCTCTGCCCCCTTGCTACTTCTTCCTTCTCCTCTCGCCTTCGGCCCACTCAAGGCCCTCACTAAGCCTTCACACGTGCTGTAGGCCTTGACTCGCCTAAGCACAGCAGCCAGCTTGCTGCTCTCTTCACTGCTCTCTGAGCGTCAGCACGCTCTCTGCTCAACTCTGAGCTGTGTTCCTCTCTGTCTCTGAACACTGACTGAGAACTCACTGAGCGGCCTAGCTCCACCCTCCCTATATATGTCCCTAACGGGCTCCCTCTGGTGGTCTGAGGTGGTAGGGTGGAGGTGTGTGAATGTGTGAGGGCCTCTTATGGAGAAGTCCATCCATGCACCCTTCTGGGTTCTGTGGCACCAATGCGTAGCAGGGCGCCACATATTCTCATTGAATACTTTGTTCTGTACAAAGTTGAATGTGCTGACAACAAAAGCACACAAAAATCATCAATGGAAATCAAATTTATTAACCAATGGAGGCCTGGATGTGGAGTCACCCCCAAAATTAAAGTTAAAAAACACACTACAGGCTGATCCAACTTTGATGTAATGTCCTTAAAACAAGTCAAAATGAGGCTCAGTATTGTGTGTGGCCTCTACGTGCCTGTATGACCTCCCTACAACGCCTGGGCATTTGATTTCCATTGATGATTTTTGTGTGATTTTGCTATCAGCACATTCAACTTTGTACAGAACAAAGTATTCAATGAGAATATTTCATTCATTCAGATCTAGGATGTGTTATTTGAGGGTTTTTTTGAGCAGTGTATTAAAGGGAATCTGTCACCAGGTTTTTACCACCAAATCTGAGAGCAGCATGATGTAGAGACAGAAACCCTGATTCCAGCAATGTGTCACTTACTGGGCAGCTTGGTGTAGTTTGGATAAAAACACTGTTTTATCAGCAGGAGATTACTCACTAGAGGACTATATGGACTGCTGCCAACTAGTCAAGCGTATTCATGAGTGCTGTATAACCACACCTCATCACTAATTGGCAGAAAGCTGCTAATCAGGGGTGTGGGTGGGGTAATACTGGGTTCAACATTCAGAGAACTGCTGCAGATAAAACAGAGATTTTATCAAAATGAAAGCAAGCAGCCCAATAAGTGATACATTGCTGGGATCAGGGTTTTCGTCCTTTTCAGATGGGGTAGCAAAAATCCTGGTCACAAATTCCCTATAAATGCATGCCTTTCTCACTAGTCTAACTAATTATTACATATAGCACCACAATATTAAAACACCGATTTTACAATTATGCTGAGAACTTTTCCTTATACATTGGGGTTACTAGAAATCAGCATTAAATGAGGATATGATTAATAGGGGAAAACCCTTCTGTCACGTTCCCTTTAAAGGCAATGTGTAATTAAAGTGTGGCCTATTGTTTAAATCAGGTTTTAACGTTAAATATATTATTTTACTGAAGCAAATTAGCAACCTCCATACCTGATGCAATAGTGTGTTGTTCAGGATCTCTCAATCCACCTCATAGATGTAGCTGTTTAAATAAAAAACATTATAAAAAAAACATTTCTTCTGATTATATTCAATGTATTCTCAAATTCTTCACTTTCATTAAATCCATGCAAAAAAATCACATCAAATGCATTAACAACAAATTCACCATTCTGCAAATAACATGAATCCTTCACCAGGATTGATTTCCTATGATTTTAAATCCATGAGGACTTGCCCGAGACGCTGCATGTTGGAGGAGGAAAGAAAGGTGAGCTTCCCGTTTACAGAAACGTGAATATGTTGGTTGGTTTTGCTAGTTCATCAGGTATTCGGCAACCTATTTACACTTAAAGATTTTTGTGAAACGAGCGTTTATTATAATCTTTCAATGCAAATCTACCTTTAGGCTCGGAATAAGGGTATGTGCACACGATGCAGAAATGCTCAGGATTTTTTCCTGAGCGTTTCTGCATCTCTCTGGCAGGAAAAAACGCATGCGGATTGTACATGCGGTTTCCTGCCAGGGACATGCGGAAATGAAGCGGTCTTCACTTTCATTTCCGCATGCGGGTTGACAAGCGCTTCCCAAGCGATTTTAGCATCACTTGGAAAGTGCTTGTCAACTTCACAGTATATAAATCCATGCAACCGGCATGGATTTATATAGTGTGTGATGTCAAAAAATAAAAAATAAATCTATACTTTACCCTCTGATGGCCCCCGGTGTCCTGCTTCATCGGTCCCGGCTGCCGGCAGTGAAGACTGTAGGACCTTCCGACGTCAGCGTCACGTGACCCGTCACATGACTCTGACGTCAGCGAAGGTCCTTCATTCAACCCCGAAGTGCGCGGGAAGCCGGCAGGACGCAGCGCGGGCCGTCAGAAGGTGAGAATATATATATTTTTTATTTTATTCTTTTTTTTTAATGGTACCTGGGTCTGGATGAGAGTCCTCTCATCCACACCCGGGTACCATCCGCACATTAGACCGCATGAAAAGCGCATCAACATATACAGTGATGCGGATTCCATGCGGTCTAATGCAAGTCAATGGCGGCAAAAGAGCAGCGTTTCCGCAAAATTAATTGACATGCTGCGGATTTTTGACCGCAGCGTTTACGCTGCGGAAAAATCCGCATCATGGGCACAGCACATGCGGATTTCCATTGGGGAACATTGCTGCCCTTCTACCATGCGTTTTTCATGCGTTTCCACGGCGTTTACGCAACTGCAAAAACGCCGCGGAAACGCATGAAAAACGCATCGTGTGAACTCAGCCTAAAGGAGAAATTTGACATGTGAACATACCCTTAGTTTTACTACCTGTGAGCAAAAGCTTTGATAACATCAGTCAAAACGACAGTCTGAAGAAGGATTATTCTCTTCTGTAAGCCGAGCTACAGGAGGTTTGTGGAGCGGTAAAGTACACCTCTTATATTGTGTGGATAGGGTCCAGAAAGTGAATGAGGCTTTCCTCCCCAGCTGGGTGTCTGGAGTGTGGGCTCTCCACTTCTACTTCATTTCTAGGATTGGTAAGGGTCTTACAATTTAGACCACCTCCGGTCATAAAGTGATGACATATACTGAACAAATGTCATCACTTCACAATATTAGAATACGCCTTCACTTCTGGAAAACTGTTAAGTAATGTAATAAAGAAAAGTCCAACTCTAATAAGCTGAACTGGCAGATAAAGTGTTGACTGTACTATAATTCTTTATTTTTCCAAGATACAGAATGTATTTCTGGCATAAACAAGTGGTGCCACCTCATACCATTGGTGCTTTGCGGACTGGAACTCATTTTCCTTCCCATCATAATATATGCTTGTGCTCACCTGGATAAGTTTACATAATGCAGAAACACTGTCCTCATATGCTTCTGTTACCGGAGCATGGAAAGCTCCTTCTACTGATGGATTTTTGCAATGTGATATTCTACTTTCTACTGTAGCAGGTTGGCCAGGCCTGAAGTAGTAATTAGAGTGACACTTCTGTACGCAATGCTAAATGCTGGAGTGGAATGTCAATTAGATCGTATATACAGCCGCTCAGTCACGAAGGAAGGTAAAACATAAGTGTCCCTCCCTGGGTGTGTACTACACAGAATATCGTTACCAGGGATTCTGCATGTAAGAGACATTTCATGCTTCAGGCTAGGTGAGAACTTTTCTTTATAGTCTCATGTATAAACAAAAATTCAAATTTTTTAATGAAAAAAAAAAATGAACTAAATTTCACTCATTTCTAGACAACAAGAAGAAATATTTTGTCAAAGTTACAATGTTGTCCACCTTGTTTCAAAATCTCCAAGAAATGTACTTCAGGCATATCGTATAAAGCAGAGGTCCCCAACCGCCGGTCCGCGGACCAGGACCGGGCCGTTGGGGTTTTTCAGCCGGTCCGCGGCGCCGCTGACAGCAGAGAACATTATGCAGGACGGGGTGGGGCGTCGGGCGGGTCTTAGTGACGCGGCCCTCCTGCACAGCATGGTGTGCTCCTGACGGGGTGGGGCGTCGGGCGGGTCTTAGTGACGCGGCCCTCCTGCACAGCATGGTGTGTTCCTGACGGGGTGGGGCGGCAGGCTCTCCTCACTGACACGCCCCCGGCAGAACATGTTATGTGGGGCGTGCTGGGGCAGCAGACTGGCTTCAGTGACGCGGCTCCCGGTACCGGTGTTCAGTGTGTAGCGCTGCTAAGCAGCAGCGCTGTATACACTGACGCTCAATGTACAATGCTGCTACTTAGCAGCGCTGTACACCGAGGTCCCGCCAGCATCCTCCCCATACAGCTCCACCCCTCCATAACCCCACCCCCATATGACCAAAGCCCCGCCCCCACCCCCACCGGGCCGTGGAAAACTGGTCTTGCTTAAAGCCGGTCCCTGGTGCAAAAAAGGTTGGGGACCTCTGGTATAAAGGATGAATCAGGGCATATTCTGTTTGCTTTGATTTTCAGGTGTAAAACAAAGTTCGTCAATACACAAACAACATTAGTGTGCAAAAAACCCGTCAAGATCCGAAAAGCACCTTCTGTGAAGGAGGTGTCTAGAAAAAGGGGATTCCTATAGGGAGATGTGAAATGCACCTACTGTATTTTTTTTTAACAGGAAACCATAGTGGCTCTGTGGATAGCACGAAGGCTGTGTGCCCACTATGCATTTTTTAAGCCTTTCCGCAGCGGCAAAAACGCTGCAGAAACGCTTAAAAAACGCATGGTAGAAGGCCTGCTATGTTTCCCAATGATAATCCGCATGTGCTGTGCACATGCTGTGGAAATTTCCGCTGCGGATTATCATTGCGGAAAAAAACGCAGCACTACCAATTATTTTGCAGAAGTGCTGCGTTTTCGCCGCCATTGACTTGCATTGGAATGCGCCAATTCCGCAAGACTGCATCTGTACTTGCAGAATTGGCGCGTTCTAATGTGCGGATGGTACCCGGGTGTAGAGGAGAGGAGAGTCTCATCCACACCCAGGTACCATTAAAAAAGCTGTAAAAAAAGAATAAAATAAAAAATAAATGTATACTTACCTTCTGGCGGCCCGCGCTGCGCTCCTCCTTGCTTCCCGGCACTTCGCGATGGAATGAAGGACCTGCGCTGACGTCAGAGTCATGTGACGGGTCACGCAACGCTGACGTCGGCAGGTCCTTCAATCCACCGCTGCCGGCAGCCGGGACGGTAAAGCAAGACAGCGCGGGCCATCGGAGGGTAAGTATATATTTATTTTTTTATTTTTTAATATTCTCTCGGTCACACTATATAAATCCATGCTGTTTGCATGGATTTATATAGTGTGACCAAGTTGTCAAGCACTTTCCAAGTGATGCTAAAATCGCTTGGAAAGCGCTTGTCAACCCGCATGCGGAAATGCATGTGAAGAACGCTTCACATCCGCATGTCCCTGGCAGGAAAACGCATGTACAATCCGCATGTACAATCCGCATGTACAATCCACATGCGTTTTTTCTGCCAGGGAGATGCAGAAACGCTCAGGAAAAAATCCTGAGCATTTCTGCATCGTGGGCACATAGCCTAAGTTATATTGTGAGAATAGAGACAGTGATGAGACTGTTTGTACAGCGCTGCCGAGTACGTTGGTGCTATGTAAGAAAGAGCTCATGAAGTTGACGCGCCCCTGGGCCTGTGTCGCGCTGCGTTGCGCACGCGGGAGCTTACCCGGAGCCGGATCTCTTGAGGGTGGTAGTCTCGTGGCGGTGATCCGGTCCGTGCCCAGGGAGTCAGACTAAGTGGCGCTGTATTAGCGGTAGATGTTGGACGACTACGCCACCCGTTGAGTACAGCTAAGGAGCTGCTGCTGCAGGGCAGACCGCTGAGGCCGGTGGTAGGATTGTGCAGCGTGATAGTATAACCCCCAACGGGAGGGGTATGGCCTCAGGGCAGCCGACGTGGATGATGGGGGTAGCAGGAACCACTCGGAGACGGTACGGTGTAGTTCAGGGTCTTTACTGGTGACAAAGATAGACCCTCCCGGAGTACTGGCTAGCGATTGGGGCCTGGTCAGTCCTTGAGCAGATGGGATCTCCCCTGGCCAGGCGGAGTTGTAGGCCTCCCAAACTAACGATACTCTTCCGGCTACTTTGCTAGAGGCGGGTATAAGTAGCCCACGTCCCTGAGTGTACCGTGTGGTGCTCACCCGTATGGCCGGTGACTCGGGGCCTTCTAGTAGCTTCCGCTCCACGACGGCGGTGCTGGTCCCACGCGTGTGACCGTGCCTTCGGGTTTCTGGGCCAGAGGACCTGCAATCCCCTGCCGGTCGGTTTCTGCTGCTGGATAGGAGTTAGTCCCCACAGCCTCGGACTCCGGGTCCAGTGATAACTTCTCAGCCAGGGCGAGCTCTGCAGCTGCCAGCCCCTGACTCCTTGTAGCACTGCTCCCACAGAGCTCCTGATGTTCTTTTCCTATATCTGCTTCTCTGTCTCTACTTCTTCTCTACTCACTAACCCTGCCTCAGCCCTAGGTTTATATAGGGGAAGTTCTTCCCCTCCCAGGACTGGGCAGGAGGTGTGGCATGCACAGGATCCCTGACCAAGAGACCTCCCACCTGCTCTCAGACATAACATTGCCGTTACTGTGGAAACCAGACCCCTGGGGTGCCACACACACGACAGTGATTTTCTCGTGCAAGAAAATAAGTCTAAGTTTCATCATTTATTTATAAGAGCTCTTCAGAGTTTGGTTAGTGTGTTAATTTTTATCATCAGAGTTTGGTTCAAGTTTCATCAGATTTTCTGAGATGAGAAACTAAAAAAATTCTTTTTATCCATTCCTATCTAGCAGTCCGAGTGCTGTCAGATTTCATGGACCCATAGACCTGCGTTGCCTATTTTGATTCGACGCTCAAGTCATGATCAGTTCTGCGCAATTTTTCGTGGAATTAATGTTCGTGTGAATGGCCTTATTCACATGTCCGTATTTAAACACGTACGTGAAAAAATGGTGCTGGTGTTTTGCATCACTGTGTCGTCCGTGTGTCCGTTTTTAAAATCACTGTTTCATCAGTGTTTTTCATGGATGGATAAATAAATAAATTACTAAGCTTCTCTTATGTTAAATACTTACAGCCCACGGATGTAAAAAAACACTAATGAAAAATGGCCCATTTTTTGTGTACAAGAAAAATCAATTCACTGTCGTCTGAATGAGGCCCTCATGTCTGTACGGAGCTGTACAGTCTGTGATCGCTGTACCGGGCTGGATGGACATTCGTTTTTGAATGTTTCAGAGAAAAACCTGTTTAAAAAAGTTGAAATTGGGCCTAAGAAAAGTAAGGGGAACACAAACACTGCCGTAACTGTGCATGTAATCAGGTCACCTTACAATGGCTAAGACAGAGCTGCTTTATAATAAATTGCAGGTGATACTGGATAAATGGAGTTTCTGTGTTTTTGTGTGCACTGTACCATGGTGACAGGTAAGGTAAGAAATCTAATTCTCACATGACAGAAAATGCTGAGGAATCTTTGCAATGAACTCTGGGCAAAAAGCCTAGTTTCGTGCAAAGTGGATGCTTTTAAGGGCGATAAACAAATCACAGAGAAACGTCAGAATAGGAGAGACAGAAAATGTTTCTCAGGAGACTATAGAACAGAAAGGGAACCCTAAAGTACACACGCTCCTCATATAAGATCCTTTATATTACCTTCCCTCCAATAGTACACCTGCCGCTATGCACCATTTATGTCAGGGCTCTTCCCAAAGCTGCAACATGCTTCCTCTGGCCGTGTTCACATAAACATGTGTGGCGCCCCGAGGGTTCGGTTGCCACAGGGGTATTGCACCTCATCCAGAGGTGTGATATTCCACTCCCAGGTAAGGATGGAGTGTGGACCAGGGCTCAGTTAGCTGCACACACACACTCACCCCATTTCCGGGGGACAGCTCGACGGTGCTCCCAGCTGCGGGCACAACTGACCATGTCCCTGGCTGGAGTGGGGAGGGGGGAAGAGAACCCAGTGTGTAGGAGCAGAAAGGGGCAGTTTCTGGAGCACAGGAAGGAGCTCATTGGGTGCAGGTCACCTGAGCTCAGACTCAGTGAAGCAGATAAAAGGTGGGAGCCATCTTAAGTCGAGGAGTAGTTCAGTCAGAGCAGAAGGGAGAGAGAGCTGACAGGGAGCAGCGGCTCAGGCTGAGCTCGGCTCCACGAGGCAGGCCTAGAGAGAAGGCCGGGACCAGAGAGGAGAAGAGGAGAAGGAGAAGGAAGGAAGGAGAAGAGACAGAGGAGTGGAAGGGCTCCAGAAACAAGAAGGCAGAAGGGACCCTAAGAGTGCAGAACGGTCAGCAACTGTTGCATACCCCATTATACCGGGTGGAAGGGTCAGGCTGTGGAAAGGTACCGGATCCCTAAGTTGGTGGAGGTGAATCTACCCTCAGCCAAGAACCGGAGGTTGTGACCATTTATTGGTGCGACCCCCCGCTAAACCTGCTAGAAAGGCACCATATAGGATAGCGGGAAGTGAAGGCCAACGCTTACCCGACACGGTCCGCTGTAGCCGGACAGAAGTCAGGACACTGGTGGGGCACAAGAGGCCAGAGAAAGGACAGAAGGGGGTCCTGTGCCATACTCCTGAATTGCCTGGGGGTTGACCGAGCTCCTCACCTGGTGGACGCAGCGCGGCTCGGGCAGTCCTTGCTGACAGAAGTGACTTGGATAACAACTGTGAGTAAAAGACCCTGGACTGCATCATTGGACTCTGTGTGATTTCTGCTGCGCCGGCACAATCACCCCCAGCATCCACTTACACTGCCCTGAGGCTACACTCTTCCCGTGGGGAGTTATCCTACCCCTGTGCTGCACCCCAACACCAGCCTCAGCGGTCTGCCTCGCAGCGGCGGTTATCTCTGACCGCAATCCATGGGTGGCGTAGTCGGACATTCAAAACACTGATAAATAGACTGCCACAATTTGGTCTGACCACCCTGAGCCACGGGATCGGGTTGCCACTACTACCCCCAGCATCATACAGAAGCCAGGTTCCGGGTACCCCCATGCCCCAGGGGGCGAGTCACATGCAGGACAATTTATGTCAAATAAGATGGCTATGCAACAACGCACCCCAACTATACAACATATACCGTGCAGTATGTGTAATAGGCTCTGCCAGGTGCATCAGCTCCTAGGTTATGAGCATAAGTGATGGTAGTGGTGCAGAGAGCTACATCATTGCTCCTGCCACCACTCTCCCCGCAAAAAACAGAAATCTAGAAATCAAACAATGTACTCATATTCTTATTAGTGTGCTGCATACGATTGTCAACTGATTTTGGTCTGTTCATAATCATAACATTAATGTATCAACCATTTTTCCCAAGTTTCTTTGAGCTATGAAAAACAGACAGCACATGACAACACAGATGGTGTTGGTGCGCTGGCCTTTTTTTTCCATGAACCTATTGCGAGTTTGGTATGCAAATCGGACCAAATTTGGATACATCTTAGTTTTTTTTTAAAGTCCACCAATCAGCAAAAAAAGGGACATGTGAAAAGAATTATAGACCAAAAGGGGGCGGCTGCGCCACAAGACCATGCTGCAGGACTGTGATAGAAGCTGGGTTTTTTGCTCCTAGTAATGGCAGTGGCTTCTTCTTCCTTTCCTTGTGCAGTCGTTATTACTGCCTGTCAGATACACCAGATGACATATGTATAAATTACAGATTTACCTACTATTTAGGAATTCTCTTAGATTGATAGAGCAACAGAAAAAAAACCTTATAGAACATGTAAACTAGAATGGAAATTTTTCACACCAGTTTCTAGGGCTACTTCAGACTCAGGAAGACTTTTCAGAAGACTCATGATCATCACTGGAAGGATTACAATAACAAGTAACAAACACCTTTGTACAAAAAGTATCCATCATAACAGATGATTTCACACCTGGCCCTGCTTTCCCTCCTTTCACAATGACCTCTGCACATGCTCATTAGGTGCCTCATCCCAAAGATAGAGTCAGTCTATTACTGCTAATGTACATGTGTATTTCCTGAAACATCAAAAAGTATGCATCTTGAATAGCTCTAGGGGTCAGTGTGAAAAAAATTGTAATATTTTTAATACAGATATGAAAAATAAAATGCCGACAATTATTAAAAAATCATTTAACATAAGAATCTAATTTAAATAGTAGGAAGGCACATTCCCTTAAAGGGCCCTATGTGACAGTAGAAGCTTTGCTCACCTATTAGCCCAAATGTTTATCTAATAAGCAGGAAAATGTATCTTGGTACTAGAACATGGTTTTCCATAAAAGCAATTCTAAGCATTTTACTTTTACTGCATGAAGCGCACATTTTTTTAATACAGATTGCGATCTGAGAAAGAAAGGCCACTTTTAAATGCATTTAACACAACAACCTTATTTAAACAATAAGTAATATACATTTCCTTTCAATATAGATCTTTTTTTGCATTACTCCTTCACAAAAACATACACACATACATTTCAAGTATTTTAAATTTTTACAAGTATTTTTTTGTGCTGGTTATTTTGCTACATTTTATGCAAGAAAAAAAAAAGTCAAACTTTCTTGCAAATTTTACTGAGAATCTGCTCGTGATCCGCAGCAAAATCTACTACTCTGAACTCAAGTGGGGAAAATCTCCAAATTCACAGCCGATCCTCAACACAAATTGACATGCTGATGATTTAATCACCACACTTTAAGTCAATCTCTGCATGGATTTTTTCTAATGTGTGAATGAAATTTGCAAAAATCTCATCCGCCTTGCTGCTATTGTAATACACTGTAAATTTTCCACCTGGCACAACCGCTACCACTAACTGGCACAACGCATTTCTTGGCTCTAAGTCATACGATGTGGTACAAAACACTGAAAGTTTCAGAACTTAATGTTGAGATCATTTTTGAGCAGTTCTTTGTGTGACTGAGCCCATACTCAAAGAGTCAGGTGTCTGCTTTCACCTTCATTACTGTTCTGCCATATGCTTCTTTGAGTCCATATAAAAGAAATACTCAGCCCTAGAGCAGAAGTCCATTTTGCCTCAACTAAGCTCTTGAGTGTGACCCTGCAGCTTGCCGTCCTCACAGTTGTTGTCTTTCTGCACCTCAATATCTTATCTCCTTGGGGATATCACACAGGGAGTGTAATGATTTCATCACTAACATGTCTCTGCAGCTGCAATGCTCATATAAGAATTCTCTGAGGTCCCACCTTTGTGGAATTGGGAATTGCGCTAGGTCTCTGGCTTAGGCTATGTTCACACATCTTGGTTTTTTCAGTGTTTTTTTATGCGTTTTTTATGCAAATATTCAGCTGCGTTTTGCAGTACCAGCAAAGTCTATGAGATTCCTGAAATCCCATGCACACATCATGTTTTTTTTTTTGTTCAGGATTTTGTGCTTTGCATGTTTTTTTTTAAAGATAGAGCATGTCACTTCTTTCAGTGTTTTTTCACCCATTGGAAGTAATGGGTGGTGAAAAAAGCGCTGAAAAAATGCACCAAAAATGCAAGTGTTGAGTTTTCAGCGTTTTTTCAGTGTTTTTTGTGCATAAACCAGAATGAGATTTTTTTTCTTTCACTGAACTTTATGTACATGCATAACAGAGAAAAAAGGACAGTGAAAAAAAAAACTGAAAAAACGCTCCAAAAAAAAAAAAGCAATTAAACAGCAACAAAAATCCTGAACAACCTCCTGGCAAGAGATCTGGTTTCGCTGCAGAAAATGAACGCAGAAAAAACCATGATGTGTGAACATAGCCTTAGTTTCCTTTTCTGCTCAGTAACGGGGATTCTGCCTTCTTTGTGGCATTAGCCACACACTAATTTGTTTGCTCCTAGCAGCTTATTTATATAGAGTATAGTGGTAACAAAATGTTAGTCAAATGGTCACATTAATAAGGGGTGATAAGGCCTAACCCCCTTTACCTGCAAGACATATTCAGATGAGTCTGCAGTAGCAAAATAGTGTTTCCTGCCTGATTACTCGATGCTACACCCTTTTGGACATGGTATATTCTCTTGTCTCAGTACTGACTCACCTTTTATTCTCTGCATATTAACAACGCTCCCTCTTCACATTCCAGTGTTACATGGGTGGGAATATGGGCAGGTCATTGCATCACAAATAGCACAATTGTGACTGAACAGGCCGAGTCACCTATTCACGTCACTGAAACTCTCTCAATCGTAGTGAGGAATACACTGATCGTCAAAAAAAAAATTGGCGGCTGACACATCTGAACTGTCAAACATGTTAGATGGCTGAAAGAATTCATAAATTGCTTAATAAGTTGCTATTATCTGTCGGCAAATGGATTTTCGACACCTGTTCATCTACAATGTATTAACTCATCAGCCTCATCTACAAGGCAGATCAGCAACAATAGCAAGTAATGAGTAGTTTACTTTAATGCTGGATGACGGTGAGGAGACAGGAGAACAAGTTATCTGACAATTAATGGCCTTTACATTGTTTGGCAAATGTTGCAACGACGGCACATAAAAATGAAGCACAGCCTCAGCTTCAATGATGACTAATTTATAATGTGCTTTTACGCGTGCTGTATTACACCATCTGTTTGCAGTGCCGCAACACAGATTTTACCCCAAATTTCTTTCACCTGTAGAAGTTATGTGACCATAACCATCATGACAAAACTGTGACAATTTGCAATGTAAAGAATGAAGCAAGGTAGGAAAGAAGGAAATAATTCTTTTTTCTTCAGTAACAGAACTAAAACATGGTTCCAAAAGAAGAGTGGAGCTGTTTTTGTAAAAAAAAAAAACTATCTTTTGTTGGAATCCTGACTTACTCTATAAGGAAAAAAATTGAGCTGCGTAGAAAATTCTTCCCAATAATATTTAAGTCAAGGAATTTGAACTAGCATCATTCTCTCCCCTATATGAATTCTTCAGTTGTCACTATAAACAACGAGGGGGTTGCATCATTTCGGGATTCTTGAGGTAGAGTTTTAGAGAGAACCTGTCAGCACGATTTTGTAATATAAAGTAAAGACACGGCTGTAATGGCACAATAATACAGATTAAATGGATACCTTTGGTGAAGAAATCCACTTTGTTGTTCTTTTTTAATTACCATTTGAATTTTTCTGCTAATTAGATTTCAGAGGCCAGACTGTACAGGGGGTCTTCTCCTCCCGGTCTGTGATCCCCGGTCTCTCCTCCTGCCTCCGGTTTGTGAATTACAGGTTACTACTAAGATTTCAAACAGAGGAGGAAGGTCATTTACAGATCGGAGGCTGGCGAAGAAGAGAACATATACAGTCCGGCCCCTGTGCACCGAAATCTAATTAGGTGATTAGAGAAGAAGAAGAAGAAGAAACACTAAGCGGATTTTTTCACTAGAGGTATCAATTTAATCTGTGTTACAGCTCCATTACAGCTGTATCTTAACATTACATTACAAAATTGTGCTCACAGGTTCTCTTTAAATCAGATGCAGATTAAAATAATACTGATTCCTTTGTCCTGAAACTGCGACATACTGTATATTTATTGGGCCAGTTTTAGTATCCATTAAGAAAAGTTATAAGCCCAGTTTAGATTTGGTAATCAATGCTCTGCTTAGGCCCTACTTTTGGTGCATGCATGCCACTGGCATCTTTCAGCATCCGTCTGGCTGATATACATCAAAATACAGATGAGTTTTTTGTTAAAGCACATCATTCTACTGTTTACCAAAAATGGAATCAGGTATGCAAAGAAAAGAACACAGTACCTACAGTCAAATATGGTAGAGGTTCAAAGACGTTTTGGGGTTGTTTTGCTGCCTCTGACACTGGGTGCCTTGACTGTGAGCAAGGTATCATGAAATCTAAAGATTAAAAAAAGATTTTGGGTTACAATGTAGTGCCCAGTGTCAGAAAGCTAAGTTTGTGTCCTAGGTCATGGGTAGTGTTGAGCATTCCGATACTGAAATATCGGGTATCGGCCGATATTCGCGGTATCGGAATTCCGATACTTAATTCCGATACTTTTACAATATCGAATACCGGAATCGGAAGTTCCCATAATGCCTGCGCTCTGCAGGGTCTCTGAAGGATGACAAGCTGGATGGCAGCGCTCAGCTGAGATCCAGCCTGTCATCAGAATGCCATCCCGGCGTGGGAGAATTCTCCTGATTGTTTAAAAGCCGGCGGGCGGTAAAAAGCCGCCGGCTTTTAAACAATCACACAGCCCCATACTGCTTCCCCGCAGCCTTCCACCCCAATCCTCCGCTCCCCTCGCCACCTCCCATCCCGATCGTAAGTTAGGACCGGGCGGGGAGCGCAGCACCAAGGAGCGGGGAGCGAAGGACCCGGGCGGGGAAGCCGGCAGTGAAAAGACTTCACCGCCAGCTTTCCCGTTCTGTGCTGCGCTTTCCCGTCGGTTATTTCAAATGAACAGCTGAGGTATCAGGTGATGCCGATCAGCTGTTCATTTGAAGTAGCCGCGGTACCCTCAGAGGGTTCATGTGAGTTAATGCTTGACTGCATGAACTCACATGAACTTTCCCACGGTCGCACAGGTCAGCCTCACCTCCCAGACCCGTCATGATTGGTGTGTGTGGGTGTCTGTGCGATGTGTGCGGGTGTGCGCGATGTCTGTGCGATGTGTGCGGGTGTGTGCGGTGTCTGTGCGATGTCTGCGGGTGTGTGTGCGCGGTGTCTGTGCGATGTCTGGGGGTGTGTGCGGGTGTGCGCTGTGTCTGTGCGATGTGTGCGGGGTGTCTGTGCGATGTGTGCGGGTGTGTGCGGGCAGGCAGACATAGGCCGATGTGACACTACTACTCCCATCGGCCTATGTCTGTCCCCCGTCCACTCGTGCCAGCAGGATCAGCTTGATGGGAGCAGTAGTTCCCATCAGCCTGATCCTGCTATATAAATTGCCCTACTGTGTCCCCAATAAATTTTAAATACATGTCATTGGTGGCCAGTGGTTACCTACAATAAATTAGTTTATACATTACCTGTCCCCGCCGATCGCCACCTAAAATAAAGTAAAAAATAAAAAACTACACCTATACTCACCTAGACACCTAATTCCCCGAAGCCATCGATCTCCTGTAATAAAATATAAAATAATAAACCACAACCTTATCCTTACCCCTCCGTAGTAGTCCACGAGTGTCCCACGAAGATCTCCAGTTCAAAGCAGCCACATAGAATGTGACCGCTCTGAACCGCTGCCGCCGCTAGAATGACGGGGCCGTAAAGCAGCCCCGTCATTGCATAAGCTGGTTCACCGGAGTTCAGGCAGCGCTGCTCCGGTCAACTCCTTTACGGCCCTGCTGTATCGTGAGAAATTCCCACGGTACAGCAGTGCCGTAAAGGAGGTCTCCGGAGCTGCGCTGCCTGAATGCACTCCGGTGACCTCAGTCAGTGGCTCCCGCTGCCGGGAGCGGACGTGTTCCCGGCAGCGTGAGCTTACAGCAGCCATGCACAGTTGTCACCATCTCCAGATGTGACAGCTATGCATGGGAGATCAGCGCAGGAACGTGGACAGGTAACTATTTTTTTTAGTAAACTAAGAATTAAATAAAATGGTGTGTTTTATTTCAAATAAATTATTTTTTTCTGGGTGTAGTGTGTTTTTTCTTTTTAACACTTTGTAGGTTAGTAATGGGGGTGTCTTATAGACGCCCATCATTACTAACCTGGGCTTCATGGCAGCTGGCGCTGACATGAACTCCAGCCCTATTACCCCCTGCCACCGCACCAGGGCAGCGTGGAAGAGCGAGGCTAAATGCCAGAATTGGCGCATCCTATGGATGCGCCATTTCTGGGGCGGCTGATGGCTGGTGTTTCTAGCCTGGGAGGGGGCCAATATTCATGCCACCCTTCCTGGGCTAATAATATCAGCCCCCAGCTGTCTGCCTAGCCTTTGCTAGCTATTAAATTAGGGGGGACCCCACGTCATTTTTTTGGGGGGGGTCCCCCATTTTAATAGCTAGTAAAGGCTAGGTATTCAGCTGGGGGCTGATATTAGTAGTCTGGGAAGATCCGTGGGTATTACCCCCTTCCCCTTAACCTCCGCTAGAGACTAAAATTATGGGGGATCCCACGCCAATTTTTTTTTTAAATAAATCCTTTATTTTAACACTAAATGACATTTGAGGAGTTAATAAAGATGCAGTCCCTAAATTATTATTTATTTTTTAATTAATTTTTCCCAAAAATTTTGACGTGGGCTTTGCCATATTTTTGTATGCCAGCCAGGTACAGCATCCAGCTTCTATGAACGCGCCATTTTCCGGGGCGGCTGCGGACTGCAATTTGCAGCGGGGGGGGGGCCCAGAAAGCTTGGGCCTCCCTGCGCTGCGGATTCCAGCCGCCAGCTGCCTAGTTGTACCTGGCTGGACACAAAAATAGGGAGAAGCCCCACGTATTTTTTTTTTTAATTATTTCATGAAATTCATGAAATAATAAAGAAAAAAAGGGCTTCCCTATATTGTTGTGTCCGGCCAGGTACAAATAGGCAGCTGGTGGTTTGGGGGCAGCCCGTTCCTGCTGCTGTAATTAAATTTTTTTTTAATTATTTCAGGAAATTCATGAAATAATTAAAAAAAAATTGATGTGGGGCTTCGTCCTATATTTGTGTCCAGCCAAATACAGCAGGCAGGAACGGGCTGCCCCCAACCACCAGCTGCCTATTTGTACCTGGCCGGACACAACAATATAGGGAAGCCCTTTTTTTAAAAAATTATTTCATGAAATAATTAAAAAAAAATTGACGTGGAGCTTCGCACTATATTTGGGTCCAGCCAGGTACAGCAGGCAGGAACGGGCTGCCCCCAACCACCAGCTGCCTATTTGTACCTGGCCGGACACAACAATATAGGGAAGCCCTTTTTTTAAAAAATTATTTCATGAAATAATTAAAAAAAAATTGACGTGGAGCTTCGCACTATATTTGGGTCCAGCCAGGTACAGCAGGCAGGAACGGGCTGCCCCCAACCACCAGCTGCCTATTTGTACCTGGCCGGACACAACAATATAGGGAAGCCCTTTTTTTCTTAATTATTTCATGAATTTCATGAAATAATTAAAAAAAAAAATACGTGGGGCTTCGCCCTATTTTTGTGTCCAGCCAGGTACAACTAGGCAGCTGGGGGCTGGAATCCGCAGCGCAGGGAGGCCCAAGCTTTCTGGGCCCCACCCGCTGCAAATTGCAGTCCGCAGCCGCCCCGGAAAATGGCGCCTTCATAGAAGCGCCATCTTCTGGCGCTGTACCCAACTCATCCAGGGCCCTGGTGCGGTGGCTCACTGGGTAATAAAGGGGTTAAGGCCAGCTTGGCATTATCAGCTGGCCCTAAGCCCGAAATTCATGGGGTCACGCCAATATTAGACATGACCACCATGAATTTCTAGTAAAGTATTTAAAAAAAACACAACACCCAGAATAAAGTCCTTTAATTGAAATAAAGACACAATTCTTTATTGTTCTAAATTAAACCATACTTACCATCACGCCCATTCCAGCTGAAGCCAACGATCTCCTGCAATAAAAGAAAAATAATAAAGCAACCTCATCCTTACCTTTCCATGGTTCCCACGACAGCTCCAGCTCTGCTACATCGAGATGACAGGCTGGACCGCAGCAGAACGCTGCCATCCAGCCTGTCATCCCGCAGACACTGAGAAGCGCAGGCATGCTTGCGCTCCTCAGTGTCTGACTGTGACGGCATCCAGATGAGCCGAGGTCATGTCCAATGAACTCAGCTCACCTCATGCACGTCACTGACAGCGTGGGAAAATTCTCCCACGCTGTCAGTGACGTACATGAAGTGAGCTGAGTTCATTGGACATGAGCTCACCTCATGCACGTCACTGACAGCGTGGGAAAATTCTCCTGCACTCAGCGCTTCAGCGTGAGAATTCTCCCACGCTGTCAGTGACGTGCATGAGGTGAGCCGAGTTCATTGGACATGACCTCGGCTCATCTGGATGCCGTCACAGAGAGACGCTGAGGAGCGCAAGCATGCCTGCACTTCTCAGTGTCTGTGGGATGACAGGCTGGATGGCAGCGTTCTGCTGCGGTCCAGCCTGTCATCTCAATGTAGCAGAGCTGGAGCCGTCGTGGGAACCATGGAAAGGTAAGGATGAGGTTGCTTTATTATTTTTCTTTTATTGCAGGAGATCGTTGGCTTCAGCTGGAATGGGCTTGACGGTAAGTAGAGTTTAATTTAGAACAATAAAGAATTGTGTGTTTATTTCAATTAAAGGACTTTATTCTGGGTGTTTGTGTTTTTTTTTTTAACTTTCACTATGGGGTTAGTAATGGGGGTGTCTTATAGACGCCTCTCCATTACTAACCTGGGCTTGATGTCAGCTGGCATTATAAGCTGACATCAACCCCAGCCCTATTACCCCACTGCCACCGCTACAGGGCAGTGGGAAGAGCGAGGCTAAGTGCCAGAATTGGCGCATCCTATGGATGCGCCATTTCTGGGGTGGCTGACGGCTGGTGTTTCTAGCCTGGGAGGGGGCCAATATTCATGGCTCCCTTCCTGGGCTATTAATATCAGCCCCCAGCTGTCTGCCTAGCCTTTGCTAGCTATTAAAATAGGGGGGACCCCACGTCATTTTTTTTGGGGGGGTCCCCCATTTTAATAGCTAGTAAGGGCTAGGTATTCAGCTGGGGGCTGATATTAGTAGCCTGGGAAGCTCCGTGGGTATTACCCCCTTCCCAGGCTTCAAACACCTGCCCCAGCTGTCTGCTTAACCTCCGCTAGAGACTAAAATTAAGGGGAACCCCACGCCAATTTTTTTTTAAATAAATCCTTTATTTTAACACTAAATGACAAGTACAGTAATCAACACTGTTACTGTACTTCTTATATATGTGACTGACATGTTTCTATCTATCTAATCTATGTGTGATCCTCTATTCTTTCTATTCTAAATTGTCGGGTACCGCTGCTGAATTGCCGGCCGGCTTTCTTAAAGAGACCGTGCATGAAAACACTATTATTTTTTTAAATAAATCCTTTACATTAAATGACAAGTACAGTAAGCAACACTGTCACTGTACTTCATACATATGTGACTGACATGTTTCTATCTATCTAATCTATGTGTGAAGCTCTATTCTTTCTATTCTAAATTGTCGGGTACCACTGCTGAATTGCCGGCCGGCTTTCTTAAAGAGACGGTGCATGAAAACACTATTATTTTTTTAAATAAATCCTTTACACTAAATGACAAGTACAGTAAGCAACACTGTCACTGTGCTTCTTATATGTGTGACTGGCATGTTTCTATCTATCTAATCTATGTGTGAAGCTCTATTCTGTCTGTTATAAATTGTCGGGTACAGATGCTGAATTGCCGGCTGGCTTTTTTAAAGAGACGGTGCATGAAAACACTATTATTTTTTTAAATAAATCCTTTACACTAAATGACAAGTACAGTAAGCAACACTGTCCCTGTACTTCATATATATGTGACTGACATGTTTCTATCTATCTAATCTATGTGTGAAGCTCTATTCTTTCTGTTGTAAATTGTCGGGTACCGGTGTATGCGCTGATGAATTGCCGGCTTTTCGCATAATACATTCTACATTATTCTTAGTTGTTTTACTTCATGTAGAATTAACCTACAAGGAAAGAAAGGGTTTATTTTCATTCCGATATTAGTGTCCCATTGACTTGCATTGGTTTCCGGTATCGGAATCGGCGATATCCGATACTTTTTGAGTATCGGTCCGATCCAATCCGATACGATATTTCCTGATATCGGAAGGTATCGCTCAACACTAGTCATGGGTCTTCCAGCAGGATAATGACCCCAAACATACTTCATGAAACACCCAGAAATGGATGGAAACAAAGCGCTGGAGAGTTCGGAAGTTGCCAGCAATGAGTCTGGATCAAAATCCCATTGAACAGCTGTGAAGAGATCTTAAAATTGCTGTTGGGAGAAGGCACCCTTCAAATATGAGAGAACTGGAGAAGTTTGCAAAAGAAGAGTGGCCCAAAATTCCAGTTGAGAGGTGTAAGAAGCTTGTTGATGGTTATAGGAAGCGACTGATTGCAGTTATTTATTCCAAAGGGTGTGCATTAAAGTTGAGGGTGCCAACCTTTTGTCCGGCCCATTTTTGGGGTTCAGTTCAATGTCCAATTTGCCTTTCTTTTTCTCTGTTCTTTTTTGTGTTACTCCAATACACACAAAGGAAATAAACATGTGTATAACAAAACGTGTAATTGCAATAATTTTCTGGGAGAAATACTTCATTTTCTGGAACAATTTAAAGGGTGCTGACACTTTTACTCATGACTGTATACCTACTAATTGTCAGTAGGATATTGTGTCAGAATAAGTTTTGGAAATGTATAAAAAAAACGCTCCTTCGTAAGACATATTAAATGGGCCAGTGAGCCACAGATGACAAGCAAGCTACACGGCCATTGGTATAGTGCTCGTAAATGTATCTTTATATTTTATAAATGGGGGCAGATGTTGACTTCTTTATTTGCTATGGCATACAGCTAAAAATTCAGCTAGCCTAAAGTATATTTCTAATAATTATTACAGGTGACTATGTGCCGACCTGAGGCCAAGAGGCTGCATTTTACAGATATTACCCAATCATTGCTGAAATGAAGCCTAACTACTAAGATGTTTACTTCACATCTGTATTTCATTTACTTATTCTTATGATATCAATGCCCCTGCTGAGATTCCACATAGTCATAGTCATTCTCTGGTCACAGTCTGATCTTGTGGAATTCTTACCACCCGCTGGATCACGGCCACATTTTCACAAACATTTTATGGTCGCAAAGCTCTCCTACCTCCTACACCACATACCTGGCATTCATGGCCTAAAAAGTACCCCTGTATAAATGGTATAATCTGTCTAAAATAATAAAAAAAAACATCTGTTACAGCGAAAGTTTGAATTTTTATCAGAATTGATAAATTGAATTGAGAAAACATTTATTGTAATTAGGGGAGGTCACTATAGGGGGTGCATAGGTTGAATTTGTACATGAACCCTTGGGTTATAGAGTGCTCAACAGCCTTATGCCACACAAAAGAACACAAAAATCATTCAAAGCAGATGCAATGATGTCACCATTCTTCTGTTACAAAATGCTGCAGCCTGTGATTGGCTGCAGCGTCTAAGTGACTAGAATTGCATGTCATCTAATGTTTCTCTGATGATAATCCCCTCTAGGATGTTTTTTCTTTATAAAAAAAAAAACCTTTCCATTTAATATTCTGTGCAAACATCATGAATGAGAGGGTCAACATGAAAATAAAATCCCTTTAAACTGTTAATATGCCTTTTTTTGGCAGTCATTAACCGTTTACTGCTGATGATGTATGTAGTACATCTTGACTTTGATGCATTCACTGACTTGACTATTAGGACTGCAGCTTAGATATTCATTCTCAGAAACGTAGCTTTCAAATGACAAAGGATTCATTATTTTAGGAAATATTTGTGACAAAGCACTCCTACCAAGTTGGGCAGCAGCATTACAATACAGAGGAATGTATGAGAAATCATCCGAGCTTCATCCGGAAAGCTTGGATGATTTTTCTCTGATTTTTATCCATATTGTCATCCGTTTTTTTTAACGTCCATTTGACATCCATTTTAACACATCTACTTTCAAAAATGTGCATGATCAAATATAGTTTTATATGTTAATAATGAAAATGTATCCTTAAAAATCGGATGCCATATGGATCTTTTCTGCTGGATCCGAATTTTTTTTGGGCACCTGAATGGGAAAGTCTCTTCTGAAACTTGAAAGAGAATAGTAAATACCACAATTTTTTTCATAAAGACATTCGGTCTGTGCGATAAAAAACCTGTCATCTGAACAGCCCTATTGTGTTACATTTGTCTGTGTGATGCCCGGACAGCACACATCCATATTATATGATTGTCTGAACAAGCCCTAACACTGGGTTAATGCCATTTCTTCCTATACAGCCACTGGGGAAGACACAGAAACTTTACTTTAGGTTATCAGTAGAGATGAGTGAACCTGAACTGTAAAGTTCGGGGTTCACACCGGACACCTAATATCCGGTGTTGAACTCCGAACACGGACTTCTACTGGAAGTCCGTTTTACAGTTCGGGGAGGAGAGAGAGAAATATTTTCTGGATCCAAAGTTCGGGTCCCCATTGATTTATATGGGGTTCGGATTCTGGTTTAAGTTCGGGTACAGTTTTGGCACCTGAACCGAATTTTGGACTAATGTTCGGTCAAACTCGATGAACCCAAACTTCAACGGGTCCGCTCGTCCGTAGTTCCCTAGTTGGTCTGAATATCAGACCAAAGTAGTGAATGCTGAGATATGTTTACACGCAAATCATTGGTCTGTGTGAAATTGGCCATATGCAAGTGGTTCATTGGCTATAATGGCTGTGTATGCTCTCCGTGTGCGGTTTGTGGCTCACACAGACAGCACACATCCATATAACACACTCATCTGAAGGAAGCCTTAAAGGGGTTGTCCCATGAACAAAGTACATGGCAATCAATAGATCTTAGAATAATAATCATTTCCACAATTGGATGTGCTTAAATAAAATGTTCCTGTGCTGAGATAATCTTATAAATGTGCCCCTGCTGTGTACTGTGTAATGGCTGTGTCTGACCGTGCAGGGACATGGTCTGATCATACCACAGCTCCTGGGCAGGGGGGGGGGGGGGGAGGAGGAGACATTACAGCACGGGATCACAGCTGATTATTTCTGTAATGTAAGACAAGTTTTTAGACAGGCAGGGAAATGTTTTTCCTTACAGAAACCAGCAGCTGTGAACCCATGCTGTAATATCTGTATACTTTTTTTCTTCCTCCCCTGCCCAGGAGCTGTGGTATGATCAGGTCATGTTCCTGCATGGTCAGACACAGCCATTACACAGTACATGGCAGCAGGACTGGCATTAGAGGCAGGCAAACTAGGCATTGGCCTAGGGACCCTACTCCCCCAGGGGCCCCAGCCAGTGGCATGCCGCTAATAGCTATGGAACACATGAGTCAGGGGTGCCCAGAGCCAGTGCCAGCTCAGCCCCTCCCCCCACATCGCACATTCAACTGTATCAGCATTATACAATAGATTCCGATACAGTTGAAAGCAATGATGGAGGAGAGAGTGTCAGCTTACGCTACCTCTCCCATCATTCTCCCTCTGCGTCTGACGCAGCAGGCGCGATGACGTCACTTAATCACATGCCACACTTTGCCAGGCAGTGGCGCTGCAGAGACCGGAGCAGCGGGGGAAAGAGGAGAGCTGAGTATTTTTTTTTTTTTTAAATCAGTGAGTACGTGGTGGCCATAATACTGGAGGACTATGGGGCTGCATTATACTATATGTACTCAATGGGGGCTGCATTATATTCTATTGAGAACTATAGGGAGTGCATTATACTATATGTACTATTTGGGGGCTGCATTATACTCTATTGAGGACTATGGGGAGTGCATTATGCTATATGTACTATATGGGGGCTGCATTATACTCTATCAAGGACTATGGGGAGTGCATTATACTATACAGTGGTGGCTAAAAGTATTGGCACCCCTGCAATTCTGTCAGATAATACTCAGTTTCTTCCTGAAAATGATTGCAATCACAAATTCTTTGGTATTATTATCTTCATTTAATTTGTCTTCAATGAAAAAACACAAAAAGAATTGTCCTAAAGCCAAATTGGATACAATTCCACACCAAACCTAAAAAAGGGGGTGGACAAAAGTATTGGCACTGTTTGAAAAATCATGTGATGCTTCTCTAGTTCGTGTAATTAACAGCACCTGTAACTTACCTGTGCCACCTAACAGGTGTTGGCAATAACTAAATCACACTTGCAGCCAGTTAACATGGATTAAAGTTGACTCAACCTCTGTCCTGTGTCCTTGTGTGTACCACATTGAGCATGGAGAAAAGAAAGAAGACCAAAGAACTGTCTGAGGACTTGAAAAACCAAATTGTGAGGAAGCATGAGCAATCTCTAGGCTACAAGTCCATCTCCAAAGACCTGAATGTTCCTGTGTCTTCAGTGCGCAGTGTCATCAAGAAGTTTAAAGCCCATGGCACTGTGGCTAACCTCCCTAGATGTGGACGGAAAAGAAAAATTGACGAGAGATTTCAACGCAAGATTGTGCGGATGGTGGATAAAGAACCTCGACTAACATCCAAACAAGTTCAAGCTGCCCTGCAGTCCGAGGGTACAACAGTGTCAACCCGTACTATCCGTCGATGTCTGAATGAAAAGGGACTGTATGGTAGGATACCCAGGAAGACCCCACTTCTTACCCCGAGACATAAAAAAGCCAGGCTGGAGTTTGCCAAAACTTACCTGAGAAAGCCTAAAACGTTTTGGAAGAATGTTCTCTGGTCACATGAGACAAAAGTAGAGCTTTTTGGGAAAAAGCATCAACATAGAGTGTACAGGAAAAAAAAAGAGGCATTCAAAGAAAAGAACACGGTCCCTACAGTCAAACATGGCGGAGGTTCCCTGATGTTTTGGGGTTGCTTTGCTGCCTCTGACACTGGACTGCTTGACCGTGTGCATGGCATTATGAATTCTGAAGACTACCAATAAATTTTGCAGCATAATGTAGGGCCCAGTGTGAGAAAGCTGTGTCTCCCTCAGAGGTCATGGGTCTTCCAGCAGGACAATGACCCAAAACACACTTCCAAAAGCACTATAAAATGGTTTGAGAGAAAGCACTGGAGACTTCTAAGGTGGCCAGCAATGAGTCCAGACCTGAATCCCATAGAACACCTGTGGAGAGATCTCAAAATGGCAGTTTGGAGAAGGCACCCTTCAAGTATCAGGGACCTGGAGCAGTTTGCCAAAGAAGAATGGTCTACAATTCCAGCATAGCATTGTAAGAAACTCATTGATGGTTACCGGAAGCGGTTGTTCGCAGTTATTTTGGCTAAAGGTTGTGCAACCAAGTATTAGGCTGAGGGTGCCAATACTTTTGTCTGGCCCTTTTTTGGAGTTTTGTGTGAAATGATCAATGATTTGATTTTTGCTTCATTCTTTTTTGTGTTTTTTCCTTGCAAGCAAATTAAATGAAGAGAATAATACCAAAGAATTTGTGATTGCAATCATTTTCAGGAAGAAACTGAGTATTATCTGACAGAATTGCAGGGGTGCCAATACTTTTGGCCAGCACTGTACACTCTATACATTGTTAATGTGGTAAATGACTATTCTAGCTGCAAACGTCTTGTTTTTATTGCAATATCTACATAGGAGTATAGAGGCCCATTTCCAACAACCACCACTCTAGTGTTTTAATGGTACATTGTGTTTGCTAACTGTGTAAGAAGGCTAATGGATGTTTAGAAAACCCTAGAAAATTCTTGCACAAGTATGTTAGTGTGACGCTCACAGCCATCCCTGGGAAATGGGGTTACTCGGAGCCAGCCCATTTTTGGAGTTTTGTGTGAAATGGTCAATGATTTGATTTTTGCTTCATTCTCTTTTGTGTTTTTTCCTTGCAAGCAAATTAAATGAAGATAATAATACCAAAGAATTTGTGATTGCAATCATTTTCAGGAAGAAACTGAGTATTATCTGACAGAATTGCAGGGGTGCCAATACTTTTGGCCACCACTGTATGTACTATATGGGGGCTGCATTATACTTTATTGAGGACTATGGGGAGTGCATTATACTATATGTACCATATGGGGGCTGCATTATACTCTATCAAGGACTATAGGCTGTGTATTATACTGTATGTACTATATGTATTATACTGTATATACTATGGGGACTATGGTGTGTGCATATGGTGAGTGCATTATACTGTATGGAGGACTATGGGGAATATATTATACTATATGAAGGACTATGGGGTGCATTATACTATGGGGTGTGCATTGTACTATATGGAGGACTATAGGGGAGCGTTATACAATATGGTGGACTGTGGGATGCATTATACTATATTGAGGACTATGGGGTGTGCATTATACTATATGAAGGACTATGGGATGCATTATACTATGGGGTGCGCATTATACTGTAAAAAAGACTATCGGGTGTGCATTATACTATACGGAGGACTATGGGGTATGCATTATACTATATGGAGGACTATGGGGAATGTATTAACTATATGGAGAACAATGGGGAGTGTATTATACTACATGAAGGACTGTGGGGCACCTTATACTATGTGGAGGACTATCGGGCACATTGTACAATATGGAGGACTATGGGGTGCATTATACTATATGGAGGGCTATGGGAAATGTGTTAACTATATGGAGGACTATGGGGAGTGTATTATACTATATGAGGGACTATGGGGCACATTATACTATGTGGAGGACTATGGGGCACATTATACTATATGAAGGACTATGGGGTGCATTATACTATAGGGAGGGCTATGGGAAATGTATTAACTATATGGAGGACTATGAGGAGTGTATTATACTATATGAGGGACTATGGAGCACATTATACTATATGGAGGACTATGGGGAGTGTATTATACTATATGAAGGACTATGGGGCACATTATACTATGTGGAGAACTATGGGCACATTATACTATGTGGAGGACTATGGGGCACATTATACTATATGGAGGACTATGGGGTGCATTATACTATATGGAGGTCTATGGGAAATGTATTAACTATATGGAGGACTATGAGGAGTGTATTATATACTATGTGAGGGACTATGGAGCATATTATACTATGTGGAGGACTATGGGGCACATTATACTATGTGGAGGACTATAGGGCACGTTATACTATATGGAGGACTATGGGGGGGTGCCTTATACTAAACTTACAAAAGGCTGCTTATTCATTGAGTGATTGGATTGTTTATGCTGGAACATAAGTCATTGTTCTCAGCAGCACACCGCCCGCTGTTAACTGCAGATGTGCTGCTGATAACATGATATGTATGGGGACAGATTGATCTATTAGTGATTGTTCTGTCCCCATTATTATTCCTCAGCCGGCGTAAAGAGGCCGGGAAACAAGCACTGAACAACTTCAATATTGTCGATCGCACTCGTTTAACGGCCTTAACTCAGCGCATGTAAATGCAACCAAAATGTTTCTGGGTAATGGTGCAATAGGTGAGCATTGGGGGCCCCACTTTACACTTTTATCACTTTGTCTAAAACTGGGCCTGCATAGCAGGGGCACATTTATCTATAATATAACGCTACAACCGTACCTCTGTCTGAAGCCTCGATAGACTGCGCATGTCTGGCTCCAGACAGAAGAACGAATGGAGCCGTTACAAGTAAGAGGAGTGTATGGCGCCAGAGATCACGGTATGTGTAGAGACTGAATGCATACCGCGATTTCCGGCGCCATACTTACATACTTACCTGACCGGCAGGAGCGTTGCCGCTGCGCCTCTATTCGCCGGAGACCGGGGCAGGAGTGAGGCGTCAGATCGGCGCATGCGCATAGCTCTATCCGGCGCCATTTTACTGAAGACACATTTGCAGTGTCTTCAGCAAAATGGCGCCGGACAGCGCGGTGCTCCGGCACCACACTCCTCCCCAGGCCTCCGGCAGAACAGGACGCAGCAGCGCTGGAGCACAGAGAAGAAAGGTGAGTATAAGTGTTTATTTTTTTTGGATGTGTGCACAGCGTGAAAGGATGCGGGGGCTACACAAACCAGGATTGGGGTGAGGGGACCACACATTCCAGGATTGGGGGGTGAGGGGTACCACACATATCAGGATTGTGGTGAGGGGTACCACACATACCAGGATTGGGGGGTGAGGTGTACCACACATACCAGGATTGTGGGTGATGAGGGGTGCCACGCATACCAGGATTGGGGGGATGAGGGGTGCCACGCATACCAGGATTGGGGGGATGAGGGGTGCCATGCATACCGGGATTGGGGATGAGGGGTGCCACGCATGCCGGGATTGGGGATGAGGGGTGTCATGCATACCGGGGTTTGGGGATGAGGGGTGCCACGCATACCGGGATTGGGGATGAGGGGTGCCACGCATACCGGGATTGGGGATGAGGGGTGCCATGCATACCGGGATTCAGATGAAGGGGGGCATGCATACCAGGATGAGGGATACCATACATACCAGGATAGGGATGAGGGATGGGGTACCATGCATACCAGGATAGGGATGAGGTATGGGGTACCATGCATACCAGGATTGGGGTTGAGGAGTGCCATGCATACCAGGATTGGGGGGGTGAGGGGTGCCATGCATACCAGAATTGGGGTTGAGGGGTGCCATGCATACCAGGATTGGGGTTGAGGGGTGCCATGCATACCAGGATAGGAATGAGGGGTGCCATGCATACCGGGATTGGGGATGAGGGGTGCCATGCATACCAGGATTGGAGATGAGGGGTACCATGCATACCAAGATTGGGGATGAGGGGTGCCATGCATACCGGGATTGGGGATGAGGGGTGCCATGCATACCGGGATTGGGGATGAGGTGTGCCATGCATACCAGGATGAGGGATACCATGCATACCAGGATAGGGATGAGGGATGGGGTACCATGCATACCAGGATTGGGGTTGAGGTGTGCCATGCATACCAGGATTGGGGGGTGAGGGGTGCCATGCATACCAGGATTGGGGATGAGGGGTGCCATACATACCGGGATTGGGGATGAGGGGTGCCATGCATACCGGGATTGGGGATGAGGGGTGCCATGCATACCAGGATGAGGGATACCATGCATACCAAGATAGGGATGAGGGATGGGGTACCATGCATACTAGGATTGGGGTTGAGGTGTGCCATGCATACCAGGATTGGGGGGTCAGGGGTGCCATGCATACCAGGATTGGGGTTGAGGGGTATAATGCATACCAGGTTTCTGGGATGAGGAGGCCATACATACAAGATTTGGGATGACAGGTGCCATGCATACCAGGATTGGGGGTGAGGGGTGCCATGCATACCAGGATAGGGATGAGGGGTGCCATGCATACCAGGATTAGGGGTGAGGGGTGCTATGCATACCAGAATTGGGGGTTAGCAGTGCCATGCATTCCAGGATTGGGGGTGAGGGGTGCCATGCATACCAGGATGAGGATGAGGGGTGCCATGCATACCAGGATAGGATGGTGGGGACAGGATGGGGGCAGCACAAATACCAGGAGGGGGGATGCACATACCAGCATGGGAGACCATATAGCAGTAAAAATGCTTGCTACCCGGGCGTAGAACGGGTTCAATAGCTAGTAAGATTATATCAGCACAGGAATACTTTTTTTTTAAACACATCCAATTGTGGAACTTATTGTCATTCCAAGATCTATTGATAAAAATGTTCTTTGTTTATGGGACAACCACTTTCAGAGGACTTTTTTTCTACCAGAGTGGTGTGAAGATGAGCAGTTACTCATCCAATAACCCACTGTGAATAATCAGCAGATTTGGCAACTTGAATGTTTACCCGAATCTGGATCAGGAAGATTATTTGTCTGTTTAGTTCTGGTGAATATGTGAAGACAAGCATGCAGACATAGATGTGACATGAACCTGCTTACCTTTTATTTGTATTATTAGGAAGTGTTAAACAGCCCAGGCTCTACTTAGTAAGGATTTTCAGCCACAAACATTAACTTTTTTGCATTTTTAATATTCTTTTTTTTTCAATTTAAGTTCTATTTGTGCTAGTGAAAATGTGTCCTGGCAGCAAAAAGGCTGAGGCGTTTTAGTCTACATTCCCTTGTCTTTGTGAAGCAATATAATAAGCCCTGCATTTGTGTCTCTCACAGCCATGGGGCAGGTACAATGCTGTTTAATGGCATCTTAGCGTTCATCGTAATGGCCAGAATTCCAACAGCTCAACCATTGCATTGCTGAGGTTTCCCCCTGTGAGTCACTGGGATTTGTTACACATAGCATGTTGCTAGGGTTCAACAAGTGTTAAAAACATACAAGGATTTGATATTCCCATTACCTTAATAACCTAAAAATTATTTAATAGATATTAGTGTAAAAATAAACAGTGAAATAAAGCAAAGAAAAAAATAGCCTCTTTTTTCTGTATTTGCCTCTGAAAAATCTTTACTTAAATTATTAAATTGTACACTACTGTACATACTATACACTACCAACTGAGTCCTAAAAAAACCTTCAATTTTTCTTGAAGAAAACAAGGTGTCATACAGTCAACGAAAAAATTAAAGGTCAGTGATTCTGAAATGCAAAAGGGACAACAGCAAAATGATTTACTGTATCATTACAATTGGCTGTTTAAATTAAGAGTCTCACCAGCATCCATGGAACTGTTTTTACTGGCACAATCACTTACAGTACCTACCACACATCGATCTACACAAGGGTGTTTTCTGTCATGATTCCATCACTCACGGTGTCAAAAAGGAAGTTGTGAGTGACAGCTCAGCGCTCTATGGGATCAAGAGCGTGCTGGGCTGTCAAGTATTGTGAGTGACAGCCCAGTTGTCAAACCTGAGGCAGGGGCATGCTGGGCTGTCAATATTGTGAATGTCAACACAGTTGTCCTATCTAGGCAGGACTGTGGGGTATCTGCTAGGGGTCACCCGTTTAGGGCAAATGCCTGGTTATTTATTTGGTTAGCAATAGTGAGACCATTGCCAATTGTAGCCTTGCTGAGTGGTGCGTTGCTCTGTACTCTGTGTTCTTATTTCCTGATCTTTGTTGCTGGACCCTGCATTTGCCTTTTGACTACTTGTTTGTATTGCCCCTTTTGCCTTCTACACACTTTGGTCTGTTACCTGACTCGGCACGTTGCCTCTCACTATTCGGTTGTCTTAACCTTTTGTCCTTGACATACCCTCCTGGCTTTTGACCTCGGACTCTTTGAGTTCCCTGTCTCACGGATTGCCCGTGAGAAGGGACTCAGCATCACATTTTCATAAATACTTTTTCAAGAGATAACACTTGAAAAAAAATCCCTTTGTGAGTTGATACCTGGTGTCTATGTTCTGGGACTATTAAAAGGAGCTCCATGGATGATGGTGGGCCATTTGATATTTTTGGATAATCATGGTCAGGAGGGAATATTGGACTGCCTCCTAGTGCTTTCAATAAAAGCCAAAAAGTACCAGTACTGCCTAAAGTCTTTGTTGGTGATATTAAAATTGCCTGCATTATTAAGTTGGATTTCTAATATTGCAGTCCAAAGTGACAAAAATTTCTCTAACAGAAAACACAAAGAGGCAGCAGATGCATATAACCATGTACATTCAACATGAGACATGGTCTGCCAACATCTCTAAGCAGTCTGTAGGGAGGTTGTCCAGGTAGGTTTAAAAGGAAACCATTAAAGAGAATCTGTTGCCAGGATTTTGCCACCTAATCTGACCAGCATGATGTAGAGACAGAGACCCTGATTCCCGTGATGTATTTCTTGCTGGGTTGCTTAGGATAGTTCTGATAAAATCACTGTTTTATCAGCAGGAGATTATCACTAGAGGACTAGTAAACCTGCTTCCGTATTCATGAGCTCTGTATAACCTCACCCCCACCACTGATTCGCAGGTAATTGTGAATGGGAAGAAAGCTGCCAATCAGTGGTGTGGGCACAGTTATACAGAGCTCAGCATTTAGAGAACTGCTAGATCTGCAGCTGAGAAAAAGGGATTTTATCAAAACTGGATTGAGCAGCCCAGTAAGTGGTACAGCGCTGGAATCAGGGTCTCTGCCCCTACATGATTTTTCTCTAAGGTGGGGTAGCAAAAACCTGGCGACAGATTACCTTTTTAAAAAATCTGAATATACTGTAAATTCTCTTTAAGGAAACACAAGAAGTTGCTAGAAGTGTTTCCGACACATGTACATAATGTTTGAATAGAAAACAAACACACCTCTGGGCTTGGCACCTTTAAAGTGTGGCATGAAGTATTAAGCTGCTGCTGACATGAAAGGGAAGCGACAAGTCACTTTGTAATTTTATTAAATCAGGTTTTAACTCACCCATGTAACAAACGCTGTCATAGATTGCTTGGAAGTGCATATTTTCAAGAGTGAGTCATCACCTGTGTTGCTTACACAGGAAATTCTTGGTCAACTTTTAGATCTGGTGTGAGAAAGGTATAGTCTGTACTGTGTAAATGTTTTAGCTAAAGGGGGATGTCAACTTTAGACATTCTCTTAATTTAAATAAAGTGTCTCAGCGTTGCTTTGTTTCTTTGCAGCACTGGGCTCCTGGGTTTGTATGTAACAAAGGAGTTTGTGTATTCTTCCCGAGTTTACATAGGTTTCGTCTACCACTGTACTTTACTTTAATACGCCAACAGCAAACTAGTATTTGTCTTTCTATAAAACTGGCTCTAGCGTGTGCCTGACATAGGAAAATTAGATTTGGGGACAGGAATTGATATGAATGATGACAATCTCTCTGCAGGGCTGTGGAATATGTTGGCACTATATAAGCAGAATAAATAAATAAGAACAAGGTGTCTCACACTGCTTGTCACTGCCCACCTGGCATTGGCAACAAGTGTTCAAAGACCAAATACGACAGTGGGTGCACCCTACTGTATGAGCTGCACACTTTGAAGCAGTATTTTATGCAATAGACCCTATTGATTAGCAGCAATAAGCAGCCTCTAGAATGTGTATTAAATGATAGTTATTAGCTACATTTTAGCACTTGCTCACACCTCCATATTCTGCGTCCGAGTGTGATCCGACAAAACATCAGATTACGCTTGGACAAATTTTATTCTATGGAGCCGTGCACTTGTCCAACTTTTTCCTCGGACCGAACCGGGCCGAGAAAAAAAACACAGCCTATCTGAGCATGATCTGATATTTGGATCGCACTTGGCCATGCAAGTCAATGAGTGTGTGGAAGTCATCGGACTGCACTCGGATGACATCTGAGCGTAGTCCGATTTTCACGCACTAATACAGTGGAGAAAATGGGGACATTTCATTCTCCATCTTCTCCTCACACAAAAAAATCAAGAAGAACACCAGAAAAAAACTCCAAAATACTAACTATAACTAAAGAGTTGATGTGAATACATTTGGCATATAAATATCTGGATTTATTAATTCTCTCTCTATTAAACAGTCATGGTCGAAAGTATTTGCACCCTTGAAATTGTATCAGAAACAACACAAAAAGACAGGAAAAAAGATAAATTGGACATAATTTCACACTAAACCCCAAAAATGGGCCGGACAAAATTGTTGGCACCCTCAACTTAATATCTGGTTGCACACCCTTTGGAAAAAATAACTGCAATCAATCACTTCCTGTAACCATCCGCAAGCTTCTTACACCTCTCAACTGGAATTTTGGACCACTCTTCATTTGCAAACTGCTCCAGGTCTCTCATATTTTAAAGGTGCCTTCTCCCAGCAGCAATTTTAAGATTTCTCCACAAATGTTCAATGAGATTTAGATCCGGACTCATTGCTGCCACTTCAGAACTCTCCAGTGCTTTGTTTCCATCCATTTCTGGGTGCTTCTTGAAGTATGCATGGGGTCATTGTCCTGCTGGAAGACTCATGACCTAGGACGCAAACCTAGCTTTCTGACACTGGGCGCTACATTGCAATCCAAAATCCTTTGGTAATCTTCAGATTTCATGATGCCTTGCACACAGTCAAGGCACCCAATGCTAGGGGTAGCAAGACACCCTCAAAAAATCTTTGAACCTCCACCATATTTGACTTTAGGTTCTTTGCTCTTTTCATTGTAGGCCGTATTCCATTTTCAGTAGAAAACAGTAGAATGATGTGCTTTACTAAAAACTTTATCTTGGTTTCATCTGTCCACAAGACTCTTTCCCACAAGGATTTTGGCTTACTCACGTACAGTGGTGGCCAAAAGTATTGGCACCCCTGCAATTCTGTCAGATAATACTCAGTTTCTTCCTGAAAATGATTGCAATCACAAATTCTTTGGTATTATTATCTTCATTTAATTTGTCTTCAGTGAAAAAACACACAAAGAATTGTCCTAAAGCCAAATTGGATACAATTCCACACCAAACCTAAAAAAGGGGGTGGACAAAAGTATTGGCACTGTTTGAAAAATCATGTGATGCTTCTCTAATTCGTATAACTAACAGCACCTGTAACTTACCTGTGGCACCTAACAGATGTTGGCAATAACTAAATCACACTTGCAGCCAGTTAACATGGATTAAAGTTGACTCAACCTCTGTCCAGTGTTCTTGTGTGTACCACATTGAGCATGGAGAAAAGAAAGAAGACCAAAGAGCTGTCTGAGGACTTGAGAAACCAAATTGTGAGGAAGCATGAGCAATCTTAAGGCTACAAGTCCATCTCCATAGATCTGAATGTTCCTGTGTCTTCTGTGCGCATGTGTCATCAAGAAGTTTAAAGCCCATAGCAGTGTGGCTAACCTCCCTAGATGTGGACGGAAAAGAAAAATTGACGAGAGATTTCAACGCAAGATTGTGCGGATGGTGGATAAAGAACCTCGACTAACATCCAAACAAGTTCAAGCTGCCCTGCAGTCCGAGGGTGCAACAGTGTCAACCCGTACTATCCGTCGGCGTCTGAATGAAAAGGGACTGTATGGTAGGATACCCAGGAAGACCCCACTTCTTACCCCGAGACATAAAAAAGCCAGGCTGGAGTTTGCCAAAACTTACCTGAGAAAGCCTAAAACGTTTTGGAAGAATGTTCTCTGGTCAGATGAGACAAAAGTAGAGCTTTTTGGAAAAAAGCATCAACATAGAGTGTACAGGAAAAAAAAGACGCATTCAAAGAAAAGAACACGGTCCCTACAGTCAAACATGGCGGAGGTTCCCTGATGTTTTGGGGTTGCTTTGCTGCCTCTGGCACTGGACTGCTTAACCGTGTGCATGGCATTATGAAGTCTGAAGTCTACCAACAAATTTTGCAGCATAATGTAGGGCCCAGTGTGAGAAAGCTGGGTGTCCCTCAGAGGTCATGGGTCTTCCAGCAGGACAATGACCCAAAACACACTTCCAAAAACACTATAAAATGGTTTGAGAGAAAGCACTGGAGACTTCTAAGGTGGCCAGCAATGAGTCCAGACCTGAATCCCATAGAACACCTATGGAGAGATCTCAAAATGGCAGTTTGGAGAAGGCACCCTTCAAATATCAGGGACCTGGAGCAGTTTGCCAAAGAAGAATGGTCTACAATTCCAGCAGAGCATTGTAAGAAACTCATTGATGGTTACCGGAAGCGGTTGGTCGCAGTTATTTTGGCTAAAGGTTGTGCAACCAAGTATTAGGCTGAGGGTGCCAATACTTTTGTCCGGCCCATTTTTGGAGTTTTGTGTGAAATGATCAATGATTTGATTTTTGCTTCATTCTCTTTTGTGTTTTTTCCTTGCAAGCAAATTAAATGAAGATAATAATACCAAAGAATTTGTGATTGCAATCATTTTCAGGAAGAAACTGAGTATTATCTGACAGAATTGCAGGGGTGCCAATACTTTTGGCCACCACTGTACATTTTGGCAAACTGCAGTCTAGTTTTTTTATGTCTCTGTGTCAGCAGTGGAGTCCTCCTGGGTATACTGCCATAGCGTTTCATTTCTTTCAAATGTCGACAGATAGTTTGCACTGACACTGGTGCACCCTGAGCCTGCAGGACAGCTTGAATTTCTTTGGAACTTGATTGGGGCTGCTTATCCACCATTCGGACTATCCTGCATTGCAACCTTTCATCAATTTTTTTCTGTCGTCCACGTCCATGAAGATTAGCTACAGTGCCATGAGTTGTAAACTTCTTGATTTTGTTGCGCACTGTGGAAAAAGGAACATCAAGATCTCTGGAGATGGACTTGAGATTGTTGATATTGTTCAACAATTTTGGTTCTCAAGTCCTCAGACAGTTCTCTTCTTCTCCTTCTGTTCTCCGTGTTTAGTGTGGCACACACAGACACACAATGAAAAGATTGAGTCAATTTCTCCCCTTTTTATCTGGTTTCAGGTGTGATTTTCGTATTGACCACACCTGTTACTTGCCACAGGTGAGTTAAATGAGCATCACATGGTTGAAACAAAGTTGTCTACCCACAATTTTGGAAAGGTGGCAACAATTTTGTCAGGTCCATTTTTGGGGTTTTGTGTGAAATTATGTCCAATTTACCTTTTTTTCTCTGTTTTTTGGTGTTGTTTTTTAATACACACAAAGGAAATAAACATGTGTATAACAAAATGTGTAATTGCAATAATTTTTTCCGAGAAAAAAAAGGCTGCACAGGTTGCACCATTGATATGTTTGCCCCTTGTGTAGGTGCAGCAGTATGAACATAGTCATAGTAGTGAACAGTGTGAACATAGCTGTAGTTACAAGCAGTAGGTTTGCACATAACTTACTTTATGGACTGGAGCACTCTGTCTTTTTTTTAGTCTTTATCAATTTCATCTGGGCGATAGAGTAGTAGATTAAAGACATTTAGCAACGCACAAAGTTCTGAAGAGATCTAAAGTAAGCAGATTGGTTACCTAGTAATTGTTTAACAGCTGCTGAGAAGTGAAACTCTGCTCCAGGAAGGAGCGGTGGGAAAATTTATATGAAAAACAAAGTGGATGTAACTCTGTAAAACATTAAGGCAAGGGCCACACTGAGAGCTTGGTGCTCAGACATCACTTTCTAACAGAATGCAGTGAAAATGTCTCTCACTATTGACAAGGAAATCAGTAGCGTTTTTTTTTAAATTGGTACTAGTATTATAAAAGCAATGGTAGTGTCAATTCTTTTAGTATCAGTACAAACATTTATGGGTTGCATAGTCAACTTTTGCCTCTGAGCCCTGGCCTCTGATGGGGCCTAAAGGAGTTTTACCAAGTTAGTACATTATCACCCAACTACAGAATATGGGATAATTTGCTGACTGCTTGGAGTCTAGCAGAGAATTATAGATGGAACAAGCAAACTGTCCCATGGTTGTGGAAGCATCACACGCAGCGTTACATGTGACATCCATTTACTAATTAAAGGGAACCTGTTATCTAGCTCATCCTGCACAAACCGTGAGCAGAGTCTGGCTGCATGACTCTAGCCAGGTATGTTTTTCTATGAAATGCTCTGGCACTTCAGCAAAAGACCATAGTCAGAGACATGACTAGTCTGACGCAGCCCCAGGTTGGATTCTCCTTGCTCAGGTTTAGTTGATTGACAGGTGTCTGCCGATGTACACATGTGGGCATTAAACTGCCTGCAGGGGAATGTATTGTGGGGTCATCATACTGTGTGTGGGGGGCATCATACTGTGGGGACATTATACTGCTTATGGAGGCATGATACTGTGTGGTGGATAATGGAAGCATCATACTGTGGGGGAGAGGACTGTTTAGACATTATACTGTATTGGTGGGACTGTGTGGCTATCACAATCCGTGTGGGGACTTTGTAAACTTCATACTGTGTATGGAGGGCTCTAGAGACATTAAGATTTGGGAGCATTACGCTGTGTGAGGGAATGTACTGTACTGTGGGGGTATCATAGTGTATGTGGGAGAATGTGAAGGGAAGGAAAGGATCCAGCATTCGAGGTAAAAACAGTAAATTTATTAGAAAAAATGTAAAAATATTGAATATTCAAATCACAACCAGTTCATATGGCATAAGTAATGCAAACGCATTTCGAACTATACGTCCATTCATTGCTGTGTGTAGGGGAATGTACTGTGGAGGCTTCATTCTGTGTGTGAGGGAATATATAATGTGCGGTCATCATACTGTGTGTAGAGTAATGTACTGTGGGGGTATAATACAGTGTGTGGGATAATATACTGTGTGGACATCATACTGTATGTAGAGGAATGTACTTTGGGGACATCACAGTATGTGTGAGGATAATGCACTGTGGGGGCAACATACTAAGTGTGAGGAATGTGCTATCGGGAATCATACTGTGTGTAGGGGCAGCACTATGGAGGTATCATACTCTGTGTGTGAAGAATATAAGGTGCGTGCATCATGCTATGTGTAGGGAATGTACTGTGGGTACACCATATTTTATGGGGGAATGTACTGTGGGGATATCATACTTCTATACATGGAATATACTATGGGTGCATCATACTGTATGGGGGCACTGTGGGGTCATCATACTGTGTTTTGTGGCATAAATGGGTTTCACTAGGAGAATATTTCTCTGTCGGTAAATATACAGAACTGGGCAAGGTTAGGGTACCGGCTTAGTGTAAAATAAAAAATGCTACATGTGCCACAGTATGTGTCCCTCTTTTTTATCTTTCAAAGTTGGGACGTACGGTCCATCAATTGTTAGGTCCAGGACAACCCCCTTTAATAAAGACCGGTTTTTATAATGTTTTGCCAGATTTCCAGTGATAGAAATATCCGAGCGGTACCGAGGGCGTTATGTGCTCTATAAAGCCCTTCAGTTCTGAAAATGAGTGATCACCCGTATATGTAACGTCAGAAGATCATTTTGACTAGATATACGCTTGGCAGTACAATGGAGTGTAGATTCTGCATTAATGTCATTGAACAATAATTCACAGACTTCCCTTCACTTTTAAACCATTAGAAACCAGACTCTTCCTGTTTCTTGAGGTTCGGGGATTGGTATCGCTTCTTCTGGCTTTCTACTGTTTGGTAGTTTGATGCAATTCCAGCCACCAGTTCAGCTTTCATAAGATCATGAAACTCTAAAAGGAAAAATTTCCTGCCAACATTTAATTTATAGAAGTATTTCATGAATTAACATCTCCTCCTGCTGTAGATACATAGAAATCAGACTCCAGGAAAAGTGGAAAGTTAGTAGATGACAGTGAATGGGTATAGTCAATGGCGGACACACACAGAATAGTACCCCTATGCAAGAACAGTATATTGACCCTTTGCGGTCCAATAGCTCAACATAATGCACAATTCCACCTGTTTTGGAGGTGTAAATGGACCCCCTTACTACCTGGGCTCTTGTGTGGCATCACAGGTTGCACCAATGGTATGTCCACCCCTGAGTAAAGCAATTAATTATGTATAAAATATAAATCTTCTCTGATTAGCGTTCTCATCAGAAGAGACAGGCGTTCTTCACATGAACCACCATAAACTTTTTTGAACCACGTGAAGCTGATATCGGAGATATCAGTTATCACCACTTTATTATCTGTGTTGCTCATAGAGAATCATATAATGTTTTTCAAGTGAACAAAGTCCATATAATAGGAATGACTGCGGAAAAACCTTCAGACTCCAACCTGTTTCCTTATCCTGCATAATTTGTGGACGCTTGGATTACCTGTGGTTCTACAATATGGAGCTATTGGGGCACTTTATGCCATCATATAACCTGCGTGGCAGAGGCCAAACAGAATAAAAATGGTCGACAGAAAAAAACATACATAATTGCCAGACATGACATAGCTTTGTAACACTTTGTCTCAAGAGTTCAAACCTCAAAGCAAAATTACCACTAGAGTGAGGGCATAGTAAGGGCACAGATGCTTGGCAGGACATGCGCCAGGCCTTTATCTCTTGTGCCACATTAACTGGATTTTGTGTAATAACAATTGTTCCGGGAAGACTTCACTAAATAACTCAGTAATCTTCTTTTCTGATGGTGCTAAAAATGGTCACTGTATGTTCTCTCTTAAGGGAACAGTCACCTTTTATAGATTTTTATACTTAAACCAAGGGTGCAAAACCTGCAGTTCAGGGTGCACATGCGGCCTGCTATGCCATTATGTCATTATGTATGGCTCCCAGAAATACTATGTGTGGCTATGTTCATGAAGTTTCCATATCAGAGAAAAGAGGAGTGGCTCTGTGTCCTCCATGAATTTTAGGAGAAAAGGGTCCTTAACCTCTTTTTTCACTCCAGAAAGATGTATATGAGTTACAGGTGTCCGTCTATGCTTGTGACTCTCTACATTGTAGTTTATGGCATTTAAGGCTACAATGGAAAGAGCCTCATTCATGTGTGGCCTTCCCCTCTCCAGCTGTTGAGGGTGATGTGGTCTCCATTCTTCCCATAGGGGGTTCTACTTTCTGGACGACTATCAAGCATGTATGACATACAGTTTTGATATGCCAGAAATGTCTCAGATTGTAATACCTATTTAACGACAGTGACAATGTGACCCTTGGACCAGAAAAAGCTGTGCACCCCTTACCTAGACTGTTGCTGTTAAAAGATGTCATCAACATATCCCCCATGACCATCACTGACTAGAAAGAAAGGGCGCCATGCTCTTTGAGTATACTAACAGTCTGTTATCAGAAATGTCCACTGTAAGGAGCTGCCCATTTACTAAAGACTATGATACTTTTCCAGAAACGGACCACCATTTTTGTTAATATTATTATTGTGTTTTATTAGTGATTTACTTGTTATGTTTTATATAGTTCTGCCAACTTGTCAGTATGTGCACTAGATTCACTTGTAAAATGTCCAGCATTCCACTAATCTGTATCTCAGGATATCTGTATCTCAGGAGCATCTAACCATTGTTCCAACAGCCAATAATCTCATTATGTGTGTGTAGATTGTAGACACAGTGGAGCCGTCACCACAGGGGGTCTTACATGCGGTCTCAGATGAAGGCTTCTAGAATATTCTTCATTGTTTTAGCGAACAGTGAATGTTTAAGGGGGAGGGTGATCACTTCTGACCTGGGAGGGGACTGATCCCAGTGGAAGAAAGTGGAGACATGTTTTAGAGAGTTGTGTGGAAAGATTGAAGGAAGAGGATGGAGACCGTGGACTTGGAAGGATGGATGGATAAACATGTTACCATTATGGATTATGTCATTTGGATTTAAACTTTCTTAAAAGGACTGCTCCTACTTGATACCTGTGCTTTCATCATTTTATCTGCCGTCTAGAGGATCATGGACTGTGGCTACAGACTATACTGGCTGGAGATAATAAATCTGTGGGCCAACCAAAAGTTGGGAGACAGTGAGTATGGCCTTATACAAAGCCAGTGGAACTTCTGAACCCAGATTGGGAACTTAAGGACTGAGAGAACTGTAGTTTGGCCATTTACCTGGAATTGCTTTATTACCATGGCTGTGATCAATAAAATATTGTTGCATCGCTAACCTACCTAGGTGATTACTTACAACCCATAACCTCAGATCTTTACATCCACATCCCAATATCTTTGCAGTAGAGATCAGTGAATCTTTTGAAATTCTAATTTGACGAAACTTTGTCGAATTTTGACAAATCTTTTTGCAAATTGTAAGCTCTCCAATTGCCCTGGAAAGACATGAATAGCACTCTGAAGTCTCCATGGACTGTACTCAACTCACTTCAAGTTTTTTAATGCAAACGCAGTGTCAGTAATGTCAAAGCGACCTCAACATATATGGCTATGGGTAAACGGATACTAACCATTCTTCACTGTTGTGCCCTCACACTGTAATGTTCATTCAGTGTTTTATGGCTTTCTGTTCCTATCAGCTAAGTTTTGAGCTGTGACATCCTTTAACTATCCAGATTCATCATAAGATGGCTGCTGCATTTCCTGCTTATGATTTTATACAAGCTATAACAGTCCCTCCCGATTAGCTGTGCTATACCATTTGATTGGATAACTGCAAATCATTATGGGGAAGCCCAACTAGCCGTTCCTGAAAGTATATGAGCCTTCTATGGCTGATGCAGTCTTCAGCCATGTGTAAAATAGAGGTGACCTTTTCAGGCAAATCAAATTTCAAATTATTTGAGTTTGCAGGGTTTATCAAATTCCTGAAACTTCGACACAAATTCAATTTAGATCAAATCGATTCACTCATCTACAGTTTGCGTATGGGAATTTCCAATAACAGATCTTCAAGAAAGGAAGGGACATAACATTGCAGCCTCTTATTTTCTAGAAATTTTCAACTAATTTTCATAAGATATCTCTAATGTGGGTCTTAGTAGTGCAGAAGTATGGGGTCTATCTAGATGACATCTATATATACTGTATACATATATGTTCAATGTGTAATTCGTAAATATAATGGTAACCCAAGTCATTTTTTAGGAATATTTATAAATTTATATTGTCTCGTCATTATGCCCAGTAGGCATCCCTTCTGCCGTCTGGAGCTGACATTCCTTTCATTATGTCCCGTGCTGTAGTGAGGTGAACAGGTGCAGGGTTGTCTGCAGTGACGTGTGACTGGCACCTCCTACCTGTGCTACCTGTACAATCCCACAGCCTCCTGCACATTACTCGCTGTTCTGTGCTGGGGCTGCAGCGTCTCTCCACCTGGAACTCATATACTGAGGACTATGAGTCACAAAGACACCTGAATGTCACCTGCTGCCCTAACCAAGGGTCTATAGCTGGCGCTGTGCTGGACATCTGATCTTCTTGTTGCTGTTTTCCTTCCCAGCTCCTGTGAGATTGGTAAGAAAACACAGAGGTGCTGCTAACAGGTGAGCACTGGCCTCCTGGGACCCTGCAACTATGGCACACAGAACAGTATGAGTGATGAGATATTGTGTATCCAGTGTATAAGCCGTCCATACCGGATGCTAAAACGCCAGAATATGGGATATTTTCCAGAGTTTGGATATATTAGAAGTAAAGTTATGAGTACTTGATTTTAGATGGCTAATTTATGTTTTTTTATATGGCGTCAGATTGTTATCTTGTAGAAGAAATATGTTTGCTGTTGAATTGACTGCTCAAAATGGGAAAAAAAGCGTGTAAACTGATAACATTTGTCTCCAGGGGATTTCTATAAAAATGATTTTTGCATGTTGGAAAGAAATTTCCATATATGTCTCCTAGATATACTGAATACAGCTGCAATGATCATTTCTTGGGGTGTCTGTGAGCAGTGATTCTAGAGGGGGACATGACCCTTTGTTGAACGCTTGAACCCCTTTACACTAAAGTGATGGCAGTCTCTGGGCTAATATACTGGAGGACCAGGGAAATCCCTTACTCTTTATTGTGTTGTGGTTTTGTATTTTGAAAAAAAACAAAAAAAAAACATGGTAGTTTTTGATGTACTTGTTTCAAGCCAAAGTCAGAAATGTATACGGCGAAAAGGAGAAGGGCAAGTTATTCCTTTATATTTCCTGTAACTTTTGAATCCACTTATCGCCTTGGCACAAAAAAGCCTTATTTGTGAAACCACCTGGAAGGACGTTTAAGTCCTTGAGAAAACCCCAACATGGAGCCTCAATCTCACAGACTCCCACCATGAAGAGTCACAAGATAGCAGTATTTCCCCTTTTAATTCACAGTTTCCAAATGCTGAGCTTTCTTCGGAATATCATGTATGACCAGATGGTAAAAAATGTAGTACCCCAACCAAATTTCTAAAAGGCTATAATTATGGTAGGAAATTAGGAACATGTATGGTACAGAATAATATATGAATATTTCCCTGAGTACACATTCACATGCAAATAGTAATGGATTCAAGGTTGCTCTAAATTAGTCTATGGATATACTATATTCTTTTTAGAAGCGTTGGTTTCATTTAGCTGTGTGATAAAAAGTTAATCTGATCGTTTGGTTTTGTGTAAATAAAGTGAAGTCATTGTATGAGGAAAAGTTAAGCAACTTTCTAATATGCTCTGAGTTTTATTAACTCACCATATTCAAGATCTCCATTACTTGTCAGTGAATGGAAATATTCATACTTCTCAGACTGGCTACAGTTGCATCCAATCTAGGAAATCATCAGAGAGGCTAAGTGTACATCTGTATTTGTCATTTTCCATTGCCTTTTAGTCGTAACAGAAGAATGAACCTGATGGTAATGGTGGATCTGTCAAATGATGGACACCAGTAAGCACCCAATGGACTGCATTGACTATAGTGAAGTTCCTCGGGCTTCCCTCAAGGTGTCCTTGACCTATGTATCTATATATCCTTGACCTATATATATATATATGTGTATATATATATATATATATATATATTAACTTACCTGTGACTTCGCTACCAACAAGCCTTGTGCTAAGTAGATGAAGCTCTGGGCAAAAACTTATCCTAAGGCCTCATTTGTTTTTCAAGTAGGGGCTCATACTCATCTGAGTGCAATCCAATAAAAAATAGGATTGCACTCTGACCAATGTTAATCTATGAGTCCCTGCTCAGTTTTTTCTCAACTCAGATCGGACTGAGAAAAAAATCGCAGCATGCTGTGATTTGCTGCATATTGGACGAGACTCGCCAATGCAAGTCAATGGGTGCAAATAAAAAAATTGCACCCCACTCGGACCATGCAAGCGCCGTCCGATTTTTTTCCTTGAAAACCCGACATTTCATCAGCTGCGTACAGTAAAATCACAGCGTGACAAGTCAGAATCGAATAGATAGAATAGACATATATACATAGAATAGATAGATATAAAGATGTCAGTGACTTATACAATTAGTACAGTGACTGTGTAGCTTACTGTCGATGTATTTAATTACTAAATGAATACATTTCAGAAAAAATTGGCGTGGGATCCCCCAAAATTTTATTAACCAGCAGAGGGAAAGCGGACATCTGGGGCTGATGTTTATAGCCTGGAAAGGGTATACAGATGTATACTTAGCCTTTACTGGTTATTAAAATGGGGGACACCCCAAAAAAGATGTGGGCTTCCCCTATAATTAATAACCAGTAAAGGCTAGGCAGACAGCTGTGGGCTGATATTGATAGGCTAAGAGGGGCCATGGATATTGGCCCCCTCCCAGACTAAAGACATCAGCTCTCAGCCACCCCAGAAAAGGCGCATCCATAAGATGCGTCAATTCTGGCCCTTAGCCTCCGCTCTACCCACTTGCCCTGGTGCCTTAACAAGTGGGGTAATAGGGTTGGGGTTGATCTCAGCTTTGTATTGGCAGCTGACATCAAGTACGCCCCCATTGCTAACCCCATAGAGAAATTGTTAAAAAAACAAAACATCCAGAATAAAGTCCTTTATTTGAAATAATAACACAGACTCTTTAATTGAATCTAAATTTACCAAAAAGCCTTATACTTATCATAACGCCCAATCCATTGAAGCCCATGTCACCTGTAAAAGAGTGAAAAAAATAAACAACCATATTCCTCACCTCTCTGACGCGAAGATAATAATTGTCCCGAGACTCATTTCAATCGGATATCATTCGGATGCAAGGTGATAAAAATTGCATTGTAATCGCATGAAAATCGCATGACACTTTCATGACACTCGTCCCACTTTTCAGGAATGATATCGAACTGTTTTTATTACGGTGATGGGTATGAGCCCTTAGTGTATTTCAAGGACGCGTTTTCCACAGATAGAACGCATACCCATTATGGTCTATGGGGCTGTTCACATGTATGTGTTTTTTATAGACCGGGTATCCACAAAAAAAAATCATGAAGATATGTTTGTTTTTGAATCAAGTCACGGATCAAGATCACGCATACAATTTTATGGGTCCTTGGAAATCATGGACAGCACACGGATTATATCTGTGTGTCATCTGTGCACTGTCTGATTTTAACATTGCAATGGGTAGGAGACGCTTCGCAATTTTTGCTTTGCATACGAAAAAATCACTGACAAAATATTAATGGTAAAAATTGACACACTGAGGAACGTCTGATCCAACACACTGATGAAAATTGCACCATTATTTGCATGCGAGAAAAATCACTGAAGTCTGAATGAGGCCCATATTGTAGCAAGCTACAGGACAAGGACAGGGGAGAATCCTGCATTGATAATGTACTGGTATTTGGTGTTCAGAGTGAATTACTGACTCTAGAATTCGTATCAAATTCTCAGCATTTAAAAATATTCGATCTGCAGATTCTCAGGATTTCAGGATGTGTGGAAGAATCGTTTCATTCACGGACAGGAAGCAAAGAACATGGAAATAGGAATTGCAACACAAAGTTTTGTCTTCAGAAGTGCCCCCGACCAAAATCTGTGACTATCCCCCGCCATACTATGTGCCATGTATAGCTCTGGTGTCTTATGTGCAGGAACAGGGCCCATGTGTGACTGCTAAAAAACCACAGTATAAGATTAGTGTAAATAAGATAAAAATGGATTATACAGCAGCTATTAAGTATCACGCCATATTTACCTTACCATATATGTATCCGCATTCTTTAAATACTGGGACATAAGCTCAAAAAAACTCATGTAAAATTGGGACGTACTACATTAATGAATTGCACAATTCTTGTTAATTTTTTTTTAAAATTTGCTAGGGAGTGTTGATGTGAAAAAGCTATATATAATACAACTGGTCTCTCAAAATGGTGTGCTGTTTCTTCAGCACAAAGAAAAGGTTTCCAGCGATAGGTAAGTTAAAACTTCACTTTTCTTTATTAAGTCCAGTTTAAAAAGATTATTCCAAGATGAACAGGAGCAACCACCATATAGTAATCCCAGTGAGATCAACGCGTTTCGACTCAGTCTTAGTTAGTCTTAGTCATGATCTAAAGATCTAAAGATCATGACTAAGACTGAGTCGAAACGCGTTGATCTCACTGGGATTACTATATGGTGGTTGCTCCTGTTCATCTTGGAATAATCTTTTTAAACTGGACTTAATAAAGAAAAGTCAAGTTTTAACTTACCTATCGCTGGAGACCTTTTCTTCTTTGTGCTGCTATTGAATCGACCCGAACCAGGGCGGCTCCTTGCGAGGATCTTTTGGGGAAGAAAGATGCTTTTACCACTGGTGAGCTGACTCTCCTTATCCCTATTTCCCTTTCTTGTATATTTGCCGTTTCTTAAGTCCTGCAACATTATGACAGACAAGGATAGACTACACACGTGCGTCTTTGTATGATGGATAAATGCATGAAAAAAATAGCCATATGGCCACATTCACACATTCAGTATTTGGTCAGTATTTTACTTTATTTGTAAGCAAAAACCAGGAGTGGAACAATCAGAGGAAAAGTATAATCGAAACACGTCACCACTTGCGCATTCTTCACTCACTCCTGGTTTTGGCTTACAAATACTGAGATAAAATACTGACCAAATACTGAACATGTGAACGTGGCCTATGAGTGAGAAAGGGTCTATATGAAGTGTTGAGTGCTCCTCAAATACAAAGATCTCAGATGTCAGTGATTTTTCTCCTTAGCCTGTCTCGGCGTTTATCTGACTGCACTGGGATGACATCCGAATGCAGTCTGATATTTCACATGCACCCATAGACTTGTATGGGTACGAGTGAGCCGAATCCCACTGCCATTCGCAGCATTCTGCGATTGTTCTCTCATGCCGAATTGGCATAAGAAAATAATCACAGATGAGAGCTGCCCCATAGAATAACACTGGTCCAAGTGTTGTGCGATGTTTTATCGCATAGTACTTGGCCGTGTTATACGCTAGTCTGATCCCGGCGTTAGGCTATATTCTCACTTTGAGATTTTGGTGAGTTTTTGATGTTGTGTATTTTCGCTGTGTCGAAAACATGGTCTCTTACAGTTCTAGCAAAGTGGATGGGATTTATAGAAATCTCTTTTTTTTTAACTCAGGGTAATCTTTACTGGAACTGTAAGAAGCTGTGTTTCTGAAACAACAAAAACATGCAGCGTCAAAAACTAATTGTGAGCAGAGAGCCTAAATGAGTTTTAAGGACCTCTTTTCAGGCTCTCTAATGAGATTATAAACCCTCTAGCAATGAGTCATTTTCAGAATTTTATTGCTCGTCTCTTGTTTTTGCCATTGTATAACTTCAGAGAGTCATCTCAGTGAATTGATCAGATGTATTTTGGGTATACTATAGACTGTTGATATAAACAAACATGTGCCCAACAAACTTGAACCTCCCCCCAATGTAGAAAAAATACACTGAAGCAAATTTAACTTCGCTGGACTGAGTCGGCCACAGCTTTATTTAAGGTTTATTTAACCAACTATCTTTTAACCATCAAAACCAAAACGGTATGCCCCAGCGGACTCCCGATGGGAAAATCCAACTTCAGTTTCATTAAAACTCCAACCAGATAATTTTTACCACCAGCTGAGCCTTAATTCTAAAATAAACAAAAACTTTATAAACAGCTCATAAAAAAACTTTTTTTTTACAATACAAGGGAGGGAGGGAAACTCCTTTTCAGTGAGTAACCAAGAAGAGGGAGAAAAAAACCTTTATTACTGGATTACTATACATTTAACATATAACAGGGGGGAAGGGGAGGTGCTAGGAAAGGAGAGAGCGGACAGCATAAGCAGAAAACTGGCAATAACAATGAAACCCTCCTCCTCTTCAACATATAGTTAGTGCGGCTGAAATTAACCCCAACCGCACCAGAATTAAGCACCAGCATAAAGCATAAAGCAAAAAAAGAAGGTGGGGGGGAGAGAGAAAGGGCCCGAACTGGAAAAAGGAGCCAGCCTATCTCACCAGTCAAGGACCCCTACCCTATGAGGATTGTGGTCCACTATAAAATATTTACTTTTGTGTCCTGGTAAAACATTTTCAAAATGTGCCTTGTGACCAAACACATTAGGACCTTACCCGTTAATAATCTGTTCCATAGCCAGCAGTATGCCATGACGTATCTGCCTCTGGCTTGTTATGAGAAAGAAATAGTGTGCAGTATTTTAATTGCAGGTCATTTTTTGGCTGACAGCTTGGGATAATTCACCTTGACAATGACGTGATTGCTACCTGCCTGCCGCAGGTAACTGCATGAAGGTAATCCCTGATTAAAGCCGTCCTTCAACTTCCTTTTGTCAATTGTTTTCAAAGATAAAAGTGTCCTATATACATGCACATACACAAAAAACTACTGAATACAGTCCACAATGTAGTACTATGACCGTCTTACATACACAAGGCCAAAAAAAATACTCCATGGGCTTGGTTTGTCAGCTTAAGCCTTGGGAGATTTCCCTGGTATATAGGGTGTATAGTAGAAGGGAACTACATGAACATTCATATTTCCTAATATTATCTACCCTAAGAATTCATAAGAACTTTTAGCCAATTTCTATATAAAACTTAAGGCAATAGTTAGCTTTATTGCAGATTTTCAATGTTAATTCTAGATTTTCAAACTTTGCAATGTTAGGTTAAGTTCCCACGATGAGAATTTGGTGCATTTTTCCAGTGTATATTTTAGTGCACAAAATACTCAGTGTATTAGAATTCCAGCAAAGTGAATGGGATTTATAGACATCTCATGCCCTATGCGCTTTATAATTACGCTGCAGAAACTGACCTCCAGTGCAATTTATTTATCAATCTACAACATGTCAATTTCTCTTGTGGTAAAGATGCGTTTTATTTGCGGATTTTCCCCATTGACTTGAATGATACGAAGAAAACTTTCAGCTAAAAATGCATATGATGCGGAAACGCACTAGAAAAAGCATGTAATCTGCGCATGACTGTACCAGTAAAGTTTTAACCAAGCTAAGTAGAGGAAGTTTTCAAAACAAAGCAGTTTATTTAAAAAGCGACATATCAAAAAGAGACAAAAAGCACAGCTGAAAAAATAAAACCACAATAAAAACGCATGTAAAAAAATGCAGTGAAAAATGCAAGGAACCTAATGTAGCTAATTGCTGCAGAAAATCTGCAACATCAGAAAATCAAGTTTTCACAATAAATATTTGGAGCGTTTCATTGCCCAATGGAAGATCTTGTACTACAGAATGCTACGTTTTGGGGTTGACACATAAATCTGATTTACAGGACAGACTTGTGAAGAGTATGGACATTGGAAAATGTATATGTTTTAAAAGTGATTGACTAACGTAAGAATGAATTTTCCTTTTTCTTATTCTATGAGCTGAATGTGGCTGGGTCTGATGTAGTGAGGATGATGGAGAGTAGTAAGAGCTAAAGATCTGACACGGGGTGGAGATGTGAGACTACTACTCCTATGATAAAACTACCTGTTTCATTGTGATATTAGTAACATTGCACACCACTTCTCGATTTTAGTAAGCATGCTATGGGTAGGTATTGTAGGTAACACTTGATGCCATGTCAGAGGTATACATATGGGACTGATGGCTCTCATGTGATTTCAGGATTCTTAGGGCAGTGCTGGTTTGCTGTAAAAACTATTATCTGCCAAATGTTTAACCCTGTAAGCAATGCTAATGCCAAATCCCTGGCACAATAAAATGTTTACACTGCAAGCAATGAGCAGATGTATTTAGAGCCAGGTCACTTGACAAAGGCAGTGCTAGGTGGATGAATTACCTGTGTTACATCATATATATTAATACTACAGCATTCCTTATCCCTTGAGTTTTTGTGGTGCTATCCCCATTGACGTAAATCAGAGAAAACACTTTTATAAACTATTTTATTTAATGGCCTTCAGCTGGATCTCAAGCTATGGCGATGGATGAACGCTCTGTTGGAAGGTCGATCTTGTGCAAGTCTAGTTAGGGTCTTTCTGCTGTTATCTTGATTGTGTCAAGCCATCGGGTTGCTGCTCTTCCTCTTCGCCTTGTTTCCTCTATTATTCCGACCATGATGTCCTTCTCCAGTGATTGCTCTGTTCGTGTTTAAAGTAGGCAAGTTGTAGCTTAGTGATCCTTGCTTTGACTGACATGTCTGGCTTGATTTGTTCCAAAATTGATTTGTTTGTTCATCTTGCCATCCATGGTATTAATAACATCCTTCTCCAGCATCATATTTCGAAGGCATTGATTCTTCTTCTGTCTTGTTTCTTTATCATCCAGGTTTCATATCTATATGTTACTACAGAAAAGACCAGACTATGTACGAACTGTGTCTTCATCGCCAGTGAAATGTTCCTCAATTTGAAAACCTTATCCAGTGACTATATTGTTGATTTTTCCATAGCTATTCTCCTATTGACTAGCTATTCTCCTATTGACTTTCGGTGTTTTGCTGCACCTTGAATGATCATTGATCCGAGTAGGTTGAAGTCCTTTACAACTTCCAGTTCTTCGCCGTCCATCTCAAATGGGTCCTTGTCATAACTGGCAGTAGTCAATATCTTTGTCTTCTTTGTATTGAGTAGGAGTCCCATGTTCGAGCTTTCCATCTTGACACTCCTTCATTCCATCTACACTTGTTGCAATCAATGTTGTATCATCTGCGTATTTAAGATTGTTGATGATTCGCCTTCCTTAAAATAGATGCTGCATATAAATTGAAGATAAATGGTGACAGGATGCAGTCTTGTCTGACTCCTCGCTCTACTTTCAACCATGTCGTGTCGCCGTGTTCCGTTCAGACTGTTGCTTCTTGGTCGATGTAAAGGTTTTTAATGAGGCTGACCAGATGGTTTGGCACACCCATATCCTTCATGGTATTTCAAAGTTTCTGGTGATCAACATAGTCGAAGACTTTGCTGTAGTCGATGAAACAAAAATAGATCTCGTTGTTGTATTCTTTGACCTTTTCCATTATCCATCTAATGTTAGCAATTACATCTTTTCCTCCTTTGCCTTTTCTGAATCCTGCTTGTTCCTCTGTCAGCTCCTTGTCAAAGTAAGGCTGTAGCTGTCTTTGTATGATCTTCAGAAGTATCTTGCTTGCATGAGGTATGAGCGCAATAGTCTGATAGTTTCCACAGTTTGTAGCACCTCCTTTTTGGAATAGGAATAAACACTGATCTTATCCAGTCCTTGGGCCATTTACCAGTTGTCCATATCTGTTGATACAGGCATGTGATGACATCAACTGCTGCTTCAGAAGACTTTTTTTTTTTATTATTATTATTATTTATAAACTGCATGTGCTTCATTATTATATGCGGTTTTGCAATAGATTTGTTAGAAATATCTCTAGGAACATTTATAACCAAGTTCTGCTTTATGAATTTTTAATGTAGCGCCCATTCCAGGGACGTAGCTAGAGGAGACTACTAAGTTGGGAAGAATGAGTCTACGATATGCTTTGCACTTGTGATCATAACTAAATTGCCCCTGTTTAAAGCACCTTTACAAAGTAGCCACCATTTAGTACGATTGAGTAGTAAAGATAGAAGTAATTAGATACATTGATCAGAAGAACTGATGACAACTTCCCCAATAGACTTGCTCCACCCAGTAACCTTGTCACTATTTTGCTTACAACGTGATAACATTTCATGCATTGTGCCCCCTCCCCATGTATAATTAAATAATTGACTTCATCATATCAAGCATGTCATATTATAATGTAATCAGTTACTTCCTATAATTCGCATAAGGGGAAATAATGTCCTTTCTCAATATCATCAAATCCAATCAAATAAATGCAAATAAAAGAAAGAGTATCTTCAAAAAATGAAGTTCCCCAACACCATTCTACTGTTAGTTTCATCAGGCACATCAAAAAGCAATTTCCTGAAAATCTATATAATATGATAGTAAAACAGGTGAAATTAAAAAATGGCTCAGTCTGATAGTAGAGGACAACTCAAGGAAATATGGTTATGAGTTCCAGTGTTGTCATTCACTACAGAGCAGAAGAAGTGGTGACGTCTATTGAACCGTGTGACCAACACTTCCATCTTTTACTCTGAATAGGGAAGATGAAAAAATAGACAGATTAGATATATAAATAGACAGTTTCAATAATAGAGTTTTTTTAAGAAATGCTCACAAAGAACTTGTTTTGCTTTGCTTAATCAACTACGAATAACTAAGCAAACCAAACGCACAGGCGAAACCAAAATTTATCGTGTATCTGTTCATCTCTGTATCTACGTGTTCCTTCAGGGAATTTACACAACATGCCCTACTCAGCTGGCTGATTAGAAAGGCCGAAGACAAACTATGTTGTTTCGGCCTGACCACCGTTTGCAGTGTTTGACTAAGGATGGGTGCATACTCCGAAAATGAATACAGGCAGGCTTGATTCACAAAGCTTAATACATTAGACACAGCTTGGTACAACCGGTGTTTGTCTAGTTTTTATTACATGGGTAAAGACATGAGGTTCTTAGTGCACATTTTAATCAAAGTGTGTGAGCTCATTTGGCTGCAACAAGTCAACCTTATTTAGATGGGACCCTATATTCTTATTTAGATGGAACCCTATACAAACAAATCTTTCTAGACCTCAAATGGTCTGGGGAACAATAGGATCCGGGTATATTTTATCCTAATTGAAACCAGCCTTGGACAAATGAGTGGATAGGGTACATGATCAACATTGAGGTAGGCACATCATCCTAGTGTGGGAAGCACTATCTATCATATCCAATTAACATGAAGGTGCTCGTATGCCGCCGAGGCTAGCAGATTGGTTTTTAGACTTTGATCAAAATGTGCACAAGGTACCTCACATTTTTAAGTGTGCAGCAATAGTCTAATTCATATATTCAATGTCGCAGAGTGGCTTTGTATTTGTATTTGAGTTGTACCACAGCCATGCCACACTCGCACCTTCATAATCATGTTACACTATTGGTAGTGAGGACCATTCAAATTTTTTTGCAATGTGCATTTGAGAAGTTGGGCTGCCTTCATATTGGTGAACCCTATCCACCATTGTTTTCAAGGCCAGTTTTAAAGGAGTTGTCCCAAAAACAAAGTACATTTTAATCAAGATATTTTTAAATAAAAATAAATGATTATTGTTATTATTCCAAGTTCTATTCATTAAAAGTGACTTTGTTAATGGGATAACCCCTTTAATTAGAATAAAATATAGCTGGTTCATATTTTTAATTTGAGGCTTTAGCAGAAAAAGAAATTAATTTGTTTAGTATGGGATCCCATCTTATAGAGGTCTGTGCTTAGTCAGGCTTAATAAAGGACCATGCAGGTCTGATACATGTTGCCTTGGAGCACCAAGAATATTTCTTTTGTGCCTCCTTAATTTTTGTGCTGTTGTGTTTAACCATTTTTTGTTCCTTTTATACTACTGGATCAATAAAGCAATTCTTTTAAGTTAATGTGAGTGCCAGCTATCGTTTGGACTGTTGAGTTTGATCAAAATATATGTAAAGTAACCTTATGCTGTTATGTGTGTGGCAATAGTGTATGCATAAGTGCTGTTGCATTGTTCTTCAACTGACTAATTTTTGTTGGACTACTTCTCTGGTGAACCCTGCTCATTGAGAAATGATTTTGCCCAAATGGTCACTGTTTGAAAGTATGTGTATGACATATAAATCTTTACCATATATTGTTCCAAACGGAAACACAAATTTCAAGTGCATCCAGTATGTAAGTGCATCCTGTATGAGGGGCGGACATACTGTTGGCGCAACAGGGGCCAAGAGTTAACGGGGCCCAATACTTCCTCTAATGCAGGTGGAATTGTGCACTATGATGAGCTATTGGACTGCAAAGGGGTCCACTTTTGTCTTTGTCTGCCCCTCTCTAGTATAGAGCATATATTATTTTACATGTGAATTGAGAATGTTTAGAATGAATGAGGAAAAAAGAAGAAGCAGATTTCTCTAATAAGATATACTACAAAGTTTATTTTCACATGTACTATTGCTTTATGAAAAAAAAAAAATATATGGTTATTCTTTAAGAAATGAGGCCCATTGTATTTAAAATGTTATTAAAGAAGATTGGAGTACAATGTACTAACATTAATCTACACAATTGGGCATGAGTTCTTGATTTGTCCTAGTTGAGACATTTTTTGCAAATATACAGTATAATTCTGTCTTCATGTAGAATTTCAATTTGTGGTTCATTTATGATCTTGTTTTTACCTCAGTTTTTGATGCTTTTATATTATGCTCCATGAAATAGTGGAAGATATACTGTATGGGTTTTGATAGCATTGTATAAATGTAGAAATTACAATGTGAGTAAAAGTGGATCTGTCATCGCATTTCACAATACAAACTGCAGATATTACTACTGATGAATATGATGTACACATTAGAATTACTATGTAATCTGGAAATTAAGATTAGGCAAGGACACATTAACAAAAGGTTATACAATCCTTCTATAAAGAATTTTCAAATTAAGTACACCAGTCTCATCAGGTCACAAAGATCTATTTGACAAAGTATGACATTTTTTATTATGAAGTCTTGTGATAGACCTGCTTTAAAGACATTCTTTACACACATTTTTCTATTGACTTATATAACATATCTCTGTATCTGACCCCATATTTATCAATTTTGCAGAAGGAGAGTTAAGAAGAACTGAGCATCTTCACATCAACTTGGACTAAGGATCAAACTGATCATGGCTGAAAGTGCTACAGGAAAGAGTAGCACCAACAACTGGTGGAAATCACTGACTGTTCGTAAAAAGCCTAAGGAGATTTCTGTCTACACTTCAGAAAACTCTGAGGACAGATCATGGGGAGTAGTCGGTGGATCACTAAGTTCCTCCCCTGGGTCTAGAGAAAATCAACACCCTAACTCAATGTCTAGTGGTGCAACAGAACTCAATAATGACGCAAAGTCAGATAAGTCACATGCTGCCAACACTGGTAGGAGGAACCTCAAGATATCTCGCTCAGGACGGTTCAAGGAGAAGAGGAAAGTTCGTGCCACTTTACCAGATAGCTCAAAGTTCTTTCAAGAGAACCCATCTTCACATTCAAACGATGAGAGACAATGAAGTCTAAGGAATCCTGCTAGAGACTAATCAAATATTGCATCAAAAGGCTGCTGATGGGCCATTTCTGCTTTTTTGTGTTTCCCTTGGCATCAACACTTTGCATTGTGTCACTGTGGTTTAATGCCATGCTTATTGGTACGTGAGTTAGTTCATCAATATAACAAGGACATATTGTGTGTTTCATAGTCAAAGGGCAAAAAAAAAGTTTTCTGTCCAAAGGTTGATGTTAGTGAAAGTTAATTGCATTTATAAAATGTAATTGTAAGATAGATTTATCTATGAAGAGATAAATCTCTTGAAAACAAGGACTTTTGAAGAAATAAATCTAAGCTGAAGATTAAGGTCTGTACTTGATACATGGTGCTAAGATGTAGCACTAATTATATTTTTAATTTCTGGTGTCTTGAGAAGCTGTATCACAGTGGTGCCCAAGCTGCGTCTCTCCGGTTGTTGCCGAACTACTACTCCAAGCTGACTTGGAGTAGTAGATCCTCAACACCAGATGAGTGACAGGTAGTGTAGGACAACACTGCTTCATTACTTATGTTTAATGTCACCATTTAGCTGTATTAACATGTCAGATTTATGGATATTCACAAGTGAAAAATTTGTTACAAAATTTCAAAAGCTTAAGTGTGCGTATTTCTAGTTATTGTCCAAGTGCCTATAGAATACACAAATCAGCAACTTTGCAAATACTACGGAGTATAAAACCACCTACTGTTTTGTACCTACGGTATATATTCAGACCTATGTCGTCATGGGTTCAAACTACAAAAACCTGTGTAGTCTTATCTCCACTACCTTGGTCAGAGGCTAGAAGACACTGCCTTTAAAAACTTTTTGACACCAGAAAATCGGAATGATAAATTCTACCAGTGTTTTTTTTTTTGCAAACTTCATTAAAATTAATGGAACAGGCATAGAAACGTTTCTAACAAGTTTGCTATGTGTGATTATACAGTAATAGCACCAATGCTTTTCATGAAACCCAAGATTGTAACATGAAAAAATATCGGCTTGCCTATTGTCATAGATTTCATAATTGAAGGATTCATTATTTATTTTTTTAAAGATAGAGATTTCTATATCAAAACTTTTTTTTCTATATTCTGATAACATTTAAATTTATTTCTTATTATAAAATTTGGGCCTTTTTTGATAAAGGCTGAAAGGATTTACTGCTTTGAAGAGTCGCTGAGCAGATTAATTTTGTTCTGATTTAGAACCTTTATTAAGAATCACTCTCCAAAAGTGCACTTTGAACTGGAATATTTTCGTAGTTTTCTAGTCGTGTAGTTAGTGAGGGGCTGCTTTTGTATGTTTAAAGATAAAAACTTCTGATCAAATATTTTGTAATTGGTATTCATTCCATTCGTGAAGATGGATACCGAAATGCCATTGCTCTAATGAATATTAAAAGAAAATGTTGACACTGAAGCACATGGTTGATCACTTTATTTCGAACGTTTTGGTCTGAGCTTACTAGAATAAACATAGGCCTCGTTCAGACGTCTGTTTTTCACATATAGATCCTTTACCAGTTAGTCTATGGGCATGTTTTGTGTGTCCTCAAAAAAATCCACCATATGTATCCAGTTTGCTGATCTAACTCCAAGTGAATAGTTATGTGAAAATAAGGGATAGTACTCAGACGCCATATATCCGTGTGTCGTCTGAGTGCAGTGTGTTTTTTTACTGTTTAGTAAGTAGGAGAAACTTGGAAATGTATTTTTTTCATGCAGGTAATATGGATGCAATGGTGAGGATGAACACATGGACTAAAAATGGATGAAAATTGCACACTGATAAAAACCCGTCATTTACACAGCCCGTTTGAATGAGACTGTATAATGAATGAATGCATTCTATGTGCAGAGCTGCAGAATATATTTTCACTATATAAATTTGTTTTATTTCATTTTTATTAGTTTATATAATTTGTATAAAATAGATTTTAGTAAAAACAAAATCGTATTGGAGAAAAGAGTGAACCTCGGCCCTTAAGGTTGTATTGCATTCGCCTCCCTAGTACAGACCTGTACAGTCTCCATTTGCTGCCATACAGGTTTCTTTGTGTTCAGTATATACAAGTATATTCTCTTCTAGAAGCCAAACTCTGGGGATTGTGCATGAGGCCTAAGGATAGATTTACACTGCTGGCATTACACAGAATACAACAAATAACATTTATAAAGTCTTTGGAAGACATAAATCTTGTGCAAGTGACTACACACGTATTTATACATATAAATGAGATCAGCATAAGGGCTCCTGCAGAAGACCGTATAAATCGGATGAGTGCTATCCCTGGTATTGATGGTTAGCACTCGTACCCATGTTGTTCTACGGGTCTGTGCACATGTCCAAATTTTTTCTTGAATTGAATGGTAGGAGGAAAAAAAAAATCTCAGCATGTACAATTTGCAGCCGTGAAATGGCTGGCATTTGCCCATTCAATTATATGAGTCCGTGAAAAAAATTGGATGTCCGATTTTTACAGACTGACATAACAGAGAAGATGGAGAAAATTTTTTTTTTTTCTCTCCACCTCCGAGAAAATTGGATCCCACTCTGATCAACCTCTGATCAAACAAGCCTTAAGGCGTCTTTTTCTCTAAGCCAAACTGGTCTAATTTTTCTAATCTCTTATTATAAGAGACACCTCCCATCCCGTGTAATAATCTAGTTGCTCACCTTTGAACCCTGTCTAGCTTTCCAATATCCTTTTCAGATTGTGGCCCCAAACTGGATCCCATAATCCAGATATGTCCTTTCAACTAGATTTTATAAAGCTGTAATATTACTTTAGGATCACACGTTTTTATCTCTCTAGGCATCCTGTGACCAGAATATCCAAGCCCAGGCCAACACTGCAAGGACCAGAAACTCTAGGTCCTGCTTCACAGTCTCTTTGCTTGTTAAAGGACCAGTTTGGCCTGAAATGTTGCAGTGTTCTGTTACTGGAGCCTCAATAAACCTTTGCACAATTGTAGCAACACATGAAGTGTGTGCCGTGACATTTTCTGGATTACATTTGTCATTTTCAGGATTACACTTAACAATGGGTCCCATAGGGACCTGCACCAAACAAGCACCAGCCAGAGAAGAGGTTGCCATACTATGTCATCTACAGGCTGGATGGACTGTGGCACATAACCTTTACGCCATAGGAACCCAAATACAGGAACACAAGCTAATTTTCAGAAGAATGCTGCACAGTGTCGTTTGCCCATCTTTGAACTCAGAGCCATAGTAGACAGCCCAATGGTTGTTAAAAGCAGCTGAAGATGGACAAACAAATGAGCTTAGTGGTAATGACTTATAGCTGATAGTGGACAGATAGATGAGCCAGTAGTCATGGGACCTAGACGGGGAGATGATCTCAGTGCATGACGTAGCTACATTAGACAGGCAGATCAACTCACTAGTCATGGCCCATAGCAAATAATGGATAGATAGAAGAGCCAGTGATAGTAACAGGCAGCACAGAGGCAGATGAGCTCAGTATATGACATGTAATTCAAGAGGACCGGTAGGAGAACCCAGCCCAAGCTAGCAATGGACGGGCGGATAGGCAATGTAGATGGACAAACACATCAATCCAGTAAACATTTGTTACCTTATTTTCCTGGATGATCTTAGAAAACTTCGAAGGAAGCTAAGTACCAAACAAATCCAGTCTCAAGGTAGAATAAATGAACAACTTGGAGAGTAAATGTACTCTGTATATTAAGGCTGCGTCATACCAGGAATGTATTATCTGTGGCCAGGATTAAATCGGGCTCTGGAGGAAGTAGAATAACGTTAAAGAGAAAGGTTAGTGATTGGGTCTTCATAAAGGAGGATGAACTTTGAACTCTGCTCCTCCTTTGGACTTCACTACTTGGTTCCTTGCAAATATTACTTACGACACTATCATCTATCTCTAAGACCAGTATGACACCAGTATGACACGTCGGACATTCACTGTCTGATATGGACCGTGATGTCAAGGCCAGGCAGGGGTCTTCTGACCTCAACAGCTTCAAAAATGATTAAGAGGTTTCTTGAGTTTGGGTCCAATGACTAATGACCTGCATGAATATGGTGGTCCATACTCAGGACATGATAGATGTGTGAAACCAACCTAAGGTTTGCCTCTTCCTATCACATGAACAACGCTATAAGACATAGGTAGGTATACACCATTAGAGACATCCGTGTAGGTTGTTATGGAAAATCAATTTTATTTGAAGTTGGTATCTAAACTCACGTACCCCTTCACTCACCTACAGCGACAATCACCTTTACAATTAGCATATATTATTCCATGGAAAGTAACAAACAAATTAGTCACAGAGCTATTGGCACAGATACAACACTGTCGAATACAACTAGTCACTTCTTAATTTGTTTAATAAAACATGTAGAGCCGGAGCTGAATGGCAGTAAACAGAGATTTATTCTCAGAGTATGCAGGGTAGACATGTGAGAATATGACATGTTTACTAAGGGAGTAAAATTTACAAAACATCAATAAATCTCATCATACTTTTTAAATAGCAAAGTGAGAATATTAAAGAGTTATTCCCATATCAGCCTTTTATGGCCGAGATGGAAATAACCACATCCTGGCACTGGCCGCAGAACATGGGGCTAGGAGTTACAGTATGCAGTAGATCAGCGGTGCTCTTCTGTTTTTATAGCCTTACCTTCCTTAGCCAGCACCTGGATGTGGTTATAGCTGAAAAGCTGAGCTGGGAAAGACCCTTTAAGGCCACGGCCCCACAATCAATATTTGGTCAGTATTTTTTCTCAGGAGTGGGAGCCAAAACCAGGAGTGGGTGATAAATGCAAAATTGGTGACTTGTTTCTATTATACCTTTTCTCTGATTGTTCCTCATCTGGTTTTGGCTCCCACTCCGGAGCAAAAATACTGACCGAATACTGATCAAATACTGATAGTGGGGCCGTGGCCTATTATGACTCTTGCATATTTAAATTCATGTAATAATGAACATTGGGTGAGTTAAGAAAGTCTACTTACCTATTCTAAGGTCATCAAGTTGCAAGTGCCTTTAAAGGATATGGACATCTTTAGGGTATTTTTTTGCTTAAAAATTAACTTTTAAACGGAATCTGTCAGCAGGTTTTTGCTATTTAATCTGAGAGCAGAAAATGTAGGGGCAGAGAGCCTGATTCCAGGGATGTGTCACTTGCTTAAAAGCTTGCTGAAGTTTCAGTACAATCAATGTTTTATTAGCAAGAGATTATCACTGTAGGACTAGGTGTCTTGTGCGAGGCAGTCCAGCCAGTCTGTGTAACCCCGCTCCACCACTGATTGGCAGCTTGCTGACAAGGTACAGTGTACACAGAAGGCTGCCAATCAGTGGTGTGTTATAATATGTTAATGCTCCTTAAACATGCAATATATCAGTGGGGCTTCAGGTTCTAAGACCACCACCGATCTCTCAAAAGACTGCTCAGCAGCAGCAGTGCTCAGCTGCTGTATGAGCGTGCACATAGAGCAATCTATGCACCCGTAACCTTACTATTCAGCCCTTACACCTCTGTGATGCAGTACCAGAATGTTTCTGCTTGCCAAAGTGTATGCGTGTGAGCAGTCTTTTGAGAGATTGGTAGGATCTCAGTACGTGGGCTCCCACCAATATGCAATGCTTTTTAATGAGGAATAGCAAATAAAATCATAGGAAATATAATTTAAGTGCATGCATTTTGTACTAAAACTCATTTTTCCAGTAATGTTTCATTAAAAATGTTAAACCATTTAACTTTTTCAGCCTCACAGCACACAGTATCACAGACTGCAGAATGAGTCAAAGTGGTTGTCCAGCCCTAGCAAAATTTTCAGCAATTTTCCCAGGACTAATCATCCACTTTAAAAATTCTTAATTTATAGGTAAAATCTGTATTCAGTGAAGACAAATTTTTATATTACTAAAATAAGAGATGGCAGTTATTATTGATAAGTTTCTATGTAGGTTGGGAGGAGGTGTGAGGAGCTCTGCCTCTATCTCCCCCCCCCCCTCCACCTCCTCTAAACATAGAACCTCATCAGTACCAAGTGTCATCTCCTATCTCAGTAATGTAACAATTTGTCTTCACTTAAAACTCATTTTACCCATTTATTGAAAATGTAGAAAATGAATGCTTAGTTCTGGGGGAAATAAAGCAGATTTCTCTGATAAGATATATAGCAAAGTGGATTATTTTCATGTTTACTGTTGATTTATGAAATAGAAATACAATCGACGGTCACTCTTTAATGCTGAATCCTGTATTTACTGAGACACAAAACAAAATCTTGTAATGCTTCACATAAGTTATCACATAGAGAGGTCTAAGGCACCCTATATTCACATGAGGAGGTGATGGTGCAGCAGAGAGCTGTATTATTACTGCACCACATGCAGGTATATACATTTTTGACCAATTTCAGGAACATTGGGGGCTATTCATCAAATTGTTTTTGGCAGAAATCTGAAGTGAAACACTTTGAACAGTTGCAAAATTTTTGCACAATGTAGAGTTGCAGAAATATCTTGCGACTTTTGGAGTTTTCACACCAGGTTGAAGCAGCTTCAACAAAATGTGCAGAGCTGAGGAGGAGCTTGGACAGAATGGGACGTGACCATGTTCACCCATCAAATTCAACAAATCTGCAATGTTTTGTACACCAGAATTGTTACTCCAGTCCTTGACTAGTTTAACATTTCTGGCGAGGTGCATACAACTTACACACCGAATTAATTGTGAGTGTGAATTTTACGTATCCTATTTCTGCACAGATCTAATTAAGACTGGCGTATGAGACACCAGTGTTAATGAATCGGGTCCACTGTATTCAATGCCATCATGTTAGTCCTATACTAATTGAAGTCCATTCTGGTGGAATATAAAACAGTCACTTTTAGTGTCCACTGACTGTTTTTCTTAATTTAATCAATGCATGTCTTAAAAAACACCAGGTTTCCAAACATACTGTGCAAATTTTATGAAATCCCAAGGTGTAATATTTGGCTGCAGTACATGTAGTGAGGAATTCATCATCGGAGGATTTTTTTTTAGTTTTGCACATAGTTGCATTGCCAACATTTGTACCAAATTTATCACGCTGTTGTCAAAGTTTGAACAACTTGGTGCACCTTTAGATATAAAACGTATGTCTAATTTTCAACTTTTTATGCCATCCTACTACTGCAGTGAGGTTGCAGCCTTTTTTTTTTTAAAAGTTGCATTTCATAAATCTGTTGAACACCGTATTTGCATGGCTAACCGCACCCAGATTACACCCACTTATTAAAAGTGGTGAGAACAGCGTTAGATATCAAAATAGTAGCAGATTTGTGTGGCACAACGGCACATGGCAAAATTTGTGCCTTTTTACTAACAAAACTGACACAAAACCCATGATGAATCCCCTCCCCCCCCCCCCCCCATAGTGGATATTCAGGAAGAAACTCATCAGAGGACTTTTTAAGTGAGTTTTCCTTGTCGCTATGTTGCAATTGTTTGCATAAAATTTCATGAAGTGTCACACAATGTTTATTAAATGTGGCACATTGTAGAATAAGACACTTTTGACTAGAGCTGATTCTCCACCTTTTATACCGCCCTGTGCTCTGGAGTGAGTGTGCAACTTTTATTGAGACTTTTTAAAAGTTGCAATTCATAAATCTGGCCTAAACCCCATTAGCTAACCACACCCAATCTGAGACCTTTATTATCTAAAGAAAAAGGTTGCAAAATCCTTGAAAAACTCTGTCTACAGCTTTGTATACGGTTTATATTATCTTGTTTGTTGGGCCTGTAGTGGCAAATCCATATAAAAGAACGAATGTCAAGAAAAAAATGATTAAAGATAATAAAAATAATTTCTGTACATGGGTGGAACAAATTGCTTAAGCGTGTAAAATGACAAAGTCCACAGCTAATCTTCCATCATTTATCTCATCACATGATTACCGTGCAGTAATGTTTTATGTCCACAAATATCATTGTGTGCACGCCAACGTCAGCATGAGGCAAACTGGTAACCAGGGATCTGGTGATTATTTTGTTATTATTTGCCACACATATTGATAACCAAAATGTTATTTTTACATATAGCAAATATTTAGGACTGAGATTATTTAACAAACGCATAACAATGTGATGTGTTGTAAATTGGGCCATAGAGTACTAAGACAATAAAAACTGCAATTATCTGCCGTATGTTGTGGTGACATGGGCTTGTATTAGCTACTATACATTAACATACTTGTATTTTTAATATTTGTTCTTTGACTTGTTATTCAACTGCTGATAATAATGGTAACGAAGGAAAAATGGACCTAAATATGATATGACTATTTTTTGGCCAACACAGCCATATATATATATATATATATATATATATATATATATATATATATATATATATATATACAGTACAGACCAAAAGTTTGGACACAAATTATTGTTCATTACCCCTGTTGCCATTCCCTTGTTCAGAATACCTGTTATATCTATATATAAACTGTTTATATTCATCTCTGACTGTCCTCGCCTTGTGTCTCTGTGTGTTGCATTCCGGCACCTGCATTACAGCAGCATTACTCTAGCGCCCCATTTTCTATGTCTTCAGTGTGCTACCCAGCAGAGGACATCCTGCATCTCGCCACATACGATGTCAGATTGGTCTGTAGATCTAAACTAAAGGAGCACATTAGGGAAGATCTGCTGCAGTATCATAATGCTCCTGAGCACTTTTCCTTAGTACCCTAGCTATGTTACTAGTACTGTAAAAATAACCGAAAGAATATTGAAGTAAAAAGTTTCACAACCACCAGTGCAGATGTTTCACAAATCAAAGCAGAAAGTAGGTTTCAATTGTGTAATGTAATGTTTCTAACTAGACAGCCACAGGCACAGTTTTGGGCAACTCATGTTCTTGCAGAACTCTTGTTAGAACACAAGTCACCTGAAGAACCTACAGTACAGACCAAAAGTTTGGACACACCGTCTCATTTAAAGATTTTTCTGTATTTTCATGACTTTGAAAATTGTACATTCACACTGAAGGCATCAAAACTATGAATTAACACATGTGGAATTATATACTTAACAAAAAAGTGTGAAACAACTGAAAATATGTCTTATATTCTAGGTTCTTCAAAGTAGCCACCTTTTGCTTTGATGACTGCTTTGCACACTCTTGGCATTCTCTTGATGAGCTTCAAGAGGTAGTCACCGGAAATGGTCTTCCAACAATCTTGAAGGAATTCCCAGAGATGCTTAGCACTTGTTGTCCCTTTTGCCTTCACTCTGCGGTCCAGCTCACCCCAAACCATCTCGATTGAGTTCAGGTCTGGTGACTGTGGAGGCCAGGTCATCTGGCGTAGCACCCCATCACTCTCCTTCTTGATCAAATAGCCCTTACACAGCCTGGAGGTGTGTTTGGGGTCATTGTCCTGTTGAAAAATAAATGATGGTCCAACTAAACGCAAACCTGATGGAATAGCATGCCGCTGCAAGATGCTGTGGTAGCCATGCTGGTTCAGTATGCCTTCAATTTTGAATAAATCCCCAACAGTGTCACCAGCAAACAGGGCCGGCGTCAGCACCTGGCGCACCCGGCAAATGCCGGGGCCCTGAGCAGGCAGAGGGGCCCACTGGCGGTCGCGCACCCCGCTGGGCTATGGGCGGAGGAGAGCGGTGTCAGCGCCCGCCCTTCTCCGCCGCTTGCTCAGGGCCCCGGCAGCTGGATACTTACCTCTCCCCGTGCCTCCGCAGATCAGCTGTCTTCCTGCTCTGCGCTCCCTGTGACGTCTCAGGTCAGAGGGCGCGGTGACGTCTTTACACCGCGCCCTCCCCTGAGCCGTCACAGGGAGCGCTGAGCGGGAAGACGCCGACAACGCTGGAGTTCGGACCCGAGCAGTGGGCAGCGGGCAGCAGGTAGCAGGTGAGGAGAAGGGAGGTGAGTATTTGATTTTTTTTTTTTAATGTATGGAGGCATGGGGCAGTATAAAGAGGGGAGGGGGGGCATCCTGCTTGGGGCATTATAAAGAGGGGGGGGCATCCTGCATGGGGCATTATAAAGAGGTGGGGGTGACATCCTGCATGGGGCATTATAAGGTGGGGAACAGCCTGCATGGGGCATTATAAAGGGGGGGGGCAGCCTGCATAGTGCATTATGTGGGGGGGAACAGCCTGCATGGAGCATTAAAAGGGGGGGGCCTGTATGGGGCATTATGTGGGGGGTAACAGCCTGCATGGAGCATTATAAGGGGGGGACAGCCTGTATGGGGCATTATGTGGGGGGTAACAGCCTGCATGCAGCATTATATGGGGGCCAGTATCCTGTATGGAGCGTTATAAGGGGACCGGTATCCTGTATGGAGCGTTATAAGGGGACCAGTATCCTGTATGGAGCGTTATATGGGGGCCAGTATCCTGTATGGAGCTTTATAAGGGGACCAGTATCCTGTATGGAGCGTTATATGGGGGCCAGTATTCCGTATGGAGCCTTATATGGGGGCCAGTATTCCGTATGGAGCCTTATATGGGGGCCAGTATTCCGTATGGAGCCTTATATGGGGGCCATCATTCCATATGGAGCCTTATATGGGGGCCAGTATTCCGTATGGGGCCTTATATGGGGGCCAGTATTCCGTATGGAGCCTTATATGGGGGCCAGTATTCCGTATGGAGCCTTATATGGGGGCCAGTATTCTGTATGGAGCCTTATATGGGGGCCAGTATTCCGCATGGAGCCTTATATGGGGGTCAGTATTCCGCATGGAGCCTTATATGGGGGCCAGTATTTCGTATGGGGCCTTATATGGGGGCCAGTATTCCTTATGGGGCCTTATATGGGGGCCAGTATTCCGTATGGGGCCTTATATGGGGGCCAGTATTCCGTATGAAGCGTTATATGGGGGCCAGTATTCCGTATGGAGCCTTATATGGGGGCCAGTATTCTGTGTGGAGCGATTCACCGGTTTCTGAGCTATTGTGGAATTTACAATAGATATCACTCATGTAATGTAAGAAGTGAAATCTTTGCATTGTACTATATATATATATATATATATTTCTCCGCCGTATCTCTGCATCATGAATCGTGGTATGTGTTAAAGGGGCCCACTGAGACTCTTTCGCCCGGGGCCCAGAAAAACCTGGAGCCGGCCCTGCCAGCAAAGCACCCCCACACCATCACACCTCCTCCTCCATGCTTCACGGTGGGAACCAAGCATGTAGAGTCCATCCGTTCACCTTTTCTGCGTCGCACAAAGACACGGTGGTTGGAACCAAAGATCTCAAATTTGGACTCATCAGACTAAAGCACAGATTTCCACTGGTCTAATGTCCATTCCTTGTGTTCTTTAGCCCAAACAAATCTCTTCTGCTTGTTGCCTGTCCTTAGCAGTGGTTTCCTAGCAGCTATTTTACCATGAAGGCCTGCTGCACAAAGTCTCCTCTTAACAGTTGTTGTAGAGATGTGTCTGCTGCTAGAACTCTGTGTGGCATTGACCTGGTCTCTAATCTGAGCTGTTCTTAACCTGCGATTTTTGAGGCTGGTGACTCGGATAAACTTATCCTCAGAAGCAGAGGTGACTCTTGGTCTTCCTCTCCTGGGGCGGTCCTCATGTGAGCCAGTTTCTTTGTAGCGCTTGATGGTTTTTGCAACTGCACTTGGGGACACTTTCAAAGTTTTCCCAATTTTTCGGACTGACTGACCTTCATTTTTTAAAGTAATGATGGCCACTCATTTTTCTTTACTTAGCTGCTTTTTTCTTGCCATAATACAAATTCTAACAATCTATTCAGTAGGACTATCAGCTGTGTATCCACCTGACTTCTGCACAACACAACTGATGGTCCAAACCCCATTTATAAGGCAAGAAATCCCACTTATTAAACCTGACAGGGCACACCTGTGAAGTGAAAACCATTTCCGGCAATTACCTCTTGAAGCTCATCAAGAGAATGCCAAGAGTGTGCAAAGCAGTCATCAAAGCAAAAGGTGGCTACTTTGAAGAACCTAGAATATAAGACATATTTTCTGTTGTTTCACACTTTTTTGTTAAGTATATAATTCCACATGTGTTAATTCATAGTTTTGATGCCTTCAGTGTGAATGTACAATTTTCATAGTCAAGAAAATACAGAAAAATCTTTAAATGAGACGGTGTGTCCAAACTTTTGGTCTGTACTGTATATATATATATAAGTCCATACTGACCAACAAAGACTTTAAACAAGTTACACTGGACCAAAATATCTTCTTATAATATGAGCGAAGTAAGGTTTTGTAATGTCTATCCTTTTATTTCACCTTTTAAAACGGAATCTGTCAGCAGGTTTTGCCACCTAATCTAAGCTCAGAATAATGTAGAGATAGAGACCCTGATTCCATTGATGTATCACTTACTGCTGCTTAGTGTAATTGTTATAAAATCATTCTTTTATCAGATGAAGATTGTCAGTAAAGGACTAGTGCGGTCAGGTAGTCCTCCATATTCATGAGCTCTGCAAACCCACCCATTACCACTGATTGGCAGCTTTCTGCCTATGCACAGTGCACACAGAAAGCAGCCAATCAGTGGTGTGGGCGTGGTTATAAAGAGCTCAGCACTCAGAGAACTGGTAGATCAGCAACAGATAAAACTGTGATTTTATCACAATTTCAGCAAGCAGCCCAGTACGTGATACATCGCTTGAATCAGGGTCTCTGGCCTTATATCATGGTGCTCTGAGATATGGAAATACCTAGTTACCTTCCTTTAACTGTTCTATACGGCAGCTTATGGTTGCTGCTACTACCTGCAGCAGGTCTATTGGGTGAGCCTACCAACGCCCCTATACCTACTTCTTAAATACCTAGTTACAGTGGGGAAAAAAAGTATTTAGTCAGCCACCAATTGTGCAAGTTCTCCCACTTAAAAAGATGAGAGAGGTCTGTAATTGACTTCATAGGTAGACCTCAACTATGAGAGACAAAATTAGAAAACAAATCCTGAAAATCATATTGTCTGATTTGGAAAGAAATTATTTTCACATTTTGGTGCAAAATAAGTATTTGGTCAATTACAAAAGTTCATCTCAATACTTTGTTATATATCCTTTGTTGGCAATGACAGTAGTCAAACGTTTTCTGTAAGTCTTCACAAGGTTGGCACACACTGTTGCTGGTATGTTGGCCCATTCCTCCATGTAGATCTCCTCTAGAGCAGTGATGTTTTGGGGCTGTCGCTGGGCAACACAGACTTTCAACTCCCTCCAAAGGTTTTCTATAGGGTTTAGATCTGGAGACTGGCTAGGCCACTCCAGGACCTTGAAATGCTTCTTACGAAGCCACTCCTTTGTTGCCCTGGCGGTGTGCTTGGGATCATTGTCATGCTGAAAGACCCAGCCATGTTTCATCTTCAATGCCCTTGCTGATGGAAGGAGGTTTGCACTCAAAATCTCACGATACATGGCCCCATTCATTCTTTCATGTACACGGATCAGTCGTCCTTGTCCCTTGGCAGAGAAACAGGCCCAAAGCATGATGTTGCCACCCCCATGCTTCACAGTAGGTATGACATTCTTTGGATGCAACTCAGCATTCTTTCTCTTCCAAACACGACGAGTTGTGTTTCTACCAAACAGTTATACTTTGGTTTCATCTGACCACATGACATACTCCCAATACTCCAAATGCTCTCTAGCAAACTTCAGACGGGCCCGGACATGTAATGGCTTAAGCAGGGGGACACGTCTGGCACTGCAGGATCTGAGTCCCTGGCACCGTAGTGTGTTACTGATGGTAGCCTGTGTAACGTTAGCCCCACTCTCTGCAGGTCATTCACTAGGTCCCCCTGTGTGGTTCTGGGACTTTTACTCACCGTTCTTGAGATCATTTTGACCCCACGGGGTGAGATCTTGTGTGGAGCCCCAGATCGAGGGAGATTATCAGTGGTCTTGTATGTCTTCCATTTTCTAATTATTGCTCCCACAGTTGATTTCTTCACACCAAGCTGCTTGACTAGTGCAGATTCAGTCTTCCTAGCCTGGTGCAGGGCTACAATCTTGTTTCTGGTGTCCTTCGACAGTTCTTTGGTCTTCACCATAGTGGAGTTTGGAGTGTGACTGTTTGAGGTTGTGGACAGGTGTCTTTTATACTGATAACAAGTTTAAAGAGGTACCAGTACTACAGGTAATGAGTGGAGAACAGAGGAGCCTCTTAAAGAAGAAGTTACAGGTCTGTGAGAGTCAGAAATCTTGCTTGTTTGTAATTGACCAAATACTTATTTTCCACCAAAATTTGAAAAAAAATTATTTCCAAATCAGACAATGTGATTTTCAGGATTTGTTTTCTCATTTTATCTCTCATAGATGAGGTCTACCTATGATGTCAATTACAGGCATCTCTCATCTTTTTAAGTGGGAGAACTTATACAATTGGTGGCTGACTAAATACTTTTTTTCCCCACTGTACAGATTTTCTTTTAGTCTGTTTTAACCCAAACCTGATTCAGGGGATTGTTTTTGACAACATTTCTTTTTTTTCCAATTTTTTCTTTTTAGTTCGATAGAACTTTTTTTTTCTTTCTGATATATACAGTTTACTTCTTATGCAATTTGTACAGCCTTATCTAGAGTTGTATATCTAAATGTTCTTCAGAGAGATATACTGAATGTAATATATTAATATACACATATTATCTCAGAATGGTGTAGTTATATAATTCTAAAATGATGCAATTTGTCTGTTTAGCTCTCGTCTATTGCCAGCAGACTGTGCCCATTAGGATGACTGTGCATTGAACTCTATATGTTACGTAGCAATTATTAAGCAGGTTATAGAAATAACTAGCTATTGAACCCATTCTACGCCCGGGTGGCGAGCATTTTATTGTTATATGGTCTCCCATGCTGGTATGTGCTGCCCCCCTCCTGGTATTTGCGCTGGCCCCATCCCCAATCCTGGCATGCGTGATACTACTCATCCCCAATCCTGGTATGTGTGGTACTCCTCATCCCTATCCCAGTATGCGTGGCACCCCTCACCCCCAATCCCGGTATGCGTGGCACCCCTCACCCCCAATCCCGGTATGCGTGGCACCCCTCACCCCCAATCTCGGTATGCATGGCACCCCTCACCCCCCAATCCTGGTATGCATGGTCCCCCAACCCCCCCAATCCTGGTATGTGTGGCCCCCTCATCCCTTTCACACTGTACACATATACAAAAAAAATAAATATTTATACTCACCTTTCTTCTCTCCAGCTGCTCGAACTGTTCTGCCGGAGGCCGGGGGAGGAGTGCAGTGCCAGAGCACCGTGCTGTCCGGCGCCATTTTGCTGAAGACACACTGCCCCGGTCTCCGACGAAGAGAGGCGCCGCGGCAATGCTCCTCCCTGTCAGGTATCTAAGTATGGCACCGGAGATCGCGGTATGCATTCAGTGTCTACACATACAGTGATCTCCGGCGCCATACACTCCTCTTACCTGTAATGGCTGGATGCCTGTGTGGCGCCCCTGAGGGTTCACTCGCCACAGAGGTACTGCATCTCACCCAGAGGTGTGGTATCTCACCCTCAGGTAAGGAAGGAGTACAGCTTAGGACCCTAACATCTGCATTCACTATACCACATTTCAGAGGGCAGGGCGAGATTGCTCCTATGGGAGAGCACAGTCTCTGATCCCTGGCTGGAGTGGGGGGGAACCCCAGTAAGGGGGAACCATGTAGTGGGTGTAGGTGTAGGAAGTAGATCAGGAGAGCACTTAACAGGAAGCTGTATAAAATAGGAAACCATCTTAGATCAGGGGTTCAGTCAGTCAGAGGAGGAGAAGTGACAGGAGCAGAGGCTCTGTATGAGCTCTGCTTCAGAGGCGGGCCTAGCCAGTGAGGCCCAAGTCTGGGAGAAGGAGAGAAGAGAGGAGAGGGAGCAGGAAGACTCCAGGAGAAGAAGGGATCCCAGGGGTACGGGCAGTGCTGGAGGCCACCCGTACGCCCGAATCTACCGGGAGGTGGAGGGGTCAGGCCACATATAGGGAACCAGATCCGTCAACTAGTAGAAGATTGCAAGTCTCAGCTAGAAACCGGAGGCTGCAGAACTTTATGTCCTGTAGCCACAAGTCCACACCAGTCTCACCGAGAAGGTAGCCACATAGGACCCAGGGGACGGAACATACGTCACCCGCCAAGGCCCGCGGGTACCGGATTGGAGTCACTAGGTGTGAGGTGCAGAGAAGAAGCCAGAGAAAGGACACAGAAGGGGGTCCTGATAAGTACTCCGGAGCTATCTGTGGGTGGACTGAGCCCCTCACTGAGTAAGCACAGCACGCCGAGGGAAGTTGCACTGCTACCTGTAACTTGAACTGCAATAACCGTGAGTAAAGACCCTGGGACTGCACTATCTTGTCTCTGTGTTCCTTGCTGCGCCATCCCTCACTGCACTACAACGCCCAGCACAACCTGCACAACCACCATCATCCACACACTGCCCTGAAGCTAACTCTTCCTGTGGGGAGTTATACCATCATTGCTGCAAAACCACCAGCTTCAGAGGACTGTTCCGCAGCGGCGGCCCCCTTTAGCCGCACTCCACAGGTGGCGTAGTCGGACTCTTTAATAAAACCCATATATAATTTCCCTTGGATTGACCGCCCTGGGTCACGGACCGGGTCACCGCCACTGTGACTACAACCCCCAGCATCTACCGGCCCGGCACCGGGTACCCCACGGCCCAGGGGACACGTCACCTGCTTCTGTCTGGAGCCAGACTGCGCGTCACGCATGCGCAGTCTATAAAGGCTTCAGACAGAGATACGCATCCCCCGTTATATTATAGATATGTGTCCAGATAAACTACTTCAGATAAAGCCGATTGCTTCACTTTTGAGGGTTTAATGCTGTCAGCCAGTTACAATGGCTATGCTGATTGAACCAAAAGACTATATTTTGTGATACAGTATAGTAACTGCAAATATATATGCTCAAAAACTCAAAAAAGAATGTAGAAAGAGCAAACTCCTGCTATGAATATAGGGAAGTTGATCCGACGGATCTTTTCAGTACATCACATAAAAAGTGGGAGAGAAAATTCAAATGTCAGCTGGATCCTATTTCATTTTGTTTAGCCAAACCACTATGTTAATGCCAGTTCATCAACTTTCCCTGCCAAAGGACACTAGTAAATGCAGTGCACAGAGGCAACATGCTAGAATCCCTTTGGGCTTCTATGAATTTTGGAAAAGGAACTTGGAAACTCAAAATGAGGTCATTGACCAGATATCTTAATATGTATAAAGAACAGACCCTGCAATCAAAATAGGAGCCTAAAGCCAGTGTTAATACAGTCACTGATTCATGTATAACAGCATACATAACTGCCTGCAGCAGAAGCCTCCATGCCGTGCTCTGCTTGCAGGAGGACAGAATGCTAAGCCCAGGCCCTCGCTAAGCCTCACCCCACATAGTGTCACCGGCCAAAGATGGAACTGGAAGCAGCAGATTTAGCCCAGTGTTCTCTACATGATTTCTACAAAACTGACTGTTTTAAGAGTATACCATGCTGCAGACTAAAAAAGCAACTTCATTTAATGTTCAATTTAAACATTCATTTCTAGGTGTAGTGTTCCTTTAAGGACAGTAACAGGATGCAGTATAACATAGGGTTAAAATGTTGTTGTTTTTTGCAGTGTGCAAATTAAATCATGCACACGGCTCATGGGAATGCTTCTTATAGCTTCTCAGACTCATTAATTTTTCAAAGTCTGAACATCATGAACAACTCAAACTCAATTAAAAAATGAGCCCGTGCATGAAAGTCAGGCAGCAGGAGCACTGCATACTGGCCATGGCTCATTAGACTTCCTTGTTACTGATGATGACTGTACATTGCTTTTCTTGTCTGCGTGCATGTAAACTCTTCTCCACTTCTGATGAAAAATCATTGCTGCACCTTGTCCCTTTTTTGTCAGCCACATTGATGGCAGAAGATTTAAAGCCTTGATTTGTTGAAATACAACTAGCAAATATCTGTCACTGAGCCCAAGGCACTCGGCTGGGTCTCTAAGTTCCTGTTCTGATCATGGCTGCCTACTCTTGGTATGAGTAGGTGACATGCCAGGTTGCCAAGGATATTAGTCATTTATAAGTTCCTTAAAAATAATAATCGTCAGTTAGTGTTGTCTAACCTGTTTCTAGTTACAGCTTTGAAGGTATTCCAGCTTCTTCCTGTATTTGAGAAATGAGTCTAGAATTGTTGATATGAAAAAAAGTGTTTTAGCAAATAAAACTGGATCAGAAAGCAATTAAGGATTGTTAATTGTATTGGCTTGTTCTTCTAAAAATTGTGGTCATGTATCAATACTAAATTAAATTGTAGTATGGGGTCAATTAAAGACAATTTTTTTTTTACTATGAGACTAAGTACTAACAGGCAGGCAGTTGCTATCTACCTGCCTATTGTGCCCAGTGCCGAACTCTGCCGGATCAGAGCGGTCACAGACCCCCTTCTGTTGGCGATTCAGCAGCTTCCGCTGATGTCACTTTGACAGAGCAGTGGTTTCTCTTCTGCTCTGCTCTCTTGACGCGGCGCGACTGCCGACATCATGCTTATTGACAGCCGGCTCCCTGCTGTCTAACTGGGGAGACAGCTGTCAATCAGCATGACATCAGCAGTCATGCCCCGTCAGCAGAACAGCCTGGAAGAGGAAGAGCTGCTGACATGAAGCAGCTGAATCACGAGCAGGAGCGATCAATAACCGCTGTGTGCTGGGGCCGACTAGAACAGGCAGATAGTTAGCAGCTACCTGCCGGTTGGTTTTAAGGCCCGTAGTAGAAAAAAAAAGTCCTGGATAAACACTTTAATCCATTTACTTTGCTACCTCCAATATTCTGTTTCTGCACAGTCATAATTCAGTGCCCTATAGAAGTATATGGAGGCTTTCTTTACTTCTGTGTTCCTTGACATCACAGTTGGTTTCATACAGAATCATGCCATGTTGCATCACATGCCATATTATGGTTGTTCACAGCAGTGTAATGGAGGCAAGAGGGCCTTTAAGAGAATTCTTACAGGATGCTTCAAAGATGGAGAGAGATTGCCATCTGCTGGTCAGGCACAGTCAAGCGGAACCAAGATGTACAAGGGAAGTTGAAGGGGGCGCAGATTTAGATGCTGGACCCAGTCAGGTGACTTCCAGGAAGGAGTTCCTGCATAAAAGAGGCCAAGCCTGAGGGGGTTTTGGCGCCAAGCAGCAGAGAGGAGCAGACGTGCTCCCTACGTGCTGAGAAGCCCCACGTGGCAGGCCTAAGCCAGAGGCCTGCGAGGTGCCACAGTCGGACACCGGTTGATGAGCTCCGGATCCCTCACAGATGTGCTCCAAGTGCTGTGCCTACTGAGGAGAGTCGGAACCTGCTTGCGGTACTGAGTGAGTTCGCGGAACCCGACGTCGCCCACCGACAGACGAGGTCTGGACCCCCCTATCCACGGCTTGAGAGACTGCCTCCAACGGCCAGGAAGAGAGGAGTTGGGAAACGGCTGAGCCAGGAAAGTCACGCCAGTGAAAGCAGAGGAGCTGCATATGTGAACAGGGCCGTCACTTCTACTGTTCACTCACGGTACCAGGGCCAGTTGGGTTTAGATACTCAGGTTGGGAGGGGAACGGTTGGGATGGAAGAAGCTAAACGTGATTTAATTGATTTTGTCCGGAAAAGACTTTCGGCCTAGCGGGAATAACCGGTGACCCCCACTAGGGCCATATACAGAGTTAAAGAACTGACGTGGTGACTCCCATGATTGGGTGCACCACCGTACCTTGAGAGACTTCGTATTTTGTTAATATTTCAAATTACTGTTCATTACCCCTGTTGCCATTCCCTTGTTCAGAATACCTGTTATATCTACAGTACAGACCAAAAGTTTGGACACACCTTCTCATTTAAAGATTTTTCTGTATTTTCATGACTATGAAAATTGTACATTCACACTGAAGGCATTAAAACTATGAATTAACACATGTGGAATTATATACTTAACAAAAAAAGTGTGAAACAACTGAAAATATGTCTTATATTCTATGTTCTTCAAAGTAGCCACCTTTTGCCTTGATGACTGCTTTGCACACTCTTGGCATTCTCTTGATGAGCTTCAAGTGGTAGTCACCGGAAATGGTCTTCCAACAATCTTGAAGGAGTTCCCAGAGATGCTTAGCACTTGTTGGCCCTTTTGCCTACACTCTGCGGTCCAGCTCACCCCAAACCATCTCGATTGGGTTCAGATCTGGTGACTCTGGAGGCCAGGTCATCTGGCGTAGCACCCCATCACTCTCCTTCTTGGTCAAATAGCCCTTAAACAGCCTGGAGGTATGTTTGGGGTCATTTTCCTGTTGAAAAATAAATGATGGTCCAACTAAACGCAAACCGGATGGAATAGCATGCCGCTGCAAGATGCTGTGGTAGCCATGCTGGTTCAGTATGCCTTCAATTTTGAATAAATCTCCAACAGTGTCACCAGCAAAGCACCCCCACACCATCACACCTCCTCCTCCATGCTTCACGGTGGGAACCAGGCATGTAGAGTCCATCCGTTCACCTTTCTGCGTCGCACAAAGACACGGTGGTTGGAACCAAAGATCTCAAATTTGGACTCATCAGACAAAAGCACAGATTTCCACCGGTCTAATGTCCATTCCTTGTGTTCTTTAGCCCAAACAAGTCTCTTCTGCTTGTTGCCTGTCCTTAGCAGTGGTTTCCTAGCAGCTATTTTACCATGAAGGCCTGTTGCACAAAGTCTCCTCTTAACAGTTGTTGTAGAGATGTGTCTGCTGCTAGAACTCTGTGTGGCATTGACCTGGTCTCTAATCTGAGCTGCTGTTAACCTGCGATTTCTGAGGCTGGTGACTCGGATAAACTTATCCTCAGAAGCAGAGGTGACTCTTGGTCTTGCTTTCCTGGAGCGGTTCTCATGTGAGCCAGTTTCTTTGTAGCGCTTGATAGTTTTTGCAACTGCACTTGGGGACACTTTCAAAGTTTTCCCAATTTTTTGCACTGACTGACCTTCATTTCTTAAAGTAATGATGGCCACTCGTTTTTCGTTACTTAGCTGCTTTTTTCTTGCCATAATACAAATTCTAACAGTCTATTCAGTAGGACTATCAGCTGTGTATCCAGCAGACTTCTGCACAACACAACTGATGGTCCCAACCCCATTTATAACGCAAGGAATCCCACTTATTAAACCTGACAGGGCACACCTGTGAAGTGAAAACCATTTCCGGTGACTACCACTTGAAGCTCATCAAGAGAATGCCAAGAGTGTGCAAAGCAGTCATCAAAGCAAAAGGTGGCTACTTTGAAGAACCTAGAATATAAGACATATTTTCAGTTGTTTCACACTTTTTTTGCTAAGTATATAATTCCACATGTGTTAATTCATAGTTTTGATGCCTTCAGTGTGAATGTACAATTTTCATAGTCATGAAAATACAGAAAAATCTTTAAATGAGAAGGTGTGTCCAAACTTTTGGTCTGTACTGTATATATAAACTGTTTATATTCATCTCTGACTGTCCTCGCCTTGTGCATCTGTGTGTTGCATTCCGGCACCTGCATTACAGCAGCATTACTCTAGCGCCCCATTTTCTATGTCTTCAGTGTGCTACCCAGCAGAGGACATCCTGCATCTCGCCACATACGATGTCAGATTGGTCTGTAGATCTAAACTAAAGGAGCACATTAGAGAAGATCTGCTGCAGTATCATAATGCTCCTGAGCACTTTTCCATAGTACCCTAGCTATGTTACTAGTACTGTAAAAATAACCGGAAGAATATTGCAGTAAAAAGTTTCACAACCACCAGTGCAGATGTTTCACAAATCAAAGCAGAAAGTAGGTTTCAATTGTATAATGTAATGTTTCTAACTAGACAGCCACAGGCACAGTTTTGGGTAACTCATGTTCTTGCAGAACTCTTGTTAGAACACAAGTCACCTGAAGAACCTACGGTAAGTCACAGCAGAAAGCGCATTTATAACAATCTCATTAGTGGGTAATGTTTCACCTGAAGAGTCTGTACGTTATGGACGCATTGCACCGAATAACTATATTGTGCTGTCAAGTACTGTCCATAATTACTGTGGCTTTTATGATTTAGAATAGATTATCACTGTAATAAAATTTAAACTGCGTGAACTTGGTTGTAAGTCGAGTAAAAGGAAAATAATCTTCAGCGTATAGAAAGGAAATCTCTGTTATTCATTGTCATATTTGGTTCAGGATTTTTACATCTTGCATATGACGCGCCCCCTGGGCCGTGGGGTACTCGGTGCCGGGCCGATCGTTGCTAGGGGAGATGTCACAGTGGTGGTGACCTGGTCCGTGATCCAGGGTGGTCAATAAAAGGGAATATTTACAGGGGATTTATAGTTTTTATATACAGTTTGTGATGCCACCTGTGGTATGCAGCTAAAGGGAGCCGCCGCTGCGGAGCAGATCCTCTGGAGCGGTTGTTAATGCAGCAGAGTTGGTTTAGCTCTCCACAGGTAGAGCTTAGCTCCAGGGCTGTACTGAGATGTTATAGATGTTGCTGTTGCAGTTGTGGTGCAGTGTAGTGCAGGGGGTGATGGCGCAACAATAATTTCGCAGAGACAGTGGGGTGCAGTCTTCAGGGTTTACTCACAGTTGTTAAGTTCCTCAGGTTGCACTTTCCGGATTACGGTCTCCCACGTTGCGCTGCGTTTACCAGGCAGGGGTTCAGCAAACTCCCAGGTGTTTCAAGAGTGCCTGACAGCACCCCGTTCTATATGCCCTTCTCAGCCGTCTTCCTGCGCTGGCCCTCACCCTTCTTGCCCTGCGCCTCGCCAAACAATGTCCCAAGCCGGTATCCTCGGATCTTTCTGGGCAACCTAGAGTTCCCTGGATCTTATGTGGTTACCTTTTTGGCGACTTGAGTGCGGATGTGGCAACTGCACCCTGAATGTACAGAAGCCTCCGGTTTCCAGTTGAACTTCATAATTCTCACTAGTTAGGGGCCGGTCCCCTCCGCGGCTCAATCCCTCCACTGCCTGGCAGATTCGGGCGTACGGGTGGCCTCCAGCACAGCCTGTACCCCTGGGATCCCTTCCACGTTCCTGGAGCCTTTCTCCTGCTCCTCTCTCTCTTTCTCTCTTCAGTCTTGGGCCTCTCTGGCTAGGCCGTTCTCCTGAGCAGAGCTCCTACAGAGCTCCTGCTCCTAACTCTTCCTCTCACTGAAGACCCTTCTAGATTGTTCCACCCTCTTTTTATATCACTTCTACTGAGCTCCCTTGAACTGCTTCCTCCACCCACACCCACTACATGGTTCCCCTTACTTTGATTCCCCCCACTCCAGCCAGGGACAGGGCTCAGCAGGAAAGCGACGCATCTTGCCCCTCCTGCTGGTCTGGAGTAGTGTAGTGTTGGATGCAGGTGTTTGGGTCCCGGGCAGTACTCCTTCCTTACCTGAGAGTGAGATACCACACCTCTGGGTGAGATGCAGTACCTCTGTAGCGACTGAACCCGCAGGGGCGCCACACATATATCGAGTACTGTTATATAATTGCATAGATGGACATGAAATAGTGAGGGCCCCATAGGGAACATCTCAAAGGGGCTCCCTTTTGGATTTGGTTGATTGACACCACTATAAAAAAATAAAGAAGAAGCCAGTGCTTGTTTGCTCCTGTTTTATTCCGTCAGGAGAAAAGGGACGCATGGTTCTTTCCTTTAAATTTTAACATTGTAATGTCCATGGGGCAATGGATCCTTGATTAAAATTGTATTCCTTTCTCAGGCATTTATGGCATAGCCTCAGGATACCGCTGATAAGGCTACGACCCCATAATCAGTATTTGGTCAGTATTTTTCCTAAGTATTTGTAAGCTAAAACCAGGTGAGGAGCAATCAGAGAAAAGGTAATATAGTAGTAACATAGTAACGTAGGTTGAATAAAGACCTAGGTCTATCAAGTTCAACCTGTCTCCCCCAATTGTACTCCCTATACCAACACTACACTAACTTACTAACTTGCTGGGACTAGGTCTTACAAATGTATTACCATTTTTTATTTTTACTGCACCATTACAATTACAAATGAACCAGTTTATAATTTTTTAATTAGTTTTATTTTTTGCATTACTCTCATGATATTAGTAAAATTCCTGTACCTAAATCTGTTGATTCAGAAGGAAAAAAAACGCAGGACACCTTCAGCCAATTTGCATCATGGGAAAAAATTCTTTCTTGACTCCAAGAAAAGGCGATCAGTCCAAGAACCCGGTATAATAGAAACACCTCACCAATTCTTCATTTTTGACCCACTCTAGGTTTTGGCTTACAAATACTAAGGAAAAATACTGACCAATACTGATAGTGGGGCTGTAGTCTAAGGCCACAGCTCTACTATCAGTATTTGGTCAGTATTTTTTCTCAGGAGTGGGAGCCAAAACCAGGAGTGGGTGATAAATGCAGAATTGGTGACTTGTTTCTATTATACCTTTTCTCTGATTGTTCCTCACCTGGTTTTGGCTCCCACTCCTGAGAAAAAATACTGACCGAATACTGACCAAATACTGATAGTGGGGCCGTGGCCTAAAGGAGAGTCTCATGTACCATTAGCATGATTCCCTGCTTGCTCAGTATGGCCTTGCACCAAGCCAAACAGCCAAATAATCTCCAAAAAGCCAAGGAACTGGGATAGTTCTCTTTATGGAAAAAAAACAGAACCTTTATTTCACCCTTAAAAACCACCAGCAACAAGTATGCACGGCAACGTTTCAGCCATTATGGCCTTTTGCAAGACAAAATCAAGGATAAAATGCAGCCAGTGACCTCCCCAATATGGAATAGCCCCATCTTGAGTCTGCATGGATGAGGGATCATGTGAATTAACATTGATCTCTGTTTTATTAAAAATATACTATCTTGCTTCCCTCATTAGTACAGCAGATGTCAATATATATATATTTAACTGTTTTTTTTTACCTTGGGTTTATATGATAGCTTGATGCCATGACGATGAGGGTGGACACAGAGAAGGAAGAAGAGATGGAACCCAACCAATGACATAGCTTGCATGTATAACCATGTACACTGGCTGCATTTTATCTTTTAGTTTGAAAAAGGCCTTAACGATTCCATGAGTAGTTGCCATGTGTTTTTAGGGATGAAATAAAAGTAAATTTTTTTTCCAGAAAGAAAACTATCCCGGTGCCTCGGTTTTTTGTAGACTATATAGCCACAGAATATGCCATAAATGTCTGATACATGGAGATTCCACCTCTGGGATATACAGTTATATGAAAAAGTTTGGGCACCCCTATTAATCTTAAGCTTAATGTTTTATAAAAATTGTTTTTTTTGCAACAGCTATTTCAGTTTGATATATGTAATAACTGTTGGACGCAGTAATGTTTCTGCCTTGAAATGAGGTTTATTGTACTAAAAGAAAATGTGCAATCTGCATTCAAACAAAATTTGACAGGTGCATAAGTATGGGCACCTCACCAGAAAAGTGACATTAATATTTATTAGATCCTCCTTTTGCAAAAATAACAGCCTCTAGTCGCTTCCTGTAGCTTTTAATGATTTCCTGGATCCTGGATGAAGGTATTTTTGACCATTCCTCTTTACAAAACCATTCTAGTTCAGTTAAGTTTGATGGTCGCCGAGCATGGACAGCCCTCTTCAAATGATCCCACAGATGTTCAATGATATTCAGGTCTGGGGACTGGGATGGCTATTCCAGAACATTGTAATTGTTCCTCTGCATGAATGCCTGAGTAGATTTGGAGCGGTGTTTTGGATCATTGTCTTTCTGAAAGATCCATCCCCTGCGTAACTTCAACTTTGTCACTGCTTCTTGAACATTATTGTCAAGAATCTGCTGATACTGAGTGGAATCCATGCGTCCCTCAACTTTAACAAGATTCCCGGTGCCGGCATTGGCCACACAGCCCCAAAGCATGATGGAACCTCCACCAAATTTTACTGTGGGTAGCAAGTGTTTTTTTTGGAATGCTGTGTTTTTTTGCCGCCATGCATAACGCCTTTTTGTATGACCAAACAACTCAATCTTGGTTTCATCAGTCCACAGGACCTTCTTCCAAAAAGTAATTGGCTTCTCCAAATGTGCTTTTGCATACGTCAGCCAACTCTGTTTGTGGCGTGCTAGCAGAAAAGGCTTCTTTCGCATCACTCTCCCATACAGCTTCTCCTTGTGCAAAGTGCGTTGTATAGTTGACCGATGCACAGTGACACCATCTGCAGCAAGTTGATGCTGCAGCTCTCTGGAGGTGGTCTGAGGATTGTCCTTGACTGATCTCACCATTCTTCTTCTCTGCCTTTCTGATGTTTTTCTTGGCCTGCCACTTCTGGCCTTAACAAGAACTGTCCCTGCGTTCTTCCATTTCCTTACTATGTTCCTCACAGTGGAAACTGACAGGTTAAATCTCTGAGACAGCTTTTTGTATCCTTCCCCTGAACAACTATGTTGAATAATCTTTGTTTTCAGATCATTTGACAGTTTTTGAGGAGCCCATGATGCCACTCTTAAGAGGAGATTCAAACAGGAGAACAACTTGCAAGTGGCCACTTTAAGTAGCTTTTCACATGATTGCATACACCTGGCTATGAAGTTCAAAGCTCAATGAGGTTACAAAACCAAAAAAAGTGCTTTAGTAAGTCAGTAAAAAGTAGGTAGGAGTATTTAAAACAAGAAAATGATAAGGGTGCCCATACTTATGCACCTGTCAAATTTTGTTTGAATGCAGATTGCACATTTTCTGTTAGTACAATAAACCTCATTTCAAGGCAGAAACATTACTGTGTCCAACAGTTATTACATATATCAAACTGAAATAGCTGTTGCAAAAAAAAACTATTTTTAGAAAACATTAAGCTTAAGATTAATAGGGGTGCCCAAACTTTTTCATATAACTGTATATGGAGAGCAGGGTCCCATTTTGTATGTCTCTCTCCATTAATTTCTATGGAAGTTTAAAAAATAATCAAGCATGCTTATCAATTTTTAAGATGGGAATTCTCCTTTATTTATGTCTTTAGCCCATCTTCTCCTCTATGTTCCGTATATTGACAGCAGCCATTTTAGTTTTTAATTCCAAAAGTACAGTAACTTTGCCTTTTTGTCGGTTATCAGTACCCAGTAATCTATGTTATCTTGAGTTTCATGTTAAACTGACAGATTTACAGAATTGCTGATTGTGGAAATTCTGCACAACACCCAAATTTCAAATATTTGCCTCTTCTGTAAGTAGAATACGAGGGTTATTTTTCTTGCCTAACAGAGTGAGCACGTGCTACACTATATAAATAATTATATGCCTACAAGGGGATCTGCACACAATCAGCCATTGTGGATGATATTTTTCAGAAGCATTAACAACACACCCTCTACATTCTTCTAAACTGTACATAAGTAGACCTTTATTTCCTCACTATGTGTTACAGATTGATATTAGTTAATGTGTAATTAAGATAAACAGATATTTATTCTACGTCCAATGAAGGTTTTAAAAAATTACAATATTTGAACTCTGAAACTAGTAAAAGAAATGTATATTTTGTGCAAATATTTCCCCCATCAGAATTTGGAATTTGAAGCTCATGCTGGAGTGTAAGTGACAGTTCTGTAAACCAGTGCTTCTCTATCCATTCAGGTACCCCCTAATTGTTAGTGAGCCGTTCACACGTAGCATAAATGCTGCGTTTTATCCACTGCAACAAAATTCGCAATAGTCATCTGTTATGGTTATTACATTTTTGCTGCATTTTTTTTAAGATGCTTTATTGATGCACTTTTGGTGTAGATTTGAAGTGCCATTTTTGTGAATACATTTTTTATTACATTAATACTGGGATTATGTACTTAAAATGCAAATGAGTTTTTAACATAAATTTTTTCAGGCTCCCCATGGAAGCCTGTAGAAAAAAAAATCACATTTCAAAAGTGTATGTATTAGATGCGGAAAATCTGCAGGTAAAAAGATGAATATCTGTTTTTATTGCGTTTTTGCTGTAAAAATACAGTAAAAACGAATGTAAAGTGGAAACGCACTAAAATGCATATAATTCGCACATGACAATATCAATAAATGTAAAAGCCGTGGAAACCTATAGTAAAAAAGAGTGCACCAAAAACACATTTCAACGGTTCTTTGAACACATAGTGGGCATGAATTTTTATAAAATCACTTTCACCTTAGTTTGACAGTTAAATGCAGCAAATTTTCTGCACAAAAAACCCGCAAAACTTTGGAAACAATGCAGTATTTATTTTATTGGGAACATGGCCTTAACCCCTTCACGATATCAGCCATACCTGTACGGCGCAAGTTGGATGCAAGAGCTCACCCCATACCTGGCCGGTCATGGCTGCGTGTTACAGGCAGGATCTGCCCCACGTCCGTGTTTCCAGTACGTGTGATGACAGTTTCCACACGTACTGGAGACTCTGAAACACGCAGACCCATTCAAATCTATGGGTCTGCACACATGTCAGTGTGTTTCCACAGACCGTGTGTCCGTGTTGCTTCACACACTGACATGTCCGTTTTGTTTTGCACGGTTCGCAAAAATGTTTCATGCTGAACACACACGGATGACATCCCTGTGTCATCAGTGTAACACGGACTGGCGCCTGTGAATCAGCGCTACAGTTAGCTCTGCTCCCAAGCGCCGGGTGCTGAACACCTCCCTCATCATTATTCCTTGTTCGCGCTGTGATCAGCACCAGCAGGGACAATTATAAGGGTAGTAGTAGTGTCTGCTCCCACAGTGTCCACCTGTAAAAATAAAAATAAAATAAAAAATCCATATACTCACCTAAGTATCCCCCACTGGTGGTGCATACCATTTCGGATTCCGGATGTTATACAAATTTTACGGTTTTAAGAGAATGGTTACGTGTGAGAATAAAAGTTTAAAAGCTGTGGGCGACTCCATCCATCAAAGAGTCTTGTGTCCTGTGCCTTATTCGAGTGTTTTATTACCGGGAGAGAGGCAAACTGTTTGTTTAAAAGGTTTGGTGTTTTGTTTTCAGCAGTCTATAGCACTGTGAACTTACAGTTGCTCATTTTTTCTTTCTACCCAGCTAATTCTTCTCTTTTCTCTGCTCTATGTAGAATCAGGAAGTTTTTTGTTCCTGCATTTATCATTCCTCTCTTCAACTCCTGACCCAGCTGCTCCGCTCCTGCTCCTGCCATTGACTTTTGCTGTAACTTATGAGTCATACAGGGAAAATTGACCTCCTGTTTGTATATAGAGCTTAGAAGGATTCAGCTAGTCAGTTTTTAAGCATGTGATGTCATAGACTTAATGGAAAACAGAAGAATTAAGTGGGTAGAACGGCAAAATGAGCAATTGTAAGTACACAGTGCAATATAATATGAATCGATGATTGCGATATAAGAAGATAAAAACTTTGATGGGAGGAGTGTTTTTTTAATTTTCTAGTGTATTTAGCCTCTTCCCTAAGCCTCCTACAGAGCCCCTCATACCTTTGTACCCCTTTCCTGTCCTGCTGCCCTCTTCTCCCACACAGAGTGAGTACCCTCTCTTCTATAAAAACTTCATCCATGGTACTTTAACACCCCCCACCCATCTTCGTTAAAGGGCTATCCATGGTAAATAAGGCATCTCCATTTTAGAAGTATTAGAGAGTAGATATTCTTCATTCACTTTAGGCCCTTATCGGACTTACTGTCCGATAAACTGCTTTGGATTTCACTAGGCATATATATGCTTCAGTTTTGCTTCTTTTTCCATTTTTTTGCATTGCAAAGGGTAAAGTCCATGATTGACATACTGCCGTTCTGGTCAATTTATGATGCAAATTTTCTGTACAGCATTTTGATGAAATTTGTAAAATTCCATCCGCAATGCTGGTACCGTGAAATGACCCGTGCCCATGGCCTAAATGTTCTCTTATCCAACTCACATAGGCCATAAAAGTCTGAAGTTCTAGGCAGTGTTTTCGGTTATTTTTGGCTTGTAAATAAAAACATGAATTATTCCTGTTCTGACATATTTTTTCAGAGCAGGGGGAAGGTAAAGCCGGCACTGAAATGTTTGCTATAGGGCCCAGCCTTCTCTAGTTATGTCCCTGACCAGATCTGGTTCCTACCTTTCATGTTTTTTATTTTTAAGCTATTTGCTTATTGAATTTATATAAAAATTGTTGTGTATAAATTTCACAAAATAATTCCATATGCATTATGATATTTGTGCCAGTCCTACATATGCAAACCCTCTGTTGTCATCTTTCAATTAGAGGGGTTGTCCACTACTCAGACAACCCCTTCTAAATCCCTGTGTTTACCCCCAATAAAGAAACAAAACTTATACTCACCTCCGATGCCAGGTCTGTTCCTGCGGTGTCAGCATTGGCTCTCTCGGGGCTCACGTGACATTATTATGTCATGCAATCCCTGCAGCCAATCAGTGCTGGCTTCACTCTCTCCTCCTTGTCAAATCTAGACAAATCAAATGAGAGCTGCAGATGCTGTCCGACAGCTTCCGGATGTCAATTACGTCCGTTTGATTGGTCGCAGGGATCACGTGATATAACAAGGTCAGACACGTCCCAGTTCCAACACCGCTGGAACACCTCCGGCACCAGAGGTGAGTGTAAGTGTTGTTATTTTATTGGGGGGAAAACATAAGGATTCAGAAGGGGTTGTCCGAGTAGTGGACAATCCTTATAATGATGTAGAAAAAAGGTTGTTGTTATTTGTGACTATCATATAAATAAGTAACACTCTTTTTTCTTAAAAAATTATTCCTTTTGAACTTTTCTCAGGTCATACAGTTTCCTGTTTTAGGGTGCTTGTTTATGAACGTGTCCATCAACCCTTTCCCAATATGTGATGTATATGTTTATCACATGCTGGGTGCAGGTGTTTGGCATGGGCTCAAGATCTGTATGTAATAGGAGCAATCAATCAGAGCTAAGCTCTGATCGCTGCTATTAACACTCTAAATGCCACTGTCAATCTTTGACAGCAGCATTTAAAGCGCCTGGTCCTGAGAGCACGCAATTCAGAGCACTCAATCATTCAGAGAAAAAATCAACAATATGTTGCACGCACGCCGCTAGGTTCAGATAGGACGAGACAGGTTACATGAATTCTTTGGAATCCTGGGGGAACCGCTACTCAGGGCGACCATAGACCATGTGCTGCAGCTTCTCTCAAGCACACAGGGGTATTGACCCTTAGGCACAGACACGTAGGTTGTTTCACTTGCTGACCAGACACACTTGACAAGAGTCCTCATAAATGGTAGAACAGTAGCATTTAATAAGAAGCCGCACAGCCAGTGCAAGTTAAGTCTTATGAGCAACAGGCTCCAGTGACAAACAGTACAGTTTCCTTAGCAGCACAGCAGTTCACAGTCTTCCCAGTAGTACAGGACAGCACAGTTCTAATGCAAAGACACATTAATGAACACAGCATTCTTTACAACACAGTGAGTTGGAGGAGGGGAGGGTTTGATGAGGGAGAAGATCCCTATGACACGATTCCTTCCAGTCCTTATCTTTCTGCCTGACATTACTCCACACTGTTAGCTCAGGGAGTCTAGCTGACCTGTGTTTAGCTTCACTCCTGACTTGAATCCTTTTCACTTGCAGGGGCGCTTCTGTGAGATACAGAACACACACACACACCACCTTTCTCTTCGGCTCCAACCAGACAGTAAACAACTTCCCCACAATCCCCCTGGGGCTCTGCTAAAATCCTCCCTGTCTCCTGTGACTGTGTTAACCCCTCTAGTTGCTGGATGCGTCTGGAGCACAACACTTCCTGTCTCCTGTGCTTGTGTTACATCTAATAGTTGCTGAATGCTTTTAAAGCAACAGCACTACTTCTGTATGTCACAAATAACATTGACACATTAGTCTCCTGTTCTTATCTAAGATTAGTAAGTATACTTGCGCTAAAGTAATTTGCTCCAAATTTATCATTAAGGTGCAAAATTTGATAAATATGGAGTCGTGAAGTTGAAGTGAATACACTAAAGATTTGGCGCAAACATGATTTTTTTTTTTTACACACGCGGAGCGCTATTGCTTACTTAAGGAGTTTTCTGTATTCGTGTATTAGAAAAAGTCAAAATATATTTAGTTGGACAGGTGCGTGCAGACTTCTGTTGATATACTATTATGGAGAACTGCTATCAGGACATAGATAACTTATCTAATGGCAAGTAATCTAGTATTATCTACAGATAGGTGAAGTTGTGAGGTTGCGAGGTGCGGTTAGTGAGAAGTTACTTACAATGTTAATATGACTCAAATGTATTTTGATAAGACATTAGAACATTTCAGATTCTGATATAAAGTGAACTGAAAATTGCTCCTCTCTAAGAAGTTGCATTACGGTTTATGTGTTTGGAGGGTCTGAATGGCCTATCCGAGTACCAGAGGAACGCACAGCAGCCTCAGTCATGTTAATGGACTCCAAGGAATCCGCAGACATTTTCAAACTGATGTTGGAGCCAATAACGTGCCACTTGGATTTATTTCTTATGGGTTGATTAAAAAACAAACATTTGATCTTAGTGATATGTGACGTTCATAGGTAATAGATATGTTTATGATGCAATTTAAAGAGGACATGAACATTTCCTGCATAGATGGAAGGTGACCCTTAGCATTACTTCCTCTGTTTGCCTTAAAGGGGTTGGATGGAACTTTAACACTTATGGCCTATCCTTAGGATAGTAGGAAGAACTTGGCACTCAAATATAGAATTTCAAGGTGATTTAATTGAGAGTTGTAATCCACTGTGAGAACATAACGTTTTGGTCTAAGCATAAACCTTCCTCAGATGCACTGTATATAGCACAAACAGTGATATGCACAGAAACTTAAAATAAATACAATAAAAAACTGAAAAATATTGAGAAAATAAAAATAAATATTAATAAATATTAAATAAATTAATTCAGACTGAATCCAGTGATATAACACACACTCTTTTTCTACAGGGACTTATTCCCCAAAAATGAAGAATTATACAAGTATATTAATCAACCATAAAAATAGATTTTATTATGTAAAAAAATTAAAAACAATAAAATACAATACAGTGCTTCACAAAAATGAGCGGGCAGCGAATTAATTTACATGCACATGAATCCAGTGATAATAGTTAGATGTAAATATCTACTATATAATTGTCTTATCCCATCTGTCTGTCTGTCTATCTGTCTTTCTGTCTGTCTGTCTGTCCTGGAAATCCCGCGTCGCTCATTGGTCCGGCAGCGGCCAAACAGCGCCGCGGGATTTCTGAAAAAAGATGGCGGCCGTTAGCGGCTCATCTGGCGGACGGAGGTCAGCGGCGATGCAGCGGGGAGATGAGCGGCGCTAGCAGCACAACTACCCCGACCGGCGCCGCTGACCTCCATGCGGCTAACGTGGGAAGATCAGCGGCTTGACCCGCTGATCTCCCGACAGCGAGTGTGAACGGAGGACCGGGGAGCGGCGCCGCCGGTCGGGATGCTTCTGCTGCGAGCAGCCGCTCGTCTCCCGGCTTCTCGCAGCAGAAGGAGCCGCACAGGCAGCGCCGCTCCCCGGTCATCGCTAATATGGAGCCGCACAAGCAACGCCGCTCCCGGGCCCACACTAATATGATGCTGATTGGTCGCGGTGGCTGGCCGCGACCAATCAGCGAGATGGGCGGCAAATTTAAACGCCGCTCTGCTGATTGGTCGCGGTGGCCGGCCGACCGTGACTAATCAGCGAGATGGGCGGCAAAATTAAACGCCGCTCTGCTGATTGGTCGCGGTGGCCGGCTGTGACCAATGAGCGAGATGGCCGGCAAATTTAAACGCCGCTCTGCTGATTAGTCGCAGTGGCCGGCCGCGACCAATCAGCGAGATGGGCGCCAAATTTAAACACCGCTGTGCTGATTGGTTGCAGTGGCCGGCCGCGACCAATCAGCGAGATGGGCGGCAAATTTAAACACCGCTGTGCTGATTGGTCGCGGTGGCCGGCCGTGACCAATCAGCGAGATAGACGGCAAATCTAAACGCCGCTCTGCTGATTGGTCGCGGTGGCCGGCCGCGACGAATCAGCGATATAGGCTGCTAATTTAAACAACGCTCTGCTGATTGGTCGCGGCCGCCGGCGACCGCTACCAATCAGCGTTTTTGGCGCCAAATTTAAACACCGCTCTGCTCATTGGTCCCGGCCGGCCAAGACCAATCAGCGAGATTGCCGGCAAATTTAAACAACGCTCTGCTGATTGGTCGATTTTATCGCAAAATTTAAACAAGCTCTCCGGTCCTCACTAACACAGTTCGCTGATTGGTCGCGGCCGCCACCCGTGACCAATCACCGATATTGCCACCAAATTTAAACACCGTTTTGCTGATTAGTCGCGGTTGCCGGCCGCAACCAATCAGCGATTTTGGCGCCAAATTTAAACAACGTTCTGCTGATTGCGCCCGGTCGGCCGCATACCTATTCTAGAATACCCGATGCGTTAGAATCGGGCCACCATCTAGTAAGGTTATAAATCTGGAGTGGAGCAAATGTTAAAGCTATCAGGGTTATCACTGTTAGGAATATCATTATTATTAACCCATAGAGAGAAAAACAGGCAAAACTGGGGAGAAAATTTCACTATAGAAAATAGGGCTAATCAATCAATTGTAATGCAATACAAGAATCTGTGTATAGAGAATACCTTCACATATATAACAGAATCCATAGAATAGACCAGATTGCCACCAGAGAACAAGCATTAGGCCACGGCCCCACTATCAGTATTTGGTCAGTATTCAGTCAGTATTTTTTCTCAGGAGTGGGAGCCAAAACCAGGAGTGGGTGACAAATACAGAATTGGTGACTTGTTTCTATTATACCTTTTCTCTGATTGTTCCTCACCTGGTTTTGGCTCCCACTCCTGAGAAAAAATACTGACCAAATACTGACCAAATACTGATAGTGGGGCTGTGACCTAACAGGTACTATAGAGAGCAGTAGTGGAGAATCCACTATAGGTGTGGCGCCTTTCGAAGCCTATGTGAAATAAGAGGAGGATGGGAATTTAAGTATCAGTGAGAGACAAATGAGCAGCAGACCGAAACGTTATGTTCTCACTGTGGATTGCAACGGTTCCTCTGGATGAAAAACTTTGTCCTAGAGGTCTGAGGATCAACCATCTATCTGCTTTCCCACAGGACCCGGTTTTTACAGAGGAGTGGGAGACTGTCCTAAATAACTGCACCCAAGGCGAGCAGCGCAGTTTGATGCCCCATTCTCTTCACCCAACAAAGGATCATTGTTTCGGGGTTTGCAGCAGCCGCCAATGCTAAGTACAGTGGTTGTGTCTTACACAACCCCAATAGGTGAGTGAATTTGATTTATCTTTCACATATATTTCCTTTATCTCGGATAAGACCCTATGTGCGCTTTATATTCCTTCTAGTTACCTTTTTACCATATCCTTAGGATAGGTCATCAATGTCTGATCTGTGGGGTGCGACACCCGGCACCCCCACTGATCAGCTGTTCCCGGTGTCTGCGGCAGCCGGAACTGTTCAGTTACGGAGCTGCACAGCACAGCTCTGTGGACGGAATAGTGGCCGCGGCTGGGTATTGTACATTCACCACCTATTGATTTGAATAGCGGATCAGACATTCATGATCTACCCTAAGGATAGGAGTACACCATTCAGGCCGTTTGGTAACAGTACTTTTTCAATTGAAGAAGCATTCCTGCAAAGATTTTTTTAACATTAATCTGTGTTTTTGTGCATATAGTTTAGTGTCCATATGCTAATATTCTCACCTACCGTCGCCTTCTCCAGGACACAGCGCCATGCTGCGACTCTAGCGTCCTGTGCATGCGTCGGCACTATGATAGTGCGTTGGTCCGCCCGAGTTTCACCAGTGGAGCCCTGGATTAGATGAGTATATGATGTTTTTTTATTTTAATTAAAACTTGTGGGGGCATCATAAACAATGCGTGATCCTCATATAGTGTGGGGGGCCTCATACATTAGAGGGACTACTGTGGGGACCCTTATAAAGTGTGGGGCCTATTATCCAGTTTGGGGGCTAATCTGAGGCCTATTATACAGTATAGGAGCTAAAGTGGGGGCCATTATACAGTTTTGGAGCTAATGTGGGTCCCATTATACACAATAGGGGCTAATGTGGGTCCATTATACAGTATAGGTGCTAATGTGGGTCCTTTATACAGTATAGGGGCTAATGTGGGGTCATTATACAGTATAGGTGCTAATGGTGGGCCCATTATACAGTATGGGAGCTAATGTGGGGCCCATTATACAGTGTAGAAGCTAATGTGGGGCCCATTATACAGTATATGAGCTAATGTGGGGCCCATTATACAGTATAGGAGCTAATGTGGGGCCCATTTTGCAGTATAGGAGCTAATGTGGGGCCCATTATACAATGTGGGAACTAATGTGGTGTTATTATACAGTTTGGGGCTTACTGTGGGGCCCATTGTACAGTTTGGGGGCTAATGTGAGGGTCATTATATAGTTTGGGGGTTGATGCAAGGCCCATAATACAGCTTGGGGGCTATTGTAGGGGTCATTATACAGAATGGAAGCTAATGTGGGGGCTATTATACAGTTTGGGGCTAATACAGTGGTAATTATACAGTTTGGGGGCTAATGCTGGAGCAATTATACAGTTTGGGGCATACTGTGGGGGCCATTATACAGTTTGAGGGCTTGTGTGTGGACTACTGTGGAGGCCATTATACACTGTGATGGTAATTATGCAGTGTGAGGGCTTCTATGGGGGTCATTATACTGTGTTTTTTTGCAGAGCAGTGGGGACATCATACTCTGTATGAAGGAGCTGTGGGCCCACCATACTGTGTATAGAGAAGATGTACATTGGGGGACTCAGAGGACATTTTTAAATGTTAAGTGGGAACTTAAGACGCATTATTGTTATAGGGGCACTCAGAGTATTGTGGCCACCAAAGGGGCAAAATGTGGACACCGTTTTGTAGGACACTTAAACAGGCCATTAATATTTTCTAAGTGCAATTTTACTATCTAGAGGCCACAAAGGAGGCATTATTACTATATAAAGGGCAAAGCGGTGGCATTATTATGTGGGACACTAAGAGGAGCGCTTTTATTGTGCCAAACAGCAGGTGCAGTAATAGGGACACATATGGCAGCGGCGGCTCAGCATGGGGTATCAGTAGGATGAGAAATCTGTGCTGGTTGAGAATAGATGGGGACGGTGCTGGAAATGCGAGAAGTCAAATGTGTCTCTGTTGTCATCTCTGCAGACGAGTGGTGGCTGGAAAAAGTTGTCATGTCGGTCTGGGCCAAATAGAAAAGATTTAAAAAATGAATGACTCCATCAGGAAGAACGTCAGCTGTAAGTCACCATCTATAACTGTACTATAATCACTTGTATGTTTTGCAGGACTGGTATCTACTATTATATATCACCATATGGCGGAAATATCAGTATGTCACCATAGTTGTAATCAGGATTACTGGTTAGGTGCCCACTCAGATGTTTCACCCCCCTTCCTGAGCTGAACCATAAGCTATGCCTCTGCTGATGCTCTCTAGGGTTATATTGTAAAAGACACTTCTGGGTCCCGCAGAGCGCAGTGTGCCCCAGAGAGTCTGCAGAGCAGTGACTTCAATGGGAAGAGGAGCAGAACGACGCCGAATCCAGGGGAAGGCGGCAATGGGTGAGAATATTAAGACACTGATACTACACTAAATGCACAAATACACAGATTTATTTAAAAAAATCTTCATGGGAGGGCTTCTTTAATTTCAATGGTGACGTACTGTGCATGCCCTTATCATTACAACTGAAACAGATAAACGTTATGGAAGGGATCGTGGCATAATAGGTACTAGTCACAAGTCACAAATCTGTGAAAGTAAAAAAAGAAAAAAAGCGTAATTGCAAAATATAATGTAGATTTTGCTGTGGAAGGATTTATGTCCTCATGAGGTCAATATTGAACATTCTGAACTCAGCGCTACCTGTGATGTTTACACAGCATGATAACACCTAGACATACAGCATGAGGGACAATTCTCATTATACTGGAGCAGAACATTATGAAAAATGCACAAATAAGTGGCTTACTGAAGAAGTTTCAGTAATTGTTTTTCCCTAAATCTTTCTGATTATGTATGAAATGTAATGCAAATGTATTAAAATACTTAATGATTGCCTTCTTCCCCGGTTTCCAGCATCACTCTAACCCTCTTCTGAGCATGTGACTTTGCATCAGAATCGCCAGATCACACAGGGATTCATATGTGGACTGTAAGTCACTTTCACATTGTAGGTCTATGTAACTTCATTCTGACACTCCATAGGCTTTCATTGCAGGAAGTAGCTCTGCACCAGCCAGGCAGTCTGGCAAATTCCCGAGAAACCCATGACTTCAACCTTTAACCCCTGTACAGGGATCTGGTCTTACAATGGAGTCTACTGGATTGATTCCATGGGAGGGCTACTGGCTGTAGGAGCAAACAAGAGGCAAGAGGGGTCGTCACGCAGGGTCAAATCCAAGAAGTCAGGTCAGGGACAAAATCAGAAGGCAAGTGGGTAATCAAAATACAAGCGAAGGTCAGACAACAGGATGTCTAAAATAGCACACAGGAGCAAGAGACCAGAGAGACCCGGTCTAGCTGAACTAAATATCTGGCAGCTAAAGACTGTTTGCTGGGGTTTACACAGGGTGGTCCAAAAGTAGGTGGCCAGAAAATAATAACATTTATTTTGATTTATAAATAAAATTATATTTACTAACATAAGCATAACATTGACAATTACATTTTATTCTGAACAATGATACAAAAGCCATTAAATTTTATCAACACAGGTGCACAAATTGTTTTCCATTACAATTTGCACAGCTTTGAAGTCTGCCTCTTACGCTTTGACAAACTTTTTTGCACAAATCTCTTTGGGAATTAATTTCTTGAAATGCATCTCTTATATAATTTTTCAAATCACTGATACTTTTTGGTTTTCGACTATAAACTTTGTCCTTGAGTACTCCCCAAAAGAAAAAATCCATTGGGGTCAAGTCTGGTGAGCGTGCCGGCCAATCAAGTGGGCCTCTTCGGCCAATCCATTTATTAGGAAATGTTTCATCAAGATACTCGCGGACTACTCTTGAATAATGTGGAGGGGCCCCATCTTGTTGGAAATAAAGGTAATTTGAATTAGGCCGTTGCTGTAACTGGGGAACAACTTGATTCATTAGAATTTCGAGATACTTATCTCCTGTGACTGTTCCATCAAAAAATATTGGTCCTAAAACACCAAAACTTGAAATACCACCCCAAACATTGACACCAGGCTCATTTAGTTGTTGCTCTAATGTTAAATGCATGTTCTCATTATACCAGTAAATACAATTATGTCTGTTAATATGGCCGGAGAATTTGAAAGAAGCTTCATCACTCCACATAATATTATCTAAAATTTCTAGATTTTCTTCAATTTCGCTAAGCATAATCTCACTAAATTGCAGCCGCCTGTCTGGATCATCCTCCAATAAACTATGAATTAGACGTGGACGATAAGCTTTCCACCCAATAGATTTCGGGATTCGCATGATAGAAGCTCGTGAAATTCCCAATTCCAAAGAGGCTCTTCTGTGGACTTTTTTGGACTCTGAACAAATGTTTCAGCAACAAGTTGTTTATTATCTTCTGTACAGACTGTTTTGGGTCGACCAGTTTTTGGAGCATTAAGGATTGAGCCAGTGGCATTGAATTTGTCACGAATGCGGTAAATGGTTTGTCTCTTTGGGGCTTGAGTACCAAATGTTTCAACCCAATTTGCTCTAACGGTTTCAGCATTTTGAGATTTCCAATACTCTGTTAAAATCCATTTTATTTGATCTGTATTTAAATTATTTGCCATTATTTGTTATCTGAATTATCTGAAAAGAAAACAGATATGGGGGAGATCTATCTGTGAAAACTAGATCTGTGAAACTGGCTCAGTTGCCCTTAGCAACCAATCAGATTCCACCTTTCATTTTCCAAAGAGTCTGTGAGGAATGAAAAGTGGAATATGATTGGTTGCTAAGGGCAACTGAGCCAGTTTCACTTTACACCATGTTTGATAAATCTCCCCCTTCATAACCTTATTACACTTTCTGTCCACCTACTTTTGGACAACCCTGTATATAAGGGAGTCCTGTCCATTGCTCCCAGCAGAAAGTTAATTACCTACCAGCTCACAGCAGCAAATTACAGGTGGACATGAAAGGAACAACTAGTCTCAGCAATCTAAAAGCTAAACTGCCACACGCTCTTAACGTCCAGGAGAATGCGTGATATTAGCGCGGAGGCGTCTAGCGACCTGGGCAGTGGTTGCAGCAGTATGTTCAGACACAGATTTGACAGAGCTATTTGTAACTACCAGGCTACTAAAGACTGTAATCACCAAGCTATGTACGGAAGACTGTAACTATGAAGCGGTATACCAATGACCAGGGCCACCATCAGGGCATTACTGCCCTTACTGGCAAATGGGGCCCAGTGAGCAGAGGGGCCAAGACGGGGCCCCAGCAAACTGAACGTGCGTCCTCGGACGCAGGTTCACTTTAAATCTATTGCTGTGCGGGAGTCTTCCTGCACAGCAATAGTTAACAGCCACCAGCCAATCACAGGCCAACAGCTGATGTCAGCGTGCATGTCGTTGGCGTATGACGTGAGTGCTGGTCTGTGAATGGCTGGCGTCCGTGCTTAAAATCAACAAAGGAGCATCGCTGCTGGCCCGGTGGCAAGGTAAGGAGGAACTTTTTTTTACTGGGAAATGACACATGGGGTCAGAATGAAGACATGGGGGCAGAATGGGAGATGACACATAGGGGCAGAATGGGAGATGACACATGGGGGCAGAATGGGAGATGACACATGGGGCAGAATGGGAGATGACACATGGGGGCAGAATGGGAGATGATACATAGGGGCAGAATGGGCGATAACACATAGGGGCAGAATGGAGAGACATGGGGGTCGGATGAAGTCATGTCGGGACAGGATAGGAGAACATATGAGGGCAGGATGAAGACATATGGGGAGATGAAACATAGGGGCAGAATGGAGACATGGGGCAGAATGGGAGATGAGACATGGGGGCAGAATGGGAGATGACACATGGGCGCAGATTGGGAGATGAGACATGGGGGCAGAATGGAGAGACATGGGGGCTGGATAAAGTCATGTCGGGCCAGGATGGGATAACATATGAGGGCAGGATGAAGACATATGGGGAGATGAAACATAGGGGCAGAATGGAGACATGGGGCGGAATGGGAGATGAGACATGGGGGCAGAATGGGAGATGAGACATGGGGGCAGAATGGGAGATGACACATGGGCGCAGATTGGAGATGAGACATGGGGGCAGAATGGGCGATGACACATGGGGCAGAATGGGAGATGACACATGGGGGTAGAATGGAGAAACTGTTATGTTCTGCAACTTAGAACTAAGGAATAGGAGGGAAAAGCTGTCCCTGCACTGAGACTCAGCTTAACCCTACACTGGGGTGGGTGCCCTATTCCTTGTGAATAGCCCAACCGAAACTCTTGCACTGAACTCAAACGAAGACCTGAAGGAAGGGGAAAGGGGTCTCTAAAAGATCTAAGGACTGGGAGCAAAAACAGGAGACCTCCTAACAGAGAAGTTAGTTGCAGAAATGAAGATTAAAGGGAGCAAAACTGGTGGAACAAGAAGTCCCAGGATATCAATTGTCCAAAGCAAAAAGAACTTAACAAGGCAACTTAGCCAGAGCACAAGCGTAACTACACTGATGTCCAGCGAGGAATGGGAGACAGGTGCTAAGTAATAAAGAGTGAAGAGATCACGTGACCACCCAGCACCAGAGGAAAACAGTAGAAGCCAGCAAACCACAACAAGATGGCCAATAGTAAAACAACATAGATTCTAACAGAGACATGGGGGCAGGATGAAGTCATGTGGGGCTGGGATGGGAGAACATATGAGGGCAGGATGAAGACATATGGGGTTCAGAATGGAGTACATATGGGAGCAGGATGTGGGACATTATTACTGTAGGGGCTAATTAAAGGATATTATTACTGCTGTGATGTATTTTATTTTTGAGGATACTGTTTTCAGTGGGGAGTGGGTTCTGTTACTGCGCAGGACAACACTATGCCGCTTTTTTCTTCATTTGGTGTAGTGTAGAAGTTGGAGAAAAATTAGGGAATGTGATCTGGAAACTGCATTAAATAACTATGTGTTATTTTCTGCAGAGACGAGTCCTGGCTGGAAGAAGTGATGGCGGTCTGTGTTGGATGAACAAGAAAAGCTAAGATGAAGGATTTCAACTAGAGACGTCACCGGTGAGTCAGTGTGTTACCTGTACACTGACATTATACACTATATACTATACACAGGGCTCCTGTGTATAATGTCACTGGTGATCCCTATATTACCTGTATACTGACACTATATACAGAGCTCCGGTGTATAATGTCACTAGTGATCATTGTATTACCTGTACACTGACACTATATACAGAGATCCTGTGTCTAATGTCACTGGTGATCCCTGTATTACCTGTACACTTACACTATACACTGTACATTATGTGCGGAGCTCCTGTGTATAATGACACTTATGGTAATATTAGTATTATGTTTTTTTTATTAATGATCAGTATTGTAGTAGCCAGTCACTATGTCATGGTAATATGTAGTCCGGCCATGGTGTGACTGTATTTGTCCCTTGTATGTGGTATTATTCAGTCACTATGTGGTGGTAATATGTGGTCTGGTCATGGTGTGATGGTATTTGTTAATTGTATGTGACGCGCCCCCTGGGCCGTGGGGTACTCGGTAGCCGGGCCGATCGATGCTGGGGGATGCCACAGTGGCGGTGACCCGGTCCGTGACCCATATAATAATTCCAGGACACAGTGGGGTGCAGTCTTCAAGGTTTACTCACAGTTGTTGAACTCCAGGTTACCAGTACCAGAGTAACCTCCCACGTCGTCCTGCGCTCACCAAGGAAGGGGTTCAGCAATCTCTCAAGTAACTCAGAAGTACGTATACGGGACCCCGTTCTATGTGCCTTCCTCGGTCGTCTTCCTGAGCTGGCTCTCACCAACCTGCCCTGCGTCTCACAATCAGTGTCCCAAGCCGGTAGCCTTGGATCTTGTCTGGTGACCTGCAGTCCCCTGGACCCTCTGTGGCCACCTTTTCGGCGATGTAATTGTGGTGGTTGGCAGCTGCACCTTGCAAGTACAGCAGCCTCCGGTTTCTAGCTGAGCCTTGTAGTTCTCCACTAGTTTAGGGGCCGTTCCCCTCTGCGGCCTGATCCCTCCACGTCCATGTAGATTCGGGCGCACGGGTGGCATCCGCACTTCCCGTGCACCTGGGATCCCTTCTGTTCCTCTTGGAGCCTTCCCTGCTCCCTTCCTCATCCTGCCAGTCCTCCTGGGCCTCTCTCTCTAGGCCCGCTCCTCTGAGCAGAGCTCCTATGGAGCTCCTGCTCCCAACTCTCTCTCCTCTGACTGAACACCTTCTAGGTGGTTCCTTGCTTTCTTATACTTCTACTGAAGTGCTCCCCTAAACTACTTCCTCCACCCACACCCACTACATGGTTCCACCCTCCAGCTAGGGACCAGGGACTGTGCTCTCCCTTAGGAGCAATCTCGCCCTTCCCTACTGAAGTGGAGTGTGTTGGATGTGAGTGTGTGGGTCCTGGGCAGTACTCCATCCTTACCTGAGAGTGGGATACCACACCTCTGGGTGAGATGCAGTACCTCTGTGGCGACTGAACCCGCAGGGGCGCCACATATGTGACATTGTTCAGTCACTATGTTATAATATGTGGTCTGGTTATGGGGAGGCGGTATTCCTTTTATGTGGTATTATTCGGTCATTATATGGTGGTAATATGTGGTCTGATAATGGTGTGGCAGTATTTGTCCCTTGTATGTAGTATTATTGGTCATTTTTAAAAAATGTATGTGACACATTCCCATAAAGAAGGATTATTATTATTATTTATTATTATAGCGACATTTATTCCATGGCGCTTTACATTTAAGAATATACTTAAAAGAGTATTGGGTATTATAAGAAATGTTTAATAGGTTAGAGTAGAGTAGGGCTCGGCCAGAAGAGTCTACCTTGTCCTGGTGGCGGCTTAAAAAATCTTTTGGCCAAAACAAAAGCTGATGGCTATGTATGTGATGTGGTGCTCAATGGGAACTGTTAATGTGTGATTGGTGATGACATGTGCAGAAGTGGAGTTTTTCCAAGAGTGAGCGGTGGGACTGTGGAAGGTTCGACCTTCCACCCCGGCGGCGGAGCTGGGGTGGAGCCTGGGGTGAAGTCTCAGGGGGGCCTGAAAATTTTGCCAGTATGGGGCCCTGAAAGTCCAGGTGGCAGCACTGCCAATGACTGTAACTTCCAAGCTCTGTACCAAAGACTGTAACCACGAAGTTGTGTACCAAAGACTGTAACCACTTAACCAACTGTCATAGCCTGTAAGATAAGCAGTAGCAGTCGGTGAAAGTAAAAGTAAGTTTATTTAAACCAAAACTGAGGCCAGGGTACTTTACTAGTCCAAAAAGCCTGAACCCTCTATCCTCTTACAAGTGTGGTCAAGTTTGTTTTTTTTCTGTCCACTTGCAAGTGTCTCTTCACAGCAGGCCATAAAAGTGTATTCTGAGGTTTTGCTACACCAGCCATGGTGATGTGTGTGTCTCAGTAGTGATGGCAACATCCATGACAAAACAGACATCTTTAGATGTGTGGTGTGGATAAGGTTGCTGTGTCACGTTTGTTTGGTCACACAAAGGCACATACCATAGTGCACACCATATTTCCCCAGTGTCAGTTATAGGTCCCCAACGTCATTCAATATATGACCAGTACTCTCCATAATGCCTCCAGTACCAGCCCCAGTGCAACCAGTAAGCAAATCATTTTCCACAAGAAGGATGTTACATGAGATACTTGTACCGATCAAAAAAAGAGAACGTTACATGGAAGAAACTATTTATTATGGATCAAGGATTGCTGTGTGAAATCCTGGACTAATACAACCCCTGGCAAAAATTATGGAATCACCGGGCTCGGAGGATGTTCATTCAGTTGTTTAATGTTGTTGAAAAAAAGCAAATCACAGACATGGCACAAAACTAAAGTAATTTCAAATGGCAACTTTAGGGCTTTAAGAAACACTAAAAGAAAATCAAGATAAAAAATGTGGTACTCAGTAAGGGTAATTTTTTTCAGACCAAGCAGAGGGAAAAAAATATGGAATCACTCAATTCTGAGGAAAAAATTATGGAATCATGAAAACAAACACACAAAAGAACACTCCAATACATCACTAGTATTTTGTTGCACCACCTCTGGCTTTAATAACAGCTTGCAGTCTCTGAGGCATGGACTTAATGAGTGACAAACAGTACTCTTCATCAATCTGGCTCCAACTTTCTCTGATTGCTGTTGCCAGATCAGCTTTGCAGGTTGGAGCCTTGTCATGGATCATTTTCTTCAACTTCCACCAAAGATTTTCAATTGATTTGAGATCCGGACTATTTGCAGGCCATGACATTGACCTTATGTGTCTTCTTTCAAGGAATGTTTTCACAGTTTTTGCTCTATGGCAGGATGCATTATCATCATGAAAAATGATGTCATCATCCCCAAACATCCTTTCAATTGATGGGATAAGAAAACTGTCCAAAATATCAATGTAAACTTGGGCATATATTGAAGATGTAATGACAGCCATCTCCCCAGTGCCTTTACCTGACATGCAGCCCCATATCATCAATGACTGTAGAAATTTGCATGTTCTCTTCATGCAGTCATCTTTATAAGTCTCATTGGAACGGCACCAAACAAAAGTTCCAGCATCATCACCTTGCCCAATGCAGATTTGCGATTCATCACTGAATATGACTTTCCTCCAGTCATCCACAGTCCACAATTGCTTTTCTTTAGCCCATTGTAACCTTGTTTTTTTCTGTTTAGGTGTTAATGATGGTTTATGTTTAGCTTTTCTGTATGTAAATCCCATTTCCTTTAGGCGGTTTCTTACAGTTCGGTCACAGACATTGACTCCAGTTTCCTCCCGTTCGTTCCTCATTTGTTTTGTTGTGCATTTCCTGTTTTGGAGACATATTTCTTTAAGTTTCCAGTCTTGACGCTTTGATGTCTTCCTTGGTCTACCAGTATGTTTGCATTTAACAACCTTCCCATGTTGTTTGTATTTGGTCCAAATTTTAGACACAGCTGACTGTGAACAACCAACATCTTTTGCAATATTGCATGATGATTTACCTTCTTTTAAGAGTTTGATAATCCTTTCCTTTGTTTCAATTGACATCTCTCGTGTTGGAGCCATGATTCATGTCAGTCCACTTGGTGCAACAGCTCTCCAAAGTGTGATCACTTTTTTTTAGATGCAGACTAACAAGCAGATCTAATTTGATGCAGGTGTTAGTTTTGTAAATTAAAATTTACAGGGTGATTCCATAATTTTTTTCCTCAGAATTGAGTGATTCCATAATTTTTTCCCTCTGCTTGGTCTGAAAAAAATTACCCTTACTGAGTACCACATTTTTAATCTTGATTTTTTTTAGTGTTTCTTAAAGCCCTAAAGTTGCCATTTGAAATGACTTTAGTTTTGTGCCATGTCTGTGATCTGCTTTTTTTCAACAACATTAAACAACTGAATGAACATCCTCCGAGCCCGGTGATTCCATAATTTTTGCCAGGGGTTGTATAAGGTATGCTGCACCTCTCCAAGAAAAGGGGGCTGCCTCTTGGGGCTAACTACATATAAGAGACTAAATGGAAAAACATAATTAAAACAGATTTAAAGGGAACCTGACAGCGAATGCATGCTGTCCTGTACACGGACAACACGTATCAACCACTGGCTGCATGATTTCATCCAGGTATGGTTTACTCTGAAACACTACAGCGTTTCAGAGAAAGACATACACTCAAACCCACTGGGGACTGAACTGCACAGAAGACTAGTCAAACAGACTGGTCCCCAGCAGCTGGATTGACAGGTCTCTCCCTGTGTGCGTGTATGGTATGGGAGAAACCTATCACTCAAGAGGAGTGGGCTGGAAGAAGCAACCATGGACCTACTGTTTGACTAGTCTCCTGTGTGGCTCGGTCCCGTGCGGCTTTTTAAGTATGTTTTCTCTGAAACGCTGCAGTGTATATTCGGAGTGCACACACAATATTTTCTTGGAGGTGATAGTGAGGCGGGAGTGGGAACCCATTATATCCAGAAAGAAATGTCCACAGCACACTCAGTAAGTGAAGCAGAAGTGGTGAAGCTTTATTGATAAAATATAGTAGGTGCATTCATATAGAAAAACTTGTTCCTTGATTGTGAAAATACCTAATGACGTTTTGATTAGAGGAAGCTTTACCAAATTTGTCACAGGGTATATGGAATACCAGGGATATGCAGACTTGTCCTTATTGGGTGCTACGCAGCGAAGAGTAATACCAGCAACCCGATGGCATGATACAATCAAAATAATGGCAGAAAAGGTCCTGGTGGATCTATCTAGGCTTGCACAAGATCGATGTTCCTACTGAACGTTCATCCATCAAGTCGCCATGGCTCAAGATCGAGCTGAAGGCAGTTAAATAAATAAATAAAATATGTCATAGGAATTATAGAGTTCAAAAAACTGCTTATGCAATATTACTAAAGGGAAATACTTTTTATAAATGACCAGCGACCAACCACAGAAATAATGAATCTATTCTACAGCATTACTTAAAAGAATGTGCAAGAAAACAAACAGCATTGTAATTACAGCATAAAGAAAGACGATCTACAGCGGGAAAGTGGAATGAAATACGGCAGCGAGATACAAAGGGACATTCAATATTGTGCTTGTGACATGAATATGACATGTACGATAAAGAAAACTTACAGCTAAAGATACAGTATGTATACTTTATATCAGTGATCTATGAGGAAGTCTTCATGTCCTGGACTTTCCTGGGTTCATAAATAATGTCTTTATCATCAGTTTTTTTTAAATAATAAGAACTTTCAGTTTTCTCATACTACAGCATGAACAAGAAAAGATCTCATATTAAATACATGCATCCTGGAAGTTTTATAAGTGCCCGAAATGTATTGTTGGTTTCTGACAAGAGAAATAAATAAATATATATACAGTACAGACCAAAAGTTTGGACACACCTTCTTATTTAAAGATTTTTCTGTATTTTCATGACTTTGAAAATTGTACATTTACACTGAAGGCATCAAAACTATGAATTAACACATGTGGAATTATATACTTAACAAAAACGTGTGAAACAACTGAAAATATGTCTTATATTCTAGGTTCCTCAAAGTAGCCACCTTTTGCTTTGATGACTGCTTTGCACACTCTTGGCATTCTCTTGATGAGCTTCAAGAGGTAGTCACCGGAAATGGTTTTCACTTCACAGGTGTGCCCTGTCAGGTTTAATAAGTGGGATTTCTTGCCTTATAAATGGGGTTGGGGCCATCAGTTGTATTGTGCAGAAGTCAGGTGGATACACAGCTGATAGTCCTACTAAATAGACAGTTAGAATTTGTATTATGGCAAGAAAAAAGCAGCTAAGTAAAGAAAAACGAGTGGCTATCATTACTTTAAGAAATGAAGGTCAGTCAGTGCGAAAAATTGGGCAAACTTTGAAAGTGTCCCCAAGTGCAGTTGCAAAAACCAACAAGCGCTACAAAGAAACTGGCTCACATGAGGACCACCCCAGGAAAGGAAGACCAAGAGTCACCTCTGCTTCTGAGGATAACTTTATCCGAGTCACCAGCCTCAGAAATCGCAGGTTAACAGCAGCTCAGATTAGAGACCAGGTCAATGCCACACAGAGTTCTAGCAGCAGACACATCTCTACAACAACTGTTAAGAGGTGACTTTGTGCAGCAGGCCTTCATGGTAAAATAGCTGTTAGGAAACCACTGCTAAGGACAGGCAACAAGCAGAAGAGACTTGTTTGGGCTAAAGAACACAAGCAATGGACATTAGACCAGTGGAAATCTGTGCTTTGGTCTGATGAATCTAAATTTGAGATCTTTAGTTCAAACCACCGTGTCTTTGTGCGACGCAGAAAAGGTGAACGGATGGACTCTACATGCCTGGTTCCCACCATGAAACATGGAGGAGGAGGTGTGATGGTGTGGGGGGGCTTTGCTGGAGACACTGTTGGGGATTTAGTCAAAATTGAAGGCATACTGAACCAGCATGGCTAACACAGCATCTTGCAGCGGCATGCTATTCCATCCGGTTTGCGTTTAGCTGGACCATCATTTATTTTTCAACAGGACAATGACCCCAAACATACCTCCAGGCTGTGTAAGGGCTATTTGACCAAGAAGGAGAGTGATGGGGTGCTACGCCAGATGACCTGGCCTCCACAGTCACCAGACCTGAACCCAATCGAGATGGTTTGGGGTGAGCTGGACCGCAGAGTGAAGGCAAAAGGGCCAACAAGTGCTAAGCATTTCTGGGAACGCCTTCAAGATTGTTGGAAGACCATTTCCGGTGACTACCTCTTGAAGCTCATCAAGAGAATGCCAAGAGTGTGCAAAGCAGTTGACTCACCCCCTGGACCGTGGAGCACTCGGAGCCGGGCAATCGGGAAACGATGGGGGTAGTAGTGGCAACCCGGTTCCGTGGCTCAGGGTGGCCAGACCATTGGTAGTCTGCCATGCGCTGTTGGTAATGTCCGACTACGCCACCCGTGGATTGCGGTCAGTGCGAACCGCCGCTGCAAGGCAGACCGCTGGGGCTGATGGTGTATGCAGCTGGGGTAGTGTGACTCCCCACGGGAAGAGTGCGGCCCCAGGGCAGTATAGTAGAAGATGGGGGTGATGGTGTAGGGCGTCCCAGCGCCATTAGTGCTGGAGGAGCAAGGAGCACACAGACAACAGGTTGCAGTCCAGGGTCTTTACTAGAACAGGTGAACTGACCCACAAACAGGCCTGGCTAGGAGGGGGGCCTGGACGTCTGAGAGCAAATGGGAAATTGACCCTGGTCAGGGTGAGGGTGTAGGCCTACCGTGCTCTCAGCGCTCCTTCTGGCTATTTCCTCCTTATAGGGTAACAGCCCACGCTCCCGAGCTCACTGTGTCTTCTCGCCCGTATGGCCTGCAACTTGGGTCCCTTTCTATTCCCGGCCTGGTACGGCTTTGCTGGTCCCTTCTGGTGTGGCGGAACCTCCGGGCTTCTTAGGCCAAGGAACATACAGTCCCCTGCAGACTGGTTATCTGCTGTAGGACGTGGAATCCTCACAGCCTCAGACGCCAAAGTCTGGTAAATTGGGTTGTTTGTCTGCCAGGACAGGCGCACTTCACCTCTTGACCCTGGCTTGTGGCTCTCCTACCGCCACACATCCTCTTAGGGTGCAATACAACTGTCTCTCTCTGCTCTAGGACACCTCTCAATCCAGAGACAGGTCGTCCAGTTCTCCCTAACCCTGCCCCCAGTTCCAGCTTTTATAGGGGCAGCCTGCTCCCCCTACTGGCCTGAGACAGGAGGTATTGCATGCTAATGTTCCCCTGACCAGAGAACCTCCCCCTTGCTCTCAGACACAGCTTTATTATATTTGTGGCATCCAGGCCAGGGTGACACATTCCCCCCTAGTAGAATTTAGTACTCCGGGACTAACAGTAAACAAAGATAATATACATGACTATAAAACATCAGTAGACAAACGACGCACGATTGAGTTCTTAAGGTCACAGTGTGGTCTGTGACCGGGTGTCCATCTCACCAACACAACGGGGAGCCTTAACCAGGAGGGGGTCTGTCCTAGCCCCAAGTCCTTTACAGTCTTAGTTCATTCCTTGGTCAGGCTCCGAACGCAGTCCATACAAAGTCCCGGTTATTAAAAGTCCATAACCTTTGAGTCCTTACGGTAACTGTAAGAAACTGAAACACAGAATTACCAATCATGCATGTAACTTTGCAAACATTTCAACACTTGGCAACAGGGTTATTTACAATTTTAGTGCACCCTATATTCTCCAGCGAGCGGGTATCTGCCCCTTTGTGCTCCTGGTTGACCTGCGTAACCCACTGTCTGGTGGTGGACCGACCTGGCTTTCCCCACTAGCGTTAGGGGTACAGCTACCAGCTGGACTTACAGGTAGGGCAGGCAGCTGTCTGCGGGTCCTTTGGTTTACCGCAGGCATGGCAGGCTCACTGTCAGCAGAGGGTTGATTCTCCTGGGCTGCTGGTACAGGCTCTTCCGCCTCTGGAACTGCTTGCTCTTCTTCGCCTTCCGCCTCTGGTGTAGGTTGTTTGCTGAGCCGGTTGCAGGAAATGCAGGACGGGTACCACTATGGCATCGTTTATTCGAGTCCAGGACTAAGGGAACTCTCCGAGAATGGTGCTGATCATTTCTTCCTTGTCCTCTGCGGGTTCAAGGTCATTTTGATCCTCTTCTGCACTACGGAGTTGCTGGGGGAATCTTTTGAGGTGGTCTCTGAAGACGGTACTATTGGTTTCTCCACCATCCTTGGTGATCACGCACACCTTCGGGTTGTCGTGGTCAGACTGCAGTACGGTGTAGGGTTCCCTTTCCCACTGGTCGTCCAACTTATGTAGCCTTCTCTTTCGCTTCAGGACCTGCTCACCAGGTTCTAGGGGACCAGCAGGGGCGTGTTGGTTGAAGAGTTTTTCTTGCCTCTCTCTCACCTGGGCCAGGCTCTTCTCCACACTCTCCTGTACCTTCTTGTACTGCAGTTGCCTTTCCGTATCCCATTCCGCATCCGGGGAGGTGTCCTCAGGTGTTAGGACTCCCATCTCCAGGTCTACGGGCAGCTTACCTGGTCTAGCTCGCATCAGGTAAGCCGGGGTGCAGTTTGTAGCATTCACCGGGATATGGTTGTATAAGTCTATTAGATCCGGCAGTTTTTCTGGCCACAGGCTGCGTTCCTCCAGGGGCAACGTCTTCAGGAGATGAATGACTATATTGTTCATTTTCTCACACATCCCGTTGGTTTGTGGGTGGTAAGGTGTTGTTCGAATCTTCTTACAGCCATAGAGGTTGCAGAACTCTTGGAAGACTTCAGCCTCGAACGCTGGACCCTGGTCTGTCAGGACCTGTTCCGGATACCCGTGTGGACGGCAGAAGTATTGCTGGAAGGCTCTGGCCGCTGTTTGGGCTGTCAAGTCTTTTACCGGGACCACCACTAGAAAACGGGAATAGTGGTCCACGATTGTCAGGGCATACATGTATCCTGACCGGCTTGGAGACAATTTGACGTGGTCCAGAGCTACCAGCTCAAGAGGCTGCGTGGTGACGATGGGCCTCAAGGGTGTCTTCTTGCTGGCACGATCCTTCCTCCTTAAGTTACAAGGGCCACAGTCCCTGCACCACTTCTCTACAGCCCCTCTCATGCCGACCCAAAAGAACCGTCCTCTTAGCAGGAACTCCAGTTTCTTCCAACCAAAGTGCCCCGCTCTGTCATGGTAAGCCCCCAGGACCATAGCTGCATCCCGCCTTGGGACCACAACTTGCCAGGTCAGCTCGTGTGTCCGGTGGTTGACAAGTCTTCTGCACAGCTTGCCTTCATAGAGGAACAGCTTGCTCTTTTCTTTCCATAGCTGCTTGGCTTCCTCTGGGGCATCCGGATCTAAGCGGGCGTCTTCCCGGGTCAGCAGATCTTTCACCAGGCGGATGGCAGGGTCATTATCTTGGGTCTCGGCCCAGCTGTGGTGAGGTAGGGGATTGATCATAACGGTTGTTAAATCTTCCTCCTTCACGCGGTGGGAGTATTGAGCGGCTCCGTACCGGTGAAACGCGGGGAGTTCTACCTCCTCCAGCTCTTCTGGGTCTTCGTCACCTTCAGGTAAGTGAAGCATTCTCGATAGGGCATCAGCGTTGGCATTGGTTTTGCCTGCCCGGTACTTGATCACGAAGTCATTTTTGGAGAGACGGGCCATCCACCGCTGTTCCAGGGCACCAAGTCTTGCACTGTCTAGGTGTGTTAACGGGTTGTTGTCCCTCTACACAGTGAACTTTGCGGAGGCCAGGTAATGCTTGAAGCGTTCCGTTACGGCTCACACCACCGCCAAGAATTCTAGCTTGAAGGAGCTGTAATTCTCGGGTTCCTCTCGGTGGGCCTCAGCTTCCGGCTAGCGTACGCGATCACTCTTTCTCTGCCCTGTTGGTTTTGTGACAGTACGGCTCCTAGTCCCACATTACTGGCGTCTGTGTGGAGATTAAAAGGCTGGCCATAATCAGGGTAGGCCAGGATCTCATCCCCTGTGAGGGCCATCTTCAACGGACGGAAGGACTCCTCTTCCGGTTTATCACACTTGAAGGGTGGCTTTTGGCTTCTGGACTTAGACTGTCCTATCAGGAGATCCTGCATAGGAGCTGCCATCTTAGTGAACCCGGGGATGAACCTTCGGTAGTAGCCTACCAACCCGAGGAATTGCCTCACTTCTTTGATGTTCGAGGGGCTTGGCCAGCTCTTGATTGCTGTGACTTACCACGTGCCCTAGGTACTGGACCTTTGGTTTCAACAGGTGACACTTTGATGGTTTCACCTTCAGGCCATAGCCTGCCAGGGCTTCGAACACCTCGGCCAGGTGCTTTAGATGGTCCTCGTAAGTCTTCGAATAGACGATCACGTCGTCCAGGTAAAGGAGGACCGTCTCGAAGTTTCGGTGCCCTAGACAGCATTCCATCAGCCTCTGGAAGGTCCTTGGTGCGTTGCAGAGCCCGAAGGGCATACAGTTGAACTCGCTCAGTCCCATCGGGGTGGTGAAGGCGGTCTTCTCCTTGTCAGCCTCTGCCACAGGAACCTGCCAGTACCCGCTAGTAAGGTCCAAAGTAGAAAAGAAGTTAGCTGATTTTAGTGTGGCTAAAGACTCCTCTATTCTAGGCAGCGGATATGCGTCTTTGTGGGTGATACGGTTGATTTGTCTATAGTCTACGCACATTCTCATGGTGCCGTCTTTCTTTTTCACCAGAACCAAGGGGGCTGCCCAGGGGCTACAGCTATCTCTAATGACCCCAGCGTCTTTCATTTCTCTTAGCATGCCCTTTGCGTTCTGATAATGTGCAGGGGGTTCAGGTCTGTGTCTCTCATTTATTGGTGGGTGGCTCCCTGTGGGGATGTGGTGTTCTATCCCTTTTACTCTGCCGAAGTCTAGCGGGTGCTTACTAAAGACTCTCTCGTACTCCTGTACCACCCGGTAGACTCCTTGTTTTTGGTGCAGGGGAGTGGAGTCAGCACCCACATGGAGTTTCTGGCACCAGTCCTCCTTTTGTTTCTGGGAGCCATTAGCTTCCGCCTGTGGAGATGGAGGCAAGGGTTCCACGGCCCTGATAGCTTTGTGCTCAACAGCAAACAGTTTGGCAAGTGTAGAGTACCTGGGTAAATGTACCACCTTCTCCCCAATGTTGAGGATGCGGACAGGCACCCTCCCATGACGGACATCAACCACCCCCCGGGCTGTCAAAATGGTGGGCCTGCTGTCCGAGTACACGGGTTCTACCATGGCTTGGTAGTCTCTACCTCTCAACCTGATTGCAGTCCGACACCAGATCATCATTTCACTTTTGGAAGGCATGGAAATGAGGAATGGGTTACTCATTCTTACGCTACTGATCTCACCACCAGACAGTTCTACCTGCTGCCGTTTCATCAGGGCTTTTATCTCTTTGTTGAGGACTCTCTGTTGGCTGGAACTAGCATTCACCGCCACCTGTTGTAGAATTACAATTACCTCTGAAAGACAATTTTCAATCACGTTAGTACCCACAGTTATTTTAGGGTGACTTTCACGACGGTCAATGTCCACAATAATCACTCCCTGTGCCGGTAGTTCAACTTTACCAATCTTAATGGTCATCTCTTTGAACCCCATCTGCGTCACGGGCAAGCCATTACTGGCGATGATGCTCAAGTCACTGTCTGGATACCGTGTTATATCAGCATCAGTCCAATACTGCTTAAAAAGTACATAAGGGATAGTGGTTACTTGCGACTCGGTATCCAGCAAGGCGCTCATGGGGATACCGTCCAGCACCACGGGTAAAACCGGGCGCCCCCCAACGTACTTATTACGCCAATTGTAAGGGCCTGGTGATCTTATGCCTGGGGGTTGGCCCTCTGCCCCAGGTTGGACCCGTTTGAATTACAGTACCTGGAAATGTGTCGGGGCTGGTTGCATCAACGGTAAATGGGCTGTCCATCCTCTGCGTAGCGGTCTGTGGGCCTCCCTCGGAACGATGGGATCCTCCTCTGTCGACGCCACGGGACATCCTCCGGACTTGAAGCCAGCTCGATGGGTCTTGACGGGTCCACCTGTAACGCCTGGACGGTCCTGGTCAACGCCGCGACGCTCCTGGTCAGCTCCTGGACTTGGTGATGCAGATCTTTCGACGGGGCTTGGTTCAGGGCCTGTGCATCGGCCCCCCGAGAGTCCATAGAGGAGGGCGCCGCCTCCTGGTGGTAGGTGAGAGCAGGGCGCCGGGGGTTTATAGCGCCACTTGTTGCGGGTTCACGGAGCACCCTTATGGCCCTGTCCTTAAATTGGGCAAAGGTCAGATCAGGGTTCTAAAAGAACATGAGGCGCAGCTGGGTCCTGTGGGCGCTAGACAGCAGACCTTCTATAAACTGTTCTGTTAGTAGCTTATCCGTATCCTGCACGCTGCCAGGGTCAGCTTGTTGGATGGCCCTCAAGGCTTTCTGCAAATTTAGGGCATAGTCTCTGATGCTGTCCTGTGTCCGCTGCTTACATCCATAGAACCTCACTTTAATTTCAGCGGAGGTACGTGTGTCAAAGGTACCCCGCAGCCGGGCCAGAATACCCTTCACAGTTCTTTTCTCCTCAGCAGGCCATGACTTTACCTCCCTCTGGGTTGCGCCAGTTAACTGCCCTGTCAGTATGCTAACCTTCTGTTCCTCTGTCAGGGGGTAAACTTGGAACAAACTGTACAGCCTTTCCTTAAAGTCAGTTAGGGCATGGGGCTCCCCCGAATACTTAGGCAGCCAGACGCTCCAGGGATGTAGGGCAGGGAAAATGGCATCACCGCTGCTGCAGCTACGCTGGTGGTAGTGGGCGCCTCCGTGTCCGACATCTTCCTCCCTCCTAGTTAAGCGTGGCCTACCTTCCGACGATCCTCTTCTGTAGGCCGCGGCTCCGCTGGTGCTGCTCTGGACGAGGACCTTGCGTCGCGTCCTGGTGACGTCAGCGTCGCTCTCTCTCCCTTCCAGGACCTTGCGCAGCGTCGGTGCGTGGGGCGGAGCTTCGGGTCTCGCGCGGTTTGGACTTCCACGCCCCTCTTCTTCCCGCGCGGCGTCCTGAAGATGGCGTCCGATGGCGGGAAACCGGCTGAAGATGGCGGGAACCGACAGAAGATGGCGGGAGACGGCTGAAAATGGCAGGAAACGGCTCCGGATGGCGGGAAACCTCTTCTTCAAGTACGTGTACAGTCTTTTTCAGGCATGCAATACCCGTTTGAGGCGGGTTGGTTACTATCCTGCCAACTACGCCAAAGCTGACTCACCCCCTGGGCCGTGGGGCACTCGGAGCCGGGCAATCGGGAAACGATGGGGGTAGTAGTGGCAACTCGGTTCCGTGGCTCAGGGTGGTCAGACCATTGGTAGTCTGCCATGCGATGTTGGTAATGTCCGACTATGCCACCCGTGGATTGCGGTCAGTGCGAACCGCCGCTGCAAGGCAGACCGCTGGGGCTGATGGTGTATGTAGCTGGGGTAGTGTGACTCCCCACGGGAAGAGTGCGGCCCCAGGGCAGTATAGTAGAAGATGGGGGTGATGGTGTAGGGCGTCCCAGCGCCATTAGTGCTGGAGGAGCAAGGAGCACACAGACAACAGGTCGCAGTCCAGGGTCTTTACTAGAACAGGTGAACTGACCCACAAACAGGCCCGGCTAGGAGGGGGGCCTGGACGTCTGAGAGCAAATGGGAAATTGGCCCTGGTCAGGGTGAGGGTGTAGGCCTACCGTGCTCTCAGCGCTCCTTCTGGCTATTTCCTCCTTATAGGGTAACAGCCCACGCTCCCGAGCTCACCGTGTCTTCTCGCCCGTATGGCCTGCAACTTGGGTCCCTTTCTATTCCCGGCCTGGTACGGCTTTGCTGGTCCCTTCTGGTGTGGCGGAACCTCCGGGCTTCTTAGGCCAAGGAACATACAGTCCCCTGCGGACTGGTTATCTGCTGTAGGACGTGGAATCCTCACTACCTCAGACGCCAAAGTCTGGTAAATTGGGTTCTTTGTCTCCCAGGACAGGCGCACTTCACCTCTTGTCCCTGGCTTGTGGCTCTCCTACCGCCACACATCCTCTTAGGGTGCAATACAACTGTCTCTCTCTGCTCTAGGACACCTCTCAATCCAGAGACAGGTTGTCCAGTTCTCCCTAACCCTGCCCCCAGTTCCAGCTTTTATAGGGGCAGCCTGCTCCCCCTACTGGCCTGTGACAGGAGGTATTGCATGCTAATGTTCCCCTGACCAGAGAACCTCCCCCTTGCTCTCAGACACAGCTTTATTATATTTGTGGCATCCAGGCCAGGGTGACACACAGTCATCAAAGCAAAAGGTGGCTACTTTGAAGAACCTAGAATATAAGACATATTTTCAGTTGTTTCACACTTTTCTGTTAAGTATATAATTCCACATTTGTTAATTCATAGTTTTGATGCCTTCAGTGTGAATGTACAAGTTTCATAGTCATGAAAAGACAGAAAAATCTTTAAATGAGAAGGTGTGTCCAAACTTTTGGTCTGTACTGTATATATATATATATATATGTATATATATAAATACACTGTATATGTAAATATATACCGTATATATAGATATTTGAGTGTATATACAAGAACAGCTTATCATAATGCACAATTACACCTGCTTTGGAGGTGGAAGTGGGCCCCCTTACACCTTAGGACAGGTTGTACCAATAGCATGTTTGCCCTTGTGTAAATGTAAATATACAGTTGAAAGCAGAAGTTTACATACACTATATAAAAAGACACATATGCATGTTTTTCTCAATATCTGACATGAAATCAGTATAAACCTTTCCCGTTTTAGGTCAATTAGGATTACCATAATTTTTAATATTTGCCAAATGCCAGAATAATGAGAGACAGAGAATGTTTTAAGGCATTTTTTTTTACTTACTGCAAAGTCAAAAGTTTACATACACTAAGTTTACTATGCCTTTAAACAATTCTGGACTGCCCATATTATGGTGTCAGTGTTTGGAAGCTTCTGATAGATTTTTTGGCAACATTTGAGTTAAAGGGGTTTTCCCATGAATAAAAGTTCATTTTAATCAATAGATCTTGGAATAATAGTAATTAAAAGTAAAATGTTCCTGTGCTGAGATAATGTTATAAATATGCCCCTGCTGTGTACTGTGTAATGGCCTTGCCTGACCATAGAGGAGCATGGTCTGATTATGCCTTAGCTCCTGGGCAGGGGAGGATGGAGAAGATTATACAGACATTACAGCATGGGATTGCAGCTGATTCTCTCTTTGAAGTAAAATATTATTTAAAAACAAGCAGAGAAATGTTTTACCTCACAAAAAGAATCAGATGTGATCCTGTGCTGTAACGTCTGTATATTCTTTTCCTTCCTCCTCTGCCCAGGAGCTGTGGTATGATCAGACCATGTTCCTGCACGGTCAGACACAGCCATTACACAGTACACAGCAGGGGCACATTTATAAGATTATCTCAGCACAGGAACATTTTACTTAAACACATCCAGTTGTGGAACTTATTATTATTCCAAGATCTATTTATTAAAATGAACTTTCGTTCATGGGACAACCCCTATAATTACAGACACACCTGTGGATGTATTTTAAATGCACACCTAAAACACACTGCATCTTTGTGTAGCATCATGGGAAAGTCTAAAGAAATCAGCCAAGATATCAGCAGGAGAATTATGGTCTTGCACAAGTCTGGCTCATCCTTGGGTACAATTTCAAAATACCTTAAGGTGCCTTGTTCATCTGTACAAACAATTATACGCAAGTACAAACAAGATGGGACTTTCCAGCCATCATACCGCTCACAAAGGAGACGGGTTCTATGTCCCAGAGATGAATGTGCTTTGGTCCAACATGTGCATATCAACCCAAGGACAAAAGCAAAAGACCCTGTAAAGATGATGGCGGAAGCTGATAAGATTGTGTCAATAACCACAGTGAAATGATTACTGTATTAACATGGGCTGAAAGGCCACTCTGCCAGGAAGAAGCCATTGCTCCAAAAGAAACATAAAAAAGCCAGATTAATGTTTGCAAATGCACACAGGAACACAGACCTTAATTTTTGGAGACATGTCCTGTGGTCTGACGAAACTAAAATTGAAATTTTTGGGCATAAAGACCATCATTACGATTGGAGGAAAAAGGGAGAATCTTGGAAGCCTAAGAACACCATCCCAACTTTGAAACATGGGGGTGGCAGCATCATGCTGTGGGGTATTTTGCTGCAGGAGGGACTGGTGCACTTCACAAAATAGATGACATCATGAGAAAAGAAGATTATGTGGCAATACTGAAGCAACTGCTCAAGACATCAGCAGGAAGTTAAAGCTTGGGCAGAAATGGGTCTTCCAAATGGACAATGACCTGAAGCATACTGCCAAAATGGTAACAAAGTGGCTTAAGGATAACAAAGGCAATGTTTTGGAGTGGCCATCACAAAGCCCAGATCTCAATCCTATTGAAAATTTATGGGCAAACCTGAAAAGGCAGGTGCAAGCAAGGCGACCAACAAACCTGGATCAGTTACACCAGTTTTGTCAGGAGGAATGGGCCCAAATTCCGACCAACTATTGTGAGAAGCTTGTGGAAGGATATCCCAAACGTTTGACCCAAGTCATTCAGTTTAAGGGCAATGGTACCAAATACTAATGAAATGTACACTCCCTGACAGAAGTTATGTCGCTTATCCATGTTATGTAAATAAAAGCTTATAACCTGACGTTAAATTCATCCATTGGTTTTATAAATTACTCTTTTGAAAGCTGAAACCCTCCCAAATTTGGTTTCGGTTAAGAAAATAAATTGGCATCAATGCTGAAATATTGATCATTTAATGAACACAGAATGGTCAGATTTTGGCAAGACAAAAGTTTTGTCGCCCACAGAAAGTAATGTGATATTCAAACAAATAATTATCTTAAAATACAAATATATGTGGCATAACATTGGTGAATGGAGTTGTGGTGCTATTAGAGTCATATTTAATATTTTGTGTGACTTCCATGAACTTGAGGGACTGCATCCATGCGGTTCAACAATGATTCATACAATTTATTAATGAAGTCATCAGGAATAGCAAAGAATGCAGTCTTACATGCCTCCCAGAGTTCATCTAGATTCTTTGGTTTTGTCTTCCAAGCTTCCTCTTTCATCCAACCCCAAACATGCTCAATGATGTTCATGTCTGGTGACTGGGCTGGCCAGTCTTTGAGCACCTTGATCTTTTTTGCCTGGAGGAACTTTGTTATAGAGATGGATGTATGAGATGGAGCACTATCCTGCTGCAGAATTTGACCCCTTTTATGACTTGGAATGTAAGAGGTAGCTAATACTTCTTGATATTTTAGGCTATTGATATTGCCTTCCACCTTGCAAATGTTCGCACACCCCCATACTGAATGTAACCCCAGACCATGATCTTTCCACCACCAAATGTAATTGTTTTCTGGGTGTATTTTGGATCCATACAGGCTCCAGTAGGTCTCCTGCAGTATTTGCGTCGGCTGTGGTGTAATTCTACTGAAGATTCATCAGAGAAATCCACCTTCTGCCACTTTTCCAGCGTCCATCTGTTTAACAGGCTGTGGGACTTTATTTGCCTTTTGTTTAGTGCTGGCTTCCGGGCACTGATTCAACCATGGAGGCCATTTCGAGACAGAATCCTACAAACTGTTCTAGTTGACACAGGGACTTGAGGTGACCAAGCCTGTTGGAGCTCTGCTGCAGTGGAAGAGGGGCTTGCTTTGGATTTTCTACCCAACAAACGTTCCTCCTGAGCAGTTCTCTTGCGGGGTCTGCCGGACCTGGGCTTGTCAACCACATCTCCAGTCTCTTCAAATCTTTTTTTAATTCTTTGTACTTGACGCTGAGACACATTAAAGGTGCCAGCCACCTCTGCAGTGGATCTGGTCTTCAGCCTCTTGATAATCAAGGCTTTAGTCACAGGGTTGATTTTTGGCATGTTATCAGAGCTCAAGTTGCAGTTCAAGTGAAGGTGTGAGGTGCTGGGTTTCTTTTTATACACACCCACTAATTAACCGATCATTTACTGAGCACTGGTGAGGATGTAAACTAGGATTGGGTGCATTATATGACCAGGTGACAAAACTTTTGTCTTGCCAAAATCTGACCATTCTGTGTTCATTAAATGATCAATATTTCAGCATTGATGCCAATTTATTTTCTTAACCGAAACCAAATTTGGGAGGGTTTCAGCTTTCAAAAGAGTAATTTATAAAACCAATGGATGAATTTAACGTCAGGTTATAAGCTTTTATTTACATAACATGGATAAGCGACATAACTTCTGTCAGGGCGTGTATGTAAACTTTTGACTTTACAGTAAGTAATAAAAATGCCTTAAAACATTCCCTCTCTCATTCTGGCATTTAGCAAATATTAAAAATTATGTTAATCCTAATTGACCTAAAACGGGAAAGGTTTATTCTGATTTCATGCCAGATATTGAGAAAAACATGCATATGTGTCTTTTTATATAGTGTATGTAAATGTCTGGTTTCAACTGTATAGTGTGTGTGTGTGTGTGTGCGTGCGTGCGTGCGTGTGTGTGTGTGTGAATCAGACGATAATTTGAAAATGTCCTCTAGACTTGTATTGCAATCCTGGCTGCACCTTTAAGAAATAACGTGAAGATGAATTACTGTCTGATTGTATCTAGCAGAACTGGCTAAGCATGAGTCCAGACAATTGAAGGGCAAGGGCGTGGTGCCAACCTTTGCTCATGTTTAATATTTGCTTCTAGTTGCCAAGACGGCATGTTCCTAAGAGTGCTGTGCTTATTGCAGTAGATAACAGAACAAGTATACATTGTATATAACTAGAAAGAGAACTACTTATTGATTATTTTACATGCATTTCTACAGGAAACACTAGACCCTATTTTATGGTTTTGCTTTATGAAGAGGATACTTTGCAATTATATTATTATTTTACTACTTACAATAAATTCCCATATATAGAAACACTAAATATCATATTTGGGGTGTAAACCTGAGGGTAAACAATAAACTGTTGCATTTACTCCAAAATAAATGTTTCCCTTTTTTATCTAGCTATATCCAAGGTAAACAACTATATTGATTTATATTGAAAGTAGGAGAAGCTAGTTACTACCATGAGAACTTCTAAGGCTGACAGGAAGTAGCTGTCAAGCAACAACTTCCCGACAGCTATGTCCTATCTCAAAACTGAAAGCAACAGAAACCAGGAGTATACACTGTTGAGTTATTAAAAGAAAAACAACAATAAACGTTTGATATGGTACAGAATATCTCTTTAAAGGGAAGCTGTCATGTCTAGAAATGCTTTTTACCTGCAGATATGGGGTTAAAAGGGTTGTCCAGGCTTGGAGTTAAAGTCTGCAGTTACACTATGTGACTGACGACCTGCAGATCTTCACAGCGTGCACAGTGCGTGCTGCCAGGATTCTCCGGAGCAGGCTCATAACCCCAAGTATATGATTTGCAAACATGCTGTCTTTAGACATGCGTGGCCTCGCTCAATACAAGTGAATTGAGTGAGGCTGGACACGTCTAGTTAAATGTGCTAAGAAGTATGCAAATCGGCGCCTGGCACTGGAGAATCCTGATTGTGCGCACTGTGAGGATTCACAAGTCTGAAGTCATATACTGTATCGTAACTGCAGACTTTATCCACACACCTGGACAACCCCTTTATTCTGCACTTAAATAGCATGAAAAACATGTCTGGCTGCCTAACTGAAGCAGGGCTAAAGGGAGAAAATTAACTTATATCTTCCCTGTAGGCACTCGCTTCCAGTCTTCTGGGCAGTGCCGTAATCACTGAGCAGATTGATTGACAGCCTGCTCTGCAGCTTGTGTATGCGCAGCATGTTTGTGCAAAGGTGGCTGTCAGTCAAATCGCCAAGGAGTGATTACAGAACACTCACAGTATAGTGAGCAATGACCATAACCGCTCCCAGCACCACCCCAATGACTGAGAATGAGCGGCTACAGGTAGGAAAGCTGTACATTTCCTACCTGTAGCCGTTTTCCAGTAAGACATGATTTTAACACTATCTGCAGATGAATCCTATATCTGCAGGTAAAAAGCGTTTCTAGACATGACAGGTTCCACCACCTTGTATGAAGTCTTGGTCTGTCTTTTTTTTTATTATATGCAAGTGTAAACATGTTTTTCAGTAACACCTTTTATGAATGTGATGTTAAGCACTTTGGTTGAAAAAAAAGCAAAAATATAGTAGTAGTGGGACCTTTCTGCTGATAGATAATTTCCAGGATTAGAAGCCATTAACAGCTTCAGCTACTGTTGAAGGACACCACAGAGAAAGCATTCAAGGTGAGTTATACATGTATTTCTCAAAGTGACCATATCATGTATTTTGAACAGTTTTGACATCATCAGATGTTTTACTAACCCAATATTTGTCCAGCAACAAACATTGAAATTGGAGAAAGCACTCCTTTAAATACAACAACCTACAAACAACACTGGGAGTGTGCAATGCTCTAAAAATACTTTATAGACAGTTTATGATGATAAAATTATTAACTTCATACTCAGGACTTACATGAGCAAGTATAAATAAAACCATGTCAGTGGGCCTCCCCAAAATATACATACGTGATGAGCCATGTAGGAAAGCTAGTAGTTAGTTAGTAATAAAGTGACAAATAAATATACTGTAACATTATAGAATATTTAACTCCAGTTAATACAATAGTAAGTAACAATCCAGCCAAACGTAAAGTTCACATAAATAACAGGTTCAACGAAGGTTCACTTACATATCGGGGAGAGGTACTGGCTCAGCATCCCTTTAGGTGTTTATAGAGATCTGTGAATTGAAGCTTGGAGTCCATCATTCTGGGATTCCTTGTGTCCACCAGAAAAATCTATTCTAAAGTCTTCCCTCTATCTATAGGGAACCTATGCATGCCTACATATCATTTCATTGTTTCATTTTTTTTGTAGTTTTCATAGCACACCCAGGATATATCAATATGGTCTAGTTAGTTGTTTTCGAATTGACACATAAGAAATAGACACCCAACTGGTTGGCTCAAACATTAGCTCTAAAAGGGTGTGTATTGTGCTGAAGCTTTGGGGCATATTGTAGAAGGGTTCACTAGTGGGTCCTTTGGCTAGTGCAGACCAATGTCTTGTCTCAGCCATTAAAAGGGGTAATCCACTTTCAGGAAAGTGGGCCCCAAACTCTGTAAAATGCCAAAAATAACAAACATAGCAGGTACTCACCCACCCTGGGTCCAGTGCCCGCTCCCCACTGCTGTCTTAGTGTTTTGGCTGCAACTGTGATGTCACGCCAGCAGCACACATCATCGCTGTAGCCAATCACTGAGCTCAGTGGCTTGTGCATTCAGCTCAGCGGCACGTGCCATCAACCTCGGTACAGCCGCTGAGCAAAGAGATTAGCTAGAGCGGCTAAGCGCGCTTTTGACCTGATGTCACCATTGCAACTAAAAACAGAGAGCGTAGCAGCATTGAGGAGCCGTCACTGGACCCAGAGAGGGTGAGTACCTTCTGAGCTTGTTATTTTAGGTAATTTACAGAGTTTGGGCCAAATTTCCTAAAAGTGGACAGTCCCTTTAATGTTCTATTGAAAAATAGGTCAAATGGTATGTGACAAATTTTATGGCCCAACATCTAATAGTAACCTTTAAGGAATAAATTGAATCATGTACTAGTTACCATAATGATAAATCTATAAATAGCAAATAAAACCATCATGTTTGTCATTAGATAATTGTGTTTGTCATTTAAATTGACATGAACTACATATTTGTATTAGTAGCAGGGGCGGATTTATGTGTAACCAGGGCCCCGGGCAGTGTAAAAGGCGTGTGTCTCCCCAGGTACCTGTTATGGTCTGCAACTAAGAACTAAGGAATAGGAGGGAAAAGCTGTCCCTGCACTGAGACTCTGCTTAAACCCTACGCTGGGATGGGTGCCCTATTCCTTTTGAATAGCCCCACCGACGATTCTGCACTGAACTCAAACGAAGACCTGAAGGAAGGGGAAAGGGTGTCCCTAAAAGATCTAAGGACTAGGAGCAAAAACAGGTGACCTCCTGAAAGATAAGTTAGTTGCAGAAACGAAGATAAAAGCAAACAAAACTGGTGGAACAAGAAATCCCAGGATACCAATTGTACTAAGCACAAAGAACTAACAAGGCAACTTAGCCAGAGCACAAGCGTAACACTGATGTCCAGCAAGGAATGAGAGACAGGTGCTGAATAATAAAGAGTGAGGAGATCACGTGGCCAAGACAACCAGCACCAGAGGAAAAGACTAGAAGCCAGCAAACCACACAAAGATGGCCGAAAAGTAAAACAACATAGATTCTAACAGTACTCAATGTATCATGTGATCCCCTTTGATAGATCATGTGATAGGTCATCTGTGTAACACACTTGTGCTCTGGTGCACATCTGTACATGGAAAATGTACAGGACTATACATAACATAGCGCTATACATAATAGAGCAGGGGAAGGGGATTAATTTTCCTAAGGGGCCACATGAGAGACCGTGACTGTTGTTGAGGATGCACCAATAGACTGAAATTAATTCTGCTCAATATTAATATTAACATATTAATAATTATTTTTTATATTAATTTTATGACTTAATATTGAACAGAATTGAGTATGCTGACATCCCCCTATATACAGTATGAGTTCCCACATAGCCCTAGCCCCCTAAATACAATGTGAGCCCGCACATAGCCCCCTCAATCAACAACCAAAGCGATCAACCTATGGAGCACTTGTACATGTAAACCATAACAAAAAACCCTTAAAAAGTTCTCTCTTTACTTAGTTAAAAAATCCATAGTCACGTTTCTACAGACATGGACTACCTATATATATTTTAATATATATATATATATATGTATATAAAATGTTTTTATATATATATATATATATTTAATATATATATATATATTTTAATATACAGGGTGGTCCAAAAGTAGGTGGACAGAAAATAATAACATTTATTTTGATTTATATATATAAAATTATATTTACTAACACAAGCATAACATTGACAATTAAATTTTATTTTGAACAATAATATGAAAGCCCTTAAATTTTATCAACACAGGCGCTCAAACTGTTTTCCGTTACAATTTGAAGTCTGCCTCTTACGCTTCGACAAACTTTTTTGAACAAGTCTCTTTGGGAATTAATTTCTTGAAATGCGTCTCTTATGTAATTTTTCAAATCACTGACACTTTTTGGTTTTCGACTATAAATTTTGTCTTTAAGTACTCCCCAAAAGAAAAAATCCACCATGCGTGCCACCATGGAACCATGGCATAAACCTCCTGCAGATATTCTCCTCCCCTCCCTGCTACTACAATCCTGGAGATTCTCATTACTTCACTTCCGGTTTGCGCTCCACATGCATCCCGGATGTTCTGTTTACGTCACTTCCGGGCGCGTTTGCGTTCCAACATGACACGCACGCCAGCACCGATGCTGTGGACGGACTGCGCTCTAATGAGACGCGGTCTCCTAACAGATCGCTGCTTGGCGCTTTTTTTGCATAGCGCTATGCTTTTATTCTTATACTCTTCTCCTCATTGGCCAATTGTCCTATATATACCCCCTCCTCACCTCCCTTTCTGTATCCTGGTAAAAGCCTACGGCGAAATGCACGGTGGACCTGTGTGGACTCTGAGGGATTTTCAGGTAGCTCATTCGATACTTTCATGTTTACTTTTCAGTACCTTTGACCTTTGTATCAGCTGTCTTATTCATTCACTTACTGACGCCCTTTCTATGTAGTCTAAGTACTTACCCACTTGGGACATCTTTGTTGCACTTTGCACTTTATTTAAATGATGGTCTCCATATGTATCTTTACCTTAGGCTGACTTTGGTCACTGTGTTTTTGTACATGGTTTTAAATTTCGATTTATGCTTCTACCTACCCTCAGATGCCCATTTTTCTGTTTACTTTTTTCCTCCTTTGTATCATTGTTTCTTATGTGTTTTTATGAATTTTTCAATAAATGTTCATTTTATACTGACCATGAGTCACATTTATAGGTTCTTTATTCAATAAGGGATATCTGGTCACCAATTATTTTGTTCTTTTTGGATTTATTCCCTGGCAGAAAAAACGCATGCAGATTGTGCATGCGTTTTTCCTGCAGAATACATGCGGAATACATGCGGATTCACATGCGTTTCCGCATGCAGATTGACAAGCGCTTTCCAGGCGATTAGCATCACTTGGAAAGTGCTTGACAACTAGGTCACACTATATAAATCCATGCAAACAGCATGGATTTATATAGTGTGACCTTAAAGATAAAAAAAATAAAGCTATACTCATCCCCGATGCCCCGGCGTGTGCTGCAACGCTTGTTCCTGTCTGGTTCCCGGCTGCCGGCATATCGCGAGACACAGCGGTGAAGGGCCTGCGGTCACATGACTGTGACGTCACCGAAGGTCCTTCAGCGCTGCCGGCATGCCAAGAGAAGCCATTGGACAGGTGAATATAAACTTTATTTTATATTTTATTCTTTTTTTTACAGGTACAATGGTACCCAGGTCGGGATGAGAGTCTTCTCTCCTCCAGAACTGGGTACCATCCGCACATTGAGACGCATAGAATCTGCTTGTACAAATGTACAGACGCACATTCTATGCGTCTCAATGCAAGTCAATGGCGGAGCTTCCGCAAAATTAATGAACATGCTGCGGATTTATGAGCGCTGCAGAAACGCTGCGGAAAAATCCGCAGCATGTGCATTGACATTGCGGAATGCCATTGGGGACCATGGGGTGCGGATTACCATGTGTTTTTGATGCGTTTTCGCTGCGGAAATTCCGCAGCATAAACGCATGAAAAACGCATCGTGTGCACGCAGCCTAAGGGTAACTGAGCCAGTTTCACTTTACACCATGTTTGATAAATCTCTCCCTTCATAACCTTATTACACTTTCTGTCCACCTACTTTTGGACCACCCTGTATATATATATATATACCCTACATGGCCTGAACAGATGTGTACTTAGCATAATGGTCATTCAGGGGTTCATCAGGGATTTCCTTCAATCAGGACAAGAAAAAGAAGCCATAAGCCGTACTGCAATGAGGATAACAGCTCACAGGCCCAGGCAATATGCCCCGCATAGCCCCTACATACAATATTAGCTCCCACAGAGCCCCCTATATACAGTATGAACCCTCACATAGCCTGCAATATACAATATGAACCCCTACATAGCTGCCTAGATATAGTATGAGCCTCCACATAGCTGCCTATATACAGTATGAGCCCACATTTAGCTCCCTATATAAAGTATGAGCCCACATATAGCTTCCTATATACAGTACGAGCCTCCATATAGCCACCTATATGCAGTATGAGCCCCTCCATATAGCCCCCTATATACAGTATGAGCCCCCACATACAGTATTTTAAAATCAGTGAGTACGTGGTGCCCATAATACTGCAGGACTGTGGGGTGCATTATACTATATGGGGGCTGCATTTTACCCTATGGGGTGTGTAATATACTGCATGGAGGACTATGGGGAGTGCATTATATTCTATGGAGGACCATGGGAAGTTCATTATACAATATGGAGGATTATGGGGGGTGCATTATACTATATGGAGGATTATGGGGGGCGCATTATACTATATGGAAGATTATGGGGGCGCATTATACTATATGAAGGATTATCGGTGGTGTATTATACTATATGGAAGGCTATGTGGAGCCATTTTACTATTTTGAGGGCTATGTGGGGGACCATTATATTGTATGAAAGCAATTATACAGTGTGAAGGGTTGTGTGGGGTCCATTATACTGTTTGGAGGGCTAGTGAGGGCCATTATACTGTATGTAGGCACATTATACTGTATGGAGGGCTGTTTGGGAGTCACAGTTGGGGGATCATACTGTGTTGTGGTCATACTTTGCCTTGGGAGTTGAAGTGGGGTACAATAGGGTCTATTATACTGTGCATGTGGAGGCTAATGTGGAGGAATGCACCATGGGGGTATCATACTGTGTTTGGGGGGCACTTTTGTTGGAATCACACTTTATGGGGCAATGAAAGAGGAATCTAGGACTTCAGCAGGAGCAAAATTACAGTGTAAAGGATGGGAAGTTGTAAGATCTGCTCTTCTGTGACACAGACAAATATTTAGTTTATTTTTTTTGGGGGGGGGGGGCAATTAGAGCTTCAGCCCCGCTGCTATTCTGAATTGTCGGCAGCAGAACTCCAGGAAAGCTTCCTGTCGGGATATTTGCGATGGCGGCGCACAAGTCATTATAAAGAGGGCAATCTGGCCATGTTTCCCTCCCCAAGAGTATCGGGCCCCAGGCGGTAGCCCAGATTACCCTCATTATAATCCGCCTATGATTAGTATCCCTGAATGTATGATGTGCCATGTTCCTTTTTACGTAAAACATATTGCTATGACTTAGACATAATGATCTAATGTTTACTGGCACTAATAAGCACAATGCAGCTGCTATAAAATACGTCTGAGAAACATTGTGTAAAGGGCTATACTGTTCCTCCTAGGACACCCTGCTAAAGACATGGATGTTTGCTTCTATCTTTGTTCTGTTTAAATAATATATTGACGTTTCAGACGCCGCGGCTCTTATGTGCCAAGTTTCTGTTAGGGATTCAGCTACTATGAAAAGACTGTGCCTTTTCTTCTGAAGTGGGAAAAAGGTTTTCAATAAAGACTGTAATGCTACATAAATCCCTGCTTCAGATGCTTGGGCGGACAGCATAATAAAGGATGGACAGTAGAGTAATTTGCTTCTATATAATAGCTGAATACTTTCTGGACTGCTCAAAGACTGAAGATAGAATTCACCTATCAGTACTATTTCCCAGAAACATCAATTACAACCTTTGCACAAGATGGATGATAAATGTATAATTTCTGAGAGTCCAGTTACTGGGACCCCCACTGATTCCAAGAAGGTTGGGACAAAGTTCCCTCTGTGAATGAAGTGTTAGTGAACATATGTACTATAGACAGTAAATAGAGCACTGGTCACACATGGTAAAGGTTCATTCACAGGTGGAACTTTGGAACGGCAGCCAGGTCCCCAGCAATTCTATACTTATCGCCTATCCAATGGATTAGTTAAATACTGTATGTTTGTTATGGGACAACTCCTTTACAAATATGGCCTTATTTATTGCAAAGAATAAACACCAGTAAGCAACCGAAAATGTTTGGGTGCCTCTAAAAACAAGAAGGGCTGAGGGCAGAATTTTTTTTAGGTTAATCTTATTTAACTACAGAAAATGGCCCTTCTGGTTTAAAGGGAATTTCTAAGATTATGGCCCCAGTTTATCAAAGCAATTTCACCAGAATTCTGGCATAAATTGCTTTGAAAGTCGCAAAATTTGGGCACAAATCCAAGTTCCTCAAAAATGTTCTAATTTTTGCAGTTGTTCATGCCAGTTTCTCTCAGAACTGCAAAATAGACAGAGATGGGGTTGGATGGGGGCATGGTGGGGGGGCGTGATGCCACAGCTCATCTAATTCATGACAAGCTGTGGCGTTCCTTAGGCCAAAAATCATACTCAACTGGAGTAAGATTTCTGGTGTGGTGCACAAAGACACATGCCACTCGTCAGATGCTCCAGATTCATAAAGAGGCGTGCACCTCTTCATGCCGGGCACAACTGTCAGGTAGTGAGCAACAGGTAACAGTTGGCAACAGCAAGTAGTTAGTTCTTAGGCACACTGTAAAAAAAAAAGTCCTGGATAACTCCTTTAAGTATTTCCCTTATTTTTCTATTGCAGAGCTGTAACAATAAAAATATCTCAGAACTGGACAACCAACCAAATATATGTAATATACAAATTATGGAATGTGAAAAAATATATATAGATTTTATCCAAAAGACATAGATGGATGAGGGGCACTATACTAGAAACTAGAAGGGGAAGGAATTAATTCTCCCAGACCTAAATAGCAATAATTCCCTCATAATCACTATGCCAACTCTTGCCAACATTGGCAGTGTCACATTACAGTCATCTTAAGCCGTCCGGGTTCACTGAACTCGAACCGAGTCATGAATGTTTAATCAGAGATTGCTGAGTAAGTGGGTTGCATTGTAACTTGCAAACTTAACAACAGCTAAATAGGATAAAAGATCACTTATTGTTTTGTACAAAATTAGTCTTGTATATAAAAGAGAAACTGTATCTGGGGCTATTTATACAGCATATGAGGCATGCTACATCGTATAAAAGTAACAGAATATGTGCAACATGATAACCATATATCAGGAAAATCAGCTAAAATCTATTAACGTTTACAGAATTCATAGAGGGACAAGTGAGGGGACAAGTCACATTAACTTGTAGTGTTTAGCGGGTTCCACTTCTAAATATGGATCTAATTGTAAGTAATTACGTCACCATAATATGAAAATTAGCAGCTACATCCGGGCCTGGGTCGCTTCTGACAGGCACATCATCGTTCGACACAGGGTAATACGTGTTACTACTTTTGAAGAAAATAAATGCTACGTAATTACTCAAAAAAGGGTACGTTTTGTTAAGTATATTAAAGGGCTAGTCTCACAAAAAGAAATCTTTTTAAAGTTATTGTTTTTAGAAACTTTGTGGGGCGGCGATATAGACCATAACAAGCAATTGTTAGCTGGTTTTTTTGGAAATAAAAGATCCTTCATTTCGACCAATAAATGACGGACAAACGTTTGTAATAACTCAAACACCAGTCAGGCATGTTGGATGTTTTTGGCCGAAGTTCAGCACTGGCTGTATCTTTGGGTGAAAAAATCCAAAATTGGCCAATGAAGCTTGTGATGTATTTTAATCTATCAACCAATGATTCATCGGCCTATTTTTGTCTAATATGTTTGGGGGCCTTTACCATCTGTAGTGCTCAGCTGTGTCACCAGTACATTATACTAACACCAAGCTAATAAAGCCATGTAAAACCTCTTAACCTTTGAAACCACTCCAAAAATAATATACTACAAAATTAGAAATTTGTTAAAGGAAGTCAGTCAGCACAAAATGACTGTTCAAACCAAGCACAGCGCCTTGAAGTGGACATAGCCCTAATAAAATCATTCTGTGGACCACATTCACACGTTCAGTATTTGGTGAGTTTTTTACCTCAGTATTTGTAAGCCAAAACCAGGAGTGGGTGATAAATACAGAAGTGGTGCGGTGTTTCTATTATACTTTTCCTCTGATTGTTCCTCTCCTGGTTTTGACTTACAAATACTGTGTGCATGTGGCCTTATTCAGATTTGCTAATGGGGTGCCCAGTGCGATCTTGGAGAAGCAGAGCAGATCCGTGCCCCTCCACACCTTTCCATTTATATCTGCCATACTGTGGCTCCTGTAAAGCCAGAGCTGTCAATCAAGGAAAAGACAGTCGGAGATAGATCACAAACAAGTTGGTGGAAAGGAACACTGATCTGTTTGGCCACGACAAGAATGCACCAAGAGCTTCGATAGCATATTTGATATTTGAGTGAAGAACAATTTCTGTAAAACGCAGCAACAGGTTTGAACCTTAAGCCCAAGTGCACATTTTGAGTATTTGGTGAGTTTTTTTACCTCAGGATTTGGAAGCCAAAACCGGGAATGGGTGATAAATGCAGAAGTGGTGATGTGGCACCCTGCTGTTCACAGGTACCACAGGACCCAAAAGGGTGCATGGATGGACTTCTCCACAAGAGACCCTCACTACAAACAAACACCTCCACCCTTCCACCTCATACCACCAGAGGGAGCCCTGATAGGGATATATATATGGAGGGTGGAGTTAGGCAGTTGAGTTCAGACAGAGAGTTCAGAGAGTGTGCTGCCACTGAGAGCAGTGAAGATGCAGCACATCTGCTGCTGAGTTGAGGGCCCCGAGTGTGGCCAGAGGCAGAAGGAGAGGAGAAAGGAGTTGAGGGGGCAGAGGAGCATCATAGGCTCACCCCAAGACACAAAACGGACACCGGGTCCACGCCTACAGGGTCCTTTATACCCAGTAGGGATCATCGGCATACTAGGAGGACTACAAGTCCTTGGTCGACCTGAAGCTAAACCATTGACAGGACTAGGAACCACGAAGGCCCCGGCGTCCAGGGATAGTGGTTGCCAGAAAAAGATCCTACTACCAAGCGACAGGTGAAGGAACAGCACGACACAGAAGCTAGGCCCAGTTGCAGGCTGGCCAGAAGCTTAGAGAGAGGGAGACACGGACCAGGAGGCCTTATACTCGCTCACTGGGGAGAAGTCCTGAAGTGCACCCTTCATACCGAGTACCCTGGACCGTACCTGACATCCGCACCAGTAAAGGTACTAAAGTGAATCCCCTGTCTCTGTCAGTTACTCCTGCTGCGCCATCCCGCCTGCACTGCAAGCCCCAGCATTACCACCATTTGCACCTACACTGCCCCGAGGGCTCGCTTCGCCTGTGCGGAGCAGAAACATCCCAGCTGCCATCCCATCAACCCCCAGGAGGTCTGCAGCAGCGCTGGTAACCATTACCGGAAACCACAGGTGGCGTCATGAGACAAACTGTACACTAAAACCCCTTTTTAAAGAGAGACCCAGAGTACGGGCCCTGGAGCCGACTGCCGTGACCTCCTAAACAAGGTAAAAGGCCCGGGTACCGAGTTCCCTATATTCCCCCTGGGTGACACAGTGACGTGTTTCTATTATACTTTTCCTCTGATTATTCCACTCCTGTTTTTGGTTTACAAATACTGAAGTGAAAAATTCACCAAATACTTAAAGTGTGCATGTTATTTTAGGGCTATGGCTCCTACAAGGTGCATATATGGACATATATTCTTAAATTATCTCGAAAATTTCCCAGAATGATTGTGAATTTGGACACAATGTGGCAAAAAGATTTGCCACCCCTTTTCTAGATATTACATTTGCTGACAAAAATATATTGACCATTCTGATAAAATTCCATGTAGCGGAAGTGTAACCTAATGTTCTTTAATCATTTAATGCAATGATATCATCAAAGTTAAATATCGCTTGGTGCATGATTATTCGGAAAGTTTATTAGACATAAACTAGTTATTGGTGGTAAATTATTATTCCTTACTGCTGGTGTGATCCCGAGGAATGTATTATTTTGTGCAGTGTTATGCTAAATGTTTTTTTTAATGGCAATCTGTTACAAGGATTTTGCTACCCCATCTGAAAGCAGCATGATGTACAATAGGAGCAGAAAGTTCCAGTGATATATCACTTACTGGGCTTCTTGCTGTAGTTTTGCTAAATCCCTGTTTTCTCTGCTGCAGATCTAGCAGTTCTCTGAATGTTAAACTCTGTATAACTCCGCCCACACCACTTTCTGCCTATGTACAGCGTACAAAGAAAGCTGCCAATCAGTGGTGGGGTGAGGTTATACAGAGCTCATGCATACGGAGGACTGCATGGCAGCAGATTTACTAGTCCTCTAATGATAATCTTTTGTTGATAAAACAGTGATTATAAAAACTACACTAAGCAGGCCAGTAAGTGACCCATCATCGGAATCAGGGTCTCTGCCCCTACATTATACTGTTCTCAGATTAGGTGTCAAAAACCTGTTGACAGATTCCCTTTGAAGGATAATATGTACTCTTACATGCCTTTTGTGCAAGGATGCCCCCCCCCCTGTATTACTGTATAAGAAGGCAAATTTGTCATTCATACGAATGGGAATGTGGGTGACAAAGTTATGTGAGCTATAATGGTAGACGAGTTGAACTAATTTTTCTGGCCTGTGGCCAGAAACAGCCCATAGGACCTGTGTCAGATGCCGTAAAGGGAAAATGTCACATAAGACAATGCTATTGAACTGCAGATTTAGGGTTAATCTGCAGGTTATAGCGTTAGAAAGGTGGCCGGCCACTGTACTGAACTCTCGGGAAAAAATGAACTTGATTCCTCCCAAAGCCATCAGCTTTCAGTCATACAGGCGTGCCGGAGCAGCTACATCACCGCTCACAGCACTGTAAGAATGCCAGTATGACTGACAGCCAGCTCTGCACTGCTGCACTGCTGGGTCTACAAGATAACTAAACATGACAAAAAATTATTTTAACCTAGTTTACGCGTATTATACTCATGAGGTTGAAGGTCCAGGCCAGTCTCACTGTGCCCCTAAATGGTGGAAATATTGTTTTTCACCTAAGTGTCCTACACACACATAACTAAGGAATACCCTCAGACTTTGTATTCACAGATAATTCTTCTATTTTAGGTAAAAATGGCCTGTAAATCTATTAAATCCAGTCTCCCTTCTTGGAATGCTGAAATAAAGGGAACTGTTTAGAAGGGTTTTCACATTGAAGAGTTGTCATTGTAAAGCCATTTAGATACATATACACGGACATAAATGATTTTTCACTTGCAAAATATATCAACCTCTCATTAAAAATTCCATGAAACAAACTTTAGGCAATTTGTATGCAAATCATAGGGCTACTGTGCACCCTTGGTGCGGTCAAGAGTTTGGAGCACCGATATGCATCTTGCTACATTTCGGGGTGTATTGGTGTAGCGAGTGGCATGAGTAGACAGGGAGGAGAACACACTGGGCCACTGTGTGCGCATGGCCGGGGACAGGCAATGTCAGTACACATGTGTAGCGCCCCGAGGGTTCGGTCGCTACAGAGGTATTGCACCTCAACCAGAGGTGTCATATCCCACTCCCGGGTAAGGATGGTGTGTGGACCGGGACTCAGCTGCATGCATCACACACACCCCATTTCCGGGGGACAGCTCAACGGTGCTCCCATTAGTACAGTAATGCAGGCACGACAGAACATGTCCCTGGCTGGAGTGGGGAGGGGGGAGGAAAACCCAGTGATGTAGGAGCAGAAGGGGACGGTTTCTGGGCATAGGTAGGAGCCCATTGGTTGCAAGTCACCTGGGCTCATACACAGAGAGGGAGGTATATAAGGTGGGCACCATCTTAGTTCTGGGTCAGTTCAGTCAGGAGGAGAAGAGAAGAGGAGTTCAGCCAGAGAGGGCTGACAGGGAGCTGTGGCTCAGTCTGGGCCCAGCTCCACGAGGCAGGCCTAGGAGGAAGGCCAGAGCCAACAGAAAGGAACAGAAACAGAAAGGAACAGCAAAGAAAGAGAAGTACCCAAAGTGTAGAAGGGCCCAGAGACACGAAAGCAGAAGGAACCCTAAGGACCCAGGAGATTGCGGGTGACGGGTTGGCAGAACAGGGTACCGGATCCCAAGTTGGTGGAGGTGACTAATCCTTAACCAAGAACCGGTGGTCGTGATCATTTACTGGTGCGACCCCTCACTACACCTACTAGGAAGGCACACCACATTTGGTCAGGGAAGTGGACACCCAGTGCTCCCAGGAGAAGACCCGAGGCAGCTGGACAGAAGTAGTGTCACTGGTGGGGCACGGCTGACGAAAGGATAGAAGGGAGTCCTGTGCCACACTCTGGAATTGCCTGGGGGTTGATCGAGCCCCCTGCCTGGTGGACGCAGCACGGCTCGGGCGGTCCTATCTGTGCACAAGTGACCTGGATGAGAACTGTGAGTAAAGAACCTGAACTGCAACACCTTGTCTCTGTGCTTTCTCACTGCGTCAGCACTACTAGTACTGGGACGCCCCGCACCACAACCACCATCATCTCTCTACACTGCCCTGAGGCTATACTCCTCCTGTGGGGAGTTGTACTACACTCTGCTGCACCCACAACACCAGCCTCAGCGGTCTGTCCTGCAGCGGCGGTACACCCTGACCGCAATCCACGGGTGGCGTAGTCGGACATTAAACCATAAAAAACCCCATAAATAGACTGTCACTGGTTTGACCACCCTGAGCCACGGGACCGGGTCGCTGCCACGGAGACTACAACCCACAGCATCCCACAAGAGGCCCGGTTCCGGGTTCCCCACGCGGCCCAGGGGGCGCGTCACATGCGCACACATGACGGCAGCATTCAGACAGCGCTCGCTCTGGGAAGCGAGTACTGTGAATCACAAGCAGGGGAAGGCCCCTAATTGCAAATGAGGAGACAAAACTGTGCACCAAACTTTTGTCCACGCCAAGGGTGCACAAGAGCTCCCTCAGTTGCATATGAATTAAAAGTTATTTTCTCAGGAACTGTACCAGTAACAGGTATGGTACCAGTATGGTTGTTATAGAAGCTAAGTCCCCTGCAACACTGTACAGCCATTTAAAATGCATCTTGGACTCCCTTTAGGCCATGTTCACACACGTTGTGTTTTTTTCTGCAGCTAAATCTGCTGCCAACGTTTCTCTGGCAGGAAAACAGCTGCGTCAGAAATGCACGTTTTCCTGAGCTTTTTTGATGCGTTTTTGCAGCATTTTTTTTCACTGTCCTTCTGTCTCTATTTAGGCATGTACATAAAGTTCTGTGAAAAAAAGGATCCCATTCTATCTTGCCATCAAACACGCTGAAAAAGCACAGGTGCATATTATGGTGCGTTTTTGCAGCATTTTTTCACCTCCCATTACTTCCTATGGGTGAAAAAACGCTGAAAGAAGTGACGTGCTCTATTTTCCAAAAATACAACCAAGGTAGAACACACGCAGCAAAAAAAAAAGCATCATGTGTGAACAGAGAATTCTGATTTCGCATAGACTTTCCTGGTACTGCTAGACGCAGCTGAAAATTTGCATAAAAATCTGCTGCAAAATACGTAGCAAAACACAAGGTGTGTGAACATAGCCTTAAAGGGAACCTGTGATGTCAGATAATGCTATTAACCTGCTGGTATAGGATTAATCTGCAGGTTAATAGCATTATGAAGGTGCCCGGCCACAGTACTTAAAGGGAAAAAAATAAACTTAATTTCTCCCAGGAGTAGCCGGTTTTCAGTCATATATGCGTGCCTGGAGCAATTACAGTCGCTACTCACAGCACTGTGAGCAGCGACTGTAAGGATGCCCCAGCACTGACTGACAGCCAGCTCTCCACTAATGCATTGCAGATCTGGCTGTTAGTCAGTGGCTGGATGTGCTTATAGCCGCTGCTCACCTTACTGAAGCCATGCCAGTGCACCTGCATGACTGAAAGTGGGCGGTTACCGGGAGAAATAAAGTTCATTTGCTTCTGGATGCCGCACTTTCAGTACAGCAGCCGCGCACCTTCATAACTATACTAATCAGCAGATTAACCCTATATTGAAAACGCCAATAGTTATGTGACTTTTCAAAGCAATTTATGACAGAATTCTGACGTAATCGTTTACCGTATTTTTCGGACTATAAGACGCACTCCCCCCCACAAATTTGGAAGGAAAATGAGGGGTGCATCTTATGGTCCGAACGTTACTTTACCGGTGGTGGTGGAGCGGGGATCGCAGGGTCCTCCGGCGGTGACGGAGGTGAGATGCGGCTGGAGCCGGGGCCTGAACCTTTGCTGAAGTGGCTGGTGTCCGGCGGTGAAGCAGAGGAGCCAGAGCCCGTGCCAGGCTGTGAGCGGCATCCGGCAGTGCGGAAGAGCAGCATGTGCGGCTTCCAGTGGCTGCGGTCATCTTCCTGAGGCCATGATGTACGGGAAAATGGCCGCCAGAGCTCCCGGTCGGCGCATGCCACCGGAAGCCGCACACGCTACTCTGCCGCATCGCCAGACGCCACTCACAGCCCGGCACAGGCCCCGTTTCCTCTACTTCACCGCTGGACGCCGCTCACAGCCTGGCACAGGCCCTGGCTCCTCTGCTTCACCGCCCGACACCAGCCACGGCCAGCACAGGTACAGGTCCTGGCCCCAGCAGGTCCAGGCCCCAGCAAGGCCCCTCTGTTTCACCGCCAGACACCAGCCACAGCCAGCACAGGTCCTTGGCCCCAGACTTTAAACAGGCCCCAGACCTCAGGCAGGCCCTAGACAGGCCACAGCCAGGCACAGGTCTGGGCCCAATACCAACCAGACCACAGGTCCCAGCCAGGCCACCGGCCCCAGTCAGACACCGGCCCCAGTCAGGCAGACACCGGCCCCAGTCAGACACCGTCCCCAGTCAGTCAGACACCGGCCCCAGTCAGACAGACACCGGCCTCAGTCAGACTCCGGCCCCAGTCAGACACCGGCCCCAGTCAGACACCGGCCACGCAGCATCTCACCTCTTCTGCTGCCGCCGGGTTCCTGGGGCAGGGAACGGAGGGACCTGCGATTCTGCTCCACCACCACCGCAACTCACAGCTGCTGGAGCACCAGCTTCATGTATCCAGGGTCCGCAGCATTCCTCCCCTTCCGCCGGGCCAGTTTTCCGAAGGACCCTGCCTCCTGTGACCCCCACTCCACCACCCCCCAGGTAAGATACCGTACCTATTTAGACTATAAGATGGACCCCATCTTATAAAATATATATTTTTTCCTATTTTCCACCCCAAAATTTGGGGTGCGTCTTATAGTCCGAAAAATACGGTATATGAATCATAGTTTCAGACTGTATCTGAGAATGTATATACAGTATAATAAATCACTATTTGACAAAGAAATGTTTCATCCCTTATTCCTTATGTCTTTTGTATCTAATTTAGAGGTAGACATGAGATGTTTTAGCATAGTCACATGTTCAAAAATATCTGGGATAGTTGATTGCAGTCGGTGTCTCAAAATATAATACAGTGTTGTATTGTCGTATTTTTTTTGGCTTTTACTCTCGGTCTGTTATTTATAAGTTCTAATGGGATACAGTGAAACAACATTGCTTGTGGATTGAGCGGAACCTCAAGATTCTTATCAGATTACTTTATTAATTATTGTACTCCCTAGTTCGCTATACCGGTAAAACAAGGATCTGTGTAATTGTCTCCTGCTTTATGTTCCCAACCTTCCATTAAACATTTGATGTCTATTGTACCAGCTGAAGTGCATTTATTCTAGTTGAATATGTAACACTCATCATATCCAATACCCATGAGAACATCCCACAAAGAAAACATTTACATCATTTATACCCTTTGAACAAATTACCATTGCATGTTTTTTTGTTCTACATCTCTTTATAGAAAGCTTTGTATTTCATGTTTGACAGTCTTACCATGTCTCCATTTACTTACTCTTCATATGAGAGAACTTAATCTTATATTCTCCAAGCTGACAATAATAAAAGGTCATATATATGAAGCCTTTCTTAAACTAATGCACAAGTAAGATATCATGAACTGGAAAGTCAACTGCTAACACGTAACACAACAAAAGCCAATGGAATCTTATAGTTAGGTATCGATTTACATTTTTGTGCATCGGGATATCTTTCTGCATCGTGATATCTTTGTCATGTTAAGAAAAGCTACATATATACCGTATATATGTCAGCTTTCTACACATTCACAGTTTACTGCTTGTAGGATAGTTCGGAGCCATATCTTGGTAGCTAGCTTGTTACCCTTAAAGAAAGGGTGTAGTCATCCAAATGCAAATAAAGAAACTTATCACAGCAATCTATCAAGTGCAGAGTCTAGCATTCAGTCTGGGCCTACAAGTGATAAATGGATCTATTAAGGAAAGTTTATGATTTTGTTGGAGCAGCATATTTGCCTCAGTAGGCATTATAAAGGTGAAAGTCTAGTTCTCTTTTCCAAGCTGGAGATGGTGAACTATACTCTTAATGCCCTTAAATTAAACTAAAGGGTGTGGTTTTCACTCTTTTTCATGCAGGTTTTGGAGCTAAAGGCAGGAGCGGATTAAAAGAAACGAAAAATACAAAGGAAGGCCATGAAATCTCACTCCTGCTGGATCCATGTCTGACTTTGATTAAAAAAAATGCATCAAAAACTTGAGTCGCGTTGTAGCAAGTTAAAAGCTGGCTGCCGTAGTCAAGCCTGGCAATAGCCATTCTGCTTAGCAGGGTCCAGTGGCTTCCAGGTTTTCACCCCTTTACCCTTATCTAGGGATTTACAGAGGATATGTGACATGCAGAAGTAGTGCTGTGCTTCTGAATCTATCGTGTGCCTGAGAGAAGCTGCAGCCTATGGTCGTCCTGAGTAATGATTCCCCCAGGATTGGAATAAATTCATGAAACCCGTCTCGCCCTATCTGAACCTAGAGGCATGCATGTAACATTGGTGGTCCATACGGGGAGTCCTGAGCGGGAATTAAAGTGTAGAGGGAGAAGAAGAAAAGTGTCTGGAAATATACAGCAGCACAGCACCTCAATTCAACCCTGCTACACCAGTTAAAGGCGACCAGCCCTAAAGAAAACTCACTAGCAGCAATGGATGTGGAAATACAAATGGACAGAATTAGTGAACTGTTTCTTCAGTTAACCTGTGAAGAATTGAGAACAGTAGCAGAACATATAAAGATGTCAGATGAACAGATTTCTAAAGCACACAACCGCAGGCAACTGTTAGCTGCCATTAATGCAAAAATGGATGAGCTGGGGGAGAAAGAAGCTGAAGACGTCATGGGGATGTTCCTCCATGACCTAACACAGTTTCTAACCAGGTTGAAGTTGGAGGATAGAGGGGCGGCACCAATTATCAAAAGCGGAAATCTCCGTCCGCAGACTGAACTACAGAAGTTGAAAGAACAACTCAAAACCCTAACAACAGCCCTGCAGGAATCTACCAAAACCTCTGAACGGGTGACAGACTCAGACAGAAGACCCTCCAGTGCCACCTCCGAGAGTGAACCTTAAAGCACCAACAAAAGAGAGGACCGCCAGCGCTGAGTGGGAGGAAGTAATATGAGAACTGCGAGCCGAGTTGATTGAGGTGAAAAAGTTGATTCGTTCCAGGCCAGAACCTGTATCCCTCAGACCCAGGAGTGGGTTCCAAAACAGAAGATACCCGGCTCGTGAAGCATGCTGTTCATCAAATCAGAGTACGGTGTGTGTCCACTGTCTAAGATGTGGTGAGGAAGGACCTTATGCCAAGGAATGTCAATAGTCACAGCGACACGGAGGAGGCCCCATAAGCAAATCCAAATCTCACCAAACCCCAGAACGGCACATGAGGTAAAACGGCTGCGTCAGTACTATCCCCAAGTGTGTTCCAGTCTACAACAGCTGCAAGAGAGACAGGGGCATCAGTTACTTAATGCCCAGTGCGGAGGTCAAATGATGTATTCCTGGCACGAGGATTCCTCGGTCAGTAAAGATAGCCTCATTAGCTTAATCCGTGAAAGATGCTTTATACAGTGCCAGCTAGATGGACTCCTGGTAAAAGCACTGTGGGACACAGGAGCCCAAGCAAGCCTTTTAAATGAAGAATGGAGAAGGCGCTACCTGCCACATACCTGCCATCAGTCGCTAAAAGAAATCTTAGGACCAGTGGAACTCTACGGCAAAGCTGTGAACCAGACCGAAATCCCTTTCGTAGGCTGGGTGGAAGTGACTTTCCAACTGAGGGCCACGAAGAACAGCAACACCATTGAGCTTTTGGTACCTTTTCTTGTGACCAGTGATCAGAATGTGGCAGAGGATCCTATCCAGGGTTATAATGTAATCAGTGAGGTCATCACGAAATACAAGTCAGGGACGCTGGTGGTGGATGCAATTGCCACATCGCTTGCCATACCCAATGCCGTGGAGGAAAATGTGATTCATAGAGTAAAGAAAGCACAGAATACAATGGACCTAAAAGAAGTCAAGGTAGGCTGGTGCCCAACCATCATCCCTGCAAACCAAATGGTGGGGTGAGGTGTCGAGTCCAGGTAGAACCGGGAAGAAAAGACGAGAAAAGACTGTTCGTACCAAAAGACTCCTCAGAACTTCTGGAAGGCCTAGTTCAAGGTGAGACTGTGCTTCTAATTCCTACTGGTGGGTTTGCTCGAGTGACAGTACCGATGATGAATACTACGAAACACGAAATTAGACTGGATCCAAAGACTGCGTTAGGTTACATCGAAACCGTTAAAACTGCATATCCAGCCAGTGTGAGACTCGCCCAGGGGTCTACCGTGAATTCAGTCTCCCCACTAAGGAACAGGAGTTGCCCAGGGGAGGAAATTGCACGACCCACCTGGGGGTCCTGGGATCCCCCAGTACCCCGGGAACACTTGTGTGTTGAAGATCGAGCGGTAGCAAAACAGATGCTGAGAGAAGAGTGTCATGCATTCTCCAAAGATGACTCTGATATAGCCTGTATCCGTAGTTGCAGTTGAAAATCAATTTGAAAGACACGACCCCTAGTAACCAGAAGTTACATGTCTGTGCTGAAACCATTACATTGTGAAGTGAAAGAGTATTTACAAGATCTAATCAACAGAGGTTGGGTTCAAAAGTCAAAGTCGTCTTATTCCTCTCCTATTTTTTGTGTTAGGAAGAAGGACGGTACATTGAGACTCTGCTGTGATTACCGGGAACTAAACCGAAAGTCAGTACCTAATCGGCACACGAATACCAAAGACACAAGATATGCTGGATAGCCTATCAGGAAGTATCTGGTTCTCTGTCCTTGATCAGGGTAAAGCACACCATCAAGGGTTTGTTGAAGAGTCCAGTAGACCTTTGACAACATTCATCACACCGTGGGGGTTATACGAGTGGATCTGCATACCGTTTGGGCTCAGTTCAGCTGCAGCAGAATTCCAGAGGCGCATGGAGACATGTTTCGCAGGATTGAGGGATGATATTTGCCAGCCGTACTTGGATGACAATGTGGTACCTATGGGCAACATTCAAACTACTTATTCGTTTGAGATGGTCCCAATAGACTTTCTACATCTCCAGACATGCAAGGGTGGTTATGAATACATCTTGGTGGTGATGAACCATTTTACTCGATTTGCTCAAGCATATGCCACCACCAATAAAGCGGGTCGAACAGCGGCAGAGAAGATGTTCAATGATTTTTCCTTGAGGTTTGGGTTTCCTATGAGGTTACACCACGACCAAGAAAGAGAATTTGAGGACCAGCTCTTTGCCAAACTAGGAAAGTACTGTAGGATTCAGAGATCTCACACAACATTACCAGAGGGTAATGGACAAGTGGAACGTTTTAACCGGACATTATTGTCCATGTTGCGCACTTTAACAGCTGACGAGAAGAAAGATTGGAAGAGTTCTCTGTCAAAAGTGGTATATGCCCATAACTGTACAAAGAGCGATGCAATGCGTTACTCACCCTTCTTCCTATTGTATGACTGATCTCCAAGACTGCCAATCGACATCATGTTCGATTCTCCAGTGTCAGAGACTTACAGAACGTACACGGAGTACGTTCGGAAATGGAAGGAATGGATGGCAGAGGCATACAACATAGCATCCAAAGTGGTTACGCCAGGACAGAGCAAGAGTAAGGAGTACTATGATCAAAAATGTTATGGAGCAGAATTGGCACCGGGAAGCCGGGTGCTTATCAAGAACGTACGTGAGAAAGGTGGTCTAGGAAAATTTTGTTCGTATTAGGAAGACAAGGTGTATGTGGTCGTAAAGAGGAAAGCCAATGACAGTCCAGTGTATGAAATCCGATTGGAAAGAGGGGACAAGAAAACCAGAATAGTTCATCGGAATTACTACCCTGTGACTATCTCCCACCACAACAAGACTTCCCCAAAGCAGACCGACATCGACCGAGATCGACGAAGAGACCACCACAGATTGAAGCTCCGGTGGTGGATAGTGACCTTGAAAGTTCCGATGAAGAAGAGCACACCGTTGTATTTCTTGGACCGGAAGGAGAGGGATGTACCATCCTCAGGAGAGTGAACTAAGTCCCGGAGTACAGATGAAGTCCCATTCAGATCTGATGATCGAACACAGGTCACTGGAGAGACCGATCAACACTCAGGAGAAGCGGAATTATCAGACCATGTGGAACCAAGCGATTCCGGAGAAGTACAGGAACTTACAGAGGCAGTTGCAGGAGCATCTGAGGAAGCACAGGAAATGAGTGCGGCAGAAGAAACTCCTGTGACCGAAGAACCCGTGATATCTGAGGAACAACCCACTAGAAGGATGTCGACTTGAGAAGTGAGGAGGCCCGTGATGCTGACGTATGAGACACTTGGTGAACAGAGTCAAGTGCCAAGGACTGTCGACTGGAAACAGGTGTTTCGGCCTACAGACCAGGTAAGCCCACTTGAGCGGTATTCACCACCGAGAGGCAGTATGGAAGATGTTGCCTGGTGGAAAGACTTGTTTTCATGCTTTGATTTTCCTTAAAAGACTTTGTAGAAACAAAGAACTAAGGCCTAGTGAGATAGAGAGCTGGTTGAAGATGTACGAAAAGCTCCAGCTGAAGAGACGCTGATGTTATGCCAATTTGTATATAAAGTTCCTCAACTTTCACCACTGTCTCAGAATTAGTCAGATTGACCAATTAAGACGAATGTCGAGAACGACATTCAAAAATGAGGGAAGCGTGTGGCATGCAGAAGTAGTGCTGTTGCTTCAACAGCATCCAGCAACTAGAGGGGTTAACACAGTCACAGGAGACAGAGAGTGTTTTTAGCAGAGCCCCAGGGGGATTGTGGGGAACTTGTTATTGTAGTCTGGCTGAAGCCGAAGAGAAAGGTGGTGTGTTATCTGGATCTGACAGAAGGCAACTGAACAGGATTCAGATCAGGAAAGAAACTAAACAGGTCAGATAAACTCCCTGAACTAAGGCTGCGTGCCCACTATGCGTTTTTCAAGCGTTTTTGCTGCGGAATTTCCGCAGCGAAAACTCTTAAAAAACGCTTGGTAATACGTGCCCCATGGTCCCCAATGATAATCTGCATGTGCTGCGCACATGCTGCGGAAATTTCCGCTGCGGATTATCATTGTGGAAAAATACGCAGCATGTCAATTAATTTTGGGGACCCGCAGCGTAATCGCCGCCATTGACTTGCACTGGACCGCGTGACATCCGAATCACTGCATCTGCACAAGCGGATATCACACGGTTCAATGTGCGGATGGTACCCAGGTCTGCAGGAGAGGAGACTCTCATCCAGACCTGGGTACCATAGAAACTGTAAAAAAAGAATTTAAAATAAAAAATAAAGATTATACTTACCTTCCGGTGTCCTCCCGGTGTTTTCTCCCCTCCGTCTGGTCTGCTGTATGGGTCGCGGTGTTGTGAAGGACCTGCTATGATGTCATTAAGTCATGTGACCTAACTAACTTGGTCACACTACTATAAATCCATGCCGGTTACATGGATTTATATAGTGTGAACAAGTTGTCAAGTACTTTTCTAAGTGATGCTAAAATCGCTTGGAAAAGCGCTTGATAACCCGCATGCAAAAATGCATGCAAAAACGCTTGACAAACGCTTCTACCTGGCGGGAAAAATGCATGTAAAAACCGCATGCGTTTTTCCTGCCAGGGAGAACCGGAAAAAATATGCAGCATTTCTGCATGGTGGGCACATAGCCTAACAGTGCAGAGTATTATCGGGCAGGAAAATAAGGACTGGAATGAATTGTGTCACAGGGATCATCTCCCTCATCAAACCCTCCCCCCCTCCATCTCCATGCAGGATAAAGAATGCTGTGTACTATTGTGTCCTTGTGAAGGAAAAACCTGCTGTTTATGCATAGAAGTGTGCTGCTAAGAGATCTAATCTGTGCTGAATTATGCTACTGAAGAGACTGACGTTACTGTGCCTGCTTTATGAGACTGTACTGTAATGAAGATTGTTGCTGTAATATCTCTGAATTGCACTGGCCGTGCTTCAGATTAAATTCCACTGTTAAACTGTTGAAAAAGACTCTTGTCAGATGTGTCTGGTCAGCAACTGAATCTATCGTGTGCCTGAGAGAAGTTGCAGCCTATGGTTGGCCTGAGAAACGGTTCCCCCAGGATTCCAATGAATTCATGAAATCCGTCTCGCCCTATCTGAACCTAGCTGCGTGCGTGTAACAGATACCAGGTTGTATCTCTAAAGTAGCTGCTGACCGGTGGAGGGAGCTGGGACGTTAAACTTAACAAGCCAAGTTGGCAGATTTTTTGCAGCAATTTGTAATACTTTTCAATTATTCTGAATGTGTTATGCAGAAATAAACCTAGATCCTCAAAATGAGCCAAACAGAGAGAGAGAGACAGCCAGAGAGAGAGAGCCAACCAGAGATAGAGACAGACAGCCAGAGACAGACAACCAGGAAGAGAAAGACAGCCAGAGAGAGACAGCCAGCCTGACAGAGAGACAACCAGCCTGATAGAGAACCAGCCAGCCTGAGAGAGAGACAGCCAGAGAAACAGCCAGCCAAAGAGAGAGACAGCCAGAGAGGGAGGGAGAGAGACAACCAGGAAGAGAGAGACAACCAGCTAGATAGAGAGACAGCCAGCTAGAGAGAGACATCCAGGGAGAGAGACAGCCAGTCAAAGAGAGACAGCCAGCCAGAGAGAGAGACAACCAGAGAGAGACAGCCAGCCAGAGAGACACAGCCAGAGAGAGACAAACAGCCAGAGAGAGACAGACAGAGAGAGAGAGAGTCAGAGAGACAGCCAGAGAGAGACAGACAGAGAGACAGACAGACAGAGAGACTGTTGGCTGTCTCTCTCTGACTGACTCTCTCTCTGGCTGTTGCTGGCTGTCTCTCTCTCTGGCTGTGTCTCTCTGGCTGTCTCTTTCTCTGGCTGTCTATCTCTCCCTCTCTCTGGCTGTCTCTCTCTCTGGCTGTCTCTCTCTGGCTATCTTTCTGTCTCTAGCTGGCTGTCTCTCTCTCTGCCTGTTTATCTGTCTCTTTCTCTGGCTGTCTCTATGATGAGGAACATACTTTTCCTTCAGGGAGGGCCCGTGGGCAGATCTTTTCTTGGTGATCTGGCCTAGAGCACCAAGATAAGTCCCTGTCTACAATCCCGTTTCGAAGCACAAGAATCTCAATAACTCAAAACAGCAAACACAGATTACACAAGAACCACAAGACGGATTTCTTCACTTCAGGTATCATATTAATCAGTGCAACAGCCCCAACATGACAATGTTTACTTAGCAAAATCATGCTGACAGGTTCCCTTTAAAGAGGTCCTGTCACCAGGTGAAAGTTGACCAGTTTTTACACTTTACTCACTAGTCCCCTGAATATTCCGCCGGTTTTTATTTCAATATCTGCAATATGGTTGCAGAGATAAGCACCTTTTTATTCAGTGCTTTAGTTGGCACTTAGTCTAAAATTAAATGGAAAGTACATCAAAAGGAATGTATCTCCCAAGTACACCCAATTTTAAAATTGTTATACCTAGTTTATTTATACTACTGCAGAAATGAATCCATTTCTACAATTAAGTTATGCCAGTGTTAGGAATCGTGATTCTGTGCTCCCACCTGGGAATGGAGCAGGTCTGGTGCTACGCCACTCCGGTCGCAGGCACTACCACTGTCCTGACCCTGGAGGCGGAGCTACTATGCATGCATGGAGACTGCCCCAATCTTATGGAGCATTGCGTTCTGGTGTTGTAGGATGTGTAAGGATGTGGGACGCCGTGTCTCTCACTGATTCCCCGGTTGCCTGGCAACCCAAGGATGCTGCTTTGTCTGGCACTAAGTAGTGGTGGAATTATGTTCATTCTGCTGTGCAAGCCAGTATGGAGTGGCTGTCTGGGGATGATTGGGAGGTATTCAGCACCTGATCATTAGGCAAGCTATTTAATCCTGCTCCCTGCTCAGTGCTTTGCTGTTTATTGCAGTTCCTATGTGCTGTAGTGCTGAGTGGTGCTAGCATTACTGTTACTATCTTTTCAGGGGTTTTCTCATTTTCTCTTCTGGTTTCACTTCCTGGAGTTCTTGCAGAGGTACTCATCTGGTTCTTGACTAGGCACCAGCCGCGTCACCAGACGCCAGCTCTCTGGCGACAGTAGGCCTGGGAAGGGCTTTGCCAAAGTCCCCCTTCCATTTACTGGGAGCTGGGTGAAGAGTATTCCCGGCCCTCAAGGGCTCGCCTAGCTGGGCAGCTTGTGCCAAGTGCGTCTGTGGCTGCGCCTTGCTGGTTTGGTGCCAGTCTTGCTGGGTCCCTCTGCAAAGTGCATAACAGCCATCATATTTTATTACTAGTGATATAATTTTAGTATATAATTCATTCAATATTTCCACAGGTTATACCAGCTCCAGAGCGCTCTGGCCAGTAGTGTCTCTAGTTACCATGTTTGAAAGTTTCAGGAGCTGGAGTGGGATGTCACACAGCTTGCGCTACAGAAGCCTGTTGGGTTCAAAAGAAATAAGTAATATAAGATTATATATAAAAATAACAAAAGAAATAAAAAATATATAGATACACAGTATATATTGTAAGGTAGCAGCTGGACAGTTTGTGGATGGGAGGTATGTGTCCCCGAGGTGCAAAGCCTCGGTTATGTAGGACCCGGCTCCAGCACACATAGTGCTCAGAGGTATTTTAATAGGCCCAAATTATGGTTACGGGTTTTATGAGCAGTTGGGTGGGATCAGCTGCTCACCTACAGTCCAGGTCTTGGAATGTCCGATTTAAGGCAGCTGGTGCTGTCTCACTTGTATCTGTGTGTGTGGAAGGAGAGGAGGCCTTGTATGTGCTGCTCAGACCCTGCTGGAATCTGAGTGAAGATTTACCATTTAAATGGCTGAGACCGTGCTTTGTATGGACTGGTTATTTTCCATTTTTGTTCTGTTGCATCTTTTTGTGCCCAGTAGAGGCTGTTTTATTTTGTTAACCAGACAGTTTATGGACATTTAATAAATCACCCATTTGTTTTAAACTGACGAACTGAATCCGTGTGTGAACTAGCGTCTACCACAGAGCCGATCCCTCACAATATGTACTGTATATATGTATATATATTCTTAATTCCATTTGTATTATCTACATATTTTTAGCTCATGACTCATCCCTTTAATTATTTATTGCCATATTAAAAGTGTACAACTTTAGTAGCAAATTGATTCCCGGTATAATAAATTCTAAACACAGCCAACCACATAACATATGAAATACATATAATTAAGTATTGGGATGAGATGGCAAGCTTGCCTGTTACCAATGACTTGTCTTGACACATCCAGTCTGGCTTCTTTAGGAAGTATGTTTCGGTAAAATAAACAAATCTGTTTTAATAAGTGATTGCATTCCTCATGAAATAACAATTCTGGAGCACCTTTTCTTAGAACCCTGTTTTGTGCTGTTCTGGTTATTCTTCCTAGTAAATTGAGGATTAAATGACAACTGGGTGTTACCGGTTGGGATGTCTCCCTCCACAGAATGACACTGTCCAATCAAAGCGGCTGGTGTCAAACTATATATTGGAGACTAGTCCAAAGATGCAGATCAATTCATTGCCGAGCTGTTAGTGTACTTAAAGTGAAGAATAGAAGGGTCCAGCTATCATAAATTACTCCACCTGCATCATAATCCCAGGAGTAGGATTGGTGTTACGTTCCGTTGTGAAGGCCTCTTCATGACATTGCCCACATGGTCTTCAGACCAATCTTCAGCTATCACAGCATTGAAGACAAAAGCGGGACTCACTGAAGAGAATAGACCTCCATTTCGTCCTCCCTTGCCATCTTGCTCTGCACCATGATCTCTTTTCAGAGTGGTGGCATGAGGTCAATGGAGCACTTGTAGCTGCACATCTAGCTCATTGGCCAATGTCGTGAAAACATCTTGTGATGGTTTTGCAATCATTGTTTGTAACCTTAGGCTAGGTACAGTACATCCAATTCCATCTTCAGTACAAAATGGATCAATCGTACAACAAGTGATGCAGTAATTTCTCCAAAGTGTCCAGGGAGCCATTTTTCAAAATGACACCTGGCCGCATGTTGCTCGTACTTCTAAGAGCAGCCTGCACAGCCTAAACATATTACTATGGCCTGCAGCATCTCTGGACTTATCTCCCATCGAGCACATCTTTAACGTCATTGGTTGGCAATTGCAAAGGAAGCTGACAGTAGCACTTCATGATGAACATGGTAGAACATTCCTCAGATAACTTAAATTTAGATGTTTTTAAAATTTTGTGCACCTCTTTTTATCATTTGCATATCATCAACATGTCTATCCATGCTATTATTTCCATAATTTCACGAATTTTCCTTCCTGGTGTTGTCAATGTTGTGGCGTGTATATACAGATACTGTATATGTCAGTCAGGAGAAAATACACACTCTATGAATTCTATGGTTTTGCATAATAAAAAGAAAAATCTTAAAATTCGATAAAAATATCAGATGAAGAACATCACATGATAAATTACACTATGTTATTATTTATTTAGCAAACACAAGGCCAATATTCAGAATCAGTGTGTGAAAAATTAAGTACACCCTTACTGCTTCCATAAGAATTAAGAGGGTATGTAGCCACCAGATGCTACTAATTACATGCTCTTTATTAATTGTCCATCAGCAAATGTGATCACCTTTATGAAGGCAGAACTTTGGGCATTTTGCTGATCTGGAATATTGAGATGCGTGTTAACACCATGCTAGTGAAGACGTCAGCAATGATCTTAGAGAAGTAATTGTTGCTACCCATCAATCTGCCAATCGTTATATGGTAATTTCTAAACAATTTAGAGTCCATCATTCTACAATGAGAAAAAATTATTCAGAAGTAGAGATGGGAGAATATATATTACTGAAATTTAAAAACCAAATCCACATTCTGGAGAATACGGATTTTTTTGTAATTCGCCCCCTACGAATTCAGCGGCCCACTGTGCCCACCATATTGCTGAACAGCAAAAGGTTAAAAAGAAAAAAAAATACTCAGCACAAATATATGAGGTTTTTTTTTTACTAGGCTATAATTATTATCATTGTTTTGTCAGGAATTTTATGAAATGTACCTGAAAGAAAGAAATGTAATAAGAAATTAAATCCCTAGTGCCGTTGCTCTGCTGGTCCCTGCCAGTCCTGCAGCTGATCACGTGTATGGCATGTTCCTGCAGTGATGGACTGCACTTCTCCCGTGAATGATGTATGGTACCTGATTGACTGCAGAACTCGTGGGAACAACTGAAGCAGCAGAACTGGAATGGAATGGATTTTAAATGTGAGTTATCAGTGACTAAGAGGACGATCAAAGTACATATTGTAAGTAGCTTAGTCATAAAAATTACAAGTTTTTTTACCATGTTTCCAATTATACAGTAGGATGTTAGTAATAATTGCATGAGCACTTTAATAGACTGTAAGCATGACATCTGCAGGCTCTGAGACAGTATTACACATTATTGAAAATAATAGACTCTAAACTATATAAGTAATAGGCACAATATACATATCTAAAAAATAACGGCAGAAATAAACTATTTGAACTGCATCTGTTGTCTACGGGTTCAAAACTGATCTAGTTTTTATTGGCACTTTTGTGTATGGAAGGAAAGTGATAAGAAAGCATGCAAAAATGGGAGTGAAAAGTGATGTTATTGCTTTAAAGTTCACAAAATGTCATAATTTTGTAGTAATTTTTTTCAGATGACAGTCATCAACATTTGCAGCTGACCTGAATCCAATAGAAAATGTATGGAAGGTAGTAAAGCTGAGAGTTCATAGAAGGATCCCACAGAACCTTCAGGATTTGAAGAGTGTTTGTGTGGAAGAATGAGCCAAAATCACACCTGAGCAATGTATGCGACTAGTTTCTCCATACAGGAGGCGTCTTGATGCTGTCATCACCAGCTAAGGATTTTATACGAAGTATTAATTACGTTTCAATAAGTGTGTTCAATACTTTTCTCCTGTGTCATTTCTCGTTACTACACATAAGTTACCGTAATTTATGGACATCTACAGTTTGATTTCTTTGCTTATGTGGATTGGATGGGTTAGTACCGACATCTGGCGAGAATTTTATGCCAATAGCACCTTTAGAAATATATTTACTTAGAAAATTAGTGATTTTTCAATTTTATTCTCTTTTTTTTACATCATATTGTATCATCCCGGAGAAACCATAATTGTGAGAAATGTGTTCTCACCTTTTTAGCAGCTTTCAGCTATTGAAGTTTTTAATGTGAACATTAGCCACAAGTCATTTATGTTCATGCCTCCATGTCAAAATACAATAACCCAACTCATCATCTAGATGTTTCTTATAAGTGTAAAATATCTTGTATACTACGAGTACTTTTAAAGGGAACCTATCATGTTGAATAATGCTGTTAACCTGCAGATTTATATCTGCTTATTACTAACATTAGAAATGTGCAAAGTCGCCTGACTGAATGTGCAGTACTCTGGAGAAAATGAAATTTATTCCTCCAGGGCTTTCAATCATAGAGGCGTGTTGGCATGCTCTGGAATGATGCTCTGCAAAGTAAGGCTATGTTCACACACGTTGTGTTTTGCTGCGTATTTTGCAGCAGATTTTTATTAAAATTTTCAGCTGCGTTTTGCAGTACCAGCAAAGTCTATGAGAAACCAGAATTCTCTGTTCACACATGTTGCTTTCTGTTTGCTGTGTATTTTTTGCCTTAGTTGTGTTTTTAGAAAATAGAGCATGTCACTTCTTTCAGCGTTTTTGCGGCGTTTTTTCACCCATAGGAAGTAATGGGTGGTGAAAAAAACGCTGCAAAAACACAGCAAAAAACGCACCTGCGTTTTTTCAGCTTTTTTACAGCATTTTTGATGGCAAAATAGAATGGGATTCTTTTTTTCACAGGACTTTATGTACATGACTAAATTGAGACAGAAGGACAGTGAAAAAAAACACTGCAAAAATGCATCAAAAACGCATAAAAAAGGCAGGAAAATCTGCATTTTTGACGCAGCTGTTTTCCTGCCAGAGAAAAGTTGTCAGCAGATTTGCAGCAGATTTAGCTGCAGAAAAAAACACAACGTGTGTGAACATAGCCTTAGCGGTTGGTCAAAGTGCATGGATGCTTTAGAGCCGCTGCTCTTAGTGTTGTGGGCAGACACTGCAGCAGCACCGACAAGCCTGTATGACTGGAAGCTGGAGGCTCCCACGAGGAATAAAGTTCATTTTATCCCGGGTGGCGCATTTTCAGTATGACGGCTAGGCACCTTTCTAGCTCTATTAATCTGCAGATTAACCCCATATCCGCAGGATAATAGCATTATACAACATGACAGCTTCCATTTAATGATAGTGCCAACTGAGATTGAATCCTGAGTTTATTGATATAAGATATTTTTCACAATATATTAAAATAATCTAAATGTAATGTTTGCTTGTCTGTGTGGGTCTACAACAGTGGTGAACAGCCTTGTATTGTGGGGGTTTAAATATACACAAACGCACTAAAGAAGAAATCTGCCTAAGTGACAAAACATTTGTGTTAAATGGCGCACACAGTCCCGCTGCTGAAATCAGAAGCTTTTGTGCACAACCCAGGTAAAGGTTTTATTTGCATCTCCATGAGCACAAGAGCAGGATATCTGTTACTGTCCTAGATTTCAGGACATGATAGGCATAGTTTATACAAACTACTACAGAACAAAACAAAAAGCTGCAACCCAAGACAAAGTACTGAACACAACTGCTTACTAATGTCTGAGAATAGTACTTGTTGTTACACAGCAAAGTTTGCAAATAGGCTCTTCAGAGACGAAGACGACTTGACCTCTGCCGCCACTAATTGGATGTGGCAATCCTAAAAGTTAATATCAATCCTTTAACGAGCCTTGCCACATGACTTAGGATAAGAAGCTCTATTTGCAGACGTGTTTCGGGGTGTTTTCTCCTCATCAGTGCAAAGAAGGAGATTTGATTTGGCTAGGTGAGAGCCCTCTGACTGGAGGTCTAAGGGGGAATGTTTTTCCTTGTGGAGAATGCTAAGGTGGCAAAATGAAACTTAAAGGCCATGCAATGCTATCAGGAAAATTAAATATGAAAATAGCCTTTTTAGGAAGAGGAAAGGAACTCTAGCACCAATAATGGGTAAGACCATAAAGTCCTCTATGTTGATGGAACAGCTCTCATGGATTACGGGTGTTAAAAGGTAGTATATGCTGTATTTGCTCACCAGTGGCTTAATCAGAAGGCTTTTTATGCCTTCTAACCTAGTGGACAATTATTCTTTCCCTGGTAATCTTAACAAATTTTCCTAAAAAAAATTGATTCATAGCGAATATATTTGCATGAATTGCATGGAAAATATGTGTAGAACTCACAGCTTTTTAATGTCCATATGACTTCAATTTATCTGACTATAGGAAAATGGATGGTAACTAGAGGTAACCAACATTACATTTAATGACACACTGCAGTATCAGACTTTTTAGGGTACCTAAATTGTATAAACGATCTAAAAATTATCCTTTGTTGGGGGGGGGATAATGCATGCATTGCTGTTGTTTATAGACAGGTGGTGAAAACAGAAGAGGCTGGAGCCTTTTAACATGGTTGAGTACAACAATTACACCTGTTTGACAAGTATGAAGAGAATAGCACGTTGCTAAATGAAGATGTGAAACTTTTTCTTAAGCCATCCAAAAATTATCCCTTTACTTATGGAGACAAAAGAGGTGTATTGTACAGTTTTGAATATAAAGAAGTAATAGAAATGAAAAAAAAAGTATCCCTATTTTTGGGGTCTGCAACTGGTTTGCTATAACAAAATGATTTGGCAATTACTAAGACTTTTTATCATGCAGTTTAAAAATCATTCCCTTTTTAATGGAGACAAAATGTTTTGAACATGAAGAGTTTATGGATTGTTGTCATCAAGCCGTTTAAAAAAATTAGCCCTATTTTGAGTGATGTTTCATGAGAGTACAAAAACATGAGTGTACTAGTACTATAAAACACAGAAAACACAGTGGGCAGTCAGAAGGGGTGTGACTGTGACGCGCCCCCTGGGCCTGTGTTGTGCAGGGGAACCCGGAACCGGGCCTGTTGTAGAATGCTGGGGGTTGTAGTCTCCGTGTGGCGGTGACCCGGTCCGTGCCCAGGGTGGTCAAACCAGTGGCAGTCTTAATGTATAGCAAATGTCCGACTACGCCACCCGTGGATTGCGGTCAGTGGGGACCGCCGCTGCGCTGCCGACCGCTGAGGCTGATGTTGTTTGCGCAGCCGAGTATGGGATAACTCCCCACGGGAGAAGTATTGCCTCAGGGCAGCTAATGTGAGAGATGATGGGAGTGATGGTGTGAGGGTCCCAGTGCTAATGGTGCTGGTGCGGCAAGGAATCACAGAGACGTGAGGTGCAGTTCAGGGTCTTTACTGATGGTACAAGGCAGACCCTCCCGGGAGTACTGGCTAGTATAAGGGCCTGGACAGTCTGCGAGCAAGCAGGAGTTCCCCTGGCCAGGTGGAGTTGTAGGCCTCCCCGTTTATCTGCACTCTTCCTGGCTACCTTGCTGTCAGCGGTTACAAGTAGCCCACGTCCCTGAGTATACCGTGTGGTGCTCACCCGTATGGCTGGTGACTTGGGGCCTTCTGTTAGCCTCCGCTCCTGGATGGCGGCGCTGGTCCCTTCTTTGTGACTGAGCCTCCGGGCTTCTATGGCCAGAGGACCTGGAATCCCCTGCCGGCTGGTTTCTGCTGCTGGGTATATATCAGTCCCCACAGCCTCGGACTCCTGTGTCCGGTTTTAGTAACTTCAGCCAGGGCGAGCTATATCTCTGCTCACAGCCCCTGGCCTTCTGCCTCTGCTCCTACAGAGCTCCTGATGTATCTTTTCCTGAGTCTGGAACTTTACTCCAGGCTTTGACTGACTCAATCCCGCCCCAGACCCAGTTTATAAGGGCAGATTCCTCCCCTCCCAGGTCTGGGCGGGCAGTGTTGCATGCTTAGGGCTCCTGACCAGAGAAACCTCCCACTTGCTCTCAGACATAATATCTCTATTACTGTGGCAACCAGACCCCTGGGGTGTCACAACTGGAGTGACTGTGCAGTGGCTGCGGCTGAAGTAGCCGTCTGTAGTTTCTGGCAGGCAAAAGCACCGTCTGTGATTTTTTTTTTCCGCTGAAGCTCACACCTATGCGTATGCAAGCCGCAAACACTCCTCGGCGTCCTCACTTCAGTACAGTGCAACAGAGAACGCGGGTCCATTGTCAGACTGGGGTATGTGGGGTCCACAGGAGGAATTGACCCTAGGGGCCCACCCTACAACTATATCCCAATACCTGTTAGCCGTTATCCCCGTTATAGCGGAGCATCGACTGTAAAACAAAGGAGGCTCCTGCACATCAACGGTGCACACACCATAAATGGGATGTACTGTACAATTATGGTAGTTTGCATTAAAGGGTTTCTTTGGTTAAAACACACTGATCCATGGGCTCCACAGGATAGGTGATAACTAGTGTTGAGCGAGCATGCTCGACACTACTCGTTACTCGCCCGAGCATCACGCTACTCGGGATGTTCGGCAAGCACCGAGCATTTCCGGGTTACTCGGGCGGGAGCTCGGGTCTCCGCCCTGCACGTTTGGCGCTCTTTACAGAGCCAATGAACATGCAGGGATTGCCAGCCAGTCACTGTAATGCCGCAGCCATGTTGTTTGTGGGCATTACAGTGATTGGCTGGCCGCACAGCGTCACCTCGAGTATTTAAAACCGGGTGCCGCCATCTTGTACACAGTCGCTCCGGATCAGACGGTGTAGGGAGAGTGCTGCTGAGTTAGGGAGAGATATATAGTGCGAAATAGGTAGTGTAGGGTCTCTAAAGCCTGCCAAATCAAACAAACAGTCCTTCTCAGGACTAATATCCATCCCAGATATCAGGCAGGCAGGCTGTATAGGAGACGCAGTGGTTATACCAACAAACGCTGCATTACAGTCCTGTGTGCTCCTGTTGGTCAAATTGCTAGACTTATCACCCCGGTCTCAGGGGCCAGGAAAAATTTTTTTTTTTCATCTAAATCCTGTATTTTTTTTTTCCTCAGTCAGACTGTCCAAACACGCGTCTTATTAACCTTTTGGTATCCCCCCCCCCCCCAAAAAAAAAAAAATTGAGCGTGTCTGTGACTGTTCAGGCACCAATATATCTGTTTAAAAGAGTCTGGTGTAGGTCAGAAAAATAGGTTTTGCAGTTCCATGGGTCAAATCTCTGTATTATCCTGCTTTTGGCATTTTTGGCCGTAAAAAAAGCTGTAATAGTGTCTCCCTGACTGGTCAGACACCAATATATCTGTTTAAAAGAGTCTGGTGTACACCACATAACTATAACTGTGGTTTTGCAGTTCCACGGGTCAAATCTCTGTATTATCCTGCTTTTGGCATTTTTGGCCGGAAAAAGAAACTGTAATAGTGTCTCCCTGACTGGTCAGACACCAATATATCTGTTTAAAAGAGTCTGGCGTACGCCACATAACTATAACTGTGGTTTTGCAGTTCCACGGGTAAAATCTCTGTATTATCCTGCTTTTGGCATTTTTTGCTGTACAAAAAAACCGTAATAGTGTCTCCCTGACTGGTCAGACACCAATATATCTGTTTAAAAGATTCTGGTGTACGCCACATAACTATAACTGTGGTTTTGCAGTTCCACGGGTCAAATCTCTGTATTATCCTGCTTTTGGCATTTTTTGCCGTAAAAAAAAACAGTAATAGTGTCTCCCTGACTGTTCAGACACAAATATATCTGTTTGAAAGAGTCTGGTGTACGCCACATAACTATAACTGTGGTTTTGCAGTTCCACGGTTCTAATCTCCTTTTTATTACCCTTTTTCTATTGATAGTGCAAGTGTAAGCTATTTTATTCATTTACAATGGGCAAGGCGCGTGGCAAGGGACGTGGAACTGGACGTTCTGGTGATGGTGCGTGGCCAAGGTGACGGGGCCGTGGCCAAGGTGAAAATGCGCCACAACCAACAGCCACATCTTCTCGCTCCCACTTCTTGACCGAATTACTAGGGAAGCACACTACAACACCAGTATTGCGAACTGATCAGTGTGAACAGGTTATTAATTGGATAGCAGATAATACTTCCAGTTACCTGGGCACCACCACCTCCGGTCTGTCTTCCACACGGTCAAATCTTAGTAGCCGTGAGTCTCGACCGCATACTCCTCCTCACCCTAATGCTCCTTCCTCCCACCATGCCGAGTGTCGTCAGACAGCAACTGATCCCACATTTGGACACTCTGAAGAGCTGTTCACTGGTCCATTTCCATATTTGTGCCCCTCACCTGCTCCGCTTGAAGTGGTGGAAGAGGAGATCCCATGTAGCGATGCCCAAATATTTGAACACCCACGGCCAGAGGAAATCGACGCTGGCAATTTGTTACAAGAGGTGGACGATGACGAGACACAATTGCCAGGAAGTGAGGAGGAGGATCGTGGTGCGCAAGTAGAAGAGGAGGAGGTGGTGGATGATCTAGTAACTGACCCAACGTGGCAGGAGGACACACAGAGCAAGGCCAGCAGCACACAGGGGGAGGGAGGCAGAGTACCCCAACAGGCAGGAAGAAGCAGTGTGGTGGCCGCACACAGAAGGCGGGCAACCGTTCCCTGTAACACCAACACGAGGGACGTTGCCATTACAACCTGTAGGTCTTCCAGAGTCTGGAATTTTTTTAAAGACTCTGCTGATAACCCCAAAAAGGCCATTTGTACCACCTGCCATGCCAGCATCAGCAGGGGTGACAAAACTACCAGCCTGACCACCACCAGCATGATCAGGCACATGGCAGCAAAGCACCCGACTTTGTGGGGCGAACCCCAGGGTCCACGACCAGTGTCAGTGGGTGTCACCACTGCTTCTTCTGCTGTTGTGCATGTAAGAGAACCCCCTGTTGTGCGTGCAAGGCAATCCCCTGTCCATACTGCATGCAAAGATGCCCCCTCCTCTCAGTCTTCACTTGTTATGGCAGTTTCTCAAGAAACAGCATCAACGTCCTCATCCCACTGCAGCGTTCAATTGTCCATATCCCAGAGCTTTGAAAGAAAGCGGAAATTCGCAGCCAACGCCCCACAGGCCACAGTCCTAAATTCGCACATTTCACGACTGCTTGCGTTGGAAATGCTGCCTTTAAGGCTGATGGAGACAGAATCCTTCCGCAACCTTATGGCGGTGGCCATCCCTCGGTACTCGGTCCCCAGCCGACACTATTTTGCCCGGTGTGCCATCCCCGCACTACACAAGCACGTGTCCCAAAACATCTGCCGTGCCCTCAACAACGCAGTTACTGGGAGAGTCCACCTGACAACGGACACGTGGACAAGTGCTTGTGGACAGGGACAGTACATCTCCCTGACGGCACACTGGATAAACATAGTGGAAGCCGGGACCCAGCCGGACCTTGGGACGGAACACATCCTCCCCACACCGACGATTGCGGGCCCTATGTCAGTCAGAGTTGCCCCCACATTGTACAGCTCCTGCGCATCATCCTCCTCCTCCTCCTCATGCTCAGCCTCCATCTCAGATATCACAACATCAGTTACAAGCTGAAAGCACTGCAGTACAGCCTGCCTGCTGAAACTCATAAGCTTAGGTGATAAATCTCACACTGTTTGTGAGTTGTGGACAGCTGTGAAAGAGCAGGCAGATCTGTTGGCTGAGACCGCTGAACCTACATCCAGGCATGGTCGTGTGTGACAATGGCCGTAACTTGGTGGCGGCTCTGAGGCGAGGCGAGATCACACACGTACCATGCCTGGCTCATGTGCTTAACCTCGTGGTTCAGCGGTTTCTTAAATCGTACCCTGAGTTGCCAGATCTGCTCGTCAAAGTACGCCGCCTGTCAGCTCATTTTCACAAGTCAGCTACAGCTTCCACCGCCCTTGCTGTGTTGCAGCAGCGTTTGCAGCTTGCGGCACACCGACTGGTGTGTGATGTCCCCACACGTTGGAACTCTACCCTCCACATGTTGCAAAGGATTTGTGAGCAGAAGAGAGCAGTTGTGGAGTACCAGCTGCAACAAGGCCGTCGATATTCAGGTCAGACTCCACACATAAGACCTCAGGAGTGGACCTGGATGTCTGACATATGTACCATCCTGACAAACTTTGAGGAGTCCACCAAGATGGTGAGTGGCGATGACGCCATCATTAGCGTCAGCATCCCACTTGTCTGTCTTTCTGCAGAGAATTAAAGAGGAGGCATTGCAGACAGAATATGATGAGATGGATCAAGAAGCCGTAATGGGCGATTACACACAGCCCAGCCTCATCTCATCCCAACGTGCATTGGGGGACAATGAGGGAGGAGAGGAGGAGGAGGAGGAGGAAGAACAGGAGCTGGTATCATGCGCTGTAGACGGTAGTACCTGTACAACTGTCATACTGTTGGTTAAGCGTGGGTGGCCTGAGGACAGGGGGGGGAGGAGGAGGAGAGCATGGTCAGTTGTCATCTTGGTGAGGACACGGAAGTCTTGCTCGTTACCAGTCTGGCACGCATAGCTGACTTTATGTTACGCTGCCTTAACCGTGACCCTCGCGTTGTCAAAATGTTGGGTGACAGTCATTACTGGTTGGTGACACTTTTAGACCCCCGCTACAAGGAGAACTTTCACTCTCTTATTCCTGAGGTGGAGAGGTCTACAAAAATGGGGCAGTACCAGAAGGCCCTTGCTGCAGAACTGTTAAAAAAATTCCTATCTGAACACGCTAGCGGCAGAGGTCACAGTACGTTGACCAACCAAGGCGTACAGGCGAGAGAGACGCAATTCCAATCCAGCAGAGGCAGGGGAACACTGTCAACATTCTGGGACAGTTTTCTGAGACCCGTCCAGCTTACAGGCCCTGAGGCGCGGGGTACTCTCACAAGGAGTGGAAAGTTTCAAAAGATGGTGAGGGAGTACCTTGCCGACCGTACCAGCGTCCTCCGTGATTCCTCTGTGCCTTTTAATTATTGGGTATCCAAGCTGGACACTTGGAATGAACTCGCTCTGTACGCCTTGGAGGTCCTGGCCTGCCCTGCCGCTAGCGTGTTATTGGAGCGTGTTTTTAGTGCTACTGGGGGAATTATAACTGATAAGCGCACTCGCCTGTCAACTGACATTGCTGACAAGCTGACCCTTATCAAAATGAGCAAGGACTGGATTGGGCCAGACTTCTTATCACCACCAAATGACAGCAGAGTAACATAAAGTCAAATCCACTGTGTTATTTCGGGAGGTGTATTGCCATGCACCGCTTCACACCCACACAAGGGTATACGCTTCCTCATTTCGGCTGTATTTTGCTCTTCTCCATATCCTCAGCCTCCACCACCACTATACTACCAGGGTGACCGTGGTCTGTGTTGCCAGCATTGCAAGTTCCTCCGTCCTAATTTTTGGCAGCTTTTGCTTGGAAGGCATAGGCAAAGACTATGGGAGACCCACTCCCCAATAATGGGAATAATGTTTTTAATATGCTGTACTGCATGGCTCTTGAAAGGGGCATTAAAACTATCTTGTTAAGCTACTGTGACCTCCACCACTCTTCCAAGGGTCATTAAAACTGTCTTGTTAAGTTACTGTGACCTCCATGTCTCTTCCAAGGGGCATTAAAACCATCTTGTTAAACCACTCTGAACTCCACGTCTCTTCCAAGGGGCATTAAAACCGTCTTGTTAAGCTACTGTGACCTCCACCACTCTGCCAAGGGGCATTAAAACCGTCTTGTTAAACCACTCTGAACTCCACAGCTCTTCCAAGGGGCATTAAAACTGTCTTTTTAAGCTACTGTGACCTCCACCACTCTTCCAAGGGGCATTAAAACTGTCTTATTAAGCTATTGTGACCTCCACCACTCTTCCAAGGGGCATTAAAACCGTCTTGTTAAGCTACTGTGACATCCACCACTCTTCCAAGGGGCATTAAAACCGTCTTGTTAAGCTACTGTGACCTCCACCACTCTTCCAAGGGGCATTAAAGCTGTCTTGTTAAGCTACTGTGACCTTCACCACTCTTCCAAGGGGCATTGATATTGTATTTTTATTCTACTGCGACCTCCACCACTCTTCCAAGGGGCATTAAAATTGTCTTGTTAAGCTACTGTGACCTCCACCACTCTTCCAAGGGGCATTAAAACCATCTTGCTAAGCTACTGTGACCTCCACCACTCTTCCAAGGGGCATTAAAACCGTCTTGTTAAACCACTGTGAACTCCACATCTCTTCCAAGGGGCATTAAAACCATCTTGTTAAGCTACTGTGACCTCCACCACTCTTCCAAGGGGCATTAAAATTGTCTTGTTAAGCTACTGTGACCTCCACCACTCTTCCAAGGGGCATTAAAACCGTCTTGTAAGGCTACTGTGACCTCCACCACTCTTCCAAGGGGCATTGATATTGTCTTTTTATGCCACTGCGACCTCCACCACTCTTCCAAGGGGCATTAAAACTGTCTTGTTAAACCACTCTGAACTCCACAGCTCTTCCAAGGGGCATTAAAACCGCCTTGTTAAGCTACTGTGACCTCCACCACTCTTCCAAGGGGCATTAAAACCGTCTTGTTAAGTTACTGTGACCTCCACCACTCTTCCAAGGGGCATTAAAACCATCTTGTTAAGCTTCTGTAACCTCCACCACTCTTCCAAGGGGCATTAAAACTGTCTAGTTAAGTTACTGTGACCTCCACGTCTCTTCCAAGGGGCATTAATACCGTCTTGTTAAACCACTCTGAACTCCACGTCTCTTCGAAGGGGCATTAAAACCGTCTTGTTAAGCTACTGTGACCTCCACCACTCTTCCAAGGGGCATTAAACCGTTTTGTTAAGCTACTGTGACCTCCACCACTTCTTCCAAGGGGCATTAAAACTGTCTTGTTAAGCTACTGTGACCTCCACCACTCTTCTAAGGGGCATTAAAACCATCTTGTTAAGCTACTGTGACCTCCACGTCTCTTCCAAGGGGCATTAAAAGCGTCTTGCTAAACCACTCTGAACTCCACAGCTCTTCCAAGGGGCATTGAAATGTTGTTTTTAATTAACTCTGACCTCCACGACTCTTCCAACGGGCATTGCATTTCCTCCTAATTTTAGTCAGCTTTTGCTTTTCAAAGCATAGGCGAACACTAAGGGAGACCCACTCCCCAATAATGGGTAGAAGGTTTTTAGCACGCTGTAATCCACATCAGTTTCAAGGGGCATTGCAGTTCCTCATAATTTTTGGAAAGCCTTCCATTCACTGCTTAGGCCAACAGTGTACAGGAGACTCAGTTGCTATAAATGGAAAAAAACGGTTTAATTAAGGCCCTCTGACCTCCATGTCACTTCCAAGGGGCATTAGAGTGCCTCGAAATTTTTGGTAGGCATTGCACTCACTGTATGCCCTATAACTGTGTAGCCGAACCGCTCCTTTTGGTACAGAAACATATCCTACAAGACATGTGTGGTTGACTGGCCTGATATTTATGTGAATGGTCCCTGTTCCTCCTGCTCTTTCTCCTTTGCCACCACCTCATCCATCATTCATCACCTGAAGCTTTGTTTTAACGGGAGTCATAGAACTGGGATAGTAGCAGGAAAACATCCAGCAATCCTCGGAGGAGGTAGGATATGCGCCAAAACGCTGACCACCTCAGGCCTAGCCGCTACTACATACATGTGCTTGCATTCCAAGGATCTGAAAGCTAAGGAGATGGATGGCCTCGTGATCATGAATAATTTACTCGTCGTGTAGGAGGCCGACCACTGCTGCTGTCTACCTTCTGAACTTTGTGTTGAAGCCTGATTGACCCAGGACCAGCAATCCTCTATGTCTGGAGGACGTGTTGCATCCCAGTGTCCATCTGTGTCCCGGCTTCCACAATATTAACCCAGTGTGACGGCGTCAGTCAGATGGGCCATCCCTGGCCACACTCACTTGTCCACGTGTTTGTGGTTAGGCTGTCCTTCAAATAGGGGCGGCTGGGGACCGTGTGTGGGCACCCGGCCGCGGGGCGGCTGGGCACCGAGTATGGACACCCGGCCGCCCCCTGGCGGCTGGGGACCAAGCGTGGACACTCGGCCGCCAGGCGGCTGGGGACTGAGTATGGATACCAGGCCGCCGACACAGCAATGACGTGGTGGCCAGATTCCGCCTCCACATGCCTAAATGGCCCAATTTCAAGTGCAAGCAAGCTAGCAGTATGGTATTGCAGCCTGGGGGTGGGTGGGTGGCAGGTTGCATACTTGCGCTTGCGTTGCAAGGAATGGGGGAGGTGCAATTGAACACTGCCCTGGGACAAGGATTTGCACGGGGATAGTTGCAAGTCTGCATCTTCTGATGCGGCAAGGATCACTTCTGATGGGCACACTTTTAGGCAGTGACCTGGGTGTCAGAGATGCTTCCAGGGGTCTTCCCCTTGCTGTTCCCATGTCTCTTCAGCACTGTATGCATGTGTCAGACAGCACATGGCCAGATAAGGTTGTAAAATGTTAAAATGACATTTCCCGGTGAATGCATTTGTCACGGTTGAAAGCAATACAAAAGTGCAAAAACGCATAAAAAATACTACTTGTGAACATAACCCAAGGTGTGGAGGAGTATTTTTGTTTTTGGTTATTTATTTTTTCTTATACACAAGTCTTTACCATGGAAAGGATGTTCCTTAACATATTTCACAGGAAAGCAGTTTCAGTTTAGTTTTTGAACGTTTTATTGTGAGCCCTGTAAGGCAGCGCTACTTATTATCCTGGGGGATACTCGCTTCGCTGCGTCAATTTAAAACACACCAGCCATATTTTTCGATATTTCTCAACTCAGCAGTTTATTAACTCCATAAACTGCTGATCACTCAGTCCATCTTAGTGGCTCACCGACACACTGATAAAGTCCACGAGCCCAAGTGGCAGACCGGCCCACTTGGCTCTAATTACAGCCTTCCGCAACGTAATACTAACACAATGTCCAGGTAAGTGTCCATAACACAAGAGTATTACCTTCGCCGGCTTCAGCTGTAACAGTCCTTTTCATACGCCACCACTGTGGCATTACGGCTTCCCACACGTGGTTTCCAGCCGTCACTCCCTTTAAGGTTTACTGGCGTATTACACATCTCATACCCAGGCTTCACCTTCCAGGATGCTTGTGTGGCACTCCGAGGCTTACTGGCATCCCCCACACTCTCACACAGGGATCCAGGCTTCACCTCCACCGGAGTCCACCAGGCCACTCCAGGCCTCACACGAGCGGTGTTCCCCCACACACACAGGGAACAGCCTCGTGCCTCTCACACGGTGCCCACACAGGAGCTCCCAACACTCAGGAACTCCTACACACCGGAACACACCCACACAGGAACACACAGGGTTTATATATACTGCAGCACACACACACACACACAGATAGGACCTTAACTGTGTGCATAAGGACCTGTGTGATGTCACGGTCATGTGACCAGTCAGTTAAAGGGGAAGGTACATGGTCATTCAAAACACACTGAACCTTTAAAGGGATGGTTGCTACATCACATATTCCCCCCTCTGTTCAAACTTGTGGGGTTGAACACATAATATACACAAACAGTCTATATCCCACAGTTCACACTGAGACCATGCACTTGACCCTTGCGTTGTCCAGCCCCTGGAACATTAGTCATTGACATTAGCCCACTCCTTAGGGACCTACCATCTGTCAATGTCATCGACTCCGTCAAGTCACATTTCTGGGTCGTAAACTTGTCAGACTTCCCCCGCTCCCAGCGGCTCCCCCGCTCCCAGCGGTCAGTCGTAACCTTGTCAGGTCTCCCCCGCTCCCAGCGGTCAGTTGAAACCCTACCAGGTCTCCCACGCTCCCAGCGGTCAATACAACAGTGTGACTCTACATAGTTCCATCCTCTATTGGGTCGATTGTATGGGCCACTCAAACCTGAGTCACTGGAGGTCTCACTACCTCCAAACCCACTTCCAGGACATCTTGAAAGGTCCCTAACCTCAGCTGTTCTGATATTTAGGGAGCCCTTTCTCTGTCTGGTCTCACACTTTCTAGACGGCTGCCATCTTCTGCTGCTCAGATGATGCTGTCTATCCACTCGCAGTCTAGCGAGATTCAACTTTTCCACCTCTCGCAGGTAGGTCACTTGGTACTCCACCAGCATGCTCATATCTGCAAGACTTTCTTCCGTTCCTACAGCGTAGAACGACACCATGCAGTCTTCATCCGGCATCCAGTCCCGACGATCATGTGGACTGCTTACTTTTACCACACCAGACTTTTTCACCATCATCTGCATGGCTCGGCCATTTCTCCCAATGAGCTCTCTCACCAGAACACGAGGCACCCGGATGACCTCTTCTCGCAGACTGTGAGCCTTTCTCATCAGCTCCAGTTGTCTAGCGGCTTGCTCCGTCTTCAACCGGAGAAACCGCTTCGTGCGAATACATCGCCAATGTATGTCACTCAGGATCGCCACCCTCTTCACCGTGACTTCGGTTGTGGACAGGACCACCAGCTGTTTAGCTTCTGAGGTCGAGTACACCTTACAGGCTCCCACGGCCTTCTTAAACTCCTCATGCACGAACTCACGGGTGCTTTCTTCCCTCAAGTCCTCGGGTACATCTACGAGGCACTTGTATCGAGACGTTTCGGTCTCACCAGTGGTTTCCAGACGATCAACCAACTCAGGTTTCAGGGACAACTGACTTCCAGCTTCTTCACCCTGGATGCTTCCCCTGAGCTGACTCACAGCTACAACTTCACAACTTTTCGTCTTGACCACCTCCACTTCACCTTTATCTTCCAACACCATACTCTTAGCTCTCCTCAGGTCCACCTTCTCATGGTCTAAGGGAGTAAGTGCAACTTGTTTGCCTTTTCCCTCCTCCAAGGAGACCTCGTTCACCACGTGACACTTTGCTAGGCGACCTTTGAGCTCTAAAACTTCTCCTTCCAGCTCAGTTACTCGCCTCTCAGCAGTCCATCTCTGAAGCTCTTCCTGCTTCAACTGCTCTTCAAGCAGCAGAGCTCTCTCAGACCTCTCCGTCTCCAATGCGCCCACTCGGCTCTCAATAGCCAGTCTCTCACGCTTCTCTTGCGTCCACTGGGCTTGTAGCAACTCATTGAGCTGCTTGATCTCGGCTCCGACATCCACCGAATCCTCCGAGCCCACATCACTCGAGGAGATATCTGCTTCATACCTCCCATCACCAGCGGTCAACTCCTGGCCCTGGTCTGTGGCTTTTCCGATGGACTCCTCCATCTTCTCTCACTCAGCTTCCATCTTGCTGACTGTTTCCTTAAGGTACGTCTCCGCCTTCTGGAGAGTATCACAGGACATCTGTAGCTCCTTCACCTGAGCTTCTAGATCTAGGGTCTTTCCCCGGAGATCATCATTCTCCTCACGGATATCTTGCAGAGTGGTCTCAACCACTTGGCGCACTTGCTCTGCACCCGCCTTATCCTCCTCTAGTTTTCCTTTCACCTTGAGGAGATCCTCATAATCTCTCTTACTCTGTTGCAGTTCCCTACTGCGTTCACCACACTCCTTCTTGGAGTCACACAGCTCCTGGTTGAGCTGTTTGCGCAGTCGTTCTAGGATTTGTTCACGTCCAGAAACTCCATCCTGCCGTGCCTCCTTCTCAAGCTTCAATTGCAAAACCTCTTCCTTGATTTTGCGGCGGTCCTCCTTAATTGCGTGGAACATCTCCTTCCACTGGACAACTTCCTTGTTGCTTCCTTTTAGATCTCGCTGTAAGTTCTTCACAACCTGGTATACCCTCTGCCGTTCAGACTCCAGGCTCCGCTGGTCTGAGGACACGTTCTCCAGGTCCGTCACCTCCTCTTTTGCCTCTGCTCCGGTCCCAACCGGCCCTTCAAACGCTCATTAGCTCCAGACACCTCTGTTGCTTTGCTCACAGCCATCACGGCACACTGTTCACACTTGAACTTCACCGCTCTCCCCGAAAAAATTTTCGTGGCCCCGCCGAGCCACCGCAGAACAGGACTTGAGTGCGATGTCAATCTTCGCAACCCCGCCGAGTTGCAGCAAGATGCTTTGAACTTCGTGAGCCCCGCCGAGCCACAGCAAACCAGGTTTGAGTGCGACGCCAATCTTCGCAACCCCGCCGAGTTGCAGCCAGATGCTTTACCACACTCGTCGACCTGTGTCGTTGCCGCTAGCAACCGGACTGCAGTTGCCCCTAGCAACCAGACTGCAGCTGCCCCTAGCAACCAGACTGCAGCTGCCCCTAGCAACCAGACTGCAGCTGCCCGCACTCTCAAACCACATGTAAGGCAGCGCTACTTATTATCCTGGGGGATACTCACTTCGCTGCGTCAATTTAAAACACACCAGCCATATTTTTCGGTATTTCTCAACTCAGCAGTTTATTAACTCCATAAACTGCTGATCACTCAGTCCATCTTAGTGGCTCACCGACACACTGATAAAGTCCACGAGCCCAAGTGGCAGACCGGCCCACTTGGCTCTAATTACAGCCTTCCGCAAGGTAATACTAACACAATGTCCAGGTAAGTGTCCATAACACAAGAGTATTACCTTCGCCGGCTTCAGCTGTAACAGTCCTTTTCATACGCCACCACTGTGGCATTACGGCTTCCCACACGTGGTCTCCAGCCGTCACTCCCTTTAAGGTTTACTGGCGTATTACACATCTCATACCCAGGCTTCACCTTCCAGGACGCTTGTGTGGCACTCCGAGGCTTACTGGCATCCCCTACACTCTCACACAGGGATCCAGGCTTCACCTCCACCGGAGTCCACCAGGCCAATCCAGGCCTCACACGAGCGGTGTTCCCCCACACACACAGGGAACAGCCTCGTGCCTCTCACACGGTGCCCACACAGGAGCTCCCAACACCCAGGAACTCCTACACACCGGAACACACCCACACAGGAACACACAGGGTTTATATATACTGCAGCACACACACCCACAGATAGGACCTTAACTGTGTGCATAAGGACCTGTGTGATGTCACGGTCATGTGACCAGTCAGTTAAAGGGGAAGGTACATGGTCATTCAAAACACACTGAACCATTAAAGGGATGTCTGCTACATCACAGCCCGTAAAAGTGGCTTAATACCTCTGACCACGTTGTTCACAGCAGTGACCTGGGGGTCAGAAATGCTTCCTGGGGCGATCCCCATGCTGTCCCTATGTCATTTGAGCACTGTCACTATCGTTGTGGGCATTTTTTAGGCTTTCTACAGACTGCCGGGGGTGCCGCCGCAAAAATGCTCGGGTCTCCCATAGACTAACATTGGGCTCGATGCTCGGGTCGAGCACCCGAGTATCACGGTGAGCTCGGCCCGAGCTTCGAGCACCCGAGCATTTTAGTGCACGCTCAACACTACTAATGAGCAATATAATAAGGATAAAGTTTACAGCAAGTTTTTTTAGGCTTATATACCACCGAAATATACTCCAGACTACGCAATAGTCTATTCATGAGCAATATAATAAAGATAAAGTTTTCAACAAGTTTTTTTAGTGTTATATACGACCGAAATGCACTCCAGACTACGGAGTAGTCTATTCATGAGCAATATAATAAGGATAAAGTTTCGAACAAGTTTTTTTAGGGTCAGATAGCACTGAAATGTACTTCAGACTATGGAACAGTCTAGTCATGAGCAATATAAAAAGGCTAAAGTGTTGACCCAGTTTTTTGAGGTTTAGTTAGCACCGAAATGTACTCCAGACCACGGAATAGTCTATACATGAGCAACAAATATGCATAAAGTTTTGAACAAGTTTTTTTAGGGTTAGATAGCACTTAAATGTACTACAGACTACGGAATAGTCTTTACATGAGTAATATAATAAGGATAAAGTTTTCAACAAGTTTTTTGAAGGTTATATACCAGCCAAATGTACCCCAGAACACAGAATGCTGTATGGCTGCAAAATGTAAGCCTGCAACATTTTTCAACGCTTTATTTTAGTTTTACAGATCACAGAAATGTACCCCAGACAATGAAATAGTGTATGGGCAAGAAACGTAAACAAGCCTAATTTTTTAGAAGCTTTTTTGGAGTGTTATATACCATAAAAATGTGACAGAAATCATGTAATACTCTATGGATGAGTAATATAATCCATTAATATTTGTCAAGACTTTTTGAAAGTTTTACATACCACTGTAGTGCAACAATAACCGTGTTAAACTGTACGGAGGAGTCATTGAATCCATAAAAAAATTTTGACATTAAAAACATTTTGAAAGTGTACTTGATGTACTTATACAGTCATAAAGGCTTTGCAGAAAGTGCAAAGCCAGACAAACATTATAAGGAGGGTCATCCATAGACCCCTGAAAGACAACTGGTGAGCCTTATTAAAATATTGAATATTAAAATCACTTTATGTGCTGCTGGCATCTGGTGATGTGGAAAAGCGTGGGATAATCCAAGCTTTGTTCATTTTTATGAAAGTGAGCCTGTCAGCATTCTCTGCTGACAGGCGAAAGCGCCAATGCTGAAAAGACATGGGAACAGCATAGGGAAGACCCCTGGAAGCATCTCTGACACCCAGGTCACTGCCTAAAAGTGTGCCCATCAGAAGTGATCCTTGCCGCATCAGAAGATGCAGACTTGCAACTATCCCCGTGCAAGTCCTTGTCCCAGGGCAGTGTTCAATTGTACCTCCCCCATTCCTTGCAATGCAAGCGCAAATATGCAGCCAACCAACCACCCACCCCCAGGCTGCAATACCATACTGCTAGCTTTCACTTGAAATGGGGCCTTTTAGTTTGGAGGAGGCCGAAGCTGGCCACTACCTCATGGCTGCTTCGGCAGCGAGGTATCCATACTCAGTCCCCAGCCGCCCGGCGGCCGGGTGTCCACGCTCGGTCCCCAGCCGCCAGGGGGCGGCCGGGTGTCCATAATCGGTCCCCAGCCGCCCTGCGTCCTGGTGTCCACACACGGTCCCTAGCCGCCTGGGGGCGTCCGGGTGTCCATAAATGGTCCCCAGCCGCCCCTATTTCTCCTGTTACCTTCCCACACACTTTTCTTAGCCTGGCCTGCTTTAAGGCAGCATTGGACGAGCCGACCAGAGAACCAGACTCCTCCTGTGGGCCCTGGCTTCTCCATCAGGGGAGTTGAGAGTGCCAAGGTGAGGAGCATGATGATGATAGAAGTTAGCATCTGCTTTGTTTTCTTGGAATGCAAGCACATGTATGTAGTAGCGGCTAGGCCTGAGTTGGTCAGCGTTTTGGGCGCATATCCTACCTCCTCCGAGGATTGCTGAATGTTTTCCTGCTACTATCCCAGTTCTATGACTCCCGTTAAAACAAAGCTTCAGGTGATGAATGATGGATGAGGTGGTGGCAAAGGAGAAAGAGCAGGAGGAACAGGGACCATTCACATCAATATCGGGCCAGTCAACCACACATGTCTTGCAGGATATGTTTCTGTACCAAAAGGAGCGGTGCAGCTACACAGTTATAGGGCATACAGTGAGTGCAATGCCTACCAAAAATTTAGAGACACTCCAATGCCCCTTGGAAGTGACATGGAGGTCAAAGGGCCTTAACTAAACCATTTTTTCCATTTATAGCAACTGGGTCTCCTGTGCACTGTTGGCCTAAGCAGTGAATGGAAGGCTTTCCAAAAATTATGAGGAACTGCAATGCCCCTTGAAACAGACGTGGATTACAGCGTACTAAAAACCTTCTACCCATTATTGGGGAGTGGGTCTCCCTTAGTGTTCGCCTATGCATTGAAAAGCAAAAGCTGACTAAAATTAGGAGGTAATGCAATGCTCGTTGGAAGAGTCGTAATGGTCGCAGTAGCTTAACAAGACGGTTTTAATGCCCCTTGGAAGAGACATGGAGGTCGCAGTAACTTAAGACGATTTTAATGCCCCTTGGAAAAGTGGTGGAGGTCACAGTAGCTCAACAAGACGGTTTTAATGCCCCTTGGAAAAGTGGTGGAGGTCGCAGTAGCTAAACAAAATGGTTTTAATGCCCCTTACAAGAGCCATACAGTACAGCATCTTAAAAACATTATTCCCATTATTGGGGAGTGGGTCTCCCATAGTCTTTGCTTATGCCTTCCAAGCAAAAGCTGCCAAAAATTAGGACAGAGGAACTTGCAATGCCCCTTACAAGAGCCATGAAGTACAGCATACTAAAAACATTATTCCCATTATTGGGGAGTGGCTCTCCCATAGTCTTTGCCTATGCCTTCCAAGCAAAAGCTTCCAAAAATTAGGATGGAGGAACTTGCAATGTCCCTTACAATAGCCATGCACTACAGCATATTACAAACATTATTCCCATTATTGGGGAGTGGGTTTCCCATAGTCTTTGCCTATGCCTTCCAAGCAAAAGCTGCCAAAAATTAGGAGGAAATGCAATGCCCGTTCAAAGAATCGTGGAGGTTAGAGTTAATTAAAAACAACATTTCAATGCCCCTTGGAAGAGCTGTGGAGTTCAGAGTGGTTTAACAAGACGCTTTTAATGCCCCTCGGAAGAGACTTGGAGGTCCCAGTAGCTTAACAAGACGGTTTTAATTCCCCTTGGAAAAGTGTTGGAGGTCACAGTAGCTTAACAAGACGGTTTTAATGCCCCTCGGAAGAGACGTGGAGGTCCCAGTAGCCTAACAAGACGGTTTTAATGCCCCTCGGAAGAGACGTGGAGGTCGCAGTAGCTTAAAAAGACGTTTTTTTGCCCCTTGGAAAAGTGGTGGAGGTCACAGTAGCTTAACAAGACGGTTTTAATGCCCCTTGGAAAAGTGGTGGAGGTCAAAGTAGCTTAACAAGACGGTTTTAATGCCCCTTGGAAAGGTGGTGGAGGTCACAGTAGCTTAACAAGACTGTTTAATGCCCCTTGGAAAAGTGGTGGAGGTCACAGTAGCTTAACAAGACGGTTTTAATGCCCTTTGGAAAAGTGGTGGAGGTCACAGTAGCTTAACAAGACGATTTAATGCCCCTCGGAAGAGACGTGGAGGTCCCAGTAGCTTAACGAGACGGTTTTAATGTCCATCAAAAGAAACGTGGAGGTCGCAGTAGCTTAACAAGACGGTTTTAATGCCCCTTGGAAAAGTGGTGGAGGTCACAGTAGCTTAACAAGACGGTTTTAATGCCCCTTGGAAAAGTGGTGGAGGTCAAAGTAGCTTAACAAGACGGTTTTAATGCCCCTTGGAAAGGTGGTGGAGGTCACAGTAGCTTAACAAGACTGTTTAATGCCCCTTGGAAAAGTGGTGGAGGTCACAGTAGCTTAACAAGACGGTTTTAATGCCCCTTGGAAAAGTGGTGGAGGTCACAGTAGCTTAACAAGACGATTTAATGCCCCTCGGAAGAGACGTGGAGGTCCCAGTAGCTTAACGAGACGGTTTTAATGTCCATCAAAAGAAACGTGGAGGTCGCAGTAGCTTAACAAGACGGTTTTAATGCCCCTTGGAAAAGTGGTGGAGGTCACAGTAGCTTAACAAGACGGTTTTAATGCCCCTCGGAAGAGACGTGGAGGTCGCAGTAGCTTAATAAGACGGTTTTAATGCCCCTTGGAAAAGTGGTGGAGGTTGCAATAGCTTAACAAGACGGTTTTAATGCCCTTTGGAAAAGTGGTGGAGGTCGCAGTAGCTTAACAAGACGGTTTTAATGCCTCTCGAAAGAGACGTGGAGGTCGCAGTAGCTTAACAAGACGATTTTAATGCCCCTTGGAAAAGTGGTGAAGGTCACAGTAGCTTAACAAGACGATTTTAATGCCCCTTGGAAAAGTGGTGGAGGTCGCAGTAGCTTAACAAGACGGTTTTAATGCCCCTCGGAAGAGACGTGGAGGTCCCAGTAGCTTAACAAGATGGTTTTAATGCCCCTCGGAAGAGACGTGGAGGTCGCAGTAGCTTAACAAGATGGTTTTAATGCCCCTTGGAAAAGTGGTGGAGGTCGCAGTAGCTTAACAAGATGATTTTAATGCTCCTTACAAGAGCCATACAGTACAGCATCTTAAAAATATTATTCCCATTATTGGGGAGTTGGTCTCCCACATTCTTTGCTTATGCCTTGCAAGCAAAAGCTGACAAAAATAAGGACGGAGGAACTTTCAGTAATGGCAACACGGACCACGGTCACCCTGGTGGTATAGTGGTGGTGGAGGCTGAGGATAAGGAGAAGACATAAAACAGCCGAAATGAGGAAGCGTATACCCATGTGTGGGTGTGAAGCGGTGCATGTGAATACACCTCCCGAAATAACACAGTGGATTTGACTTTGTTACTCTGCTGTCATTTGGTGTTGATGAGAAGTCTGGCCCAATCCAGCCCTTGTTCATTTTGATAAGGGTCAACTTGTCAGCATTGTCAGTTGACAGGCGAGTGCGCTTATCAGTTATAATTCCCCCAGCGACACTAAAAACACGCTCCGATAACACGCTAGCGGCAGGACAGGCCAGGACCTCCAAGGCGTACAAAGCGAGTTCATTCCAAGTGTCCAGCTTGGATACCCAATAATTAAAAGGCACAGAGGAATCACGGAGGACGCTGGTACGGTTGGCAAGGTACTCCCTCACCATCTTTAGAAACTTTCCACTCCTTGTGAGAGTACCCCGCGCCTCCGGGTCTGTCCAAAGGGATGGTCTGAGAAAACTGTCCCAGAACGTTGACTGTGTTCCCCTGCCTCTGCTGGATAGGAGTTGCGTCTCTCTCGCATGTACGCCTTGGTTGGACAACGAACTGTGACCTCTGCCGCTAGCGTGTTCAGATGGGAATTTTTTTAACAGTTCTGCAGCAAGGGCCTTCTGGTGCTGCCCCATTTTTGTAGACCTCTCCACCTCAGGAATAAGAGAGTGAAAGTTCTCCTTGTAGCGGGGGTCTAAAAGTGTCACCAGCCAGTAATGACTGTCACCCAACATTTTGACAACGTGAGGGTCACGGATAAGGCAGCGTAACATAAAGTCAGCCATGCGTGCCAGACTGGTAATGGGCAAGACTTCCGTGTCCTCACCAAGATGACAACTGACCATGCTCTCCTCCTCCTCCTCCTCCCCCCTGTCCTCAGGCCACGCACGCTGAACCGACGGTATGACAGTTGTACAGGTACTACCGTCTACAGCGCATGATACAAGCTCCTGTTCTTCCTCCTTCTCCTCCTCCTCCTCTCCCTCATTGTCCCCCAATGCACGTTGGGATGAGATGAGGCTGGACTGTGTGTAATAGACCGCTACGGCTTCTTGATCCATCTCATCATACTCTGGTTGCAATGCCTCCTCTTTAATTCTCTGCAGAGAGCGTTGCAAAAGACAGACAAGTGGAATGCTGACGCTAATGATGGCATCATCACCACTCACCATCTTGGTGGACTCCTCAAAGTTTGTCAAGATGGTACATATGTCAGACATCCAGGTCCACTCCTGAGGTCTTATGTGTGGTGTCTGACCTGAATATCGACGGCCTTGTTGCAGCTGGTACTCCACAACTGCTCTCTTCTGCTCACAAATCCTTTGCAACATGTGGCGGGTAGAGTTCCAACGTGTGGGGACATCACACACCAGTCGGTGTGACGGAAGCTGCAAACGCTGCTGCAACACAGCAAGGGCGGTGGAAGCTGTAGCCGACTTGCGAAAATGAGCTGACAGGCGGCGTACTTTGAGGAGCAGATCTGGCAACTCGGGGTACGATTTAAGAAACCGCTGAACCACGATGTTAAGCACATGAGCCAGGCATGGTAAGTGTGTGATCTCACCTCGCCTCAGAGCCGCCACCAGGTTACGGCCATTGTCACACACGTCCATGCCTGGATGTAGGTTCAGCGGTGTCAGCCACAGATCTGCCTGCTCTTTCACAGCTGTCCACAACTCACAAGCAGTGTGAGGTTTCTCACCTAAGCTTATGAGTTTCAGCACAGCCTGTTGCCGCTTTGCGGAGGCAATACTGCAGTGCTTCCAGCTTGTAACTGATGTGGTGATATCTGAGATGGAGGCTGAACATGAGGAGGAGGAGGAGGATGATGCGCAGGAGCTGTACACTGTGGGGGCAACTCTGATTGACATAGGGCCCGCAATCGTCGGTGTGGGGAGGATGTGTTCCGTCCCAAGGTCCGACTGGGTCCCGGCTTCCACTATGTTTACCCAGTGTGCCGTCAGGAAGATGTACCATCCCTGGCCACAAGCACTTGTCCACGTGTCCGTTGTCAGGTGGACTCTCCCAGTAACTGCGTTGTTGAGGGCACGGCAGATGTTTTGGGACACGTGCTTGTGTAGTGCCGGGATGGCACACCGGGCAAAATAGTATCGGCTGGGGACCGAGTACCGAGGGACGGCCACCGCCATAAGGTTGCGGAAGGATTCCGTCTCCACCAGCCTAAAGGCAGCATTTCCAACGCAAGCAGTCGTCAAATGTGCGAATTTAGGACTGTGGCCTGTGGGACGCAAGCTGCGAATTTCCGGTTTCGTTCAAAGGTCTGGGATATGGACAATTGAACGCAGCGGTGGAACGTGGACGTGGACGTTGATGCTGTTTCTTGAGAAACTGCCATAACAAGTGAAGACTGAGAGGAGGGGGCATCTTTGCATGCAGTATGGACAGAGGATTGCCTTGCACACACAACAGGGGGTTCTATTGCACGCACAACAGTGGAAGAAGCAGTGGTGACACCCGCTGACACTGGTCGTGGACCCTGGGGTTCGCCCCACAAAGTCGGGTGCTTTGCTGCCATGTGCCTGATCATGCTGGTGGTGGTCAGGCTGGTAGTTTTGTCACCCCTGCTGATGCTGGCATGGCAGGTGGTACAAATGGCCTTTTTGGGGTTATCAGCAAATTCTTTAAAAAAATTCCAGTCTCTGGAAGACCTACAGGTTGTACTGGCAACGTCCCTCGTGTTGGTGTTACGGGGAACTGTTGCCTGCCTACTGTGTGCGGCCACCACACTGCTTCTTCCTGCCTGTTGGGGTACTCTGCCTCCCTCACGTTGGATCAGTTACTAGATCATCCACCACCTCCTCCTCTTCCACTTGCGCACCACGATCCTCCTCCTCACTTCCTGGCAATTGTGTCTCGTCATCGTCCACCTCTTGTAACAAATTGCCAGCGTCGACTTCCTGTGGCCGTGGCTGTTCAAATATTTGGGCATCGCTACATGGGATCTCCTCTTCCACCACTTCAAGCGGAGCAGGTGAGGGACACAAATCTGGAAATGTACCAGTGAACAGCTCTTCAGAGTGTCCAAGTGTGGGATCAGTTGCTGTATGATGACACTCGGCATGGTGGGAGGAAGGAGCATCAGGGTGAGGAGGAGTATGCGGTCGAGACTCACGGCTACTTCCCTAGTAATTCGGTCCAGAAGTGGGAGCGAGAAGATGTGGCTGTTGGTTGTGGCACATTTTCACCTTGGCCACGGCCCCATCCTCTGCACGCACTATCACCAGAACGTCCAGTTCCACGTCCCTTGCCACGTGCCTTGCCCATTGTAAAGGAAGTAAGATAGCTTACAATCGCACTATCAATGGAAAAAGGGTAATAAAAAGTAGATTAGAACCGTGGAAGAGGAAAACCACAGTTCTATTTCTCTGGCCTACACCCGACTCTTTTAAACAATCTGAACAATCAGGGAGAAACTATTACTGTTTTTCTTTACGGAAAAAATACCAAAAGCTGAATAATAGAGATTTTTTACCGTGGAATGGCAAAACCACAGTTATTGTTTACTGGGGTATACCAGACAATTTTAAATAGATATATTTGCGGCTGAACAGTGAGCGACACACTCAAACTGTTTTTTTTTAGGTAAAAATGGCCCAAAAGTGGATAATACAGAGGTTTGAACCGTGGAACTGCAAAACCACACTTCTATTTCTCTGGCCTTCACCAGACTATTTTCAACAGATATATTTGTGTCTGAACAATCAGGAGACACTATTACTGTTTTTCTTTACGAAAAAAATACCAAAAGCTGGATAATAGAGATTTTTTTCCGTGGAACGGCAAAACCACAGTTATAATTTACTGGTGTATACCAGACTCTTTTAAACAGATATATTGGTGTCTGAACAATCAGGAGACACTATTACTGTTTTTCTTTACGGCAAAAAAATGCCAAAAGCAGGATAATACAGAGATTTGACCCATGAAACAGCAAAACCACAGTTATAATTTACTGGTGTATACTAGACTTTTTTAAATATATATATTTGCGGCTGAACAGTGAGCGACACACTCAAACTGTTTTTTTGTTTGGTACAAATGGCCCAAAAGTGGATAATACAGAGGTTTGAACCGTGGAACTGCAAAACCCCACTTCTGTTTCTCTGTCCTACACCAGACTATTTTAAACAGATATATTTGTGTCTGAACAATCAGGGAGACACTATTACAGTTTTTTTTTTACGGCAAAAAATGCCAAAAGCAGGATAATAGAGATTTTTTACCGTGGAACAGCAAAACCACAGTTATAATTTACTGGTGTATACCAGACTTTTTCAAATATATATATTTGTGGCTGAACAGTGAGCGACACACTCAAACTGTTTTTTTTTTAGGTACAAATGGCCCAAAAGTGGATATTACAGAGGTTTGAACCGTAGAACTGCAAAACCACACTTCTGTTTCTCTGTCCTACACCAGACTATTTAAAATAGATATATTTGTGTCTGAACTGTCACAGACACAATTTTTTTTTTGGGGGGGGGGGGGGACACCAAAAGGTTAATAAGACAGGTATTTCTACAGTGTGCAGGAGGAAAAAAAAAGAGGATTTAGATGAAAAGAAAAGGATTTTTCCTGGCCCCCCAGGACCTGGAGCTAAGTCCAGAAATTTCAGCAACAGGAGCACACAGGACTGTATGCAGCGTTTGCTGGTATAACCACTGAGTCTCCTATACAGCCTGCCTGCCTGCCTGCCTGATATATGGGATGGATATTAGTCCTGAGAAGGACTGTTTGTTTGATTTGACAGCCTTTGCAGACCCTACACTAACTATTTCGCAGTATAAATCTCTCCCTAGCTCAGCAGCGCTTTCCCTACACTAGCTGATCCGGAGCGACTGTGTCCAAGATGGCGGCGCCCGGTTTTAAATACTCGAGGTGACGCTGTGCTGCCAGCCAATCAATGTAATGCCCACAACCAACAACATGGCTGCGGCATTACAGTGACTGGCTGGCAATCCCTGCATGTTCATTGGCTCTGTAAAGAGCGGCAAACATGCAGGGCTGAGACCCAAGCTCCCGCCCGAGTAACCCGGAAATGCTCGGTGCTCGCCGAACATCCCGAGTAGCGTGATGCTCAGGCGAGTACCGAGCAGTGTCGAGCATGTTCGCTCAACACTAGTCACATATATATAGAGTCATTACAAACAGAGTGATCTATTTCAAGTGTTTATTTCTGTTAATGTTGATGATTATGGATTACAGCCAATGAAAACACAAAAGTCATTATTTCAGTAAATTAGAATACTTTATAACAATAGCTTGAAAAATGTTTTTAAAATCCGAAATGATGGCCTACTGAAATGTATGTTCAGTAATTGCACTCAATACTTGGTCGGGGCTCCTTTTGCATCAATTACTGCATCAATGCGGCAACGTGGCATGGAGGTGATCAGCCTGTGGCACTGCTGAGGTGTTATGGAAACCCAAGTTGCTTTGATAGCAGCCTTCAGCTTGTCTGCATTGTTGGGTCTGGTGTCTCTCATCTTCCTCTTGACAATACCCCATAGTTTCTCTATGGGGTTAAGGTCAGGGGAGTTTGCTGGCCAATCAAGCACAGTGATACTGTTGTTTTTAAACCAGGTATTGGTACTTTGGCAGTGTGGACAGGTGTCAAGTCCTGCTGGAGAATGAAATTTCCATCTCCAAAAAGCTTGTCGGCAGAGGGAAGCATGAAGTGTTCTAAAATTTCCTGAAAACAACACCTTGGACCAGTGAGCAACAGTCTTTTTCTCTTTGGCCCAGGTAAGACGCTTGTGGCGTTGTTTATTGGTCATGAGTGGCTTGACACAAGGAATGCGACACTTGTAGCCCATGTTCTGGATACGTCTCTGTCTGGTGGCTCTTGAAGCATTGATTCCAGCAGCAGTCCAATTTTTGAATGGCCTTTTCTTAACAATCCTTTCAAGGTTGCGGTTATCCCGGTTGCTTGTGCACCTTTTTCTACCACACTTTTTCCTTCCACTCGACTCTCCATTAATATGCTTGGATACAGCACTCTGTGAACAGCCTGCTTCTTTAGCAATGACCTTTTGTGGATTACCTTCCTTGTGGAGTGTGTCAATGACTGCCTTCTGGACATCTGTCAAGTCAGCAGTAGTGTTGAGCGAGTATGTTCTATTAACCCTTTCGCCGAGCATGCGCTGGTCGAGCTCTGAGTATTTATAGCTGCTCGGTGATATGGTTGAATCTCTCCCGTGTGCATGATTTGCAACTGTTTGACAGTTTTATTACATGTGAGGAATGTCTACTTTGAAGAACCTAGAATATAAGACATATTTTCAGTTGTTTCACACTTTTTTGTTAAATATATAATTCCACATGTGTTAATTCATAGTTTTGATGCCTTCAGTGTGAATGTACAATTTTCATAGTCATGAAAATGCAGAAAAGTCTTTAAATGAGGTGTGTCCAAACTTTTGGTCTGTACTGTACTTTGAATAGAGGGGCTGTGGGGCCATCATACTGTGTATTGGGAGGCTGTGTGGCCATCATACTGGGGGGGGGGTTTGTGAAGCTATCATATTGTGTATAAAGGGGCTTTAGAGCCATCTTACTGTGCATAGAGGGAACACCATTATACTGTGCGTGGTGGACTACTGGGCAATATACTGTGTGTGTGGGGGCATTGCCACATGTGGAGTTCTGAAATAATTTTTCCCTAATATGGAACGATTAGCATCTTAGCCTCTTAGGATTTTTGCCTTCTTCTGAATCAACATGTTAGGTTATAGGTTGAACTCGATAGACTTATGTCTACCTTCAACCTTAAAAACTATGAAACCATAAAATTATACTGTCTTGGGGGGGGGCAGGGGGCATGTGTGGACATCATATATAAATAATCAGTGAAAAATTATTCCAATGTTGCATTGCTAATTACTCTCAGTTCTGTAAGTATCGTAGGTACGAAATCATTTGCAGTTTTCCTAGTTTCCATAAGAGGGAGCTAAAGCACAAAAGACATAAATGTTTATTAATATTGTCCAATTGTTACAATGCTAAACTTATTCTGTCCTGCTTGACTCCATCGTAATCTTAATTCTTTGAAAAGGACACTGAAAGAGAAAACAAGGAAAATCAGACATACAATTCGAGTATATGTAGTCAGCAAAAGTAATGTGTAAATAATGAAATAAAAAATAAATAAATAAAAACACAGTGTTATTTTTATTATTTATTATTATAGCGCCATTTATTTCATCATGCTTTACAGTGTTAGGATGATTTCACACGTCAATTTTTTTTATATCAAACATGAAGAAAGGTAAATGTTTCTTTCAGTGTGTTGGATGCAATTTTGGTCTGTGTATTTACAATCATTGTTGCATTCATTTTACTGAAAAAGAAAGTTCTGAAAAATTTCTTAGCTTCTCTTACCCATTAAGTAGAAAAACACGGACAACACACAGATAACATCTGTGTGCCATCCATTTTTTTTTACCGTGCCATTGACTTGCATTGTTTGATCCATAACACGGATTAAAGCATGACATGTCTCCGTCATCTCTTTTCTTTTGGAAGGTGGGGTTAGTGGGGGGAATTTTTACCAAAAAAGATGATGTATGAAGCAGTCCTAAGAATGATTGCAGTCGGGACCAGTGTGCTTTCCTAACAATTTTAGTTGAGGCAACTACCTCTCATTAAAAATATAACTACGACTAGTAAAATCTACTTAGGAGTTATATTAAGGGAAATTTCACTCGACATAGGCAAGCACAATATAACTATATAACTAATCATTCTGCAATGGTCTAGTTCAGCAGTAGGGTTTCTATATAATATTGGCGTTATAGGAGTATAACATCTATTATATAAATATCAGAGACTGACCGTTCCAGACAGAGAACAGGTGTGAACAGGTGCATACTACGAGTAGCCACCTCCATATATAACTAACAAATAAAGCTGCACTCTGTAACGCTATAGCATGTAAACATAAAATATATGAATTTGGAATTGCATTACTGCTCTAGAAAATAGGAAAAAATGAAGATACTTAGCACATAAATTGGCCAATTCATATGTGCCCAATAGCCAATGACAAGGTGAACCTCTTTGATGGGAACCTAACCTAACGGAGTACCCCTCCTGGGCTGCTAGCCTACAATTATGGGTAGGTTGAATCCTGCTGTGATTAAAACCACCATAGGCTGATGGGTAAAGTGCTCGGTCAGAGAGCCTATGTATACAAATATCAAAGACACCTGACATAGAACAGGTGTGAACAGGTGCATACTAAGAGTAGTCACCTCCATATATTTCTAACAAATAAGAGGATCTCGTTGTCATTGGCTGCTGCTGCACGTCAATTGTGAGTTGCGCGAATGCACTATGTGTGCTGTCTCCCCGCCGCACTGACTGTGTCTCTGCCGCTCAGATACCGCCACTGCTTCGGAGCATGCGCACACAGTAAATGAAGCTGGAGACGTCGTACAGCCAGATTCTGTGCCCGGGGAGCTGTTTGTTACTGCGCAAGAGCAGGATTACATAGAAGATTCCCGTGACGTCGGGACAGTCCTGCAGATCAAATTGCATGGGCGTGGACAGGGGCGTACATAGGAATCATGGGGCCCCATAGCAGAAGTTCTAATTGGGCCCCCCCCCAAAAAAAAAAAAAGAAAATAATTGTCGTGGTCACACAAGAGCAGACCTCACAACTTTCCATCTGTTACATAGTAATTTTCCCCCTGCTGTAGTCCTAGATCCCTCTTTCATTGCCCCATAAAGTGTCATGCCAACAAAAGTGTCCCCCAAACACAGTATGATACCCCCATGGTGAATTCCTCCACATGCGCAGTATAACGTCCCTACTGTACCCCACCTCAACTCCCAGGGCAAAGTATGGTGACCCCAACACAGTATGATCCCCCAACTGTGAACCCTTAGAGCTAGAGAAGATGATACGTAATAAGGGAGGGTGTTATACATAAAAAAAGGTGAAGCTATATAACTAAGGATGGCGCTATACCTAATAAGTGAGTACACTATATACTGAGTAAGCTATACATAATACGGCTACATTCCTGCATCTGTGTGCAGTGTCTGTGTGCTGCCCACTTTTACAGACGCATTGAGCATGTCCTATTCTGATCCTCAAAATCGAATCAGAACAGGACAGTCTCTGACCCTCACAGATCTCATTCTCAGATCCGTGATTTTCATGGATGTGTTATGTATCTATAAAACTCTACGAGTCCGTGGACCATGCGATAAAAAATTCTGTCAGTGCAAGGTGCCCCAGCGAGGTAGTCATGGGCGGGCTGTAGCCCCCTCTCGCTCTGGCACCCTACAGACAATTCGTGTCCTCCCTCTGATGTGTGGCTGTGTATGTGGGGCTCTCCACTTACTTCAAACCATCCGATCGTGGCTGTCTCCAGGCATTTCTCTTCTGGGACTAGGGCAGCAATAAATTCAGAGGACACGAGGTTCTTAACCATAACTTGGACTTTACTTGGGGAAGAGGAATATGTACAATATTTACAGGCAGATATAATGGATAAGGCCCGACAGGTTATTATCTCCCTCACAGGCGCTGGCAACATCTTCAGCCCTGGTTCCCTCTTTAAGTGAAGCATCTCTGTGACTCTAATCTCTAGCCCAACAGACTCTTCTGCAATAACAACAGTGTTCCGGATCTGATATCTCCCCCACGTCTTAGCTGGAGTCCTATTTATCTTCCTCTGCTACCTACAGACTAGAAGTGCCCCGGGTCCTCAATACCTCCGTTGAGTTTCTCCGGCCGGCCAACAGGACCCTTGCGTAGGGAGACTTTTACACTAGTGATCCCACTGTCTGAGGGTATGGAGCTCCTGTCTACCCTAGCAGCCACCATATAGTCAGGCTGCCCGTATGGTTCACTGTCCTAACTCTTACTACTCATCACTTCCTGCTTCTGGAAACTAAGCAGAAATTTTCCTGATGTGCCCACCCTCTGTGGGCTGTCATCACACAACATTAACCCTATCCCTGTCTGTAACACTGCTGGCAGACTCAACCTGACATCTGCACCCAGAACAGTGGCATTTTGTGGCTGATTACAAACACTGCAGCCCACAAGGAATTATGTCAGGAACAAGCTCTATAAACACTCAAGGCTTGATGAGGGCACTAAGTTCCCCCTCTACTCTACTGACTGGACCACTGAAGCTAACCCCTTAGCTTGGCCTTCCGACAGTCCAGAGAGGTTTAACTACGGGAACACTTTCTTTAACTACTTCAGTGCCGAAGGAAGGCTACGTCCTTCCCCACTATTACAGCAGCACACGGACATTTCACACAAATGTGAGAATGCAGCCTAAGGGATTTTACAGATAACATTATCACTCCAAGTCACACAGTGCAGATACAGAATAATATTTACATCCAGGAACTTACCGCTAACGTCTCATCTGATCAAAGTCAGTTTCTGCTGCTTCTTCTCCATCTGGTCAGACCTTCATGTCGACATCTCCCAGCCACGACTCATCTTGTCACGATGATCAGTACAGCCCTAAAAATAACAAGGTCACATATATTGTATATATACTTGTGTCTCCCCCACACTGCGCCCCTGAATACAGATATGTACCCCACCATTAATATACTATTAGCCACTTAGTAATCAAAATACAAAGTGATCAGCAGCACTGTGCCCCCCATTAACTATAATCTCTGCCGCCCAATAATATAAATTATTCAGTCTCTGTGACTCTCCCCAATTAATTGTAAGGCTATGTGCACAACGAAAATATACAAGGCTTTGCAGTACAAGCAAAGTGAAACCCCCATCATTGCTCTCTCCCAACACCCCCATCACTGCTCTCTCCTAGCACCCCCATCATTGCTCTCTCCAGCCCCATCATTGCTCTCCCCATTGCCACCATCCCCATCATTGCTCTCCCCAGTCCCACCATCCCCATCATTGCTTTCCCCAGCCCCATCAGCCCCATAATTGCTCTCCCCAGCCTCACCAACCCCATCATTGCTCTCCCCAGCCCCACCATCCCCATCATTGCTCTCCCCAGCCCCACCATCCCCATCATTGCTCTCTCCAGCTCCATCAGCCCCCTCATTGCTCTCTCCAGCCCCACCATCCCCATAATTGCTCCCCCCAGCTCCATCAGCCCCATCATTGCTCTCCCCAGCCCCACCATCCCCATCATTGCTCTCCCCAGCCCCATCATTGCTCTCCCCAGACCCACCATCCCCATCATTGCTCTCCCCATCGCCACCATCCCCATCATTGCTTTCCCCAGCCCCACCATCCCCATCATTGCTCTCCCCAGCTCCATCAGCCCAAACATTGCTCTCCCCAGCCCCACATCCCCATCATTACTCTCCCCAGCCCAATCATCCTCATCATTGCTCCCCCTAGCCCCATAATTGCTCTTCCCAGCACCACATCCCCATCATAGCCCTCCCCAGCCCCATTATCCCCATCATTTCTCTCCTCACCCCCCTCATTGCTCTCCCCAACCCCACCATTGCTCTCCCCCACCTCCCCTCATTCTCCTGTTCCTCTCCCCAGCGTTTTAATTAAAAAAAAAAACTTACCTCTCAGCACACTCTCCTGCAGCATCCTCCTAGTTGCTGGCAACTTTCTTCCTGACCCAGGCGAGCGCTGCATGATGATATCATCAAGCTGCGCGTGTCTGTGTCAAGGAGGAAGCAAAGAACGGATCCCTCCATCTCTGCTGCCATTTTCCTCCTGTCAGTAGCTGCGTGCAGGGAGCTGCTGCACCGGCGGCAGTATGTCCTCCCCTGAGCTGCTATGGGGCCCCCTCACGTCACGGGCCCCATAGTAGTCGCGTGGCCTGCCACCATTGGCGGTACGCCACTGGGCATGGATAAGATGATGAGACCGTGACTAAAACCAATGGAAGCCCACCCCTATGACTGAAAGACAAGGTAGAATATAACTATACACATATTGCGCCGTTTTGCTTGAAAACAACATGTTAGTGATGCACATTGCATCACAACCAACACACTGGGGCCAGTTTAATAGAGAAAAACGACGTGACAGGTTCCCTTTAATCTGTGATCAACTGATCGTTTATAAAACATACCACAATGTAGCATTATAATACAAATCATGGGCTTCCTATGAAACCCCTCCCCCGAGGCCGCACACTTGTGAATGCCGCTGTTAGAGATTAAAATTGGCATTTAAGTGGTTAACAGCAGTGGGCAGAGCTCAGCTCCACAAGCTGCTGTTAGAAGCAGATCCTGGCTACGTTACAATGCTATTGTCTGCAATAACCGGAGCGGGATGGATAAGTAATTTTATCAATCATTACTTGCAGGTGTTCCATACTGTATGTAGGGAAGCTGTGGGGCACCATAACTTTATATAGGGAGCCGTGGTAGCCCCATATTGTATATAAGGGAACTGTGGGTCCATCATACTGTATATAGGAGATCTGTGGGGGTATCATATTGCATATAAAGGAGCCACATACAGTTTATGGGGGCATCATTCTTTATGATGGAGGCATCATAGCTGTGGGGGCTTTATACTTTATATAGGAATCTGTGGGGGCCATTATACTGCACATAGGGAGCGCTAGGGTCCATGATACTGTGTATAGGAATCTATGGGTGCCCCATACTGTATATAGGGAGCTGTGGGAAACCCATATAAAGGGATATGTGGGGGACCCATGCTGTATAATGAGAGCTGTGGAGTCCATCATTTTGTATGCAGAGAGAGCTGTGGGGCATCATAATGTATATGGGGAACTGTAGGGCCACCATACTGTATATAGGGAGCTATGGGGGTCCCCATAAAATATATATGAGATACCATAAATATCTCATGGAAAATACATGCATGTCTCTAATATAATGTAATGGCAAAAATGCTAGCTATAACCAACTTAATTTAGATACATTGCTGGGAGAACATGACAAAAACGAAGAAAGAGGAGCAAAAGTCCTAAGTAGTAGTAAAATATACAAATCTTTATTCAAAAGATCCGATACAGGGAGAGGGGAAGGAATTAAATACATACATGCAGTAAATGAGCGCACGTCCTGTGCAGGAATCAATCAGAAAGCTCCGTACATCTCAGTATAAACATCATAGCATAAATCATAAATTGCAACACTTCATATGGCCTATATAGTTGTCCCTTGAAGACAACAATTGTAATGAGATACTAATATGCAGTTGTATTGTTTTTTTATGGTATAATGTAAAATGTACACTGCATAGAGTGTTATAAGTACTTACAGTTAGGTCCATATATATTTGGACAGAGACAACATTTTTCTAATTTTGGTTCTAGACATAACCACAATGAATTTTAAACAAAACAATTCAGATGCAGTTGAAGTTCAGACTTTCAGCTTTCATTTGAGGGTATCCACATTAAAATTGGATGAAGGGTTTAGGAGTTTCAGCTCCTTAACATGTGCCATCCTGTTTTTAAAGGGACTAAAAGTAATTGGACAGATTAAATAATTGTAAATAAAATGTTCATTTCTAGTACTTGGTTGAAAACCCTTTGTTGACAATGACTGCCTGAAGTCTTGAACTCATGGACATCACCAAACGCTGTGTTTCCTCCTTTTTGATGCTCTGCCAGGCCTTCACTGCGGTGGTTTTCAGTTGCTGTTTGTTTGTGGGCCTTTCTGTCTGAAGTTTAGTCTTTAACAAGTGAAATTCATGCTCAATTGGGTTGAGATCAGGTGACTGACTTGGCCATTCAAGAATATTCCACTTCTTTGCTTTAATAAACTCCTGGGTTGCTTTGGCTTTATGTTTTGGGTCATTGTCCATCTGTAGTATGAAATGACGACCAATCAGTTTGGCTGCATTTGGCTGGATCTGAGCACACAGTATGGCTCTGAATACATCAGAATTCATTCGGCTGCTTCTGTCCTGTGTCACATCATCAATAAACACTAGTGACCCAGTGCCACTGGCAGCCATGCATGCCCAAGCCATCACACTGCCTCCGCCGTGTTTTACAGATGATGTGGTATGCTTTGGATCATGAGCTGTACCACGCCTTTGCCATACTTTTCTCTTTCCATCATTCTGGAAGAGGTTGATCATGGTTTCATCTGTCCAAAGAATATTCTTCCAGAACTGTGCTGGCTTTTTTAGATGTTTTTTAGCAAAGTCCAGTCTAGTCTTTTTATTCTTGATGCTTATGAGTGACTTGCACCGTGCAGTGAACCCTCTGTATTTACTTTCATGCAGTCTTCTCTTTATGGTAGATTTGGATATTGATACGCCTACCTCCTAGAGAGTGTTGTTCACTTGATTGGCTGTTGTGAAGGGGTTTCTCTTCACCATGGAGATTATTCTGCGATCATCCACCACTGTTGTCTTCCGTGGGCGCCCAGGTCTTTTTGCATTGATGAGTTCACCAGTGCTTTCTTTCTTTCTCAGGATGTACCAAACTGTAGATTTTGCCACTCCTAATATTGTAGCAATTTCTCGGATGGGTTTTTTCTGTTTTTTTGTAGCTTAAGGATGGCTTGTTTCACCTGCATGGAGAGCTCCTTTGACCACATGTTTACTTCACAGCAAAACCTTCCAAATGCAAGCACCACACCTCAAATCAACTCCAGGACTTTTATCTGCTTAATTGAGAATGACATAACGAAAGGGTTGCCCACACCTGTCCATGAACTAGCCTTGGAGTCAATTGTCCAATTACTTTTGGTCCCTTTAAAAACAGGGTGGCACATGTTAAGGAGCTGAAACTCCTAAACCCTTCATCCAATTTTAATGTGGATACCCTCAAATGAAAGCTGAAAGTCTGAACTTCAACTGCATCTGAATTGTTTTGTTTAAAATTCATTGTGGTAATGTCTAGAACCAAAATTAGAAAAATGTTGTCTCTGTCCAAATATATATGGACCTAATTGTATGCTGCTGTGTGGGTAGTGTATTGATAACACCTAAAGTAACCTGGTACATTCAGCTCAGGGGTAGGAACAGTATAGAACATGGTTTAGTATTTAGTTAGGGATAGATAGGAACATTAGGACAGATAGGCAGTAGTGAGCCTATTAGTGTATAAGATATAGTGTACAGTATAGAAACAGGATAGGATACAGTTAGATATTTGGGACCAGCCCAGTATGGGAGGGGGTTGGTCAAGAAAAAAGGGGAAGCATTTCCTGGTTTTAGTCAGACAATGTTGGTATGTGAGGTACATATCAAGTTCAGGTTGAAGTGGCAATGGGTTGGAGGCACCTGGAGCACATAGCGTTCTGACAGGATGAGGTCGTACCGAATCTCCTCCAGACATTCCTGTAACATCCGGGGCCTATGGCCCGAACAAGGCACTAAAAAGTGTGCCTTATTCCCTTCCATACAGAGGAAGCCGGATGGGGAAACAAGTCGGGAGTCGGACGTGAAACCCTGGTGCTGACAGGAGGATCAAGTGTAGGGATTGTATGAGCTGAATGTGAGACAACAATTGTAATGTGATACAAATGTGCTATTGTATTGTGTTTTTATAGTATAATGTAAAATGCATAGAGTGTTATAAATACTGATGCTGCTGTGTGGGTACTGTATTGGTAATACCTAAAGTAACCTGGTACACTGTAGGGTGCTGTGCCCGAAACTGCATGATAAAGACTGTTGTATCTGAACTGTCCAGTACAGTTGAATTTGTTAGAAGGATTGGGTGTCCCCTGATATATGTGCGGCTGATCCTGGAACTAAGGACATGGATGCAGCGGAGGCCTCCGGCCTGAATGTGAGTACACTGTATTGTACACAGCACAACATTGATTCACTGGGGCACTGTTTGTTTGTGGGATGCCAGGGTGTGGAAAAGCAGCAGCTCACCCACGGCTACTGCCCTGGGCAACTTGCACAAACACTAAAGGCAAAATACACGGCATTTGAAACTCAGACATCACATAACGTTCAAATTTTTGAACAAGTTACAGAGAATCTACAGAAAATTGTACAAGATGTAAGCAATAAAATTGCACAGCAGTCTGAACAGCTCCTTCCATTACAAAATTAACATAGAGCTCTGGCCCTTCCACCCACCTTTCCACTCCCAACTTTTGGTGGAGACCGTGACATATATCGTGGATACATCAACCAATGCAATTTGAACTTTGGTGCACACCCTGCTCACTTCTATACTGACAGATCAAAAGAATTGTGAATCATTAATATGCTACGAACACATAAAGCTTTAGCCTGGACAAGCCCCCTTATTGAAACTCACCATGATCAACTTAATGATCTGGAGGCCTTCCTAGCATGCAAAAGAAAAGGGTTCGTACCATTTCCTGGTAAAATCCAATTTTAATAGAACATGAGTAAAATTTCTAAAGCATTCCAAAAAGCAAACACATAGGAGAAAATCCAAAATTAATAACTTCAGCGTAAATATACTTTTCTTTCATTACAATTTAGCTAACAATTTACTAAAATGAAAAATATTGTACTTCAATTTTTACCCATATTATATGAGGATTCTATTCTGGCATATGTGTTGCAGTCTGGTTGCAACATAGTTGTCAGAAGGGCATCCACCTTAGGTAAAATACTTTCCCCCGGTCTTTTTTTAGTAGTAATAGGCAAAGTGGGAATTGGTTGCACTGTAAGGTTTTTGTTATGTTGTGGGACAAAACGTTGCATCAATTGCAAAAAATCTGTTAATACTAAAACATTTTCTAATTTTAACAATTTCTGTAATTTTAATATTAAACGATTCATTAATTGCAATTCTGATTATGTTATATATGATAGTTTGCACCTAAAGCCATAAATCATATGTACACTGCACCTCATGTAAATTAAAAACCTGCATTAGGGATGATCTATATGATACTTCCAATGCTACAAATTTCAGCCGGATGGTTTCCTCTGTGGCTAAGCATTTTATCACACTTCACCAACGCAGCATTTCTTCCTTTCAGGCTTTTGGGATAGAAAAGGTTAAAAAAAACACCGGGGGGGGGGCCACGAGAAGACATCTACTTACATTGGAGGCATTTTGAATTTTTAACTTGGGAAGTAGGTACCCGAATTGTATAAACAAACATAACAAGATCATGTTTCATTATTGACACAGGTTGTGAATTGTGGGTTTTTTTGTGTTTGTATTTTTATTTTCATTTTATTATGTCTCGTCGTGTTTTTAATTTGTTATAATATTTGATTTTATTTAGGACCTAATGTGCATCATGAGATTTTTTTTCACAGCATTCATTGGTTGTTATTTGCATAAGTGCTTTTTGTTTAGTGCAAGGGATCAGGCTTTGATTAAGATCGCAGGAGTGCGATTGAAACGCGTCACCCTTTTCCTCCTATGCGTTTGCTTTTTGGAATGCTTTAGAAATTTGAATCATTTTCTATTAAAATTGGATTTTGCCAGGAGCCGGGGTGAACCCTTTTCTTTTGCATCTAATTAACCGTTTGGTCAAAACGAATTTCTTTGTACCTGTTACATTTGGACTTAACTGTGAGCTGGCTATACCGCCCTTCCTTTACAAACCTTCCTAGGAGACAAGTGTTTGATGACCCTAATCGAAGCAACAGCTTCAGCTACATTAATGGTTCTATGTCACGGAAAGCGCTCTGTTTCAGAGTACACCACAGAATTCAGACAGTGAGTGATTGATATTGAATAGTAATGCACAAAATTATCTTTTTTTAAGAACGGACTCTCCAGTGCACTAAAGGATGAACTAGCTCTAGCTGATGCTCCCACAAATTTTGATGACTTCATTCACCATAGTATTCGAACAGACACTCAATTATAGGAGATAAAACTGAAGTGGAATTGAAACTGGTCTTGCAACAGTAACTGTTTTCTACCTGCTCCAACCCTCAGTCCCAGAGACTTTGAATTAAAGAGCCCTCACATATCTGAAGCTGAAGCCATGCAGGATAGCAGCATATTAAAATGTGAAGGTGCTGAGAGAAAAGATAGGAGCATTCGGGAAAATTAGTTTTTCTATAATGGCAAGTCTGACCACTTTCTCATCAATTGTCATTCTCAACTACGTAAAACAGTGGCAGTGGTAGTGGATTGCAACTTTTCTGATGAATAATCAGTCTTATCTGAACCAGAACCTCCAGTGAATGCCGTCATCCATTCAATTTCCTCTATTGCACCCAACATTAAAAAAGAAATCAAGGACTCTCATTGCTTCATTTCTATCAAATTTCAAGTTGAACCTCAATGAATTTCCACATCTGCCATGGTTGATTCAGGGGCAAATGGAAATTTTATGGACATCTCTTTTGCCAAAGAACACGGGGTAAAAATTCAAAACAGACTTTCATCTGTTATTATGGAAACTGTTGATGGATCCTCACTAAGCTCAAGACCAGTGATTCAATAGACTGAACTCTTGGAGATAGTTATGGAATCTAATCACCATGAGATCCTTCTTACTAATCTAATTTCCACATAATCCTGGGGTTGCCATAGCTACAGACTCAAAAACCACCAATGAATTGGGAAACCATAGAAACGTCTTTTCCATCTGCTGTCCACTCCCCACAGGCTTCACCAAATAGATACCGTATTTTTTGGACTATAAGACGCACCGGACCATAAGACGCACCCCAAATTTTGGGGTGGAATATAGGAAAAAAATATTTTTTATAAGATGGTGGTTCTTCTTATAGTCTGAATAGGTACGGTATCTTACCTGGGGGGGGCGATGGAGCAAAGGTCACAGGAGGCAGGGTCCTTCAGGAAGCCGGTGTTCCAGAAGCGGGGAGTTTCGGTGGTAGTGGAGCAGGATCGCAGGGCCCTCCGTTCCCTCCCTCAGGAACCTGGCGGCTGCAGCAGAAGAGGTTAGATGGCTGGAATCCGGTGCCTGGCTGGGGCCCGGTGCCTGGCTGGGAGCCAGTGCCTGGCTGGGGGCCAGTGCCTGGCTGAGGCCCGGGGCCTGTGTCTGCCTGGGGGCTGGGACCGGTGTCTGCCTGGGGGCCGGGACCGGTGTCCGCCTGGGGGCCGGGGCCGGTGCCTGTCTGGGGGCCGGTGTCTGTCTGGCGGCCGGTGAGTGGCGTGGCAGAGAGGCATGCGCGGCTTTCCAGTGTGCGAGGTCATCTTCCTGAAGCTGTGATCTAAAGGAAAATGGCCACCTGAGCTACCAGTCTGTGCATGCGCCGGCTTGGGCGGACATTTTCCTTTAGATCACAGATTCAGGAAGATGGTCACGCACATCCGAAAGCTGCGCCGCTCACCGGCCCCCAGGCACACACTGGCCCTGGCCCGCAGGCACACACCGGCCCGCAGTGTCTCTCCTCTTCTGCTGCCGCCGCTGTCGGATTCCTGCACGAGGGAGGGAACTGGGGGCCCTGAGATCCCGCTCCACCGCAACTATCAGGTACCTCTACGTTCGGACCATAAGACGCACCCCCCATTTTCCTCTCAAATTTGGGGGGAAAAAAGGTGCGTCTGATGGTTCGAAAAATACGGTTAGTTGTAGAGGATCCTGAGCAATGTTCTAAACTACCACCTGTATATAAGAAATTTGCTGATGTTTGTGACAAGAACAATGCCAACAAACTCCCTCTTCATAGTCCGTTTGATTGTCAAATTGATCTAATGCCTGGAGCAGCAATACCCTTTTGAATTATTTACCCACTGTCAGAGCAGGAATTAAAAATCCTCAAGGAAGACATCAATCAAAATTATTTGTGGTAGGACGACTCGCTCGGCCACTTCCGAAAGTAGACTCAGGAACCCGGGTTTTCTTTGCAGGATTTATTAACTGCATAAAGCTCCGCACTCCAGCAAAATAAACACAGTCTTACTTGGCAAAACAACAAAACAAAAGATAAACTGCAGCACAGTCCATATGTGTGTGCGGTTCGCCCACACAGGTTATGTCCAGCCTTCAGCTCCCTCCTGAACTATGGTGGTCCATTCTGGAGACCTTGTCTCTCCAAAGACAACACACTGAAAGAAAAAACAGGACTGAACATTTAAATGTTGCTCAGCCACACCCTGAAGTGGAGGTATGGGTAATGACGTCCCTCTCATCACTATGGCATTCCCCTAAAACCACGCCCTTTAAGTGAGTTAACCCTCCAGTATATAACATGCTGGCAGAAAGTTTATTGGCTTCAGTTCACACACGCTAGCAACCTGTGTATCACATACCTTACTTCATAAATCATACCAATGACTCTATCACATTATCTAAAGGGTTTATTTGTCCATCCTCATCACCAGCAGGTGAGCCTATATTTTTTTTCTGCAAAAAAAGAAAGACAGTTCCTTGAGACCCTGTATTGACTATAGAGTCAATAGACTATAGACTATAGAGCAGGGGTCCTAAAACTACGGCCCACGGGCCACATGCGGCCCGCGGAGGACTTTTATCCGGCCCGCCGGGCTATGGGCGGAGGAGAGGGGAGCGGTGTCAGAGCCCGCCCTTCTCCCCGCTTGCTCAGGGCTCCGGCAGCCGGATACTTACCTCTCCCCATGCCTCTGCAGATCCGCTGTCTTCCTGCTCTGCGCTTCCTGTGACGTCTCAGGTCAGAGGGCGCGGTGACGTCTTTACACCGCGCCCTCCCGAGAGCCGTCACAGGCAGCGCAGAGCGGGACGCCGCCGCGACACTGGAGTCCAGACCAGAGTAGAGCAGCGGCAGCAAGTGAGAAGTGAGGTGAGTATTGTATTTTTTTTTTTTTTTAATGTATGGAGGCATAGGTCATTATATGGGGGGGTGACATCCTGCAAGGGGTATAATATGGGGGAGTGACATCCTGCATGGGGCATGATATGGGGGGTGACATCCTGCATAGGTCATTATATGGGGGGGTGACATCCTGCAAGGGGTATAATATGGTGAGGGGTGACATCCTGCATGGGGCATGATATGGGGGGTGACATCCTGCATGGGGCATTATATGGGGGGGTGACATGCTGCATGGGGCATTATATGGGGGGGTGACATGCTGCATGTGGCATTATAAGGGGGGGTGACATCCTGCATGGGGCATTATATGGGGGGTGACATCCTGCATGGGGCATTATATGGGGGGTGACATCCTGCATGGGGCATTATATGGGGGGAAAGGGCCATCCTGCATGGGGCATAATATGGGGGGTGACATGCTGCATGGGGCATAATATGGGGGAGGTGACATGCTGCATGGGGCATAGTATGGGGGGGTGACATGCTGCATGGGGCATAATATGGGGGGGTGACATGCTGCATGGGGCATTATATGGGGGGGTGACATGCTGCATGGGGCATTATATGGGGGGTGGCATCCAGCATGGGGCATTATAAGGGGGGAACAGCCTGCATGGGGCATTATAAGGGGTGGAACAGCCTGCATATGGCATTATAAGGGGGAAACAGCCTGCCTATTGGGAACATTTACCTGCCTATTGAGGACCTATGCTGCCTATTGGGGATATTTACCTGCCTATTGGGGATATTTACCTGCCTATTGGGGACATTTACCTGCCTATTGTGGACATTTACCTGCCTATTGGGGACCTATGCTGCCTATTGGGTACATTTACCTGCCTATTGGGGACCTATGCTGCCTATTGGGGACATTTACCTGCCTATTGAGGACCTATGCTGCCTTTTGGGGACATTTACCTGCCTATTGGGGACCTATGCTGCCTATTGGGTACAGTTACCTACCTATTGAAATACCGGTTGATTTAACTTGTTCTTCATTTTGAATATTATATTTGTTCCTGTATTGTTTTTTTTACTACAAAATAAGATATGTGCAGTGTACATAGGAATTTGTTCATAGTTTTTTTTAAAAAACTATATTCCGGCCCTCCAATGGTCTGAGGGACCGTGAACTGGCCCCCTGTTTAAAAAGTTTGAGGACCCCTGCTATAGAGGATTGAATAAAATTACTGTAAAGAATTTTTACCCTCTGCCTTTGATCCCTGAATTGCTGGACAGAGTTCGTCATGCAAAGTTGTTCACAAATCTGGATCTTCGAGGGGCATACATCTTGGTTCGTGTTAAACCAGGTGATGAATGGAAAATGGCATTTAGATCACGTTATGGACACTATGAGTATTTAGTCTTGTTGTTTGGACTTTGCTCCTGCAATGTTTCAGCGGAGTAGTGAATATTCATGCTCTTTAATAGCCGACACACGTGACCGCCGCCAAGCCGCTGCAGGAGCCGGCAGCTGCTGCTGACACTATGCGCCCCATGGGCGTGGGGAGCAGTGAATATTAATTTTCTTTAGCAGCAGGCACAGTGTAGGCTGCAGCAGGTGGCTCCTGCCTCCTGTGCCCGGCTCCTCCGCCGCTGCTGCTCCTCCCCCCACAACCCCACCATTCACAGCAACAGCATAATTTAGTACATTCGGACTATAAAATGCATCCCCACTTTCCTCCAAAATTTTGGAAGAAAAATGTGCGTCTTATAGTCCGAAAAATACGGTGATCTTTTCTAATTCTGCAAAAGAACATCAGAATTGGGAAACTGTGTTGGAATGTCTAAGAAACCACCATCTCGATATCAAGCTGGAGAAATGTGAAATTCATTAAACAGATATCCAGTTCTTGGGCTAAATAATCTCTACTCAAGGATTACAAATGGACTCTAGCAAGATTCAAGCTATCATTGACTGGCCAATGCCAAAAAATGCAAAAGAGATCCAACAATTTATGAGCTTTGCTAATTTTTACAGATGTTTCATTAAGAATTATTTAGGTATAATTACACCAATCACCTAATTAACAAAGAAAGGTATATTGTTTGTTCGGTCTCCTCAAGCATAATATGCTTTTTCTTGCCTGAAGTTCACTACAGCTCCTATACTGCTTCATACCAATCCTGAACATGTCTTTATCATAGAAGTGGATGCTTCAGACGATGCAGTTGGGGCCATTCTATCACAAAGCACAGGAACAAAAGATTTGCTACGTCCTTGTCCTTATTTCTGCTGAAGTTTGACCCTGTCAGAAAGGAACTATAATGTGGGAAACAAGGAGCTCCCAGCAATGATTGCTGCTATCAAGGAATGGAGACATCATCTAGAAGGAGCAGAACCCACGAAGGTGGTTTGCACGTTAATGACCGGGCCAATTTTTACAATTCTGACCACTGTCACTTTATGAGGTAATAACTCTGGAACACTTCAACGGATTCCACTGATTCTGAGACTGTTTATTTGTGACATTTTGTACATCATGATAGTGGTAAAATTTCTTCGATATGACTTGCATTTATTTGTGAAAAAAATGGAAATTTGGTGACAATTTTGAAAATAGTTAATAAATAACATCTCCCACATGTCTACTTTACATCAGCACAATTTTGGAACCAAATTTTTTTTGGGTAGGAAGTTATAGGGGTTAAAAGTTGAACAGTGATTTCTCATTTTTTCAACAAAATTTACAAAACCATTTTTTTAGGGACCACATCACATTTGAAGTGACTTTGAGGGGCCTTTATGACAGAAAATGCCCAAAAGTGACACCATTCTGAAAACTTCACCCCTCAAGGTGCTCAAAACCACATTCAAGAACTTTATTAACCCTTCAGGTGCTTTACAGGAATTTTTGGAATGTGGAAGAAAAAAATGAACATTTAACTTTTTTTCAAAAAATGTTACTTTAGACCCAATCTTTTTATTTTCGCAAGGGTATCAGGAAAAAATGGACCACAAAATTGGTTGTGCAATTACTCCTGAGCACGTCGATACCCCATATGTGGGGGAAAACCACTGTTTGGGCGCACGGCAGGGTTCGGAAGGGAAGGAGCGCCATTAGACTTTTTGAATGTAAAATTTGCTTGAATAATTAGCGGATGCCATGTTGCAATTGGGAAGCCCCTGATGTGCCTAAACAGTGGAAACCCCCCCACAAGTGACACCATTTTGGAAACTAGACCCCTCAGGGAACTTATCTAGATGTGTGGTGAGCACCTTGAACCCCCAGGTGCTTCACAGAAGTTTATAACATTGAGACGTAAAAATAAAATGTTCACATTTTTCCAACAAAAATGTATTTCAGCCTCCAATTTTGCATTTTCATAAGGGTAACAGGAGAAATTGCACCATGCAATTTGTTGTGCAATTTCTCCTGGGTAAGCCAGTACCCCATATGTGGGGGAAACCCACTGTTTGGGCGCACGGCAGGGTTCGGAAGGGAAGGAGCGCCATTTGACTTTTTGAATGTAAAATTTGCTTGAATAATTAGCAGACGCCATTTTTGCTTTTGGAGAGCCCTTGATGTGCCTAAACAATGGAAACCACCCACAAGTGACACCATTTTGGATACTACACCCCTCAAGGATTTTATCTAGGGGTATAGTGAACATTTTGAACCCAGAGGTACGATACAGAATTTTATAACATTAAATCATCATATTGAATAAGTTGTCATTAGTCTTGAGCGCAAGTGCTCGCTACTTGAGTTTGCATCGGGTAGTCGGGTATGCACCATGTATCGCGGATGCTCGAGTCCCCGCCCCGCATGTTTCACGGTTATTAGACACCCAAAAAAAAACATGCGGGGATCGCTCATGCATGGCAGGCAATCCCCGCAAGGTTTTTTTGGCTGAATAACAGCTGCAAAACATATGGGGCGGAGACGTGAGCATGTCACTCGAGCACCCGCCATATTCGGTGCATACCCGAGCACCCGATGCAAATTCAAGGAGCCATATCGTCGTCATTTATTTTTCTTTACTTTTGAAAAAATCCCAACCCCAACAAAACCCTAATCTTAGCCCAATCCTAACCCTAACCCTAACCCTAGCACAACCCTAACCCTAGAGTTTATTTTTTACGCCGTTCTTCGTGCGGTATAAGTGATTAGATGACTTTATTCTTTGGGTCAGTGTGATTACAGCGATACCAGATTCATATTGGGCTGTCACGCACTAAAAGACGCTTTTTTTTGGAAAGACTAGTTTTTGCATCGCCATATTTTGAGACCTATAATTTTTCCATATTTTGGCCAACAGAGTCATGTAAGCGGTTGTTTTTTGCGGGACACGTTGACGTTTTTATTGGTACCATTTTCGGGCACGTGACATTTTTTGATCACTTTCTATTCCAATTTTTGGGAGGCAGAATAAACAAAAACCAACAATTCCGGAATTGTTTTTTTTTGTTTTTTTTATGCTGTTCTGGGTGTTGTAAAATTGGTAAAGCAGTTTTATTCTTTGGGTCAGTACGTTTACAGAGATACTACATTTATATCTCTTTTTATGTTTTGGCACTTTTACACAATAAAAACTATTTTATAGAAAAAATTATTTTTTTGTATCGCTTTATTCTGAGAGCTATAATTTTTTATTTTTTGGCTGATGGAGCTGTATGGCGGCTTGTTTTTTTGCGGGACAAGATGATGTTTTTAGTGGTACAATTTTTACTGGCATTCGTCTTTTTGATCCCATTTTATTGCATTTTTTGTTTGGCGGTATGATGATAAAGCATCGTTTTTTGCTTGCTTTTTTTTTTTTTTTTTTTTACCATGTTCACCAAAGGGGTTAACTAGTGGGATAGTTTTATAGGTCAGGTCGTTCTGGATGCGGCGATACCACATATGTGTACTTTTATTGTTTTGTTTTTTTTCATAATAATATTTATCTATGGGTACAATATATTTTTAGTTTTTGTATTATTTTTTTCATTTTATTTTATTTTTGTTACAAATTTTTTATGTTTTTTTCACTTTCTGACACTTTTGGAACTTTTATACTTTGTCCCATTATGGGACTTTCACTTTTTTCAGTCTGATCAGCTGTATAGCATAGGAATGCAGCAGCATCCCTGTGCTATACAGGCTATCACAGCTGCACAGGGAGAAGTTACTTTGATCGTGCACTAGGCATGATCAAAGTAACTTTTTGCTGTCTGGTGACCCGAATGTTGTCATGATGACATCCGGGTCACCATGACAACCACCGGGACCCGGCTGAGACATCGCGGGAAGCTGGAGAGGAGGTAAGTATCGGTGCTAACCTCCCTTGCCACCGGAATGCTGCGATCGACTTCGATCGCAGCATTTCGGGGGTTAATATGCAGGGAGTGGTGCGGGACCGCTCCTTGCACATAGTACTGTGTGTCAGCTGTGACAATCAGCTGACACCCGGCGCCGATCGCCCCGCACTGCTTGTGTGCGGGCGCAATCACAGTATGAAGTAATAGTACGTCTCTGGCCCAATAGGCCCAGGGCACAAGGACGTACTATTACTACATACGTCAGAAAGAGGTTAATAAATTGTTGTTCCTGCTGATCATCGTAACCTTGAATTTATCAGGTCTGCCAAGTGTTTGCCCCAAGCCAAGTTTAATGGAGACTTTTTCTTAACTGATTCAACGTTGTTATTTCCTTCAGACCTGGTTCCCATAATGATAAGGCTGATGTTTTATCTAGGATGTTCTCCAAAGATTCCTCTCCAACACCATCATCCACAACTATTCTATCTGAGGACAACTTCCTGGTGGTGATCCATAACAAAGACTTGCATGAAGATAAACGGGAAGCATACGAGACCGACCCAATTCTTCTCCATCCACCAGATGATATATCTCTTACCTTTCGAAATAAAGTATGGACTCATAATAATTACATCTATGTTCCAGAAGCTATGAGACTAAAGGTATTTAAACTGATCTATGACTCCAAGTTAGCAGGACACAAAGGAATTAAAACACAAGCACAAGAATTTCTGTCTCGCTTCTTTTAGTCTTCCAATTACCAAAATAGATTTTAAAGTATATGTTTCTTCGTGTAACACCTGTGCCATGTATAAAACTCCCCATGCATCAGCAATGGCATTATTGCAGAATCTGGCAATTCCATCTTGTCCTTGGGGTTCTATCTCTATGGACTTTATTGTTGAACTACCAGTTTCGAAGAGAAAGCGTTCCATCCTAGTAATGGTTAACCGCTCTCCAAAGCAGCACATTTTGAACTCCTGCACTGGTTTGCCCTCTGCTAAGGAGACTGCCAATGTTGTAATTTAGAATGTGTTTCATCTTCATGGAGCTCAAGATGAAGTTGTCTCTGATCATGGAACACAATTTACATCGAGATTCTGGAAGAATTGTTGGGCAGCTTTGGACATTGATGTCTGCTTATTTTCTGTATTTCATCCCTAGTCTAATGGTCGGACTGTACACCCTAACAAGACCTTAGAGCAATATCTCCAATGCTACATTTGCCAACTTTATGATGACTGGGTTGATTTGCTTCTATTTTTCCATTTATGGCAGAATTTTCATGCAACAATACTCAAAATGCTTCAACCAAACAAACCCCATTCTTTGCAAATTTGGGTTACCAACCAAGTATTCTTCTTAGTTATCCGAGAGAAACACCTATTCCTGCTGTCACTGACAGAATTCAATCCCTTCAAAAGAATCCGAAAATACTAAAAGACACTTTAAGAAATACCCAAGGGAAACACCAAGGGTACTTACTGGTAGCCGTTTTTTCCAGAACTCATGACGGCACACCTGAGAGAGGGATCCGCCCCACCAAGGACAGGAAACCTTCAGAAATAAAAGGGTGGTACCTCTGCCCCGCATCAGTTGGGTTACAGAGCATTAGAGGACCTCCGAGAAAGTATTATATACATGACACACCATGTCACACAACACCCAAACTATAGTGCACACCCATATGGTAATAAAAGGGGGGGAAATATATGGGTGCCGTCATGGATTCTGGAAAAAACGTCTACCAGTAAGTAAACTTGGTGTTTTCCCTTCACCCATGACGGCACACCTGAGAGACTTAAGGAGAATTTGAAACACCTTAGGGAGGGACCACCGCTTGAAGCATCCTTCTCCCAAAGGTTAGGTCAACAGAGGAGGACAGATCCATCCTATAGTGTTTAAAGAAAGTGGATGGTGAGGACCAAGTAGCGGCCTTACATATTTGGTCTATTAATACCTCTGCTTTCTCTGCTCACGAGGTCGCCACGGCTCTGGTGGAATGAGCCTTAATGTCATCCGGGATCGGAGCACCACTAGACGAGTAGGCTATACCGATTGCCTCCCTAAGCCATCTTGCGATGGTACTTTTTATTATTCCGCAACCCTTCCTACTCCCCTGATAGGCTAAAAAAAGGGACTGGTTCTTTCTCCAGCAAGATTATGGTATCTTTCCTCCCCTGAGTTTTTGGGATTGCTACAAAAGGAGGGTAAAGATAATTTCTTGAGTGCGATGAAATTTTAATGCCACTTTAGGGAGATAAGTTGGATCTGGTCTTAGAACGACTCTATCCTCATATATTTGTGTATATGGGGGGGTTACTGAAAGTGCCTGTAAGTCACTCACCCTACGGGCTGAAGTTAGAGCCACCAATATAATTGTTTTGAAGGTAAGCAATTTTGCAGACAGTTCCTGTATAGGTTCAAATGGATCTTTAGTTAGCGCATTTAACACCATGTTCAGATCCCACGGGGAAATTCTAGGAACCTGAACTGGCCTGGATCTATCGCAAGATTTAATGAATCTTGATACCCACTTATTGGTCGCTAGGTTACAGCTGTATAATGCCCACAAGGCCGATACCTGAACTTTAAACGTCCTAGTGGCTAACCCCAGTTCGTACCGTTTCTGCAGGAATTCTAAGATGGGGCCTACTGGAGGTTTTTCACTTAATGGTTCTCCTAAAAATATCCAGGAATTTCTTCCATGTTCTGCGGTAAGTTTTAGTTGTTATGGGTTTTCTACTTTTCAGCAAGGTGAAAACCCCTTGTTGCTCAATATTGCCCTTTCAAATTCCACACTGCAAGATGGAAGCCCTTCACTTGAGAGTGGAATATTGGTCCCTGCATAAGAAGGTCCGGCCTGTCCGGTAGGATCTAAGGATCCGTTAGTGACATTTGTCTTAGCAGGGAAAACCATGGCCTTTTCAGCCAGAAGGGGGAAATTAGAATTATTCTTGCCTTGTCTTCCCTGATCTTTCTCACGACAGCTGAAATTATCGCTATTGGAGTGAAGGCATAACCTATTTTGAAATTCCAGGGAAACTGGAGGGCATCCACTGCATACGGCCTTTCTGTGGGTCTAGTGCTCAGAACTTTTCTACCCATTTGTTGGATTTGTTGGCGAATAGATCTATCTCTGGCAACCCCCATAGCTCGACTATCTGCTGGAATACACTGGGGTTCAGGGCCCTCTCCACCTGCTTTAGCTTGTTGCAGCTTAGGAAGTCTGCCTTTGTGTTCTCTACTCACGTTATGTGCAATGCTGTAAGAGACAGTTCTGCTCTGTTCTGCTACCTGAAAAAGCCTGCTCGCCGCTGTCATTAGGGAGTGGGATATTGTTCCTCCCTGGTGGTTTATGTATGCTGCTGTAGCTTCGTTGTTCGACCTAACTTGAACGTGGTGACGCTGGAGGAGAGGAAGAAAGCCTTCTAGGGCCTTCCCTACTGCCCACAATTCTTTTAGGTTTGACGATTTCCCCCTCTCGGGGATTTCCCAAGACCCCTGGATTGTATGGTGTCTTAGATGTGCCCCCCAGCCTGAGTTGCTGGCATCGGTTGTTATTATGTTGTCTACTGGTGTTACACACTGGACCCCTGATATCAAATTTGCCCTGGCTGTCCACCATAAGAGGGCGTTTGTGGCCTCTAAGTAAAGATCTACCTTCTTTTCTAAACGTTCGTTTAATGATTTCATGATTAATGACAGGACTTTCCATTGGAGTTGCCGTGTGTGAAACTGGGCCCATCTCACTGCTGGAATGCAGGAAGTTTGCGTTCCCATCCGCGTGACAGCGTGGCTAATCAGGGATGTTTATGGGCGGAGCCGATTTTTTTGCACGAACAAGTAGGAACCCCGAACACGAACACGAATTTGAAATGCCGAACAAATTTGCTCAACACTACTTCCGAGGCTATATGTATAACCCTGTTTACTTTGTTTTCTGGTAGAAAACAGGCCTGCAGCTCTGAAGTTCAAGATCAAGCCCAGAAAGGTATGAACCTTCGTGGGTGTCAGTCTCAATTTTTGAGTATTCACCACCCAGCCCAGGTTTTTTATGACAGCTCTGACTTCCATTTGTGCAGTACAGTGGTTTTCTGATTTCCCTACTATATATGGAAATAATCTAAGTAAGGGATGATTACTGTGTTCCTGATGCGCAAGAAGGCAGTCATCTCCGCCACTAGCTTGGTGAACACTCTTGGCGCTACTGAGAGTCCAAACAAGAGGGCTGTGAACTGAAAATGTCTGACTTACCCTTGTATATATAAAGCCACTCTCAGGTATTTCTGATGATCCTGGTGAATCGGGATGTGATAGTAGGCATCTTTCAGATCGACTACTTCCATAAAACAGTTGTGATGTAGAAGCTTTATTGCCGTATTCACCGATTCACCGATTCCATTTTGAATATGTGTTTTTTTATCCAACGATTTAGGCTCTTGAGGTTGATGATAGTCCTGAATGAGCGATCCGTTTTTTTTTATAAAAAAGAGGGGGGAATAAAATCCCCTTCCCCTTTGTTTGTCCGGGATCTCGCATAGGACTTGTTTTCCCACTAACCTCAGGATTTCTGTCTCTAGGGCCCTCTGTTCTTCTAGGTACTTCCTGATGGGGGTTATTACAAATGACTGTTAGGGTATCTGATGGAATTGTATTTTTAAGCCTTCCCTCACTATATTTAAAATCCATGTACTGGAAGACATGTTCTCCCAAGCCTGAAAGAAGCCGGATAGCCTTCCTCCTACCTCCGGCCTGGTGTCATTGGGAGGGTTTTTTGGAAGAGGAGGAGGGACCCCCAAACATGTATCCCGATTCTCTCTTATTTTAAAGTCGCACTTCCTCTTCTCTCCTGGAGGACGACCTTGATTAAATTTCTTCCTCCGAAAATAAGTTCTTCTGGGTTCACCAGAGAATCTGGGAAAACTCTTTTTCTTATCTCCAGCCTTTTCTAGGATATCATCTAATTTTTTACGAAACAAAAACTTGCCGTCACACAGTATAGAGCACACTTTGTGTTTTGATTGTAGATCCCCAGGACAGCCTTTGAGCCATAAGGCCCGTCTTGCCACATTTGATAATCGGGCCTATCTAGCTGCTAACTTAACTGAATCAGCTGATGTGTCTGCTAGAAATGCCGAAGCAACATGTAATAGAGGCAGGTTGAATGAGATTCTATCTCTTGGGATCTTTTTGTCTTTTAGCTGCTCCACTAGCTGTTGCAGCCAAACCCTAAGAGAACGAACCGCACAGGTCCCTGCTATTGCCGGTTTTAGACCTCCTGCTACTGCCTCCCATGTATGTTTTAAGTATGTCCTCTTCCTCTTCCAACCCCATCGTTGATCAGATGGCTTTTATTAATTTACTTGAATCCTCTACAGGAAAGCACGGTTTACCGCTGTCACTGTCCGAGGAGGATGAGGACGAAGACTCACTATCATATTGCTCCCCTGACTGAGGAGAGGAATCGAAGTCAGAAGAAATTTCCTTACGGGTTTTCTTCTTTATCTTTAGTAGATTTTTTAGGGAACCCTTCACTTCAAACCTGATGACGGACCTGAGACTCGCTGCAAAGTCAGGGGTATCCTCGCTAATGGTCTTATGGATGCAGTCTGAGCAGAGCTCTTTCTGCCAGTCTGCTGCTAGTAGGTTATGGCATAGTGTGGCACCCTGCTGTTCACAGGTACCACAGGACCCAAAAGGGTGCATGGACGGACTTCTCCACAAGAAGCCCTCTTTACAAACAAACACCTCCACCCTTCCACCTCATGCCACCAGAGGGAGCCCGTTAGGGATATATAGTTATGGAGGGTGGTGCCAGGCAGTTTAGTCAGAGTTAGTTGCTCAGAGAGTGTGCTGCCACTGAGAGCAGTAAAGGCGCAGCACGTCTGCTGCTGAATTGAGGGCCCCAAGTGTGGCCGGATGCAGTAAGGAGAGAAGAGAGGAGTTGAGGGGGCAGAGGAGCATCATAGGCTCACCCCAAGACACAAACCGGACACCAGGTCCGCGCCGACAGGGTCCTCTATACCCAGTAGGGACTACCGGCTTACCAGGAGGCTTCCAGACCCCTGGTCATCCTGAAGCTACCAGCAATAACCGGACTAGGAACCATGAAGGCCCCCGGAGTCCAGGGATAGTGGTTGCCAAAGAAAGGTCCTACTACCAAGCGGTCAGGTGAGAGAGCAACACAACACAGAAGCTAGGCCAGGTTTCAGGCTGGCTAGAAGCTTAGAGAGAGGGAGACACGGATCAGGAGGCCTTATACCCGCTCACTGGGGAGAAGTCCTGAAGTTCACCCTTCCTTGCAAGTACCCTTCACCATACCTGCCGTTACACCAGTAAAGGTACTGAAGCGAATCCCCTGTGTGAGTGTCCGTCATTCCCCCTGACCTGGCCATCTCTCACCTGCACACCTTCCATCTACACTACCCTGGGGGCTCGCTCCGCCTGTGGGGAGCGGAAAAATCCCAGCTGCCATCCCATCACCCCCGGAGGTCTGCAGCAGAGCCGGTAACCATTACCGGAAGTCACAGGTGGCGTCACGAAACAAACTTTACACTAAAGAACCCCCTTTTTCAAGAGAGACCAGGCCCTGGAGCCGACTGCCGTGACATGCTAAACAAGGTAAGCAAGGTAAAAGGCCCGGGTACCGAGTTCCCTATATCCCCCTGGGTGACACATCTCTCTTTCCTGGCGTCACAAACAGGATTTCGTGCCAGTTGCCACCGGGTACTGTGTACCGTATTGAACTGTACGCGGGGGAAGAAGAGGGGCATAACCGCGGGAATCAGAGAGGCGTGACTGCTGGAAGCGCGCGAAGCTCAAGCCCCGCCTTGCGCTCTGACACAGCACCAGGAAGCGTCAGGTCCTGGAAGGAGACCGTCGCCTGTGGAGCTGCGGCCTACCCGATCAAAAGTAAAGTGGGGTAGGCTACGGTTCACTAGGGGGGCGCAACCATGGCCGACGACCAGCAAAATGCCGGAGCTCCAGTTAACGCTCCTGATGCTCAACTTGCGCCCGGCGCTGCTCAGGCTGGAGCGGCCGCCCCACCAGCAGGGGTCGTGACTCCGTTGACACCCATGGCCCTTCCGTATATCCCTGGAGCAAAATGGCTTCCCCAGTATGACGGCAAACCAGACACCCTGTCTGGATTCAAAAGGAAAATATGCGGTGTATTGGACATGTATTCAATGACTGGTAAGCAGAGAGCCGCTGTTGTGCTGGGACAATTGACTGGTGCCGCAGAGCGGGAAGTTGAAACTTGGCCAGCCGCAGACCAGGAATCAGTATCCATTATCTTTAAGAGACTGCAAACTGTGTTTGAAAACCGCACTGAGACAGATTTCCGGATGAGGTTCTACCACTGTACCCAGAAACCTGAGGACAGTATCTGGGACTATGCCTGGCGCTTACAGGAAGCCCTGCGGGCCCTGAAACAGGTTAGTCCAACCAGCATACATGGTGAGGACAAAATGCTGACAGAACAGTTCATCCGGGGGTTGAGGTCCCAGGAGGAGAGCAGAACCGTACGGTGGTGGGCCTTAGATCATCCAAATGCCACCTTTGACACCCTGAAGGACATGGCTATTAAGGGTCTGCAACCCCTGGAACCATCAGATATTGCTATCCAGCGTTACCATGGTGGGGCCACCACAGTGCCCGCAGCACCCACTGCTCCTTCATTAACGGCTGAAACAAAAATGCAAACAGTGCCCCCTAGCAAGTAAAACCCTGACCACTGTCCTGAGCGCCCTGCAGCTACAGGTGGAGCCCGAGCCGGAAGGAAGGATCCTACTCGCCGACAGTCCTGAGGATGTTCCCTGGATGAAGAGAAGTAGGAGGACATCGTCACCCCGTGGGAGGACCAACGACCAACGTCGCACTTCAGGAGAATTCATCTGCTACCGTTGCCAAAAGGCAGGCCACACCGTGCGGAACTGTCCTTTAAACGGGCAAACCCTGGGGCCGAGGGCCGACACCCAGGAGTAGATCGATCAGGCCCATCAAGCTGGTATGACCGGTTTGTAGGAGAAAGGCCTTTCCTGTCCATCGTGCTGGACGGCATAGCAACACCTGCATTACTGGACACCGGCTCACAGGTAACCATCACACCTGATGTCCTCTACAAAAGGTACTGGTCCATAGATGAACTCCACCTGCCAGCCCCGAACCTCTCTGTGTGTACCTCTAACGGCCTTCCTCTTAACCTAGTAGGGGTTAAGGACGTGACAGTGAAGGTGGGGAGAGTGGAACTAAAGGACCAAGGACTAACTGTCATAGAATCTAACCCTGGTGATACCAATCCGTATATGATACTTGGTACAAATATTGTTGGTAACTGTTTGGGAGAAGTGTTGTTTTTACTCCAACAGATTGCTGACACTGCCAAACCAGGGCAGAGGAAGGTGCTCCAGAAAGAAATTCGAGCCCTCATGTACCAGCAACAGGTTAGGCTAACAGGTGGTGAGATTGGTAATGTACGGGTGACAGACCCGATACCCATTGTGATTCCCCCAATGAGTGAAATGCTGATTTGGTGTAGGGTAGCAATAGGTCTCAAGGGACAGAACTACCAGGCGGTAGTGGAGCCATTAGCTCAGAGCGCAGACCTACACTCCTAACTGCTAGAGGGGTAGTTGATGTACGCAATGGGAGGGTACCCGTACGTCTCCTAAATTGTGGGGAGGAGGAAGTCAAATTGCCAAGATACGCCACTGTTGCCAGATTGTATACTGTGAATAATGATGCCATACACACAGTGGAATCCTTGACCCCACCAGATACAGTGGAGGACAATGACTCCGAAGCTCAGCTGGAGGATTGGTGTCAACAGCTCCATGTTGGAACTAACGCCACTCCTGTCCATCAAAAACACGGTGTCTACAGAGTGGTTCAGGAATATGAACAAGTGTTTAGTAAACACCCACTTGATTTTGGAAGGATTAAAGGGGTACAACACCACATACCCACCAGTAACCATCCACCCATTAAAGAGCGTTACAGACCCATACCACCAGCACATTACCAAAAAGCCAAGGAAATGTTGCATGACATGAAAAAGGCAGGGGTAGTAAGGGATAGCTGTAGCCCCTGGGCAGCTCCCCTGGTCCTGGTCAGAATGAAGGACGGTAGCATCAGGATGTGTGTAGATTATAGACAAATTAATCGAATAACACATAAAGATGCATACCCTTTGCCCCGTATAGAGGAATCCCTGGCTGCACTAAAATCTGCCAATTACTTCTCCACACTGGATCTCACTTGCGGGTACTGGCAAGTCTCTGTTGCTGAGGAAGACCGGGAGAAGGCAGCCTTCACCACCCCAATGGGACTGTGCGAATTCAACAGCATGCCGTTTGGACTCTGCAACGCACCCGGAACGTTCCAGAGGTTGATGGAGTGTTGCTTGGGATACCGGAACTTTGAGACAGTGCTACTATACCTGGATGACGTTATCGTGTACTCGAGGACGTTTCAAGACCATCTAAAGCACCTGGCGGAGGTATTTGAGGCATTGTCCCTGTAAGGGATGAAACTAAAGCCTTCTAAATGCCACTTGCTCAAGCAGAAGGTTCAGTACCTGGGACACGTAGTCAGCTCAGAAGGAATAGCACCAGACCTGGAGAAGGTCACTGCCATCCTAAAGTGGCCTGAACCAAGAAACATCAAGGAAGTACGTCAGTTTCTGGGACTGGTCGGGTACTACAGGAGGTTCATAAATGACTATACCAAAAAGGTAGCACCTCTACAAGATCTCCTGGTAGGACAGTCCAAGAGAGGTAAAAATCCCCCATTCCAGTGGGGTAAGGAACAGGCTGAATCCTTTGCAGTAATGAAGGAAGTCCTAACTGGTGAAGAAATCCTGGCTTACCCCGATTACAGCCAACCTTTCCTGTTGTACACCGACGCCAGCAATGAGGGACTGGGAGCTGTGTTGTGCCAGAAGCAAAATGGCAGAGAAAAGGTAATTGCGTATGCCAGTAGGAAGCTTCGCCCTACTGAGAGGAACCCGGAGAATTACAGTTCCTTCAAGCTGGAGTTCCTGGCCTTGGTCTAGGCTATCACCGAAAGATTCAAGCATTACCTAGCCTCAACTAAATTCACAGCCTTTACCGACAATAATCCCTTGACACAACTGGAGACAGCCAGGTTGGGAGCCATGGAACAGTGTGGGGTGGCCAGACTGTCGAATTATCAGTTCACAATTAAGTACCGGGCAGGTCACAAGAACACCAATGCAGAAGATGCCCTGTCAAGGATGCCGGACCAGTCAGTCACCGAGGATGAAGTGGGTGACCTAGAAGAAGTTGAATTACCTGCCTTCCACAGAAGCGGAGTGGTCCACGAGCAACACGCCTCCAGAAGATGTCAGAGGGTTTGGTGTCCTACCATACCTCATCACAGCTGGAAGGAGACCCATGACAGTGACCCATTGTTAGCCTCATCAAAAGACTGATAACCCAAGAAGATTCTCACCTGGAGAAGGATGCTCCTCCACAAGCCAAAAACCTGTGGAATGAGAGAAGCCGGCTGTTCATCTACAGAGAGAAGCTGTGCAGAAGGTATGTCAACCCCAAGACCCATGAAATGGTGTGGCAGATTTTTGTACCCAGGACGGATATCCAGATGGTGTTAGAGGCCTACCACGATCAAGTAGGTCACTTTGGCTGGAAGAAGCTGGAAACCCTGCTGAAGGACCGGTTCTATTGGGTTGGAATGTGGAGTTCCATAGAGAGGCGGTGCCGGAATTGTGGGCCCTGTAGCCTTAGAAGAAAAGACTATGGCAGCCAGAAAGCACCCTTGCAGTCCATCAAAACAACCCAACCCCTGCAGATTGTCGCTCACGTCAAACTGTCACCCAGGAGATCAGGTTACTCCTATGCGCTGACCATGGTAGATCACTATTCCCGGTTCCTGGTGGTAGCCCCTGTCAAGGACCTGACAGCAGAAACTGCAGCAAGAACGTTCCAAGCCTACTTCTGCAGACCCCATGGATATCCGGAAAAGGTGCTCACAGATCAAGGCCCTGCTTTCGAAGCTGAGCTATTCAAGGAATTCTGCCACGTGTATGGATTCAAGAAGATCCGAACTACGCCATATCATCCGCAAACCAACAGTATGTGCAAGAAAATGAACAACATCGTTATAGACCTGTTGAAAACCCTACCCTTGGAAGAAAGGAACCAGTGGCCAGAAAAGTTACCTGACCTAGTGAACCTGTATAACCACATACCCGTGAGTTCTACAAATTGTACCCCAGCGTACCTTATGAGAGCAAGACCTGGAAAATTGCCCATGGACCTGGAGCTCGGAGTGGTAGAACCTGCTGCAGATACGTCCACTGAAGATTGGGACACAAGTCGGCAAGAGCAGTACAGGAAGGTACAGGCCGGTGTCGAAGACAGTCTAAACAAGGTGAGGGAAAGACAGGAAGAGCAGTACAATAAACATGCACCAGCAGAACCCTTGGCACCTGGAGAGATAGTGCTGAAGCGGAAAAGAAGAGGTCACAAGCTCGATGACCAGTGGGAAAGAGAGCCCTACACTGTGCTAAACTCCAGATTTGACAACAGTAAAACCTGCCTGATTAGTAAGGATGGAGGTAAGACAACCGCAACAGTCTCAAGAGACCACTTGAAGGTGTGCCCAGGTCTACTGAAGACAGCGGAGGAAGAAGTACCTCCTATAGCACCGGAAGAACCGAAGGAAGATGTGCTTCACACAGTTCTAGGAGATTTCCCTGCAGACTGGCCTCAACTTGATGGAGATGTTATTATTGCAGTAATACACTTCTATCAACCACAAGAAGAACCTGTGAGCGCCCTAGAGGAACCTGCTCAGGAACAGGAAGAGTCCCCACTCAGAGGAGGATCGCCCGTTGAAGCAGAGCCTGAAGGCCCAGTAATCAGTGCACTTGCCAGTCCCATAGAGAGATTGAGGCAGTTTTATAATCTACCAGCACATACACCTGATAGGTTAGCAGAGAGTGCATGCGCAGACACCAGTATCACCCCAGTGCTAAGAAGGTCCACACGCAGCACAGAAGGACAAATCCCTGCCAGGTTTAGGGAATAAGCACAAAGTGCCTACATTATAAATAGTTACCCAGTTGGGTATTGCCTATTAATTGTGTAAACTGAAATTAATGTGTTCCTTTAGCTACCCGTAAGGGTACAGAGACTTGTAGCCTGAGGACTGTGAGCAGCTAAAAACTGTCCTTGTAAATAGTTGCACTCATCAAAAGTTCGCCTTATTTGACCACTGAACAATAACCCGTTTGGCGTGGCCGAAGACGTGGTCCAGCACCTGGATCACTTATGCCCTGTAGCCACGCCCAGGGCCTACGTTGAGGGTTTTCAGGCGGGTCCCTCATGTTACTCATTTAACGCTTTCTTCGGTGAAATGGATACCGGGTTACGGGACTTACTGTAACTTTATTATTGTTATTATAATTCTTGTTATTGTTGTAACCTGTTACAAAATGCTTCCGTCCAGGAGTACTGAAATGTACTAGGGGGGAATGTGGCACCCTGCTGTTCACAGGTACCACAGGACCCAAAAGGGTGCATGGACGGACTTCTCCACAACAGGCCCTCATTACAAACAAACACCTCCACCCTTCCACCTCATACCACCAGAGGGAGCCCGTTAGAGATATATAGATATGGAGGGTGGAGCCAGGCAGTTTAGTCAGAGTTAGCTGTTCAGAGAGTGTGATGCCACGGAGAGCAGTGAAGACGCAGCACGTCTGCTGCTGAATTGAGGGCCCCGAGTGTGGCCGGAGGCAGTAAGGCGAGGAGAGAGGAGTTGAGGGGGCAGAGGAGCATCATAGGCTCACCCCAAGACACAAACCGGACACCGGGTCTGCGCCTACAGGGTCTTCTATACCCAGTAGGGACTACCGGCTTACCAGGAGGCTTCCAGACCCCTGGTTATCCTGAAGCTACCAGCAATAACCGGACTAGGAACCACCAAAGCCCCGGCGTCCAGGGATAGTGGTTGCCAAAGATAGGTCCTACTACCAAGCGGTCAGGTGAGAGAGCAACACAACACAGAAGCTAGGCCAAGTTTCAGGCAGGCTAGAAGCTTAGAGAGAGGGAGACACGGATCAGGAGGCCTTATACCCGCTCACTGGGGAGAAGTCCTGAAGTGCACCCTTCCTTGCAAGTACCCTGGACCATACCTGCTGTTACACCAGTAAAGGTACTGAAGCGAATCCCCTGTGTGAGTGTCCGTCATTCCCCCTGACCTGGCCATCTCTCACCTGCACACCTTCCATTTACACTGCCCCGGGGGCTCACTCCGCCTGTGGGGAGCGGAAAAATCCCAGCAGCCATCCCATCACCCCTGGAGGTCTGCAGCAGCGCCGGTAACTGTTACCGGAAGCCACAGGAGGCGTCATGAAACAAACTTTACACTAAAGAACCCCCTTTTTCAAGAGAGACCCCAGAGTACGGGCCCTGGAGCCGACTGCCGTGACATCCTAAACAAGGTAAAAGGCCCGGGTACCGAGTCCCCTATATCCCCCTGGGTGACACAATAGCACACACGCTCTGTTCTTTTTTTTGGCGCTAGTGAAGTGCCCCCTGGGGCCATGGGGTACTCGGTAGCCGGGCCGGTCGGTGCTGGGGATGTCACGGTGGCACTGACCAGGTTCGTGGCCCTGGGCGGTCAAATAATGGGAAAGTAAAAGGAAAGGGCAGTAAAGTTTTTAGAGATAATGTTTGTGACGCCACCTGTGGCATGTGGCTATATGGGGCCGCCACTGCGGTGCAGATCCTCTGGAACTGATGGTGACGCAGCAGAGTTGGTTCAGCTCTCCACAGGCAGAGCCAAGCTCCAGGGCAGTATATGAAGAATTGTGGAAGTAGATGTTGTTGGTGCTGTGTAGTGCAGGGCCAGTGATGGCGCAGCAATAATTCAAGGACACAGTGGGGTGCAGTCTTCAGGTTTTACTCACAGTTGTTCAATTCTCCAGGTTACAAGGGCCAGTGTGTAACCTCCCACGTCGTCCTGTGTAATCCAGGGAAGGGGTTCAGCAATCTCTCAAGTATCTCAGGAGTACTCAAACGGGACCCCGTTCTATGTGCCTTTCCCGGTCGTCTCACTGCGCTGGCTCTCACCCTCCTGCCTTGCGCCTCACAATCAGTGTCCCAAGCCAGTGGCCTCGGGCCTTGTCGGGCGACCTGCAGTCCCCTGGACCCTATGCGGCCACCTTTTCGGTGATGTAATTGTGGAGGTTGGCTGCAGCCCCTTGAAAATGCAGCAGCCTCCGTTTAACTAGCTGAGCCTAGTTGTTCTCCACTAGTTAGGGGCCGATCCCCTTCTGCGGCCCGATGCCTCCACTTCAGTGTGGATTCGGGCGCACGGGTGGCATCCGCACTCGCCATGCCCCTGGGATTCCCTCTGTTCCTCCTGGAGCCCTCCTCACTGCTCCTCTGTTCTCTTCACTCTTTCTCCTGGGCCTCTCTGATTGGGCCCTGCTCCTTTCTCCACTCCTCATGAACAGAGTTTCTCATGAGCTCCTGCTCCCAACTTGACTCTGAACTCTGAACACTTCCAGAAGCTTCCACCCTCTCTTTTATACTCCTACCCTCTGTGCTTCACTGATCTTCTTCCTCCACCCACCTCCTCTACCTAGTTCCACCCTCCAGCTAGGGACCAGGGACTGTGCTCTCCCTTAGGAGCAATCTCGCCCTTCCCTACTAAAGTGGAGTGTATTGGATGTGGGTGTGTGGGTCCCGGGTAGTACTCCCTCCTTACCTGAGAGTGGAATACCACACCTCTGGGTGAGATGCAGTACCTCTGTGGCGACTGAACCCGCAGGGGCGTCACACTAGCTTTCCTAGGTCCCTCCTGATGGTTAAAACACACAATAAGGACCCTATTAATAACTGGTGACATTCACGAAGATCACTCACCCCGTTGTCACTGAAAGATACCGGATTCAGAGGCTGTGGCGGGATTCAAGATGGATCCCATCTGGACACGAGGAGTCTTCTGATACTTTGCTCTTGTGGCTGGGACAGGTGCTGCTTCTATTACTCGAGCGGCTGCCTCCCTGATGACGAGCTGGCTGTCTCCGTCGTTTCTGTTGCTGCTGCTTCTGGCTGTATTTGTCCTCCTTTCTGACCAGACACAGTAGGCTGGAGCATGAGCAGTATCTGCAGCGTTTAACCCATACTTATATGGGTGCCAGAGGCCAGAGTCCTCTTCTGGTCCGACCCCTTCCGGTTTCAACCTCGACCTCCCCCCTCCTCGCGAAGGTCGACCGGGCATTGTCCATATTCGGGCCGGCGACGCGAAAGGCGCTGCCATTTTGCTTCCGGCACACCTCCTGACATCACTTGGGCACACCCACTCCCAGCATGCTTTGTGCCCGTGACGTTAGTTGTGTGCGACTCCGGCATCGATTCCCCGCTGGACACCTCAGTGAGAGCCGACGTGGGGAGTATGACAGGCGGAGGGCGGCGCAGCTGTCTGCAGACAGCTCGGGACCATCTTTAACGCCTGCGCCCACTCGTGCACGGAACCCCCAGGAGACTCGTGGATGGCGCTTCCAGCACCTGAAGGCCAGTGTCCAGGCTGCAGCCTGTTCTTCTGCACACCGGGACAGGCCTGGGTAAATATGGAATTTTCTTTCTTCTATCTACTTCTTCCGCTGTATTTCATGCAAGGTTCCATCAAAGACAGGAAACCAACTTATATGGGGGAGATGTTCCGCCCTTTTATTTCAGAAGGTTTCGTGTCCTTGGTGGGGCGGATGCCTCTCTCAGGTGTGCCGTCATGGGTGAAGGGAAAATATAAGGAAGCAGCGGATAAATATCTTCCAAGCTTCCAAGTGAGAGATGAAGTATGGCTTTCCACCAAGAATTTGAAACTCTACATACCTTCACTAAAACTGGGCCAAAAATATATTGGTTCTTTCAAGACAATTGGACAGATTAGCTCAGTAGCTTTTCATCTCCAACTTCCCAGGACAATGAAGATACATCCAGAGTTCCATGTCTCCTTACTAAAATGCCTTTTGTTCTAAATCATTTTCCAGGGTGTCCTCTACCTCCTCCTGATCTTATTGAAGTGATTGGACAAAAACATTACACGGTTGAAAAGGTCATGGACTCCAGAATATTCAGAATATTCAGAAACAGGTGGCAGTACTTAACAAAATCACAAGGGTACTGCACTGAAGATAATTCCTGGGAACCTGTAGAAAATATCAATGCTCCCCAATGCTTAGTTTCACCAAAGATACCAAGATAAACCAAGTAAAGTATCGTGAAAAGACTGTTATTGAACAGGGGAGGAGTAATGTCAGGATTCTGTTGTCCTTCTGTGAATTGACCACTAGTGGCTGCTATTATTCACCTTGATAATTGTGCTGCGTTTCCACTCCTTAGGACTGGAGGCTGATTTTGTGTTCTGCAATTGCCTTTTGGTGAGATGGCAGATCTTGAACCTTCCAACTCTACCTTTCTATGATTCTATGATATTTATGATTCTATTACTTTCAAAATTGGGAGGTATTCTGTGAGTATGATTCCTGGTCTGTAACTTCATTTTGCACAATATTACCTTATTTTTACATTACTATGTGCATTATACCCACACATTAGGGAAACAAAATAATTTTAAGCTTCATCTGGTCATGGTGGAGTGGGGGCTGACTTGACATTTTGCTAAGGAGGCTCACAATTACTTGTTACACTTGTGACTATGATTATTTATATCTGAATGCTGTAATATCCACTATTACCCACAACTGTATCTCTCAACAATAACCCTATATCATTGTGAAATCTAACCTGACAATTTGTATCATACCCAATTTTATGAAACCCATTTTACACTTCACTTAATGAATGGGGTATGGGTATATACATTTGTGCAAATGTTTTAGGCTGGTGTGAAAAATACTGCAAAGTAAAAATGCTTTGAAAAATAGAAGTGTTAATAGTTTATTTTTATCAATTAACCAAATGCAAAGTGAATGAATACAAGAGAATATTAAGAAAACAGCCAGAAGAGAAGAGACAAAAGAATTAGCGAAAATCTGTGGTTAGTTCTCCTAGATGTTTGGAACAACCTCCCTTCTAAGTTCCTTCAAAGACTGTGTACAAGTGGAGAAGAATTGATGCTTTGATGCTGTTTTGAAGGTAAAGAATTGTCACACTAAATACTGATTTGATTTAGATTTCTCATATGTTCACTCACTTTGCATTTTGTAAATAAAAAAAAAAAATATGAAAACTTCTATTTTTCAAAGCATTTTCAGTTTGCAGAAATTTTTCCACACCTGCCTAAAACTTTTGCACAGTAAAGTATATTATCTTACATTTAATCTTCACACGTTTCTTACAGTGTATTTACTTTTCATAAATTAAAATAATGTATTACGCTATACTGAGTGTCTGTTTATCTTATTTCATTTGAGAAGATCTTGCTTTAGGTATCAGTTGACACATAACAAGATCATTGTTCCCTGTGGTTGTTCTGGGTGTTTTCTTTAAAGCGGAGCTTTTCTAATAGAATCTCTTGCTTACATGTGTTCTTTGAAAAATTACTTTGTGGTTTCCAACTCTGCTATAGCTTTTAGTTATATTCCATTGATGTTTCAAATTTTCTATTATTTCCTATCCTCAGATTAGATTTTGAATTTAAGGGTTTGCTCACACTAGTGTATAAAAAATCGGTCCCATTCTCATCCAGGAGATTGGGACAATTTTTTTCTCGCTTGTCATCCATGTGCTGTCCATATGCAATCCGTTTTTTACTCAGTTTTTTTACTCAGCAGCTATTAATCTTTTACAGGGTGTGACAAAGTCACTGGTAAAGTGATAGAGGGAAGATATGTTTCATGGAAGCTATTAGCTTCCGTGAATTGAAACCATGAAGTTTGCTCCTGCATAGTAGGTGCAGAGAGGGTTAATCAGACATTTTAAAAGGGAATGGTTTTTATGAATGACCATTGTGAAGGGTGGGAGGTCATTCACCATATCTCTACCTGAGGGTGTGGTCTGGGGTTTAAATAAACGGCCTGCTGAGGCATTAGGCGTTCAGTGTATCTTGAGAGTCATACTCCAAACAGGAGATGTGTGTTCTCAGCTGACCTGAACCATGTGCAGTTGCTAAACTCTGAGCAGGCGGACCCCTGCTAACACATGGACTGTGTTGTGCGTGCAAAAGACATGGATTTATATAGTGTGACCGAGATAATGAAAAAAAATAAAAAAATAAATATTTACTTACCCTCCGATGGCCCGCGCTGTCTTGCTTCGCTCGGTCCCGGCTGCCGGCAGAGGTAGAGTGAACGACCTGCCGACGTCAGCGTCGCGTGACCCGTCACATGACTCTGACGTCACCGCAGGTCCTTCATTCCATCGCGAAGTGCCGAGAAGAAAGGAGGACCGCACCGCGGGCCGCCAGAAGGTAAGTATATATTTATTTTATTCTTTTTTTACAGCTTTTTTAATGGTACCTGGGTGTGGATGAGACTCTCCTCTCCTCCACACCCGGGTACCATCCGCACATTAGAACGCGCCAATTACGCAAGTACAGGTGCAGTCTTGCGGAATTGGCGCGTTCTAACGCAAGTCAATGGCGGCGAAAACACAGCACTTCCGCAAAATAATTGGTAGTGCTGCGTTTTTTTTCCGCAATGATAATCCGCAGCGGAGATTTCCGCAGCATGTGCACAGGACATGTGGAGTATCATTGGGGGACATGGCAGGCCTTCTACCGTGCGTTTTTTAAGCGTTTCTGCAGTGTTTTTGCCGCTGAGGAAATGCTTAAAAAACGCATCATGGGCACACAGCCTATGTTTTTTATTTTAACGGGGCCAAACATGGGGAATGAGAAAGGGTTGTTCTAGTTGTGGACAACCCCTTTAATGTGTTATTTGAGTTTAAACCTGATAGCTAGTTCGATAGATAGACAGACAGACAAACAGACAGACAGACAGACAGACAGACAGACAGATAGATAGACAGATAGATAGATAGACAGATAGATAGATAGATAGATAGATAGATAGATAGATAGATAGATAGATAGATAGATAGATAGATAAAATTAATCATTACAGGCTTAACATTCAAATCTCGCAGGATTCCTTGCATATGCATATATATTACTGGCAATTTCTTTTGCTGATTTGCATTTTGGAAAGTATAGTAGTTTTTTTTGAGCTCTGTAAATTTGGAGCACTGTAAATGTAAATGATTTGCAGGTATCATGCACCTGTTCTATTCCAGCGAATAGGAAAGGTGCACAATACCTGCCAATAAAACATGTTTACTTTCATTTTTACTTGATATATTAGTCCCCTCAGGGGACTTGAACCTACGATCGATTGTATTGCTGTTTATTGCAAAAATCACTGTCTCCAATGAAGGCCCAGCCACAAACTGGACTTCAATAGCTGGGGACTTCAACAGAGAAATATCATGGCCATCATAGTAACCCATCGGCACAGCGTAATTGCATGAGCGCTAGCGAAGGGGGACAATGAGCATGTAGAATGGCATGCTGCCCAAGCTACATGCTGTAAATGCCGCTGTCACAGATTGACAGCGGCATTTAACAGGCTCACAGCCAAAGGCTACGCTCGGCTCCACCCACAGCTGTTAGAGGCAGATGATGGATGAATAACACAGCCATCATCTGCAGGGAAAGATGTATCCTCAGCTCCTGAGATTGTGTCAAAGCCGACGTTGGGCGAACTATTATGTCCAATGTCAGTAAAGGTTTGAAAGATTTTTATAGCTCTACTCACTTTTGTATCGGGAGACAAGTGGCCCCAGTGACGTTACATCTACAGATACCGATCAGGCAGGAATCCCAGGAGATATGTGTAGACATGGTACAGAAGTAAGCAAGGCCAGAATATTTTAACACATGAATATGTAAAATGGCCATGCTTATGACCTGCCATCCTCTTCCTAAAAACCTCTCAGTGGAGAAGAATGTAGAAGAGGGCCAGTGTGGGGGAGAGATGGAAAGCCATGTGTGTGAACTGGGCATATTCATACTGAGGAGTAGAGGAGTATGTAGTTAGGGGCAGGCAGCTGTAAAGTGGCCACGCAGTACTGAGGAAGAACGAAATGGAAGCAAGATAGAAGGTTGACGCAGCTGCATGCTGAGGGGAATGTCGTCACCAGCAAGGAGGAGACAATGACACTGCGCTATAGCCTTTCATCGTTCCTTGTCATCCTCCACTTCATCCTCCCCGCAGCTGGCCGTAATGCGCAGAGCTACCATAACACCACCAACTATACATCAGGGCCTGTGAGCACCATATGGCTCATGACTCAGGGATTGGGGACCCTGATCTAGAGGAACAACCAGACCACATATTACCAGTACATAGTGACCGAATAATACCACATACAAGGAAAAAATACCGTCACACCATGACCAGACCACATATTACTACCACATAGTGACCGAATAATACCACACACAAGGAACAAATACTGTCACACTGTGACCAGACCACATATTACCACCACATAGTGACTGGATAATACCACATACAGGACAAATACTACCACACCATGACCATACCACATATTAACACCACATAGTGACCGGGTAATACCACAAACAAGGACAAATACTACCACACTGTGACACCACCAACTATACATCAGGGCCTGTGAGCACCATATGGCTCATGACTCAGGGATTGGGGACCCTGATCTAGAGGAACAACCAGACCACATATTACCAGTACATAGTGACCGAATAATACCACATACAAGGAAAAAATACCGTCACACCATGACCAGACCACATATTACTACCACATAGTGACCGAATAATACCACACACAGGGAACAAATACTGTCACACCATGGTCAGACCACATATTTCCACCACATAGTGACTGAATAATACCACATATAAGGAACAAATACCGTCACGCTGTGACCAGACCACATATTAACACCACATAGTGACCGGGTAATACCACAAACAAGGACAAATACTACCACACTGTGACCAGACCACATATTACCACCACACAGTGACCAAATAATACCACATGCAAGGAACAAATACCGTCACACTGTGACCAGACCACATATTACCACCACAGTGATCGAATAATACCACATACAAGGAACAAATACTGTCACACCATGACCAGAGCACATATTAAAGCCATAGCTACTGAATAATACCACATACAAGGAACAAATACCACCACACCATGACCCGACCACATATTACCACCACATAGTGACTGAATAATACCACATACAGGGAACAAATACCAGCTCACCATGACCAGACTACATATTACTACCACATAGTGACTGAATAATACCATATTCAAGGGACAAATACTACCACACCATGACCAAACCTCATATTCCCACCACATAGTGACTGAATACTACCATACTGATCATTAATAAAAAAACCCACAATACTAATATTACTGACGCGCCCCCAGGGCCGTGGGGTACTCGGCAGCCGGGCCTCTGGTTGCTGGTATAGGGGATATCAGGGTGGCTGGCCCGGTCCGTGGCCCAGGGCGGTCACTCAAAAGGGGAATATGTATATATTGGGAATTTGGGAAAGTTCGTGACGCCACCTGTGGTACTTGGTGAGGATCACCAGCGCTGCAACAGTCCTCTGAGGCAGATGTTAGGGCAGCTTGTGATGGGACTGCTCCAACAGGTGCAGCAGGCCTCAGGGCAGTGTAGTAGTAGAGAGTGGGTCGCGCTGGGCGTTGTAGTGCAGGGGGAACGATAGCGCCGATGAAGAATGGGCGGAGGCAGTGCCGTGCAGTCATCCAAGATTTTACTCACAGTTGTTAAGACGCTTCACAGGTGCACTATACAAGTAAAGGCCTCCCGCGTCGCGCTGCGTTCACCGGGCAGGGGTTCAATCCTTCCTCAGGCAACTTAGGAATACCTGGCAGAACCCCACTTTCTCGTGTTCCTATTTTGACCATCTCCACTCTGGTCTTTCTCCCTCCTGCTCTGCGCTGCCCACTTTCAATCCCGCTCGGGTGCTCTGAAGTCCTTCCTGTACGTCGGATCCGGGACCTACTTGACCCTCCTGGGGATTAGAATGCTGCAGCGATCCCTCTGTCTTCTGACAGATGCGGGGCGTACGGGTGCCGTCCTGCACGCACCGTACCCCCTAGGATCCTTTCTGTAGAACGGAGCCTACTCCCTGCTCTCCACCTGGGCTTCCTGACTTGGCCCTACTTGTGGAACAGATCTCCTAATGAGACTCTGCTCCCGGACTGTTCTTCTGAACTGTCCCAAGCTGTTCTTCTGAACTGCTCCCTAACTCTGATCTGCCACCCTAAGATGGCTTCCCTATTTATTCTCCTACTAAAGTGCTCCCTCTAACTACTTCCTCCACCCACACCCACTACTGGTTCCCCTTACCTTTGGGTTCCCCCCACTCTAGCCAGGGTCAGGGCTCAGCAGCTGCGCTCTGCATGTTGACCCTCCAGCCGGCCTGGAGTAGTGTAGTGTTGGATGCAGGTGTTTGGGGTTCAGTGCAGAACTCCTGCCTACCTGAGAGAAGGGAAACACCACACCTCGTGGTGAAGTGCAGTACCTCTGTGGCGACTGAACCCTCAGGGGCGCCACATTACCATAAGTGCCATAATACACAGGAGCTCTATACATAGTATACAGTGTATAGTATGAGTGTACAGGTAATAGTGACTCACCAGTGACAATATACACAGGAACTTTGTATATAGTGTCCATGTACAGGTTATACAGGGATCACCGGTGATACTATACACAGGAGCTCTGTATATAGTATACTGTATAGTGTAAAGTGTAAGTGTACAGGTAACACACTGATTTACCAGTGACGTCTCTAGTTGAAGATATTCATCTTCGCTTTGCTGCTTCATACAGTGCAGACCGCCATCACTTCTTCCAGCCAGGACTCGTCTCCGCAGAAAATAACACAGTTATCTAGAGCACCGCTTCCAGAGCACATTCTCCAATTTTTCCCCTATATTTACACTACACCAGATTATGTAAAAAAGCAGCAGTATCGCCCTGCACAGTAACTGAACGCTCACCCCACTGAAAACAGTATTGTCAAAAATAAAATATATCACAGCAGTAATAATATCCCTTAATTATCCCCTACAGTAATAATGTCTAATGTCCTACATCCTGGCACCTTCCTGTAATAACGTCCCCCATTCTGGCCCCCATGTGTCTCCATCCTGATGTCAAATGTCCTCCCAACCTGACCCCATGTGTCCTCCCATCCTGGCCCATATATGTCCTCCCATTCTGGCCCCATATCTCTCCATCCTGCCTCCATATGTCCTCCCATCATGGTCCCATATGTCCTCCCATCCTGGCCCCATATGTACTCCCATCCTGACCCCCATATGTCTCCATCCAGCCCCCCCATATGTCTCCATCCTGCCCCCCATATGTCTCCACCCTGCCCCCACATGTCTCTGTCTTCCCCCATGTCTCCATCCTGCCCCCCATATATATCCATCCTGCCCCCCATATATCTCCATCCTTCCCTCCCCTATATGTCTCCATCCTGCCCCCCCCATATGTCTCCATCCTGCCCCCATATGTCTCCATCCTGGCCTCATATGTCTTCATCCTGCCCCCCATATGTCTCCATTCTGCCCCCCCATATGTGTCCATCCTGCCCCCATATGTCTCCATCCTGCCCCCCATGTTTCCATCTTCCCCCATGTCTCCATCCTGCCCCCATATATCTCCACCCTTCCCTCCCCCATATGTCTCCATCCTGCCCCCATATGCCTCCATCCTGGCCCCGTATGTCTCCATCCTGCCTCCCCATATGTCTCCATCCTGCCCTCCCCCATGTGTCTCCATCCTGCTCCCCCATATGTCTCCATCCTTCCCCTACATATGTCTTCATCCTGCCCCCCCCATATATCTCTATCCTGCCCTCCCATATGCCTTCCCATCCTGGCCTCATATGTCTTCATCTTGCCCCCCATATGTCTGCATCCTGCCCCCCCATATGTCTCCATCTTCCCCCATGTCTCCATCCTGCCCCCCATATATCTCCATCCTGCCCTCCACCATATGTTTCCATCTTCCCCATTTCTCCATCCTGCCCTCATATGTCCTCCCATCCTGCCCCCATATGTCTCCATCCTGCTCCCCTATATGCCTCCATTCTGCTCCCCTATATGCCTCCATCCTGCCCCCATATGCCTCCATCCTGGCCCCATATGTCTCCATCCTGCCCTCCCCCAAATGTCTCCATCCTGCTCCTCCATATGTCTCCATCTTGCCCCCCTATGTCTCCATCCTGCCCCCATGTCTCCATCCTGCTCCCCATATGTCCTCCAATCCTGCCCCCCATATATATCCATCCTGCCCTCCATATGTCCTCCCATCCTGCCCTCCCATATGTCCTCTCATCCTGCCCCCATATGTCTCCATCCTGTCCCCATATGTCTCCATCCTTCCCCATATGTCTCCATCTTGCCCCCATATGTCTCCATCCTGCCCCCATATATCTCCATCCTTCCCCCATATGTCTCCATCCTGCCCCCATATATGTCCTTTCATCCTGGCCCGATATGTCTCCATCCTGACTCCCATATGTCTCCATCCTGCCCCAATATGTCTCCATCCTGCCCCCACATATGTCCCCATCCTGACCCCCCATGTCTCCATCCTGCCCCCATATATGTCCTCTCATCCTGGCCCGATATGTCTCCATCCTGACTCCCATATGTCTCCACCCTGTCCCAATATGTCTCAACCCTGTCCCAATATGTCTCCATCCTGCCCCCATATATCTCCATCCTGCCCCCACATATGTCTACATCCTGCCCCCACATATGTCTACATCCTTCCCCCTCATATGTCTCCATCTTGCCCCCCCATATGTCTCCATCCTGATCCCCATATATCTCCATTCTGCCCCATATATGTCCTCTCATCCTGACCCCCATATGTCTCCATCCTGCCCCCATATGTCTCCATCCTGACCCCCATATGTCTCCATCCTGCCCCCATATGTCTCCATCTTGCCCCCCCCATATATCTCCCCATATTGAGGATTTCAGTAAAAAAAAGTTTCTCCTTACCTGGCTGAGGTCCAGCGACATCCTCTTCCTCAACCACTTGGGCGCAGACGCGCCGGCGCGTGACAGTGACGTCAGACGCCGGCAACGAGTGCACTGAAGTCAGCCACCGGCCCAAGATTGGCTGGCGGCTCCTATTGCAATGCACGAAGTGGGTTCTGCATGGCAATAGATTTGAAATGAAGGTGCGTACGAGGACGCACGTTCAGTTATTGAGCGAACAGCCGAATCCTGTCCATGGGGTCCAGTGATGCCCCAAACGCCATTAAGAGTAGTAATGCCCTGATGGCGGCCCAGTCTGTAGATGAGACTCGCTCATTAAAATCAATGGATGCCCCCCTCCACCAAAAAAAAAAAAAAATTAAATCAGATTGACACGGCATGGCATCTGATTTTCCACTGAAATAATGACACAGGAAACTGAATTGGGAGGTGTTTTTTACAGCGTTAACATCTGAATGTCAAAATGAGACATATACAGTAGGCCATATATAGACCCTCTCTCTGCGATGCCGATCGATGTCACTGTCACTATTGACAGCGGCCTCAGAGGGTTTAAACGCCCACAATTGGCGCTTGCTCCGATCGTGGACGTTGCTGAAGGGAGTCAGCTCTCGTATAGGGCTGACACCTGAATTTGATCGCGGAGGTGCGAGGCGTAAGCCTGCACGATCATCATGCAGTATATGTACGGCGGTTTTCGGGAACGACCTCCCGCAGCGTCGTACATATAAGGCGCATGTTGTGAAGGGGTTACTAAATAATTGATTATAGTGCCAATATTGATGACATACTGATGCAATACAGATGGCATATGGATAATGTACTATTATTATTACTATTATTATTATTTATTATAGCGCCATTTATTCCATGGCGCTTTACATGTGAAAAGGGGTGTGCACATAATAAAACACAAGTACAATAATCATGAACAATACAAGTTACCGACTGGTACAGGAGGACTCACAGTCTACAAGGGATGGGTGAGGATACAGTAGGTGAGGATAGAGCTGGTTGTGCAGCGGTATGGTGGAGCGAGGGTTACTGCAGGTTGTAGCAGGGCCGGCTCCAGGTTTTTGTGGGCCCTGGGCAAAAGACTCTCAGTGGGCCCCTTTAACACATACCACGATTCATGATGCACAGATATCACAGAGAAATATATATACAGTTAGGTCCATATATATTTGGACAGAGACAACATTTTTCTAATTTTGGTTCTAGACATTACCACAATGAATTTTAAACAAAACAATTCAGATGCAGTTGAAGTTCAGACTTTTAGCTTTCATTTGAGGGTATCCACATTAAAATTGGATGAAAGGTTTAGGAGTTTCAGCTCCTTAACATGTGCCACCCTGTTTTTAAAGGGACCAAAAGTAATTGGACAGATTAAATAAATGTAAATAAAATGTTCATTTCTTGTACTTGGTTGAAAACCCTTTGTTGGCAATGACTGCCTGAAGTCTTGAACTCATGGACATCACCAGACGCTGTGTTTCCTCCTTTTTGATGCTCTGCCAGGCCTTTACTGCGGTGGTTTTCAGTTGCTGTTTGTTTGTGGGCCTTTCTGTCTGAAGTTTAGTCTTTAACAAGTGAAATGCATGCTCAATTGGGTTGAGATCAGGTGACTGACTTGGCCATTCAAGAATATTCCACTTCTTTGCTTTAATAAACTCCTGGGTTCCTTTGGCTTTATGTTTTGGGTCATTGTCCATCTGTAGTATGAAACGACGACCAATCAGTTTGGCTGCATTTGGCTGGATCTGAGCACACAGTATGGCTCTGAATACATCAGAATTCATTCGGCTGCTTCTGTCCTGTATCACATCATCAATAAACACTAGTGACCCAGTGCCACTGGCATCCATGCATGCCCAAACCATCACACTGCCTCCGCCGTGTTTTACAGATGATGTGGTATGCTTTGGATCATGAGCTGTACCACGCCTTCGCCATACTTTTCTCTTTCCATCATTCTGGTAGAGGTTGATCTTGGTTTCATCTGTCCAAAGAATGTTCTTCCAGAACTGTGCTGGCTTTTTTAGTCCAGTCTAGCCTTTTTATTCTTGATGCTTATGAGTGGCTTGCACCATGCAGTGAACCCTCTGTATTTACTTTCATGCAGTCTTCTCTTTATGGTAGATTTGGATATTGATACGCCTACCTCCTGGAGAGTGTTGTTCACTTGGTTGGCTGTTGTGAAGGGGTTTCTCTTCACCATGGAGATTATTCTGCGATCATCCACCACTGTTGGCTTCCGTGGGCGCCCAGGTCTTTTTACATTGATGAGTTCACCAGTGCTTTCTTTCTTTCTCGGGATGCACCAAACTGTAGATTTTGCCACTCCTAATATTGTAGCAATTTCTCGGATGCTTTTTTTCTGTTTTTGCAGCTTAAGGATGGCTTGTTTCATCTGCATTGAGAGCTCCTTTGACCACATGTTTACTTCACAGCAAAACCTTCCAAATGCAAGCACCACACCTCAAATCAACTCCAGGCCTTTTATCTGCTTAATTGAGAATGACATAACGAAGGGATTGCCCACACCTGTCCATGAAATAGCCTTGGAGTCAATTGTCCAATTACTTTTGGTCCCTTTAAAAACAGGGTGGCACATGATAAGGAGCTGAAACTCCTAAACCCTTCATCCAATTTTAATGTGGATACCCTCAAATGAAAGCTGAAAGTCTGAACTTCAACTGCATCTCAATTGTTTTGTTTAAAATTCATTGTGGTAATGTCTAGAACCAAAATTAGAAAAATGTTGTCTCTGTCCAAATATATATGGACCTAACTGTATAGTACAATGCCAAAGATTTCACTTCTTACATTACATGAGTGATATCTATTGTAAATTCTACAATAGCTCAGAAACCGGCGAATCGCTCAACACAGTATACTGGCCCCCATATAACACTCCATACGGAATACTGGCCCCCATATAACGCTCCATACAGAATACTGGCCCCTATAAAACGCTCCGTACAGGATACTGGTCCCCATAAAATGCTCCATACAGAATACTGGCCCCCATATAACGCTTCATACAGGATACTGGCCCCCTTATAATGCTCCATACAGGATACTGGCCCCCATATAACGCTCCACACATTATACTGGCCCCCATATAAAGCTCTATGCAGGCTGTGCCACCACATAATGCCTCATGCAGGATGTCACCCCCATATAATGCCCCATGCAGGATGTCACCACCCGTATAATGCCCCATGCAGGATGTCACCCCCCATATAATGCCCCATGCAGGATGTCACTCCCCTTATAATGCCCCATGCAGGATGTCACATCCCCCCTATAATGCCCCATGGAGGATGTCACATCTCCCCCCCCTTATAATGCCCCATGGAGGATGTCACTTCCCCTCCTTTTAATGCCCCATTCAGGATGTCACACACCCCCTCCCTTATAATGCCCCATGCAGGATGTCACCCCCCTTATAATGCCCCATGCCTTATGTAATCCCCCTTATAATGCCCCATGCAGGATGTCACCCCCATTATAATGCCCCATGCAGGATATCACCCCCCTTATAATGCACCATGAAGGATGTCACATCCCCCCCCCTTATAATGCCCCATGGAGGATGTCACCCCCCCTTATAATGCCCCATGGAGGATGTCACTTCCCCTCCTTTTAATGCCCCATGCAGGATGTCACCCCCCCTCCCTTATAATGCCTCATGCAGGATGTCACCCCCCTTATAATGCCCAACGCAGGATGTCACTCCCCCCCTTTTAATGCCCCATGCAGGATGTCACACACCCCCTCCCTTATAATGCCCCATGCAGGATGTCACCCCCTTATAATGCCACATGCAGGATGTCACCCCCCTTATAATGCCCCATGCAGGATGTCACACACACCTCCATATAATGCCTCATGCAGGATGTCACCCCCATATAATGCCCCATGCAGGATGTCACAGCCCCCCTCCCTTATAATGCCCCATGCAGGATGTCACACACACCCCCTCCCTTATAATGCCCCATGCAGGATGTCACCCCCTTATAATGCCACATGCAGGATATCACCCCCCTTATAATGCCCCATGCAGGATGTCACACACACCTCCATATAATGCCTCATGCAGGATGTCACCCCCATATAATGCCCCATGCAGGATGTCACAGCCCCCCTCCCTTATAATGCCTCATGCAGGATGTCACCCCCCCTTATAATGCCACATGCAGGATGTCACTTCCCCCCACTTATAATGCCCATGCAGGATGTCACACACACCCCCCTCCCTTATAATGCCCCATGCAGGATGTCACACTCCCCCCTCCCTTATAATGCCCCATGCAGAATGTCACCCCCCCCTTCCCATATAATGCTCGATGCAGGATGTCATCACCCCCCCTTCCCATATAATGCCCCGTACATAAAAAAAAAAATCAAATACTCACCTCACTCCTCACCTGCTGCCGCTGCTCCGGACTTCAGCATCGCCTGCGTCTTCCCGCTCTGCGCTGTGATGGCTCAGGAGAGAGCGCGGTGGAAAGACGTCACCGCGCCCTCTGACCTGAGACGTCACAGTCAGAGGACGCGGAAGACACCGGAGGAGCTGCTGCGGAGGCACGGGGAGAGGTAAGTATTGTGCCGGATGCCGGGGCCCTGAGCAAGCGGGGGGAGCGGGCTCTGACACCGCTCTCCTCCGCTCATGGGTCCCATAGCACGGCGGAGTGCCCGAAGGCGAGTGGGCCCCCCCGCCTGCTCAAGGCCCTGGCACTTGCCCGGGTGCGCCGGGTGCTGACACCGGCCCTGGGTTGTAGGCTTGTCAGAAGAGGTACAGATACAACTGTATTTAAAATATTCTTCATAAACTTAAATGAGTATTTTCCATCTGCAAACAGATAAAAGTAATGCTTGCTTGCTTTTTTAAAATACACACAGATGTTTTTATACTCCTATATGAATAGCCAATAGATTAACATCTGTAAGGGACAGAAATAAACTGATAAAATACTGATAAATAAATAGACAGGTCCTCAAATCAGGTACAACATGTTCCCAGCACAATCTGTGCATGCAGTTTTGATTTTAAAATAAGAATGTGATATAAAATATTGTATCCACTTACAATAACATGTTGTCCCCATCATTTAATTACATTGTGTTTTGTTTATATTTCTATCACATTTTGATTGTTTACAGGAAAGTGCAGAACTTGGAAGCTGTACTATTATTCTCCACAGACAAGTGGTTGGCCTGACCCGTGTGCAATCATACAGTATCGTGTTTCCAACATGTGTCAAATTAAAAGAAACTGTGTGAAGAAGATTGTTTTATGAAGCAAGCATACCGACATGCAAACTATGGTATATAAAAAAAGAAATGGGCATCACTGAATCATAAAAACAAAGTTAACTATACCAAGGACAGAACAGGCTGATGTGGAGCGTTGTTGTGTCTGTTCTATGTGGTTTCATTATCATCTGGAGAGTTTCTTAGCAGCACAAAGTGCTTTTTGTGTGTATAATAATTGTCTGTGCGACAAATAACAGTGTTATAATAAAAGGCCCCACCTAAAGCGGTATTTTCACCTTAAACCTTTATAGTTTACGCTATAAATGCTTTTTCGCTGTACTCCGTTTTCACAGTGGCAGCGTTACCCATTAAACATGCGCAAGGAAAACGGTGAGGATGTGGGAGCGACAGAGAGTTGTGAAAGGAGCAGGGAAGAACATGGCTTCCTAAAGGGACATGGTTATGCAAAGTTAAAGGGGTTGTCCACTTTCAGAAAATCTTGGTCCCCGGTTGCAGTTTGTTATAAAAATAAACAAACTGCGCTTCACTCACCGTCCTTGCGTTGAACACTGAGTCTCCTTTGATGAACCCAGTCTCTGTTGTTGGCTGCAGTCCTGTCTTGCCGACAGTGCAGCATTCAATCAATTATCTCACAACTCTGTCCATGTAGACCAGGGGTCTCAAACTCGGCTGGGTATATGGGCCGCACACGGAAAAATTTTTCATTTGGGGGACCGCATTCTTTGCAGGACAAAGTGACATTTTTAGTGATACTATTTTTTTTTCTATACACCTTTTGAACATTTTTGCTGTTTTATTTTTTAGATCTTGGGTCGTTACGGATGTGGCGATAATAAAACATGCACTTTTTTTGTTTACTTTAGTTTAGATATAAAGCAGCATTTTTAGTGGCAAAATAGTTTTTCATGCTTTATTTTGAAGTTTTTCTGCCAAAATCTTGTAGTAATGTGCCCCACCCTGGTCTGCATCTTGTAATATCCCCCATCTGTGTCCCCATCTTGTCGTAATATTCCATACTGGGCCCCATATTGTCGTAATGTCACATACCGGTCCCCATATTGTAGATATGTCCTCATCTTGTAGTAATGCCCCATCCTGGTCCCCATCTTGTTGTAATGTCCCCATCTTCTAGGAATGTCCCCATCCTGGTCCCCCTCTTGTAGTAATGTCCCCAGCCTGGTCCCCATGTTTTAGGACTGTTCCCAGCCTAGTCCCCATGTTTTAGGACTGTCCCCAGCCTGGTCCCCATGTTTTAGGACTGTCCCCAGCCTGGTCCCCATCTTTTAGGACTGTCCCCAGCCTGGTTCCCATCTTTTAGGACTGTTCCCAGCCTGGTCCCCATCTTGGAGGACTGTCCCTTGTGCTGTTCTACACATTCAAGAGAAAAAAAAAAGATTCTTCTCACCTGTCCTCCGTTCCCTCAGCATCCTTTCTGCACTTGTGGCCCACAGGCACCATAGACCTCGATCGTGGCCCGGTCCAGGAGCTGCCGGCAGCTGCGCTTCAGTTCAGTGTATTGCCGCGCAGAGACCGGCTCTCTGCACAGCAATACCAGTGGCAGCCGCCGGCCTATCAGAGGCTAGCAGCTGACATCTGCGCGTGTCAGTGACGTCATACGCTGCTGCGCTGGGACGCAGATGTCAGCTGCTGGCCTCTGATAGGCCGGCGGCTGCCACTGGTATTGCTGTGCAGAGAGCCGGTCTCTGCGCGGCAATACACTGAACTGAAGCGCAGCTGCCGGCAGCTCCTGGACCGGGCCGCGATCGGGGTCTATGGTGCCTGTGGGCCGCATGCGGCCCGCGGGCCGCTTGTTTGAGTCCCCTGATGTAGACCATACATGTCAAACTCAGGCCCAAGGGCCAAATCTAGCCCGCATGGTGGTTATATTTGGCCCGCGACACCAGAACCACCACCCCATGAGGGGCCATTATTCTGTATGGAGGACTATGTGGAGCCCATTATTCTGCATGGAGAACTATGTGGGGCCATTATTCTGTATGGAGAACTATGTGGGGCCCATTATTCTGCATGGAGAACTATGTGGGGCCCATTATTCTGTATGAAGGACTATGTGGGTCCATTATTCTGTATGGAGGACTATGTGGGGCCCATTATTCTGCATGGAGGACTATGTGGAGCCATTATTCTGTATGGAGAACTATGTGCGGCCCATTATTCTGCATGGAGAACTATTTGGGGCCATTATTCTGCATGGAGTACTATGTGGGGCCATTATTCTGTATGGATGACTATGTGGGGCCATTATTCTGTATGGAGGACTATGTGCGGCCCATTATTCTGTACGGAGGACTGTGTGGGGTCATTATTCTGTGTGGAGGACTATGTGGGGCCCATTCTTCTGTATGGAGGACTATATGGGGCCCATTCTTCTGTATGGAGGACTATGTGGGGCCCATTATTCTGTATGGAGGACTATGTATGGCCCATTTTTCTGTATGGAGGACAATGTAGGGTCATTATTCTCTATGGAGGACTATGTGGAGCCCATTATTCTGTATGGAGGACTATGTGAGGCCCGTTATTCTGTATGGAGGACTATGAGGGGCCCATTATTCTGTATGGAGGACTGTGTGGGGCCCATTATTCTGTATGGAGGACTATGTGGGGCCCATTATTCTGTATGGAGGACTATGTGGGGCCATTATTCTGTATGATGGACTTTGTGGGGCCCATTATTCTCTATAGTGATTGGCCCGCAACTTTGCCCAAGTTTTTCATTTCGGCCCTCTGTGTGTTTGAGTTTGATATCCCTGAAGTAGACAGAACGCCCCGGTCAGAGCCACTGAGCTCACTGATTGGCTGCCGATGTGATGTCAGACTCTGGAGCGCTGGACCCAGGGACGGTGAATAAAGCGCAGGTTTTTTTTTTTATAAGAAACTGCAGCCAAGGGCCTGGGATTTTTTAAAAGAGTACAAACCCTTTAACCATGTGATGTGCACAACACTGAACATCATCCTGAGCGTCCAACTCAAAAAGTTGTCAATTATGGCACAGACTATGGTTGTGAGGTGGCCTTGCTGGCACAGTTTTTTCCGTAGAGATTTTTGGGAATGTTTGAAGCTAGTTCCTGCATTTCATGAACCATGAAAAATCTTTAAAGAGATTGTCTGATGTTAAAAACATGTGAAAATAACAAAGATGTTTTAAAAACTGAGGCATGCTGAGGCCAAAACTATGGTGCCCATTCTTCAGTCACTTGACTGAATAGTGAATAGCTGCAGCGGTTAGGTAGCTTGAATGGCGCATTATAGGATGTGTCCCTGATGTCGCGCCATTCACCGGACATCTGCAGCGAATCTCAGGCCTAAGGGTGAGGTGACTGAAGAACAGTACATCATCGCTCCCATTCCTTGCTCAGAACACTGGAGCAGCCTGCACTGGATCCATGGAGGTGAGGGCGGGTGAGTAAACCTCCTCAATTTATTATTTCACAAACATCCCTACAATTTGAATTTTTTAGAATGTTGAACAGCCCCTTTAAGGCTATAAATGATATATGTCTGCAGTTTAGAATACTGATATGATGACATCAGCAGCAATGTGAACTATAAAATGGTAAAAATTACACAATCTACAGTGCTGCTCACTGTCTTCAGAAATAAATGGAAATGTACAATCCTCAGGATTTTTTAATTAGTGGTCTAAAGTAATACAACAATAAAACATTGTTATTCAACTTCCATGTTGCAATTTTAAAGAAAACACAGAATAAACAGCATGTGCAGTAATAAAGGCACCCCTAATTAATACTTGGTTGCTCACCCTTTGGCATTGCTGACAGCCTCCAAACCTTTCTTGTAGTCATCTATAAGCTTCTTGCACTTCTCAGCTGGAATTTTCTCCCACTCTTTCTTTGCAGTTTGTTCAAGCTCTTGAATGTTTGCAGGGTTCTTTTTCCCAATGGCAGATTTCAGCTCACCCCAAAGATTTTCAATGGGATTGAGGTCAGGACTAGTGTTGAGCCACCCCCGTAGTGTTCGAGTTCGGTTCGGTTCGTCGAACACCCGTGTGTTCGCCGAACTGTTTGTCGAACTGTTCGTCGAACACCTTCGAACACCGTTAAAACCAATGGCAGGCAAACAAAAACACATAGAAACACATAGAAAACACCTTCAAAGGTGTCCAAAAGCTGACAAACTGCTCAGAAGACACAACTAACACATGGAAAAGTGACAAGTACATATAGTCATGCGAAAAGAAAAGAGGTGGAGGAGTAAAAGGAGGGGGAGACACAGATATAGGCATGTCATGCCCTTCTAAAATCCAAAAAGTGAGAAGCCGAGACGGCCAGTCCGCTCCTGCCCGTGCCACCTCCGTGTCGCCGGGTTTGTGCCAGAGCCGCGGTGAACCCTGACGGCCAGCCCCCCTCTCCCAATACTGGTGCCTGTCCGCTGGTGGGTCGAGAGAGCCCCCCTGTGGTGGAGGCAGCTCTAAGCTTTTTAATTTAAATTGTCCCTCTAATTTGAATGAATACACTTTAAATCCATTTACAAGGATCTATTGGAGGGCAAGTCTCATGCCAGCAGCCGCGTAATTCCAGCTCCAGTAGCGTCCACTAAAGCTGCTGCAGTTAAAAAGCTTTTATAAGGATCGAGCTCGGCTGTCCACCGCAAGGCATCCTAGTGCCAGTCCCAGCCCCTATGCCTTGGGGTGCCTCCTGATGCTCTTCACTAAGTATCCCGTGGTCCCGAAGCATTTCCTTTGAAAAAATTAAGTGTCCAAACTACAGGTGGTGTAGCTTGCTTAACAGCCGGGATAATCCGCTGACTAGCAGACACTGCTACTAGGCACAAAGTATTTCCTGGGCTAGATGCAGTTAAAAATTTGTAAGTAGATACTCTCGTTGGATGCTGAGAAAGCATTCCATAGAGTCTCCTGGCACGCCATATATGATTCTCTTAAAAAGCTTGGGGTAGGGGTCTAGGGGACCCTTTTATAGCCAAAATCACGGCCCTGTATCACAATACGTCACCTAGGCTGAAGATAAATGGAACTGTAGCACCGAGGGCTCGGTTGCTACAGACGTATTGCACCTCACCCAGAGGTGTGATATCTCACTCTCAGATAAGGATGGAGTGTGGATCAGGACCCGACACCTGCATGCATTACACCACATTGCCGTGGGGCAGGGCGACCAATATGCCCCTGAGATGGGCACGACAGTCCCTGTCCCTGGCTGGAGTGGGGGGAGGGAACACTGAGGAAGGGGAACCCTGCAGTGCAGGAGCAGGGAGGAAGCAGTTCCTGGGTGCATTGAGAAGGGAGTATAAAAGGTGGGCACCATCTTAGTTCAGTGCAGAGAAGTCTGAGCAGAAGTGGCAGGGAGCAGGGGCTCTGCATGAGCTCTGCTCCGGAGGCGGGCCTAGTAACAGAGGCCCAGGCCTGCAAGAGGGAGAAGGAAGGAAGAGGAGCGGAGAAGGCTCCAGGAACGAGGAATGAAGGGATCCCAGGGGTGCGGACGGGCGAGTCGCCACCGCACGCCCGAATCCACCTGCGTGGAGGGGTCAGGCCAAAGGGGGAGACCGGTCCCCGAACTAGTGGAGGCAGGAAACGACCCTCAGCTAGAAACCGGAGGCTCTGACATTTTATGTGGCGCAGCCCCTTGCTCCACCCGCTAGGAAGGCACCACATAGGGTCAGGGAAACTGGCGCCAAGTTTACCAAGAGGAGGCCCGAGGCAGCCGGACAGAAGTGTTGGTAAGAAAGGCCAGACAAAGGACACACAAAGGGGGTCCTGTGAAGCGCTCCAAAGTTATCTGGGAGTTGTCTGAGCCCCTCACCTGGTGAGCACAGTACGACAAGGGCAGCCGTTACCAGCAGACGTGGTCTGGATAATAAGAACTGTGAGTAAAGGCCCTGAACTGCATCACTGACTCCGTGTCGTTACTGCTGCTGCCCTGCACCATCACCCCCATCCTCCGCATACACTGCCCTGAGGCTATACTCCTCCCGTGGGGAGTTATGCTACGCTCTGCTGCACCCACAACACCAGCCTTAGCGGTCTGCCCTGTAGCGGCGGTTCACTCTGACCGCAATCCACGGGTGGCGTAGTCGGACATTTAAACATCAAAACCACATAAATAGTTCCGCCACTGGTTTGACCGCCCTGAGCCACGGAACCGGATCGCCGCCACGAAGACTACAACCACCAGCATCCACCAAAAAGGGTCCGGCTCCGGGTGTCCCAAGGCCCAGGGGGTGCGTCAGAACATTTTCATCACCTTTCACAATCACCAATGGGACAAGGCAGGGATGTCCTCTGTCCCCTCTCTTATACATCCTAGTGACGGAGCACCTGCTCTCATCAATTCGCCATAACCCCAATATTAGGTGGATTGAGGTGGGAGGCACCGAGTACAAGTGCTCTCTATTTGCTGATGATGTCCTAGTATATATCACTCAATCACATATATCCATCCCTGCTGTTATGGCTGAAATAGATCACTTTGTTACATGGTAAAATTTTAAAATCAATGCAGCGAAGTCTGAGGCCCTCGATGTCTCCCTCCCCAAATCCATATAGGATTCCATCCAGTCCAACTTTCCCTTTGCCTGGCCCTCACAGGGTATCAAATACTTAGGAATTCCTATTCATAGAGACCTCTCCCATCTATGTTATCTTAATTTTGGGCCCTTTATTGAACAATTCCATACAGACCACGGTTGGCAAGTTGGAACTGTGAGATTCACTACGTGCACCACTGGTATTTTGTGGAAAAGCACATGTAAGATTCTGCAACAGTCTCTGCTGATACTCCTGCATGCGTGCATCCCTTTCTATGGCAGGAATAATTTCTGCAAATTTACTTTTGTACCGGGGATCTAACAGTGTGGCAACCCAGTAGTCAGGATTATTTCTAATTCTCACAATTCGAGGGTCATGTTGCAGGTAGTGCAGCAAGAAGGCACTCATGTGTGTTGCGCATCCAGGAGCACCAAGTCCCTGTTGTGTTGGTGGCGAGGTAACAATCATGCTTCCTTCCTCTGTCCTCTCCCCCCAACCTCGCACAACAGAAATGTGATCAAGGTCTCCCTCATCTGATGAGTCTTCCATCAGTTCGTCCTCCACTTCTTCCTGGGCTCCTGCACCTTCCTCACTAGTTTGGCTGCTACCATGCGCCCTGGTAAAATCATCTCCCCCACCCTCACATGCCTGCCGCCCTGGTGCTGCCGACCGTCTGGACCTTGCAGATGTTAGCCCTTCCGCATACAACTCCTCCTCCTCTACTTCCTCCACCTCCTCTTGTGCCACCACCTGACTCCGAATTCTGTTTAACATGTGCTCCAGCATGTAAATCACCGGAATAGTCATGCTGATAATGGCATCGTCAGCACTAAACATCTTCGTCGCCATTTCAAAACTGTGCAGAAGGGTGCATAGGTCCCTGATCTGAGACCACTCCTCCAGCGTGATTTGCCCCACCTCTGAATCTCGTTGGCCCAGGCTATACGTCAGAACGTATTGCACCAGGGCTTGTCGGTGCTGCCACAGTCGCTGCAACATGTGCAGAGTTGAATTCCACCGGGTAGGCACATCGCATTTTAGCCGGTGAAGTGGCAGGCCCAACGACTTCTGTAGAGATGTAAGTCGCTGAGCTGCGGGATGCGAACGGCGGAAGTGAGCACACAGCGACCGTGCCCTCTGCAGAAGGCCATCTAGTCTGGGATAGTGGGCTAAAAATTGCTGGACAACCAGGTTCAACACGTGAGCCATACAAGGCACGTGTGTGACATTGCCCCGGCGAAGGGCCGCACCCAGGTTTGCAGCATTGTCGCACACGGCCTTCCCTGGTTTCAGGTCCAGTGGAGACAACCATTCATGAAATTGGTTCTCCAGAGCTGACCACAACTCCTCAGCTGTGTGACTCACATTTCCCAGACATTTCAATGTAAAAACCGCCTGATGACGTTGAGCCCTACTGCCAGCATAGTAAGGAGGTGTGCAGGATCCCTTCTGCGCAGTTAGAAAGCTTGTGGCATGACCAGACAGGCTTTGGGTGCAGGTGGAAGACCGAGAGGAGGTTGAGGAGGCAGAAGCAGTGGAGGAAAAATGACATAAAGAGGATTGACGCACAACTCGTGGGGACGGCAAGAGTTGGACAGCAGCCCCTTGTCCTGCTGTCACCATAGTTACCCAGTGCCCAGTCAGCGACATGTAACGCCCCTGTCCATGCCTACTCGTCCAAGTGTCTGTGGTGAAATGCACCCTGTCACACACAGAGTTTCTCAAAGAAGCGGTGATGTTGTGTGCGACATGCTGGTGGAGCGCAGGCACACCTTTCTTTGAGAAGTAGTGCCGACTGGGCATCTGGTACTGGGGCACTGCGACGGACATAAGGTCTCGAAAATCCTCTGTGTCCACCAGGCGGAAAGGCAGCATTTCTGTAGCCAAGAGCTTGCAGATGGTGAAATTCAACCTCTTAGCTTTCTCATGGCTAGGAGGAAATGGTCTTTTACTTGTCCACATCTGAGGGACCGAGGGCTGGCTATTGTGCTTAGACGGGGTTGATAAGGGTGTCCCCGGCAAACTGCCGGTCTGTGAGGAAGATGCAGGCGGACATGTTAGGTTGCCTTGATCCAAAGGTGGTGCTATCGATGTCGGACAGCGCTCAAGACCAGCTGGTGTTACCACCTCCAAAGAAAATGATGACCTGCCAATCACGCTGGCTGTTGCGGGTAAAGAGGTGGCAGGTCTGCGCCCCAAAACAGGTGTGACTGCTGTCCCCCCAGTCACAGAGGATGAAGAGGCCGCGGATGCACAAGATATGGCAGACGGTGGTTGGCCCGGCCGGCTAGACCGCATTGTAGCACACTGAGCTTCCCACTGCAACTTATGCTTCATGTCCATGTGCCGGTTCATGCATGAAGTACTCAAACTATGTATTTTTTGGCCTCTACTTAGCTTTTGCTGACAAATGTTACAGATAACACGAGTTGGGTCATCTTTATCGATCTGAAAAAATGCCCAGGCTATGCAAGGCTTAGCACCCATGCGACCTGAAGAGCCACCACGACTTGTGGTGAGAGGCAGAGTTGTGTTTGAGGATGCAGTTGTTGACGTGCTTCCAGTACTACGTCTCTGTCCAGGAAGGCGCAACCTGACCTCGTCGTCACTAGCATCTTCCTCCACCTCCTCTGCTGACCTCATCTCTTGGCTGACTGTGGGTTGACAGTAAGTGGGATCTCCGACCTCATCATCATCACCCTGTGCGTTATCACACCCGTCGTCCTCAGAGCCAACCTGTTCCTGCCCTGACAAAAAACTAAAGTTGTCGCTCCAATCAGGTATTTGAGTCTTATCATCGTCTTCCTCATTGTCTCCACCAACAGGAGTTATAGTTTGGGAATGAGGGTCTACATTATGGTCAGAACCTTCTGCGTCTGGTCCTGGATCCAACTCATAAAGATTCTGGGCATCAGTGCAGATCATTTCCTCGTCTGGATTCACAGAAGCGCTGGAGTCGACCTCTGATTCCCAGGCTATAGTATGAGTAAACAGCTCTGCAGACTCAACCATCTGTTCTACCTCATACTCAGACGGGCAGCTGGAGATTTGGGAGCTGTGAGGAAGCAAGTGCGATTTGGGTGACACCTTTGAGGACTGGAGTATTTGTGATGTTGAAGTTGATGTGGAGGAGAGCCCACTTAAAGGAGCACTTGATATCCGTTGAAGCACCTGCTGTTTTTGTGCCTCATCTGGAATTTGTAGCGATTGGCGTGGCCGTAAGAAAGGGATCTTATCACATTGTCCGCTAAAAGAAGTAGACATTTTAGTTTGGCTGGAAGATGGTCTTTCTTCTGCACCTACCCCACGGACACAACCTTTTTTCCCCTTCCCAACACGCCTATTCCCCTTTCCACCAGCAGCAGGCCTTTTTCCACTCATTTTGGTGGTTAACTAATTCACAACTCTGGAGTTGTTTGCACAAAAAAACAATGGATGGTAACCGAGCAGAGCTGAGTGGCCAAACTGTGGTATTAGGCCAAAACTATTGGCTGGGTTAGATGCAGAAAAAAATTATTTTTAATTTGCAACCTGATGGAGGTCAGTATAGATGGACTAATAGACCAAGTCCCACACACCGCTAGAAGCCCAAATATTTTTTCAGAGCTAGATGCAGAAATTTTTTTTATTCAATTTGCAACCTGATGGAGGTCAGTATAGATGGACTAATAGACCAAGTCCCACACACTGCTAGAAGCCCAAATATTTTTTCAGAGCTAGATGCAGAAAAAAATTATTTTTAATTTGCAACCTGATGGAGGTCAGTATAGATGGACTAATAGACCAAGTCCCACACACTGCTAGAAGCCCAAATATTTTTTCAGAGCTAGATGCAGAAAAAAATTATTTTTAATTTGCAACCTGATGGAGGTCAGTATAGATGGACTAATAGAACAAGTCCCACACGCTGCTAGAAGCCCAAATATTTTTTCAGAGATAAATGAAGAAAAAAATTATTTTTAATTTGCAACCTGATGGAGGTCAGTATAGATGGACTAATAGACCAAGTCCCACACACTGCTAGAAGCCCAAATATTTTTTCAGAGCTAGATGCAGAAAAAAATTATTTTTAATTTGCAACCTGATGGAGGTCAGTATAGATGGACTAATAGACCAAGTCCCACACACCGCTAGAAGCCCAAATATTTTTTCAGAGCTAGATGCAGAAAAAAATTATATTCAATTTGCAACCTGCTGGAGGTCAGTATAGAAGGACTAATAGAACAAGTCCCACACACTGCTAGAAGCCCAAATATTTTTTCAGAGCTAAATGAAGAAAAAAATTATTTTTAATTTGCAACCTGATGGAGGTCAGTATAGATGGACTAATAGACCAAGTCCCACACACTGCTAGAAGCCCAAATATTTTTTCAGAGCTAGATGCAGAAAAAAATTATATTCAGTTTGCAACCTGATGGAGGTCAGTATAGATGAACTAATAGACCAAGTCCCACACACCGCTAGAAGCCCAAATATTTTTTCAGAGCTAGATGCAGAAATTTTTTTTATTCAATTTGCAACCTGATGGAGGTCAGTATAGATGGACTAATAGACCAAGTCCCACACACTGCTAGAAGCCCAAATATTTTTTCAGAGCTAGATGCAGAAAAAAATTATTTTTAATTTGCAACCTGATGGAGGTCAGTATAGATGGACTAATAGACCAAGTCCCACACACTGCTAGAAGCCCAAATATTTTTTCAGAGCTAGATGCAGAAAAAAATTATTTTTAATTTGCAACCTGATGGAGGTCAGTATAGATGGACTAATAGAACAAGTCCCACACGCTGCTAGAAGCCCAAATATTTTTTCAGAGATAAATGAAGAAAAAAATTATTTTTAATTTGCAACCTGATGGAGGTCAGTATAGATGGACTAATAGACCAAGTCCCACACACTGCTAGAAGCCCAAATATTTTTTCAGAGCTAGATGCAGAAAAAAATTATTTTTAATTTGCAACCTGATGGAGGTCAGTATAGATGGACTAATAGACCAAGTCCCACACACCGCTAGAAGCCCAAATATTTTTTCAGAGCTAGATGCAGAAAAAAATTATATTCAATTTGCAACCTGCTGGAGGTCAGTATAGAAGGACTAATAGAACAAGTCCCACACACTGCTAGAAGCCCAAATATTTTTTCAGAGCTAAATGAAGAAAAAAATTATTTTTAATTTGCAACCTGATGGAGGTCAGTATAGATGGACTAATAGACCAAGTCCCACACACTGCTAGAAGCCCAAATATTTTTTCAGAGCTAGATGCAGAAAAAAATTATATTCAGTTTGCAACCTGATGGAGGTCAGTATAGATGAACTAATAGAATGATGCTATGCCCAAAAGATTTTACTTCACTAGGTGCAGTAAAAAAATTGGTATTCTATACACAGGTGGTATATCTTGCAACACAGATAGGCTACTCCACTGACTAACACACTCTGCAATAGGCCAAAAAGGATTAGCTTTGCTAGATTCAGCCAAATGCTGTGAAAAAAACTTGCACAGCACTGGCACAGACCTGCCTGGCAAAAACTGATAGGAACTGATGTAACCTAGTCCTGAAAAGGACTCCAATTACAATTAGTCTTTACTCCCACAATCTATCTATTTAAGAGCACAGACCTGCCTGATAAAAGTCGTAGGAAATGCTGTAACCTAGTCCTTAAAAGGACTGCAATCACAACTATTCCCTACTCCCAAGCTATCTGTATATTTGTGCGAAAATTGGCTTGAAATTAACAAGGTATAGCGCACACAGCAACAGCGGTGCCGTCTAACACGCAGCTGCAGCAGTGAGAAAATGGTGGCGACGGGGAAAATGGCTTGGTCTTATAGGGCAAGGACATGTGACATACACTGCCAATCACACATGCCCTTGCTTGTGTGAAAAAAAGCACTTCGCTCCGTGTGTGCGCTGCTGATAGGCTGACAGATTGCACCTCCCCACTGCAAATGCGGGAAAGAGAAAAAAAAATGGAGATCTTCATTGTTCCTGCAGAGATCCATCCCCTGCCCCTCCCCCCGCCCCGCTGTACACTCAAACTGCGTATTAACATTAATTTTCATCATTACTGAGAAAAAATCCAGTTATGATTTTGGTGCACGAACAGTTATCGAACATAACCTCGAACAGCCGAATTTTTCTCAAATTGTTCGTGTTCGCCGACCGGCTCGAACACCGCCCAAAACAGCTCGAATTTGAGATTGGCGAACAGTTCGAGTAGAACAACGCTCATCTCTAGTCAGGACTTGCTGGACATTTTAAAACTGTCCATTTTTCTTTTACTACCATTCCTGTGTACTTTTGGATGTGTGCTTTGGGTCATTGCCTTGCTGGAGGACCCATGATCTTCGACTCAAACCAAGTTTTCTTACACTGGGTAGGACATTTTGATCTAAAATCTCTTGATAATTCTCTGATTTCATGATTCCTGCGATACGGTCAAGACCTCCAGAACCAGACGCAGCAAAGCAATCTCACAGCATTATGGATCCTCCACTATGCTTAACTTTTGGTAAGGGGCACTTTTCCTTATCAGCTTCATTGCGCCGTCTGTAAACAAACTGTTGCTTTGCATTGCCAAAAAGCTTTATTTTTTTTCATCTGTTCACAGAACATTTTCCCAGAAGGATAGTGATTTGTCAAGGTACTCTTTGGCAAAGATCAGTAGTTCCTTTTTATGTCTTTTCTTCAGCAATGTTTTTTTTCTTGGCCTTCACCCATAAAGCTTTGCTTAGTTTAGTGTGTGGCATATGGTACTTGTTGAAACCATGACCCCAGACAGTTCCATGTTGGCCTTTAGGTCTTTGGATGTTTGATGTGATGTTTTTTCACCATTCGCACCAACCTTCGAAGACATGTCTAGTCAATTTTTCTCTTTCACCCATGTCAAGGGAGGTTTTTGACGGTTCCATGCTTGGCAAACTTCTTAATAACATTGCGCACTGTTGAAACTGGGATACCAAGGTCTTTGGAGATGACTTTATACCTTTTGGAAGACTTGTGTTTGCTAATAATAGCAGTTCTGATGTCCTCAGATAGCTTCTTTGTCTTCACCATTGTGACAAAGGAACAGGGCCAACCATGTGGCTTTTTAAAACACTGAAGTCTTCATGCATTGGCTAATTAATGTCACATTGGCACCAACAATTAATCACAGGTGAATCTCTTTTGTGATTTACCACAGGCGAGTCATCCAGTGTTTCCATACTAAATTAATATAAAGGGTGCCAATACCAGTGACACAGCAAGCTTTAGGTTTTTCTCTGTTTCCCTCCCATTGTTTTTTGTTTTAAATTATTGTTTATCATTTACTATTTTGTATTTAACATGAGTGCTCTATACAGAAAAACTGTTTCACTTGATTATTTTTTTCAAGAGATATTCCACATTATGTACTTAAACGTCATGGGTGCCAATAACTATGAGCAGGACTGTATGTAAACTCCTGCAACTTTTTTTTTACTGACAGAGAAAAGTACTGTCTGTTAGGACCTGCCCACTTACTAAAGACTATGAGACTTTTCCAGCATGGAGCTCCGTTCCATCAATATTATTATTGTGTTTTATTAGAGATTTGCTTGCTGTGTTTTATTAATGTTTTGCTTGCTTGTCAGTTTATGTACACTAATTTTACTTGTAAAGTGTCCAGCATTCCAGTAATCTCATCAGTATCTCAGGAGCCTTAAGCCATTTTTCAAACAGCGACTAGGCACATTGTATGAGTGTTAAAAGTAGATCTGACGGTGCCGTCACCACAAGGAGTCTCACATGCAGACCCAGGTGATGGGTTCGACCTGAGAAAAATACCTCCACTAATGCACACTTAGCTTTGTGAGGAGCGTGAGAACAGTTCTGTCCATTCAGGGGGCTGATCCCAGTGAAGGAGAAAAGAAACCACATGTTTAGTGAGGAATTGTTGGAATGATGTCGAAGGGATAGGATCTACTCTGAGGACCTGGAACATGGATGGATCGATGGCATATGGAGTCTTGGAGATCAGACATGACTGGGCTGGATGAACGTGCTACAGTTGTGGGATATGTCGTTGGAATTAAACTTTCTTAAAGGACTGTTGCTACTGGATACCTGCGCTTCCATTGTTTTATCTGTCGTCTGGAGGATTGTGGACTGTGGCTACAGGCTATACTGGCTGGAGATATGAAATCTGTGGGCCTACCAAAAGTTGCGAGACAGTGAATATCACTTGATACAAAGTCAGTGGAACTACTGATCCCAGGTTGGGAACTTGAGGACCGAGAGAACTGTATTTTGGCCATTTACCTGGAGTTGTTGTATTACCATGGATGTGAGGAGCAAAATATTGTTGCATCGTTAACCTGCCTAGGTGATTATTTACAACCCACAACCTCAGAACTTCACACTGCCATATTTTTACAAATTGTCCAGAATTTTCTAAAAAGTTAACAACAAAGATATTGATCAAGTATGAGACTCCTGTATGCCGAGGGCTCTCCTCAACCAGAAGGTAACAAGATACCAATGAGTGCTGTTTGTGGAGCACTTTCTGGCTGCCATTGTCTATGGTAGCACTTGCCACTCGACACTTTTTATAGAGGTGCATTCTTGTTTATGGGAACACATTCTAGCTGTAACTATTCATTGGTTGGTACTTGTTTTGTTAACTCTCTATACCTCACATTGGTAATGGGGCACACTGTCCAGTGGCAGACATATCATTGGTACAACATCTGCAGCCACACAGGGGCCCAAAAGGTAATGGGGCCACTACCACCTCCTGAGTAGCAACCAGCTTTTATCACAGACACAAAGAGCAGCCATATACTGTTCTTGCACAGGGGCCACTTCTGTTTGTGCCCTCTCTTGATCGCTGTTACTGGTGAGGCTCTCACTAACTTTGTTTACAGGGATAGTTCCTACCTCGGACATTGTTATGGGTGGACTCTTTTGAACTGTTTTTGGGAGCACATAAGGGTATGTGCTCATGGTCAGGAATAGCAGCGTTTTGCATGCAGCTCACTTGCGCTGCGTCCAAAACGCTTTGTTCTACTGTACAAGCACAGTGGATGGGATGTATAGAAATCCCATGCCCACTGTGCTTGTTTTTGATGCTGAGTAAACTCACCCGAGGCACGGGTTAACGAACCGCAGCATATCAATTTTTGTAACAGAGACGCTGAGTCTCCGCTGCAGATTTTGACCAATGAAAATGTCATTACATGTGGTGGATCCGCATGTACTGACAAACAAGTGCGGCATTAGAACGCAGCGTTTTGGATGCAACGAAAATATGCTGCGTCCAAAGCACTGCCGGTTCCTGATCATGGGGACGTAGCCTTAGAGCTGACACTATTCATGGCTGTCACTGGTTGTGTTAACTCTCATTGTGAGCACTCAGTTTCTGGTCATTGGCAGATATCAGATTAGCATTTTTTTATATCATCAGTTCTTATCAGGAACACTCATGTGGACACTATTTTGTTCCTGTCAATGTTTATGTGGGGACTCTCTTCTTCCTGCTGCTGTTTATGTGGGCACTCTCTTCTTCCTGCTGCTGTTTATGAGGGCACTCTCTTCTTCCTGTCGCTGTTTATGTGAGAACTCTCTTCTTGATGTCAATATTTATGTGGTCACTCTCTTCTTCCTGTCAGTGACTATGTGGGCACTCTCTTCTTCCTGTCAATGATTATGTGGACACTCTCTTCTTTCAGTGGCCCTTTATGTGGTTACTGTTAGAACCTTGCTCTTAGGTCTTTTTTCCTTTGCTGGTCACATGACCTTGTTGGCCTATTTAATCCTGCTCCGCCCTTCTGGCTTTGCTGGACTTCATTGTATATCTACTTTCTAGCTAGCCTGTGCTCTGTATCTAACTCTGTTAGTTTGCTTGGTCTACGGACCTCTATGTTCTATCTATTTTGTTTGTTCGTCTGTCTGCTACTATTTCTGTTAGGAGGTGTCCCATATTCCTCCCAGTCCTTAGTACTTGTAGGGATTCCCTCCCCACATCTATAGGTCTCCGTACAGACTAGATTAGGACTTTAGCAGGTCTGATCGCAGGATCAGGTTCCCTGTTACATCGTAGGGATTCAGCTGAGTCCTATAGTAGGGACAGATCTCCTCTCTTTCCTTAGCTTTGGTAGCAGAACATAACAGTAAGTCCAGCCTGCAAATTCTCTAAGGAAAGATTTTTTTTGTTCCATCATGGTGTCGGTTCAGGATTTGGCTAAACACCTGCAGGGACTCTCTCTGGAAGTGGCCGAGCTCCGTCAGCACGTGAGTAACTGTCCTGGAGCATATTTCTTGGAGCCTAAGGTATGTTTGCCGGATTTATTTTTTGGTGAACATCGAGAATTTTTTTCATTTAAAAATGCTTGCTTATTGTATTTTCGTTTGAGACCCAAGTCCTCTGGGGATGAATCCCAGCGCGTAGGGTTCATAATGTCACTTTTGCGCAAAGAGCCTCAGGAGTGGGCCTTTTCTTTGCAACCTAGTGATACATGCTTCAGATCAGTGGATAGTTTTTTTTCTGCTTTAGGACTATTATATGATGATCCTGACCGTGTGGCATCAGCTGAGACTGAGTTGAGACGTTTAAAACAAGGATCAGGTAATGTGGAAAAATATTGTACTCATTTTCGTCGTTGGTCCACTCAAACAGGGTGGAACGATTCTGCTCTGAAAAGTCTATTTCTTGCTGGGCTCAGTGAAAGGGTTAAAGACCTGCTAATTGTTTATCCTACACCTGAGGATTTGCAACAGGCTATGCAATTAGCTATACGGGTGGATAGAAGACTGCGTGCTAGGGTTAATGAGAGCAAATCCTCTGCTATGTCAGTTTCTGGTTATGAGAATGTGTGTACTAACAGTGGTGAACCGATGGAGATTGGATCGGTGGCACCTCGCTCTCAAGAAAAAGACCGTCGTTTTTCGGAAGGCTTGTGTTTCTATTGCGGAAAATCTGGTCATTTGATTAAAGGCTGTGAGCTTCGTATGAAGAAAGAAAAAAAAATGGTCAGTCATGCCCGTATTGCCTGTTTAAATTCCAAGGGTATATTTTTAGCTGCTTCCACGATTGCTCAGGAAAAATTAATGGAATTTCGGGTGTTTGTTGATTGCGGGTCTACACTGAATGTAATTGATGGGGGATTCGTGGAAAAACTCAATTTAAAACCTGAACCTTTATCATCCCCCATTTCTGTGGTTTCTGTGGATGGCTCCCCTTTGAAGAATATTACTCTTAAGGTCTGTGAATTTCCTCTCACTATTAATGGTGTTCACCATGAGAAATTGGATTTGGTAGTGTTGAATAACTTGCCTTCTCCAGTAATATTGGGTTTGCCCTGGTTAAAATTTCACAATCCTGTACTGGATTGGTCTACCAGTGAAATTAAATCCTGGAGCCATAAATGTTATGACAAGTGTTGTAACGGGCGTATTGCAGCTTTGGATAGGGGAGAATTGCCTGTTCCTATTCAGGATTTTTGGAGAGTTTTTTCTGAGAAGGAATCGCAGGTTTTGCCTCCCCATAGAGACTATGATTGTTCTATTGAATTTGTCCCTGGAGCGACTCTTCCTAAAAGTCGTTTATTTAACCTTACTATTCCTGAGAGGAAGGCTTTGGAGGAATACATACAGACAAGTTTGGCCGCCGGTCACATTAGGCCCTCTAAGTCTCCTGTGGCGGTTGGATTTTTTTTTGTAAAAAAAAAGGACGGCGGTTTACGTCCTTGTCTGGATTTTCGTGAGATTAACAAAATTACGGTACGCAATCCTTACCCACTGCCATTGATTCCTGATCTGTTTAACCAGTTATTGGGGGCCAAGTGGTTCTCTAAAATTGACCTTAAGGGGGCATACAATCTGTTGCGCATGAAGGCGGGTGATGAATGGAAGACTGCTTTTAACACTCCTGTGGGTCATTTTGAGAATCTGGTTATGCCTTTTGGTCTTACTAATGCTCCTGCATTTTTTCAGAATCTGATTAATGACATCCTTAGACCTTTGATCGGTAAAAATGTGGTTGTGTATTTGGATGACATTTTGATTTATTCGCCAGATCTGGAGTCTCATTGGCGGAGCGTGCGTGAGGTATTACAGTTATTAATGGACAATTCGCTTTTTGCTAAGCTGGAGAAATGTGAGTTCGCTGTACAGAGAATTAGTTTTTTGGGCTACATTATCTCCAGCAAAGGTTTTGAGATGGATCCGGTTAAGGTTCAGGCTGTGCAGGAATGGCCTAGGCCTATTGGTTTGAAATCGATACAGAGGTTTTTGGGTTTCGCCAATTACTATAGAAAATTCATAAAAAATTTTTCTAGTATTGTCAAACCTCTGACTGATCTCACCAGGAAAGGTGCTGATGCGGTTCAGTGGTCTTCTGAGGCCATTGAAGCTTTTGTGTATCTCAAGGAGAGGTTCACCTCTGCTCCCATCCTTATGCAGCCTGATGTTACTAGGCCGTTTTTGGTTGAGGTTGATGCTTCCTCTGTGGGGGTTGGCGCAGTATTGTCTCAGGATAACGGGGATGGATTACATCCCTGTGCCTTTTTTTCAAAAATTTTTTCGGAGACTGAACTGAATTACGATATTGGTAATCGGGAATTATTGGCTATTAAACTCGCATTTGAACACTGGCGCCACTTCTTGGAAGGTGCGGAATTTCCCGTTCAGGTTCTTACGGATCATAAAAATCTGATATATCTTGATGCTGCCAAGCGCCTGAATGCCCGTCAGGCTAGGTGGGCACTGTTTTTCTCGCGGTTTAATTTCTCCGTTACTTACATCCCTGGTACTAAGAATGTTAAGGCGGATGCCTTGTCTCGCAGTTTTTCTCCCATAGTCGGTGCTGAGAAAGAGGAAAACATTTTACAAGAAGGTGTTGTGATAGCTGCTTTAGACTCCGTTTTGGAAGATGAGATTCTTAAAGCTCAGGAGAATGCCCCATCTAACACTCCTCATGGGAGGTTGTTTGTGCCTGGGACCTTTAGGAGAGATTTGTTTGTTGAGTGTCACGAATCTCGGTTGGCAGGTCATCCCGGAATCTCTGAGACCAAGAGACTGGTGGGTCGCAGTTTTTGGTGGCCTGGATGGCAGAAGGAAGTCATTAAGTGGGTGCGCCAATGTACTATATGTGCTAGATCTAAGTCCTCACATACTCCTGCTGCGGGGTTGCTTTGTCCTTTGGAGGTTCCCAGTGCTCCTTGGACACATTTGGCTATGGACTTTATAACTGACCTTCCCCCCTCTGAGGGTTTTACTGTCATCTGGGTGGTCGTGGACCGTTTTAGCAAGATGTGTCACTTGGTTCCCTTCGTCAAACTGCCCTGCGCTAAAACTCTCGCTAAGGCCTTTGTCAAGGAAATTGTCAGACTTCATGGCGTTCCTACTGACATTGTTTCTGATAGGGGTCCTCAGTTCGTGGCTCGTTTTTGGCGTGCCTTTTGTGACAGGTTGGGAATTCATTTGTCGTTTTCGTCCGGATATCATCCTGAATCTAATGGCCAGACAGAAAGGAAAAACCAGGATGTTGAGCAGTTCTTGCGTTGTTTTGTGGCAGACAATCAAGAGGGGTGGTCTGAGTTTCTGCCACTTGCCGAATTTGCTCTGAACAATCATACATCTTCTTCTGCTGGTTGTTCGCCTTTTTTTTGTTGTTCTGGGAGACATCCGTCGTTTGTGTCGTTCTCCAAGTTGGGATCTGCCGTGCCTGAGGAGGAGAATTTTTCCGGTGATTTGGAAAGAGTTTGGACGGATGTGCGTGGTAATCTTCAGGAGGCCAACAGAAAATCTAAAGACTACTTTGATAGGAAACGACAGGAGGTTTTGTTCGCTGTTGGTGACATGGTTTGGTTGTCCTCTAGGAATCTGCGGTTGAGGATTCCTTCTAAGAAATTGGGTCCCAAGTTTGTAGGGCCCTTTAAGGTGCTTCAGGTTGTCAACCAATCTGCTGTTAGGTTGGAGGTTCCTACCTCCTGGAGAATTAATCCGGTCTTTCATGTCTCTCTGTTAAAAAAAGCTGTTGTGTCGGATGGTGACGCCTCTGCCTCTGTTCCTCCGGTGGTGGAGGACGGGGAATATGAAATTTCTCGCATCCTTGACTCTAGACGGTATAGAGGTAGTTTGCAGTATCTTGTGGCCTGGAAAGGTTTCGGACCCGAGGATAACTCTTGGGTGAGGTCAGATGATGTTTCCGCGTCCAGACTTATCAGAGCGTTTCACAGGAGATTTCCTGATAAGCCTGGTCCTAGGGGATCCGGAGGATCCTCTTAGAAGGGGGGGTACTGTTAGAACCTTGCTCTTAGGTCTTTTTTCCTTTGCTGGTCACATGACCTTGTTGGCCTATTTAATCCTGCTCCGCCCTTCTGGCTTTGCTGGACTTCATTGTATATCTACTTTCTAGCTAGCCTGTGCTCTGTATCTAACTCTGTTAGTTTGCTTGGTCTACGGACCTCTATGTTCTATCTATTTTGTTTGTTCGTCTGTCTGCTACTATTTCTGTTAGGAGGTGTCCCATATTCCTCCCAGTCCTTAGTACTTGTAGGGATTCCCTCCCCACATCTATAGGTCTCCGTACAGACTAGATTAGGACTTTAGCAGGTCTGATCGCAGGATCAGGTTCCCTGTTACATCGTAGGGATTCAGCTGAGTCCTATAGTAGGGACAGATCTCCTCTCTTTCCTTAGCTTTGGTAGCAGAACATAACAGTTACTCTCTTCTTCCTGTCGCTGATTATGTGGGCACTCTCTTCTTCCTGTTGCTGATTATGTGGGCACTCTCTTCTTCCTGTTGCTGATTATGTATGCACTCTCTTTTTCCTGTCAGTGATTATGTGGGCACTCTCTTCTTCCTGTCACTGTTTATATGGGCACTCTCTTCTTCCTGTTGCTCTTTATGTGGGAACTCTCTTCTTCCTGTCAATATTTATGTGGACACTCTCTTCTTCCTGTCAGTGATTATGTGGGCACTCTCTTCTTCTTGTCAATGATTATGTGGGCACTCTCTTCTTTCAGTGGCTCTTTATATGGGCACTCTCTTCTTCCTGTCAATGTTTATGTGGTCATGGTCACTCTCTTTTTCCTGTCGCTGTTTATGTGGGCACTCATTCCTTCATGTTGCTGCTTATTTGGTCACTCTCTTCTTCCTGTGGCTATTTATGTTGGTACTCTTCTTCTGTCATTGATTCTGTCATCTCTTATTCCTGTCACCAATTATGTGGGCACTCTCTTCTTCCTGTCGCTGTTTATGTGGGCACTCTCTTCTTCCGGAGGCTGTTTATGTGGGCACTCTTCTTCTGTCATTGATTATGTGGGTACTCGCCTCTTCCTGTCACGGTTTATGTGGTCTCTCTCTTCCTCTTGTCGCTGTTCATGCGGGCACTCTTTTCTTCTTGCCATTATTTATGTGGGCACTCTCTTCTTCTAGTTACTGTTTATGTGGTCACTCTCTTCTTCTTGTCACTGTTTATGTGGGCACTCTTTTCTTCCTCTAGCTGTTTATATGGGCACTCTCTTCTTCTTGTCACTGTTTATGTGGGCACTCTTTTCTTCCTCTAGCTGTTTATGTTTATATGGGCACTCTCTTCTTCCTGTGGCTGTTTATGTGGGCACTCTCTTCTACCTGTCACTGATTACTTGGGCAGTCACTATTTATCAAGACACTAATGTAGCACACTCAATGTGGGCACTTTTTTCTGGCACAGTTTACAGCTGCCACTATGAGGTCACTGTCTGGTCGTCATGTTAGCAGTTGTTAGCCTCTCTGACTGACCTCCGGGCACTCTGTTACTGGTGACTGTCTCATTTAGCTGGCGCACTGCTATGTGGGCACTCTTCCTGGTGACTGTCTTGCTTAGCTGGGGCATTGTATGTAATGTGGGCACTCTTACTTGTGACTGTCTCGTTTAGCTGGGGCACTGTATGTAATGTGGGCACTATTACTTGTGACTGTCTCGTTTAGCTGGGGCACTGTAATGTGGGCACTCTTACTGGTTACTTTCTCGTTTAGCTGGGGCACTGTATGTAATGTGGACACTTACTTGTGACTGTCTCGCTTAGTTGTGGCACTGTATGTCATGTGGGCACACTTACTGGTGACTGTCTCGCTTAGCTGGGGCACTGTATGTAATGTGGGCACTCTTACTGGTAACTGTTTCGCTTAGCTGGGGCACTGTATGTAATGTGGGCACTCTTACTGGTGACTGTATGTGCTGTGGGCACTCTTACTGGTGACTGTATGTGATGTGGGCACTCTTACTGGTGACTGTATGTGCTGTGGGCACTCTTACTGGTGACTGTATGTGATGTGGGCACTCTTACTGGTGACTTTATGTAATGTGGGCACTCTTACTGGTGACTGCATGTAATGTGGGCACTCTTACTGGTGATTGTATGTAATGTGGGCACTCTTACTGGTGATTGTATGTAATGTGGGCACTCTTACTGGTGACTGTATGTAATGTGGGCACTCTTACTGGTGATTGCATGTAATGTGGGCACTCTTACTGGTGACTGTATGTGATGTGGGCACTCTTACTGGTGACTGACTGTATGTGATGTGGGCACTCTTACTGGTGACTGTATGTAATGTGGGCACTCTTACTGGTGATTGCATGTAATGTGGGCACTCTTACTGGTGACTGTATGTGATGTGGGCACTCTTACTGGTGACTGTATGTGCTGTGGGCACTCTTACTGGTGACTGTATGTGATGTGGGCACTCTTACTGGTGACTGTATGTAATGTGGGCACTCTTACTGGTGATTGCATGTAATGTGGGCACTCTTACTGGTGACTGTATGTGATGTGGGCACTCTTACTGGTGACTGACTGTATGTGATGTGGGCACTCTTACTGGTGACTGTATGTAATGTGGGCACTCTTACTGGTGATTGCATGTAATGTGGGCACTCTTACTGGTGACTGTATGTGATGTGGGCACTCTTACTGGTGACTTTATGTAATGTGGGCACTCTTACTGGTGACTGCATGTAATGTGGGCACTCTTACTGGTGATTGTATGTAATGTGGGCACTCTTACTGGTGATTGTATGTAATGTGGGCACTCTTACTGGTGATTGTATGTAATGTGGGCACTCTTACTGGTGATTGTATGTAATGTGGGCACTCTTACTGGTGACTGTATGTAATGTGGGCACTCTTACTGGTGATTGCATGTAATGTGGGCACTCTTACTGGTGACTGTATGTAATGTGGGCACTCTTACTGGTGACTGTATGTGATGTGGGCACTCTTACTGGTGACTTTATGTAATGTGGGCACTCTTACTGGTGACTGCATGTAATGTGGGCACTCTTACTGGTGATTGTATGTAATGTGGGCACTCTTACTGGTGATTGTATGTAATGTGGGCACTCTTACTGGTGATTGTATGTAATGTGGGCACTCTTACTGGTGACTGTATGTGATGTGGGCACTCTTACTGGTGACTTTATGTAATGTGGGCACTCTTACTGGTGACTGCATGTAATGTGGGCACTCTTACTGGTGATTGTATGTAATGTGGGCACTCTTACTGGTGATTGTATGTAATGTGGGCACTCTTACTGGTGACTGTATGTAATGTGGGCACTCTTACTGGTGATTGCATGTAATGTGGGCACTCTTACTGGTGACTGTATGTGATGTGGGCACTCTTACTGGTGACTGACTGTATGTGATGTGGGCACTCTTACTGGTGACTGTATGTAATGTGGGCACTCTTACTGGTGATTGCATGTAATGTGGGCACTCTTACTGGTGACTGTATGTGATGTGGGCACTCTTACTGGTGACTGTATGTGCTGTGGGCACTCTTACTGGTGACTGTATGTGATGTGGGCACTCTTACTGGTGACTGTATGTAATGTGGGCACTCTTACTGGTGATTGCATGTAATGTGGGCACTCTTACTGGTGACTGTATGTGATGTGGGCACTCTTACTGGTGACTGACTGTATGTGATGTGGGCACTCTTACTGGTGACTGTATGTAATGTGGGCACTCTTACTGGTGATTGCATGTAATGTGGGCACTCTTACTGGTGACTGTATGTGATGTGGGCACTCTTACTGGTGACTTTATGTAATGTGGGCACTCTTACTGGTGACTGCATGTAATGTGGGCACTCTTACTGGTGATTGTATGTAATGTGGGCACTCTTACTGGTGATTGTATGTAATGTGGGCACTCTTACTGGTGATTGTATGTAATGTGGGCACTCTTACTGGTGATTGTATGTAATGTGGGCACTCTTACTGGTGACTGTATGTAATGTGGGCACTCTTACTGGTGATTGCATGTAATGTGGGCACTCTTACTGGTGACTGTATGTAATGTGGGCACTCTTACTGGTGACTGTATGTGATGTGGGCACTCTTACTGGTGACTTTATGTAATGTGGGCACTCTTACTGGTGACTGCATGTAATGTGGGCACTCTTACTGGTGATTGTATGTAATGTGGGCACTCTTACTGGTGATTGTATGTAATGTGGGCACTCTTACTGGTGATTGTATGTAATGTGGGCACTCTTACTGGTGACTGTATGTAATGTGGGCACTCTTACTGGTGATTGTATGTAATGTGGGCACTCTTACTGGTGACTGTATGTAATGTGGGCACTCTTACTGGTGATTGCATGTAATGTGGGCACTCTTACTGGTGACTGTATGTAATGTGGGCACTCTTACTGGTGACTGTATGTGATGTGGGCACTCTTACTGGTGACTTTATGTAATGTGGGCACTCTTACTGGTGACTGCATGTAATGTGGGCACTCTTACTGGTGATTGTATGTAATGTGGGCACTCTTACTGGTGATTGTATGTAATGTGGGCACTCTTACTGGTGATTGTATGTAATGTGGGCACTCTTACTGGTGACTGTATGTAATGTGGGCACTCTTACTGGTGATTGCATGTAATGTGGGCACTCTTACTGGTGACTGTATGTAATGTGGGCACTCTTACTGGTGACTGTATGTGATGTGGGCACTCTTACTGGTGACTTTATGTAATGTGGGCACTCTTACTGGTGACTGCATGTAATGTGGGCACTCTTACTGGTGATTGTATGTAATGTGGGCACTCTTACTGGTGATTGTATGTAATGTGGGCACTCTTACTGGTGACTGTATGTAATGTGGGCACTCTTACTGGTGATTGCATGTAATGTGGGCACTCTTACTGGTGACTGTATGTGATGTGGGCACTCTTACTGGTGACTGACTGTATGTGATGTGGGCACTCTTACTGGTGACTGTATGTAATGTGGGCACTCTTACTGGTGATTGCATGTAATGTGGGCACTCTTACTGGTGACTGTATGTGATGTGGGCACTCTTACTGGTGACTGTATGTGCTGTGGGCACTCTTACTGGTGACTGTATGTGATGTGGGCACTCTTACTGGTGACTGTATGTAATGTGGGCACTCTTACTGGTGATTGCATGTAATGTGGGCACTCTTACTGGTGACTGTATGTGATGTGGGCACTCTTACTGGTGACTGACTGTATGTGATGTGGGCACTCTTACTGGTGACTGTATGTAATGTGGGCACTCTTACTGGTGATTGCATGTAATGTGGGCACTCTTACTGGTGACTGTATGTGATGTGGGCACTCTTACTGGTGACTTTATGTAATGTGGGCACTCTTACTGGTGACTGCATGTAATGTGGGCACTCTTACTGGTGATTGTATGTAATGTGGGCACTCTTACTGGTGATTGTATGTAATGTGGGCACTCTTACTGGTGATTGTATGTAATGTGGGCACTCTTACTGGTGATTGTATGTAATGTGGGCACTCTTACTGGTGACTGTATGTAATGTGGGCACTCTTACTGGTGATTGCATGTAATGTGGGCACTCTTACTGGTGACTGTATGTAATGTGGGCACTCTTACTGGTGATTGCATGTAATGTGTGCACTGTTACTGGTGACTGTATGTGCTGTGGGCACTGTTACTGGTGACTGTATGTGATGTGGGCACTCTTACTGGTGACTGACTGTATGTGATGTGGGCACTCTTACTGGTGACTGTATGTAATGTGGGCACTCTTACTGGTGATTGCATGTAATGTGGGCACTCTTACTGGTGACTGTATGTGATGTGGGCACTCTTACTGGTGACTTTATGTAATGTGGGCACTCTTACTGGTGACTGCATGTAATGTGGGCACTCTTACTGGTGATTGTATGTAATGTGGGCACTCTTACTGGTGATTGTATGTAATGTGGGCACTCTTACTGGTGATTGTATGTAATGTGGGCACTCTTACTGGTGATTGTATGTAATGTGGGCACTCTTACTGGTGACTGTATGTAATGTGGGCACTCTTACTGGTGATTGCATGTAATGTGGGCACTCTTACTGGTGACTGTATGTAATGTGGGCACTCTTACTGGTGATTGCATGTAATGTGTGCACTGTTACTGGTGACTGTATGTGCTGTGGGCACTGTTACTGGTGACTGTATGTGATGTGGGCACTCTTACTGGTGACTGTATGTGCTGTGGGCACTCTTACTGGTGATTGCATGTAATGTGGGCACTCTTACTGGTGACTGTATGTGCTGTGGGCACTCTTACTGGTGACTGTATGTGATGTGGGCACTTTTACTGGTGACTGTATGTAATGTGGGCACTCTTACTGGTGACTGTATGTGCTGTGGGCACTCTTACTGGTGACTGTATGTGCTGTGGGCACTCTTACTGGTGACTGTATGTAATGTGGGCACTCTTACTGGTGACTGACTCTGTATGTAATGTGGGCACTCTTACTGGTGACTGTATGTGATGTGGGCACTCTTACTGGTGACTGTATGTGCTGTGGGCGCTCTTACTGGTGACTGTATGTAATGTGGGCACTCTTACTGGTGACTGACTCTGTATGTGATGTGGGCACTCTTACTGGTGACTGTATGTGCTGTGGGCACTCTTACTGGTGACTGTATGTGATGTGGGCACTCTTACTGGTGACTTTATGTAATGTGGGCACTCTTACTGGTGACTGCATGTAATGTGGGCACTCTTACTGGTGATTGTATGTAATGTGGGCACTCTTACTGGTGATTGTATGTAATGTGGGCACTCTTACTGGTGACTGTATGTAATGTGGGCACTCTTACTGGTGATTGCATGTAATGTGGGCACTCTTACTGGTGACTGTATGTAATGTGGGCACTCTTACTGGTGATTGCATGTAATGTGTGCACTGTTACTGGTGACTGTATGTGCTGTGGGCACTGTTACTGGTGACTGTATGTGATGTGGGCACTCTTACTGGTGACTGTATGTGCTGTGGGCACTCTTACTGGTGACTGTATGTGATGTGGGCACTTTTACTGGTGACTGTATGTAATGTGGGCACTCTTACTGGTGACTGTATGTGCTGTGGGCACTCTTACTGGTGACTGTATGTGCTGTGGGCACTCTTACTGGTGACTGTATGTAATGTGGGCACTCTTACTGGTGACTGACTCTGTATGTAATGTGGGCACTCTTACTGGTGACTGTATGTGATGTGGGCACTCTTACTGGTGACTGTATGTGCTGTGGGCGCTCTTACTGGTGACTGTATGTAATGTGGGCACTCTTACTGGTGACTGACTCTGTATGTAATGTGGGCACTCTTACTGGTGACTGTATGTGATGTGGGCACTCTTACTGGTGACTGTATGTGATGTGGGCACTCTTACTGGTGACTGTATGTGATGTGGGCACTCTTACTGGTGACTGTATGTCCTGTGGGCACTGTTACTGGTGACTGTATGTGATGTGGGCACTCTTACTGGTGACTGTATGTGCTGTGGGCACTCTTACTGGTGACTGTATGTGCTGTGGGCACTCTTACTGGTGACTGTATGTGCTGTGGGCACTCTTACTGGTGACTGTATGTGCTGTAGGCACTCTTACTGGTGACTGTATGTAATGTGGGCACTCTTACTGGTGACTGACTCTGTATGTAATGTGGGCACTCTTACTGGTGACTGTATGTGATGTGGGCACTCTTACTGGTGACTGTATGTGATGTGGGCACTCTTACTGGTGACTGTATGTCCTGTGGGCACTGTTACTGGTGACTGTATGTGATGTGGGCACTCTTACTGGTGACTGTATGTGATGTGGGCACTCTTACTGGTGACTGTATGTGCTGTGGGCACTCTTACTGGTGACTGTATGTGCTGTGGGCACTCTTACTGGTGACTGTATGTGCTGTAGGCACTCTTACTGGTGACTGTATGTAATGTGGGCACTCTTACTGGTGACTGACTCTGTATGTAATGTGGGCACTCTTACTGGTGACTGTATGTGATGTGGGCACTCTTACTGGTGACTGTATGTAATGTGGGCACTCTTACTGGTGACTGTATGTGATGTGGGCACTCTTACTGGTGACTGTATGTGCTGTGGGCACTCTTACTGGTGACTGACTCTGTATGTAATGTGGGCACTCTTACTGGTGACTGTATGTAATGTGGGCACTCTTACTGGTGACTGTATGTGCTGTGGGCACTCTTACTGGTGACTGTATGTAATGTGGGCACTCTTACTGGTGACTGACTCTGTATGTAATGTGGGCACTCTTACTGGTGACTGTATGTAATGTGGGCACTCTTACTGGTGACTGACTCTGTATGTAATGTGGGCACTCTTACTGGTGACTGTATGTAATGTGGGCACTCTTACTGGTGACTGTATGTGCTGTGGGCACTCTTACTGGTGACTGACTCTGTATGTAATGTGGGCACTCTTACTGGTGACTGTATGTAATGTGGGCACTCTTACTGGTGACTGTATGTAATGTGGGCACTCTTACTGGTGACTGACTCTGTATGTAATGTGGGCACTCTTACTGGTGACTGTATGTAATGTGGGCACTCTTACTGGTGACTGTATGTAATGTGGGCACTCTTACTGGTGACTGACTCTGTATGTAATGTGGGCACTCTTACTGGTGACTGTATGTGCTGTGGGCACTCTTATTGGTGACTGTATGTGCTGTGGGCACTCTTACTGGTGACTGTATGTAATGTGGGCACTCTTACTGGTGACTGTATGTAATGTGGGCACTCTTACTGGTGACTGACTCTGTATGTAATGTGGGCACTCTTACTGGTGACTGTATGTGCTGTGGGCACATGAGGTAAGATCCTGTGTGCGTTATGTCACTCCTGGCCAGTGTGATTATCTCGGAGGAGGGAAGGTGCAGCTGTTGTGTCACTCTCTGCTGCCCTGTGCTGTAGCAGGGAGTGACCGTGCCTCCATACAGCAGGTGTCCTGAGTCTGTCCCTCCCCGGAGAGAGGAGTTGTCCCCGCCCTGTCCCGGAGCTCGGCCAGCGCCGCCCGGGAGCTCGTCCTGCAGGTGACCGGGCACAGAGAGCGGGACAGCCGGACCGTGCCGGAGAGGAGCCGCAGAGTGGCCGGTGAGTTCTGGGCTGCGGGTGAGCTGCACGTATTACCGGGCACGTCCTGTCCCTGGAGCCGGCACCGCACCTCATGCTGTGCTGATAACTAGTAAGGGGAGGACATGGCACGAATTCCCCATGACAAGCCCTCCTGGCCGCGCACATGATGCAGGGAGGAGGCACAGCTGACACCTGACCACAATGTTTATGGCTGGTTACACTGGTAACGTCAGGGGCACAGACTGCACGAGATCTGCGCCATTCACAGCATTGGGGGCTCCAGGCTTATACACTAAACCAGCTCATTCCTTCACCTCCTAAATGGCCATGTGTTATTATTTTCTCTTTTTACGTATAGTTGCGTATAGTTCTGCTACGTGGCATGTCCCCGAGAGGTGAAGGACACGCACACTTTATTATTTTTCAGTGACCTGTGACCTGCTGAACATTAGTCGCTGTGAATGATGAGCTGGGTTTGCTAAAACCAATCAACTCTGCTGTGCCAGGAGGGCGCCCGGCAATCATAATATACTGTGCCCATCACAGCCCTATGTAGGACAGAGGAGACCGCAGCGATGTGATCTGCCTCTCTTCTGTCCGCTGGTGGTGGGCACATAGAGGCCCCTGTGCAAGAACAGTATATGGGCCCTTTGTAGTTCAGTAGCTCATCACAATACACAATTCTACATGTAAGTGAAGTGGAAATGGGCCCCATTACCTTGTGGACCCCTGTGCAGCTGCAGTTTGCACCAATGATATGTCGCCCTACTTCTGTCTCTCCCTGACAGCTGGGCATCTGACCTGCTCCTGCTAGATTGTATGGTAGAAGCTTTAGGCCACGGCCCCACTATCAGTATTTGGTCAGTATTTTTTCTCAGGAGTGGGAGCCAAAACCAGGAGTGGGTGATAAATGCAGAATTGGTGACATGTTTCTATTATACCTTTTCTCTGATTGTTCCTCACCTGGTTTTGGCTCCCGCTCCTGAGAAAAAATACTGACCAAATACTGATAGTAGGGCCGTGGCCTAATAGTGAAAATAGTCACAACTGGGAAATATTTAGGTTGTCATATTGTAAACTGCTTTGTGTTCACAATTGAGCACCTTAGTACAGTTTGTATTAAGACATTAATAAATGCCGATAATGGGAAATGAACGTTAATAAGAAGCTCTTTCTCCAGACCTATCGGCTCGTCTAAACAGACCTGCAAAGATCCGACGTACAAGCAAATATCTCCATTGTCGGGTGCAATTATTTTTAAGCAGGTTTACCATCACTTGTAAACAAGGCGATGTACTGCCGATAACATGCCATTCTATGGGCACAGAGCGATCAAATTAATCATCGTTATGTACACAAAAATTTCTCACAGTTTTAAGGTTGCAGGTAGACAGAGTCCATCGAGTACAACCTATAACCTGACATGCTGATCTAGAGGAAGGTAAAAATCCCACGAGGAAGATGCTAGTTGGCCCATGTTATTGACAGTGTGGTCAGCCAGTCTATCGGGCTATTAGACCACCACAGAGCTGCTTGCCTATAGCCGATCGGTGTTGGTTAATGGTGTTAGAAGAAGCTACTAAAACGTTTAGGGTGGTTTATACTGTACTGATCCTGAGATGCCACCTATGTTATATAGCAGAGCTGTTTGCACAATTCTGCTGGTTGTTAAAGCAAATAGTGCCAAAAATGTGTTATCTCTTACAGGTTAGCTTAGCTATTGCAATACAAGATCAGATAAAGAAGCCAGTTTTGTGTCTTATTTCATCCCCGCTGCTCCCCTGAGTCATCCATTTTTTTTTTAAATCCGCCATTCTATACCAGAGATCCGGGCCTTTTATTTACCGCTAATATTTATGGTCTTTACCAAGGGGGCGTGGCTCACAGGATTCTCTGGGGGGCTACTATGCATAACTACATCTTTGAGCAACACCCCCTTGGTAAAGACCATAAAAAGTGACAATTTATATTTTGTCTGCTTGTATTAAATCATCGCCCGTCTAAATGAGTTTTAGTTTCCTGGTGTAAAGTGCAGAGTATAAATTGTCACAACTAGCTCTGTGCAGTAAAACATGGAAAAATAATTCCTGGAGATTTCAGCTCTGAGGTATACAGACTTGTGAGTGTATCTCTCGGCTATAATACAAGATGTAACTCAGGAGCAAATGATCTCTCATTGTTACTTTTTTCCAGGGTTTCAGAACTCAAGTTTAAAAACACCATGAATTATTAATAACATTCTCAAAGTTTGATATAGAAGCTCATGCCACACGCAGAGCATACACAGTTTTGATAAAAATGCCACTGACCCCATTGTCATATTTTACTATATACCTGGCTGCAATGTTTTTGGCTCCTTATACTCTCTCCATCCAAAAAGAAACAAATAATAGTCACAGAGAACATAGTGTATGTAGATTACAAAAGTTTGTGTAGGGAACGCCCTGCTCGATTTTAGACTGATTTATATAGATTCATATTAGCAGCACCGGTGATGGTTATTTATGTGACACATCTATATTACTATACATGATGCCTGGTCAAATATGTCATGGGCCCAGACTAATAATACTTATATTGATTTCCAGACTCTGTAGAACCAGAATACTGTACATCTATTTTATTTATTTTACTCACTTATATAGCACCATTAATTCCACAGCGCTTTACAGACATTATCGGCACTGTCCCCATTGGGGCTCACAATCTACATTCCCTATCAGTATGTTTTTTGAGTGCATAGCACATACAGTGTTTATCCATGCTGTCGCTCATTTATGACATTTGAGTCAACATCTAAGTCGTCATTCAGGGTGATATAGAAGGATCACTGATGTACTTTGTGCCTTACGCTGTTGTCCATTCTGCTGTTCCAAAGATTACATTATTCCTGTATTGTAGTTATAGATTGTCTGATCAGATTGTTTATTAGTGGTTGGTGCAGATATTGTAAGCTTAAATGGGGGTTTCCAGACTTCCTATATTGATGACTGGTCCTTAGGTAAGGTCATCAATATCAAACTAAAGGGGACCGAAACCAGTACCCCCATAGTAAAGAGTATATGAAGCTGCTCATTATTTAGTGGCCATTCCCATGCTCAGATCCTATTCAGTTTAACTGCATCCAGTGTCAGATTGAAGAACATTGGGTCCACCAGAGGACTTGATTCTGAGGGCCCACCTTTCATGTATACAAAATCAATTCATTATCATTAAAGTGGTTTTTCAGACCTATACTACTTCTTATAAGGCACTGTATCAAGTGGTATAGCCATAAGATACACAATGTTAGGCTACGGCCCCACTATCAGTATTTGGTCAGTATTCAGTCAGTATTTTTTCTCAGGAGTGGGGTTTTGACTCCCACTCCTGAGAAAAAATACTGATCGAATACTGACCAAATACTGATCGTGGGGCCGTGGCCTTAGGATTCGGCTCTGCTTCCTGATTCGATCGGTTATCACATGATTTTTCAGATACTGTTGAGATCCAGATGGAGGAGCCAGATTCTCCCCCACTCAAGAACCCCATGGCAGCTGCAAGGTTTGCACTATAAACTCTCCTGAAGGAGAAGCCAGGGCCCACGGAAGGATTCTCTGGTTCTCTGGTGGGCCAGTCCAATCCTGACTGTTATCTGTATGTCAGAATTGGGCCCAGTGGTAGCCCAGTGATTAGCACTGTAGCCCTGGGGGCCTGGATTCAAATCGTATCAAAGACAACATCTATAAGGAGTTTATGTTCTGGGGGGTTTCCTCCTGATATTCTTCTGTACCTGTTGTGAACACACTTTACAACAGATGACCCGTTTCCTAGACTTGGCTGGAGCTCATAGGAAAGGCTGAATATTGTCATTGGCAGAAATGCTGGCCCAGTTCTACACCATTTCAATCTGGGTCATCATATTCCATAGTTACAGGGAGAGCTTGGGAACTTGCTGTGCAGATAGTGAACCTCTCGGACACGTAGTCTGCTGAGCATTATGCAGTCATCTTAGCACTTGCCCAGTTTTGCCACAAGTGCAACCCCTGGCAAAAATTATGGAATCACCGGGCTCGGAGAATGTTCATTCAGTTGTTTAATGTTTGTTGAAAAAAAGCAGATCACAGACATGGCACAAAACTAAAGTCATTTTAGGGCTTTAAGAAAGACTAAAAGAAATCAAGATTAAAAATGTGGTACTCAGTAAGGGTAATTTTTTTCAGACCAAGCAGAGGGAAAAAATTATGGAATCACTCAATTCTGAGTAAAAAATTCTGGAATCATGAAAAAAAAACACACAAAAGAACTCTCCAATACATCACTAGTATTTTGTTGCACCACCTCTGGCTTTAATAACAACTTGCAGTCTCTGAGGCATGGACTTAATGAGTGACAAACAGTACTCTTCATCAATCTGGCTCCAACTTTCTCTGATTGCTGTTGCCAGATCAGCTTTGCAGGTTGGAGCCTGGTCATGGACCATTTTCTTCAACTTCCACCAAAGATTTTCAATTGGATTGAGATCCGGACTATTTGCAGGCCATGACATTGACCTTATGTGTCTTCTTTCAAGGAATGTTTTCACAGTTTTTGCTCTATGGCAGGATGCATTATCATCTTGAAAAATGATATCATCCCCAAACATCCTGTCAATTGATGGGATAAGAAAACTGTCCAAAATATCAATGTAAACTTGGGCATTTATTGGAGATGTAATGACAGCCATCTCCCCACTGCCTCTACCTGACATGCAGCCCCATATCATCAATGACTGTGGAAATTTGCATGTTCTCTTCATGCAGTCATCTTTATAAATCTCATTGGAACTGCACCAAACAAAAGTTCCAGCATCATCACCTTGCCCAATGCAGATTCACGATTCATCACTGAATATGACTTTCCTCCAGTCATCCACAGTCCACGATTGCTTTTCCTTAGGCCATTGTAACCTTGTTTTTTTCTGTTTAGGTGTTAATGATGGCTTATGTTTAGATTTTCTGTATGTAAATCCCATTTTCTTTAGGCGGTTTCTTACAGTTCGGTCACAGACATTGACTCCAGTTTCCTCCCATTCCTTCCTCATTTGTTTAGTTGTGCATTTCCTGTTTTGGAGATATATTGCTTTAAGTTTCCAGTCTTGATGCTTTGATGTCTTCCTTGGTCTACCAGTATGTTTGCCTTTAACAACCTTCCCATGTTGTTTGTATTTGGTCCAGATTTTAGACACAGCTGACTGTGAACAACCAACATCTTTTGCAACATTGCGTGATGATTTATCTTCTTTTAAGAGTTTGATAATCCTCTCCTTTATTTCAATTGACATCTCTCATGTTGGAGCCATGATTCATGTCAGTCAACTTGGTGCAACAGCTCTCCAAGGTGTGATCACTCCTTTTTAGATGCAGACTAACGAGCAGATCTAATTTGATGCAGGTGTTAGTTTTGGAAATTAAAATTTACAGGGTGATTCCATAATTTTTTCCACAGAATTGAGTGATTCCATATTTTTTTCCCCTCTGCTTGGTCTGAAAAAAATTACCCTTACTGAGTACCACATTTTTAATCTTGATTTGTTTTAGTGTTTCTTAAAGCCCTAAAGTTGCCATTTGAAATGACTTTAGTTTTGTGCCATGTCTGTGATCTGTTTTTTTCAACAACATTAAACAACTGAATGAACATTCTCTGAGCTCGGTGATTCCATAATTTTTGCCAGGGGTTGTAGAAGCAAAAGCATATATTAGGATTTTTACAAGTTTATGGTGAAACTCTTTAATAGGGGTCATGCCACAATAGATACAGACGTGGTCAAAATTGTTGGTACCCCTCGTTTAATGAAAGAAAAACCCACAATGGTCACAGAAATAACTTGAATCTGATAAAAGTAATAATAAATTACATTTTTTTTGAAAATGAACAAATGAAAGTCAGTCATTGCTTTTCAGCCCTGCTTCCACAGAATTTTTAAAAAAATTAAACTCATGAAATAGGTCTGGACAGAAATGATGGTACTCTTAACTTAATATTTTGCTGAACAACCTGTTGAGGCAATCACTGCAATCAAACAATTCCTGTAACTGTCAAGGAAACTTCTGCACCTCTCGACAGATATTTTGGCCCACTCCTCATGAGCAAACTGCTCCAGTATTCTCGTGTCTGAAGGTTGCCTTTTCCAGACGGCATGTTTCAGCTCTTTCCAAAGATGCTCAATAGGATTTAGGTCAGGGCTCATAGAAGGCCACTTCAGAATAGTCCAATGTTTTCCTCTTAGCCATTCTTGGGTGTTTTTAGCTGTGTATTTTGGGTCATTATCCTGTTGCAAGACCCATGACCTGCTACTGAGACCAAGCTTTCTGACACTGGGCAGCACATTTCTCTCTGGAATCCCTTGATAGTCTTGAGATTTCATTGTACCCTGCACAGCTTCAAGACACCCTGTGCCAGATGCAGCAAAGCAGTCCCAGAACATAACAGAGTCTCCTCCATGTTTCACAGTAGGGACAGTGTTCTTTTCTTGATATGCTTCATTATTCCTTCTGTGAACATAGAGCTGATGTGCCTTGCCAAAAACTTCCATTTTTGTCTCATCTGTTCACCTGTCCATCTGTCCATAGGACATTCTCCCAGAAGCTTTGTGGCTTGTCAACATGTAGTTTGGCAAATTCCAGTCTGGCTTTTTTATGATTTTTTTTTTAACAATGGTATTCTTCTTGGTTGTCTCCCATGAAGTCCACTTTGGATCAAACAACGATGGATGGTGCGATCTGACACTGAAGTTCCTTGAGCTTGAAGTTCACCTTTAATCTCTTAAGAAGTTTTCCTGGGCTCTTTTGTTAAGGCCCCGTCACACTTAGCGACGCTACAGCGATCCCCACAACGATACGACCTGTCAGGGATCGTTGCTGCGTCGCTATGTGATCGCTGGTGAGCTTTCAAACAGGCAGGCTCACCAGCGATCAGGGGAGCAGCGACATCGTGGAAAGAATCTTTCCACGATGTCCTGCTCCTGGTTACCAGCCTGCTGAAGCAGGAGCAGGCTGGTAACCATGATAAACAGCGGGTTACTAGGGGCACACGTGCACCTAGTAACCCGCTGTTTATCATGGTTACCACTCTGCTACGGTGAGCGGGAGGTTACCCCTCACCATAGCAGAGTGGTAACCATGATAAACAGCGGGTTACTAAGTGCGCGTGTGCCCCTAGTAACCCGCTGTTTATCATGGTTACCAGCCTGATCGCTGGTCCCGCTGGTCACACACAGCGATGTGTGCTGACCAGCGGGAGGGCAAAGACCAAAAAATGGTCCAGGACATTTTGCAGTGATCAGCAACCTCACAGCAGGGGCCTGATCGCTGCAAAGTGTCACACATAGCGACATCGCTGGTGAGGTCGCTGTTGCGTCACCAAAACCGTGACTCAGCAGCGATCTCACTAGCGATCTCGCTATGTGAGACGGGGGCTTTACCATTCGTATTATCTATCTCTTTGATTTGTCAGCAATTTTCCTCCTGCGGCCACGTCCAGGGAGGTTGGCTACAGTCCCATGGATCTTAAATTTATGAATAAAATGTGCAACTGTAGTCACAGGAACATCAAGCTGCTTGGAGATGGTCTTATAACCTTTACCTTTAACATGCTTGTGACGCGCCCCCTGGGCCAGTGCTGTAGTGCGGCGCACGTGTGCGCGGGGGAATACCCGGAGCCGGATCCGATGGGGGTAGTAGTCTCCGAGTGGCGGGGACCCGGTCCGTGCCCAGGGTGGTCAAACTAAGTGTGTGGCAGTCTTTGTAGATGTTGTTTAAGTGTGTCGACTACGCCACCCGTTGATTTGCGGTCACAAGGCCGCCGCTGCAAAACAGTCCGCTGAGGCCGGTGGTATGGGTGCAGCAGGGATGGTATAACCCCCAACGGGAGGGGTATGGCCTCAGGGCAGCAGGAGTAGATGATGGAGGTTGTGATGGTGCGGTAAGGAGGCACAGAGACGTGGGATGCAGTTTCAGGGTTTTTACTCACTGATGTTGCTTTAGTCACTCTGGCCTTGAGTGACCACCCGAGCCGTGCTGCGTCCACCAGGTGCGGGGCTCGGCTAACCCCCAGGCAGTTCCGGAGCGGGGTCCTGAGCTCCCCTCTCTCTCTCTTTCTGCTGGCCGTCCCCACCAGGGATCCACCTTTGTCCGGTTCCCTTGGGCCTTCTGATGGCAAAACCTTCTCTGGCTTTCCTGACCCTACTCTTGGTGTACCTTCCTGGTGGATGTGGTGAGGGTCGTGGCAAAGCTTGCCCACGACCTCCGGTTCCTGGCTAAGGGTTACTTTTGCCTCCGCCAGCTTGGGATCCGGTGCCCTTTTCTGCCAACCCTTCACCCTTTTTGGTCTGATTCTGGGATCTTAGGGTTCCCTCTGGCTCTGCCTCCCTGGGTCCTTCTTCCTCCTCTTTCTTCATGCTTGGCCCTGGAGCTGGGCCCAGCCGGAGCCACAGCTCCCTGTCAGCCCTCCTGGCTGAGCTCCTCTGCTCTGCTTCTCCTCAGGCTGAACTTGACTAAAAAGACCCTGTCTCTAGATGGTGCCCACCTTATATACTCCCTCTATGTGTGAGCCCAGGTGACCAGCACCCAATGGGCTCCTAGCTTTACCCAGAGTACTCCCCCTATCTGCCCCTACACTACTGGGATGTTCCACCCCCCCTCCCACTCCAGCCAGGGACAGACGCTGTCGTACCTGCACATTTAACTGGTGGGAGTACCGTAGTTCTGTCCCCCGGAAATGGGATGTATGTAGTGCATGCAGCCTACTGAGCTCAGTCCCACACTCCATCCTTACCCGGGAGTGGAATACCACACCTCTGGTTTGAGGTGCAATACCCCTGTAGCAGCCGAGTCCTCGGGGTGCTACACTTGTCTATAATTTTCTTTCTAATCTCCTGAGACAACTCTTTCCTTTGCTTCCTCTGGTCCATGTTGAGTGTAGTACACACCATGTCACCAAACAGCACAGTGAGTATCTGTAGCCCTATATACAGGCCCACTGACTGATTACAAGATTGTAGACACCTGTGATGCTAATTAGTGGACACAACTTGATTTAACATGTTCCTTTTGTCACATTATTTTCAGGGCTCCCATCATTTCTGTCCAGGCCTATTTCATGAGTTTCATTTTTTTTTAAATTCCGTGGAAGCCGGGTTGAAAAGCAATGACTGACTTTCATTTGTTCATTTTCATAGATTTACTTTTGTCAGATTCAAGTTATTTCTGTGACCATTGTGAGTTTTTCTTTCATTAAACGAGGGATACCAACAATTTTGACCACGTGTGTATGTATCACTTATCCTTAGTCCTACCTTTAGAGCCCCCTCCCCCAATACAAGCGTGTATTCATTGTCTATGGGACTGATAGAAGTGCAATGCTCTGCAGCCCATAGGCATTCAATAAAGTAGCAGACTATTCTATTTACAGTGTATTTATCATTATACAAATGGTAAAATTTGGGCACTGGGCAGTTATTGTAATAAAGTGACGATCAATCATAACAATTGCTCAAGGAAATGATCTAATAGACCAGTGATAATTATATCTTTCCGCGCTAATTTGCATACATTAGGTTGAGAATTATTAGCTTTGGCAGCGCATAGTGATATGTACAATACTTGTGCCAGCCGAGTGCATTGATCTCTCAAAGGCAAATGTGCCAATCAGAGAAATAATACAATGTAACAGCAGTTGTGTAATTATCCGGATGATTATGACATATTAGAGTGTATGAGACACTGTAACATAATGCAATGAGTAAGTATTATAGACCGCTGTGCCTTCAGCCATTGCTCGTGATGGAATCATTTCACTGGTGTAGTAAGTTACTGTATATCAAGCTCCGTTATGTTCTGATACATTGTAATAGTGAGTTGGTCCACCCCTCCCCCATGCTGCTTTCTTATAGATTGTACTTATCACACACACTTCTAAATCCAGGCCGATACTCCAGGCTCCGCTCACATCAGCGTTTGGTAATTCCATTCTTTAGCAACATCTCAGGAGAATAATGAAACTAACAGAAAAGACATAAACCAGCGCTGCTCGATGAGACTCTTTGACTATAATTGGGCCTGTCTGTCACAAAGCCACCAATTCTCATGTAAAAATAGCTTTAGCTAGGTATTCCTCCCAACCCCCCAAACACCTTCATGCACAGTTTCACAGAATGTGCATGTGTTCTCAATAGGGAGCGAAGAGAAGGCAGGGGATAGGATAGAGGATATTGATTGTGTGGGGGATCGCTCCTGGGACCCCCCACCGAATAGGACAGAGATTGAGCATTCACGCCTCCTCTCCGTTCATTCTCTATGAGACTGGCGGCGACTACATACAAATGACAGGTAGCTGCTCATCTATGATACTTTTCTATGTAGTGCAGAAATTGGATTGCATCAAGGGCCATTTAAAGAAGTCCTCCTGTGAACTTTTTTTCTCTAAACCTGTGTATATGTGTATGTACTGTAGTGTCAGTGTGTCAATATACACACCTACCGCTGACTTCTCTGATATCCATTGCCGTTCTGCTCCTCTTCTCAGTGACATCACCGCACTTCAGTCTCTCCGGATCACTCTACGCTCTATGCATCAGCCGGAAGTCTCTTTTACAAAGTAAGGAGCCTCGTCCTGATGCTCCATCGTCTTAGGCTTTGTGCCCACTATGCATTTTTTAAGCGTTTTCACAGTGGCAATTCCGCTGCAGAAACGCTTAAAAAACGCTTGGTAGAAGGTCTGCCATGTTGCCCAATGATAATCCGCATGTGCTGTGCACATGCTGCGGAAATTTCCACTGCGGAAAAATATGCAGCATTACCAATTATTTTGCGGAAGCGCAGCGTTTTCGCCGCCATTGACTTGCATTAGAACACATGGATTACGCATCACTGCATCTGCCGATGCGGATTCCATGCGTTTCAATGTGCGGATGGTACCCGGGTACCATAGTACCTGTAAAAAAAAAATAAAAAAAAATATATACCTTATACTTACCTTCTGATGACCTCCGGTCTCCATAGCGATGCGTCCTGGCTTGCCGGCAGCTCGCGATGGTCTGAAAAGGACCTGCCATGACATCATTTAGTCATGTGACGGGTCACACGACCGCTGACGTCGGCAGGTCCTTTATTTCACCGCGAGCTGACGGCAAACCAAGACAAGGACACCGGGGGCCATCAGAAGGTAAGTATATATTTTTTATTTTTTCATAGACTCATAGAATCATAGAATGGTAGAGTTGGAAGGGACCTCCTGGGTCATCAGGTCCAACCCCCTGCTCAAAGCAGGATTCACTAGATCATCTCAGACAGATGTCTGTCCAGCCTCTGTTTGAAGACGTCCATTGAAGGGGAACTCACCACCTCTCGTGGCAGCCTGTTCCACTCATTGATCACCCTAACTGTCAAAAAGTTTTTTCTAATATCTAATCTGTGTCTCCTCCCATTTAGTTTCATCCCATTGCTTCTAGTCTTTCCTTGTGCAAATGAGAATAAAGATGATCCTTCTACAATGTGACAGCCCTTGACATATTTGTAGACAGCTATTAAGTCTCCTCTCAGTCTTCTTTTTTGCAAGCTAAACATTCCCAAATCCTGCAACAGTTCCTCATAGGACATGGTTTGCAGACCAGTCACCATTCTGGTCGCTCTTCTCTGAACTTTACCATTCTTTACCATAAATCCAGGTTGCATGGATTTATATAGTGTGACCAAGTTGACAAGCACTTTCCAAGTGATGCTAAAATCGCTTGGAAAGCGCTTGACAACCCGCATGCGGAAATGCATGTGAAGAACGCTTCACATCCGCATGTCCCTGGCAGGAAAACACAGTCCGCATGCGTTTTTTCTGCCAGGGAGATGCAGAAATGCTCAGGAAAAAATCCAGAGCATTTCTGCATCGTGGGCACATAGCCTTACATTTGTAAAAGCCACTTCTGGGTCACACAGAGCGCAGCGTGACCCGGAGAGTCTGAAGAGTGGTGACGTTATGTAGAAGAGGAGCCGAACACCATTGGATCCTGGAGAAGATGGTGGTGAATATATTAAAACACTTATACGACAGTACATGCACATATACACAAGTTCAGAGAAAATAAATAATGCGAGGGCTTGTTTAAATTGAGGCTATTACCTACCTATACTATTTCCACCTTCACAACTTGACAGTTCCCCTAATCATCGGACACCACCAGTATTGTGTTATATATGCTAATTGCTGCATTCTAATGAATCATATGTGTGCCACAGTAAATAGAATTTTTAATCTGCAGCTTGGCATTTGGCAATAAGTTTGGACTAGTCTGGTGGGGCGTTGCTCATCTTAAACTTGTCCTTCCTCCCAGTCATGGACAGATCGCCCACAAGGAAGACGTTGCACATGTGCAAGATTTCCAACAGCCCTGTCATCTTTAGGCCAGTTTCACACGTCCAGATATTTCCGGTACCGGAAAAACCGGTACCGAAGATATCCGTGTCCCATGTGTCTGTGTGTGTTTTACGTGTTGCATCCGTGTGCCGCATCAGGATCACACGTACCAGTGCCTAGGAATCAGAGCTACAGTTAGTGCTGTTCCCAAGCTCCGAGTTCTGAACACTGCACTCATCATGGTTCTCTGCCGGCGCTGTGATGAAGGTAGTGGTAGTCTGCTCCCCCAGTGTACCTGTGTGAAAATAAGAATAAAATAGTAAAATCCTTATACTCACGAAAATGTCCCCTGCTGTAGTCCATGCGATCGGGGAGAATGATCTGCTCCAGTGAGCGGCTCCGGAGCTGAGCTCAGGAGCGGTGTCCTGTCAATCACAGAGGAGCTCCAGAGCGGCAGCAGCGGTCGAATGGATTACAGCGAGGGGGACACCTAGAAGAGGTGAGTATATGGATTTTATTATTTTATTCTTATTTTTAAATGTGGGGACACTGCAGACTACCACTACCCTCATCATTGTCCCTGCTGGTGCTGATCACAGCACCAATGTTCAGCACCCGGCGCTTGGGAACAGCGCTAACTGTAGCGCTGATTCCCAGGCGCTGGTACGTGTCACACGTATGACACAGATGTCATCCGTGTGGTACGTTTTGCGGACTGTGTATCCATAAAAAAACGGACTTGTCTCCGTGTGGAGCACACAGACACACGGTTCATGAAAACACACTGAGATGTGCACAGACCCATTGATTTTAATGGGTCCGCGTGTGTCAGTGTCTCCGGTAAATGTGGAAACTGTCACCACTCATACCGGAGATACTGACGTGTGAAAGAGCCCTTATGGTGCATTTTGACATGCCAATTTCTGCCCCTCAATGAGCGTCGATCAACCATATAAGAAGTCGTCCTGCTCTCGTTTACTGGCCGGTTTATACACGATGATGAACAATGATACTGCATCACGTTATTGGCAGTACATATCCTGTGCGATATGCTGATTTTTGCACAGCAAAAACGACAACGACAAGAGTTTTGTTTGTGTGTTGGGTGCTCGATGACATTTTTACATGGGCGAATAATTGGGAACGCTTATTCCCCAACTACAGTGCATTGTAAAAGTATTTGGCCCCCTTGAACTTTTCTACCTTTTGCCACATTTCTGGCTTCAAACATAAAGATATAAAATTCTATTTTTTTGGGGAAGAATCAACAACAAGTGGGACACAATCATTTTTATTATTTTTTTTAAAGTTTAAAATATCCAATAAATTTCGTTCCACTTCACAATTGTGTCCCACTTGTTGTTGATTCTTCCCCCAAAAATTAGAATTTTATATCTTTATATTTGAAGCCAGAAATGTGGCAAAAGGTAGAAAAGTTCAAGGGGGCCAAATACTTTCACAATGCACTATATGTACCAACATACGTAAATGCATCATAATTCTTGATAATCTGCCAAATGTGTGTTACCATATAGGATCCATTAACAATATATTTTCTGGTTAGATGGAATATCTTTTATCTTCTTTGGAGTCAATGGAAATTTGCATTTCTAGCTCCAGGGTTCCATGTAGGCACCAGACACGTGTAGCAATGCCTTCCCCTGTGCACTTAGTTACAGAAGGCGCAGAGTGGGAATACAAGAGTCTGCTGCTTCTCATGCAGACACATACTGTATGGTAATTACATGTGCCGTTTATCATGCACTAACATGTTTTATCTAAAGCATATGTAAGAACAGCGTTAGCTTAGGTATTTGGCTAAACCCAATAAAGTGGAAAAGAAGACTCCAAACATTGCACTTGGAGGGTCTGAGATTATGTTTAAAAAATGTCTGTTAAAGCTGTCAGCATCTCCACAGTTATCATTACGTGAAGCCTTACAGGACCTCATCATGGAGTGTATAGGCTGTGCTAGATCATACAGGTCACAATCACTAAGGATGTTTATAGAGAAACCAGCAAAGGTGTAGTCATGCTGTGACTTCACCTGGACAGTCGTCACCCCTGGCTGCAGGCTTTACACATGGTGACGTTGTCTAAACATTATCTATATGCATTGTAATGGTTGAAATCCACAGTGACGATCACTGCATAAAGCACTGGTGGACACAGACAGAAAAGGGCCTCTGTGCAAAAACACTATGTGGACCTTTTGCAGCCCAAGAGCTCCTAAAAATGCAAAATTGCACCTGCTTTGGAGGTAGAAATGGGTCCCTGTGAGCCTGCACAGGTTGCACCAATGATATGTCCGCCCATGGCATAAAGTCTAAATCCTCAGCGCCGGCCAATTTACACTGTAGATTCTCTCTGCAGCGTGAAAATGGGATTTTGTGAAATCTAATTCACAATGCTGCTACTGTAATACAAAGCAGATTTTCAGCTTCCAAACTGGCATCGGAAAATCCTTTGCATATTTCTCCCGTGGGAGCTTAGCCTAAAGGTTCCGGAGAATTTCTTTAATTAAAGCAGGTTGACAAGAGATATGGCTCACATTACAGCTCTAGCATTGGTTGTCACTCACGCTTTCTGAATCCTAAATATCAAAGTTAGGCCACGGCCCCACTATCAGTATTCGGTCAGTATTTTTTCTCAGGACTGGGAGACAAATCCAGGAGTGGGTGATAAATGCAGAATTGGTGACTTGTTTCTATTATACCTTTTCTCTGATTGTTCCTTACCTAGTTTTGGCTCCAACTCCTGAGAAAAAATACTGACCGAATACTGACCAAATACTGATAGTGGGGCCGTGGCCTTATACATATAGAGTAACGATTTCCTTCGGATGATCATATACTGTGTGCTGTCCCCAGTTATATCGGATAGCCCACTGACCAATGTTATTCAATAGGGGTTTTCAGATGACAGTTTTTTAACATGAACCAAGTGTCCATGTGAAAAAATGGCAGCATGCACCATTCTCTTCTGTATTTTGGATGACACTCGCCTATTGAAATCTATAGGTGCCAAATAAAATGGATCTCATATGGATTAACCATACAGCATCCGATATATATGGCTACATTGCCATTATTAACATAGAAAACTGTATTTGATCATGCACAATTTAAACTGTTGATAAATGTAAAAAACGGATGTGATATGGATGTAAAAATGGACACATGGTAGAAATATGGTTGAAATACAGATGACAATATAAATAAAAATTGTCAAAGTTTTCTGAATGGCAATTTTTCGTACGCTCATCGTAACACTCGGACCAATGTTGTTCAATATGGTTGTACAGATGACTGGATGTCCATGTAAAAAAAACGCCGTATGCGCTAGTCTTCTCCATATTTCAAATGAGACTCCACTATTCAAGTCTGTGGGTGCGCTAAAAAATTGTATCCCACACTGATCAACCGTATAGCATCTGATTTTTACAGATACATTGAAATTCTTAACATGGGAAACAGTATTTGGTCTTGTCAATTTTGCAGCTGATGTATAAAAATTAATTCCACATACGTGCCATACAGATGATGATGCAGATAATAAATCGTCCTTTTTTCTGGATTTTTTTATATGATCACGTGAACTTAACTGTAGACAGATTTTTCAGTTTATTGGCCTAACAGAAAAGCATAAGGCTAGGGGCACACAAGCGTATTTGCTGTCCGAGTGTAATCCGACAAAACATTGGATCGCACTCGGATGATGTCAGTCTATGGGGCTGTGCACATGTCTGTTTTTTTCCTCGGACAGAGACTCTCCGAGGAAAAAAATTGCTGCATTCTCAAGTTTGATTCAATATTCTGATCGCGCTCAGTAATGCAAGTAAATGAGTGTGTGGGAAACATCGGACTGCACTCAGATGACATCTGAGTGCAATCCGATTTCCACGCACTCACAGAATGGAGAAGATGGAGACATGTTTATCTCCATCTTCTCCTCATCTGAGAGAATCGGATCACACTATGATGACACGCTGATCAAATTTGGCCAGAGTCTGATCTGAGTGTCATTTGCATAATTGACCTGATTCTCTTGGATGAGAGAATCTACGGCCGTCTGCAGCTGCCCTTAGACTCACATGGAAACAGCCAATTATAATACATAATTAAATACTAATAACATAGGATAACAATGGAAATGGAAAGTTGTTATTACAGTTTTGTGCACTATTTTGCACTAGTACATATCTTATTTATTCTATGTTTAATAATGACAGCAATTAAAATGTAAAGGAGAAAGTCTGGATAAAAATTCAAATGCTGTTTATTGGCGGTAGCCCACATTTTGCCATGGGGATCGTTATTTACTTGTTACCTTGACAGAAGTTTAGTGCCAATGTCTTTATTCTTTTAAAGTAACAGTAAACAAAATAAAACCCTGCACAAAAATACTACAGTACTCCTCCCCTTAAAGGGGTTTCTTCATCTGGGACACTTATGACATAATGACAGGATATTGACACAGCATAACCACTGCTGGGAACCGCATCTATCTCAGGAACGGGGTCTTGTTAAATGCTGGCAGGAATGGAGGGGTGGCCATTGATGTGTGGGCCTCTCCAGTCATTTATCTGGGCACCCCAAAAATTGTCACGCATGCTTACTCAGTCTGAACTACCAGCGGACAGTGTATGGACCAGAGAGCTGTTCAGTCTGTGAGGAAAGCTGCACTAACAAGAGCAGGAGGAGAACCTATCATACATGTAATAGTGCCACAAAATCATGTCCCCAACACATCTGTTGAAATAAAGTTAATATGGCCAACCCCATTAACTCATTCTGCAGCCAACGATAGACAATGTATTACACAGGCTATACGAAACAAACTGTGCAAAATGTTTAATGAAATCCAATTTGAAAAATCATTTTTAGCCCCAATTGCATGCATTTAAGAAAAAAAAAAATTGTCCCCAAAGGTGGATTACCCCTTTAAATATTGTGTCCAAATTACAATTGGCTAAAACAACAAAGTTACCAGTATGTTTAATAAGGGAAGTCACATGCAGGAAGGAAATGTCCCGAATCCCTGATATTGTGATGAACTCAGGGGTGTCCCAACTTCCACATGGGATAGAAGGAGGGTGTGCTGCGTGTCCTCTCAACATTCCTCTGTAGGGAGATCCTTGCCAAAATGATGTAATGTCCAGCATTTATTAGATTACACTTCTGTATGATCAACATGAATGCTGGGACAGAAAAATAACTAAAATATACAAAGCAATAATTAAGCTGCGTGCTCACTATGCAGATTTAATGCGTTTTCGCGGCGCCATTTCCGCCGCGAAAACGCATTAAAAACGCTTGTTAAGTTGTCTGCCTTGTTTCCCAATGATAATCCGCATGTGCTGTGCACATGCTGTGTAAATTTCCACTGCGGATTATCATTGCGGAAAAATATGCAGCATGTCCATTAATTTTGCGGAATCGCGGCAAAATCGCCGCCATTGACTTGCATTGGACCGCATAACATCCGCATGACTACATATACACATGCGGATATTATGCGATTCAATGCGCGGATGACTAAATGACGTCATGGAAGGTCCTTTTACACCACCGAGAGCCGCCAAAGACACCAGGGGCCATTGGAAGGTGAGTATAATGGTTTTTTTTATTTTTTAACATTTTTATTCTTTTTTTTTTTTTTACTATTGATGCTGCATTTCCAGCATCGTAACTTGGTCACACAACATAAATCCATGTTGGTTGCATGGATTTATATATAGTGTGACCAAGTTGTCAAGCACTTTTCCAAGTAATGCTAAAATCCATTGGAAAAGAGATTAACAACCCGCGTGTGAAATCGCATGTTCAAAACGCTTCACAAACGCTTCTACCTGGCAGAAAAAACGCATGTACAATCCGCATGTACAATCCGCATGCGTTTTTCCTGCCAGGGAGATGCAGAAACGCTCCGCAGCATTTCTGCATCGTGGGCACTTAGCCTTATAGAAGCTTAAAGGGAATCTGTCACCCCTTTGGAGTTATCAGACCTCTAATATGGGCATACAGAGTATAGAAAAGTAAATCTATACATACCTGTATGTCTCATATTACCGGTCTGATTGCAGAGAAACCTTTTTATTCAATACGTTTTTCTAGGCTTGGCGACCGGGGGACGCAAGAAATGCCCGCCTATATGCTTAATTTAAATACCCCCCCGCACGTCACAGGGCCCTGTGACGTGCAGTCTAGCAGTCTAGAGCTGAAGATCCCGCGCATGCGCAATGCGCCTATAGCTGAAGGCGCTTTTTTTTGGTCCCCATTTCCTCCCGGCATCCTGCTATCCGGCAGGAAGTGGGAGCCAAACCTCAATGTTGCGCACGCCGGAGGTCACTGGATCGGAAGTCACAGGGACTCCCCGGCGCCTGCGCACTGGAGCAGACAAGTAAAATAACGCAGAGAGAAAAGAAAAAAACGCTTTCAGCTATAGGCGCATAGCGCATGCGCAGGATGTGCAGCTCTAGACTTCACTTCACAGGGGAGGGGAGGAATATTTAAATTAAGCATATAGGTGGGCATTTCTTGGTGTCCCCCGGTCGCCAAGCTTAGAAAAAAGGATTAAATAAAAAGAGATTTCTTTGCAATTAGACCTGTAATATGGGCCATACAGGTTAAGTATAGATTCACATTTCTATACCCTGTATGCCCATATTAGAGGTCTGATAACTCCAAAGGCGTGACAGATTCCCTTTAATAAGTAATGTGAACAATTGAACAGAGTACACATGTTCATTATCATTGTAAATAGCAAAATGATGGATATTAAAATACAGGGGCTCAAATTGTAAAACATCATTGTGTAATATATATATATGTATATATATATATATATATATATATGTATATATATATATATATATATATATATATATATATATATATATATATATATACACATATATATATATATATATATATATACTTCTCTCTTCCCATAAAGATTCATTTTCATATTCGATGCCTGGAAAATACAAGCCTGATTGATTGATGCTAGGATGCACATTGTATTTGGAATCTACCTAAATATCTGCATTAAAACTATTTTCATGCACAAACTCCATTGACCTGGCAGCAGTGATTTGGTTTCCACCCTGAAGTCTCTGCGGCTGCCAATGACAGGTGCGTTATTACACTGCTTTTCTGTATATTCAGCTGCTCCATATGACAGGACACAAACAACAGCTGTCAATGTAACTCTGCAGCCAACTGCAAGAATTTGCATGTTGCCCAGTAGATCTGTTTTTGCACAGAAAAGTCTAAAACGTTTAACCCCTTGGTGACCACCAATCATCAATTTTACATAGGTAATCTATTCTACACCAACATATTTTTATGCTGTTCAAGAAAAATCACTGCACGGGTGTCCATTATTTATTGTCTATGACACTGTCTAACTCCAACAGCTCTATACACAGTGCATGGAGCGGTGTAATAAATGTGCTGACACCACTTCATTTTTAAGAGGCGTTTCAGTGGCCTGTTCCTGAGATTAGTGGGGGTCCCAGGAGTTGGAACCCCAGTGTTATCACCAATCCTGTAGATAACGTGCCAAAATGGAACAACCCCTTTAAGCGGCCATATGCTTGATGTGATTGGGCAAATGTGACTTCAGTGTCTGTCCAGCCTTCAGCAGAAGAGGTCATAATACTTAATATGTATAGCCTGTACTGTTGCTAAGTATTAGCCCCTTCACATGAATGTACAAATCACAGCAGTTCATGAACTTGATATCGCCTGAAAAGGACATCAGATAGTGCCAGAGGAATCGCGGGGCACATGGGGTTGGTAGCTTTGCAGCCGATAGCTCAGGACACTTCACAGACAAAGGAACACCTGGCAAAGTGATTATTTGGTATCTAGTTCATTTTCTCAGGTAAGCTTGATTTATTATATCACATGCGGACATTTACCCCCAAATATAAAACAGGTTTGTATGTGAGGTCTAATATTGCATTGCGCCGATGACATTGTCCCTTGACCAAGCAGGCATGTGCAATCATGGTAAAGGGCCATTGGAATCAGATAGGTGAGATTATCACTGTAGCCACAATCTTAATAGTTTGCGTCATACTATGCCGAAATCTGTAATGTGAACCCTGCATATAAATAAATCATTTAGCCTTTAATGAACGACATAAAAATGGTTTTCACAATGTGCAAATGATAGCAATCGTAGGCAACATATAATTTATCTTAATTACTGCAAACTGCACTGTAATTTATACTAAACACGCCCTGACATTGCCTGCCGCTCACATGTAGGTTCATATGTTTTAATATGTAATTAGTGTCGACGAATATTTACCATAAACCTATGTTCAATAAAATGAAAAGATATCACAATGATTAGTATAAAGTGCTCATTTATAAGTGATACATTTGCTTTATCTGATCTGAAATATACACATAGTGCGAGATATACGGTACATCGAGAGTACACGTATTTGTTGGAAATCGGAAATATTGGGTAAAATTTTAGCAGCAATTTCGCTAGAAAATCCAGGCACCTTAGCAAATTCATAACAAATTGTGCAGATTTTGGAGATGATTTGACTGCGAATTTGCTGCTTTGTACGAGGTAGGATTACAATAAAACAGTAAATTCATATCTCCTACAACCTGGCCCCCGATGATGATGACTTGTCCCATGTGACCATGGCAGTATGTAACTGGGGTGAGACATCCCCAGAGGACCAGACAAAGGAGCCACGGAAATGCCAGGTGTGGTGAGTATGTAGGTTTTTTATTTTATTTTTTCATTTTAAACTTTGTGGGTTCTTTTCCTGCAGTTGCAGATTTTGCTGTGTACATGCAGGTAATCTGCAGTAAAATTCATAACCGATAGGGTATATTGCAGATTGTGAGTGCTCATTAAAGGGAACCACAGGCAGCATGAATCAGAGACTGGCAGAGCTAATGCAAGTGTGTATGTGTTGCTTCTTTAAGAGAAAACATAAAAGCTGGACAGGGACAAGTTTGAAAAGCCGGATAGGGACAGGGACTATGTGACTGAGCTGACTAGTCCGAGGCAGGTCCCCAGTGGGTTCACCCCACCACATCAGGAGAAAAGGGGAGAAACAACCAATTCACAACTGATCTGCAACATAAATCAACATATTTGGATTTAATCCGCAGCGCAGATCACTTTCCATGCAGATTCTGTTTGGATTTTGTCTTTGCTGGTGTTGTAACACACTGTTGATTTTCCATTTGGAAAATGTGGATGGAAAATCCACAGCTTATCAACCCTGTGTGAACATGACCATTGTACACTGATATACAGTAGGCTGTCTGCACACTACAAGTTGTTTTTTTTTCCTATTAATCATGTTCAAATGTATATTGAATGAAGAGTATCCTGCTTTGTTCTATGGGTGAAACATGCCAAAGTGTATCATTTTGCCATATTTTTGTGCCAATCGTAGGACAATGTTTTTATGCTAAGCAATGGCGTAGGTATTTTCACTAAGAAAGGTAAATGTTTAAGATATATATTTTATAGTAAAAGCTGGAGAGGTTATTTACATACAGTCAGGTTCGGACTGGCCTAGTGGGGAATCGGTAGATCCCCTGGAGGGCCCTGCCCCCCAACCTGTATCGGAGCTGCGCACATTAGTTTTAGCAGTGATCGGAGTTGAGGACCTTCTCTGATCACTGCATCTTGTTGTTCACCAGGGAGCTGTGAGGGTCCTGGCAACAGCCAATCCAGGCCCCCTTCTCCCTTGATGGACAGAGCAGGGACCCAATACAGTGCTTTGGTAGGAAACACAATGTTTGCCCCTGGTGGAGGTAAGTAGTAATGTTTCTTCTATATGAGCAGCTTATTATATAGCTGTTGATAAAGTGGTCGACTCCTATATCCGTTAACTGATGAGACAGTTAAAACCACTGGCACTGTTAGACTGCTTCATTTTTTACACCACGTGGACTAGTGGACAGACTGTCCCTGCAAATGGCATGACCTTGAAATTCCCTTGGTGAATGTATAGATGTAGTCGTATAAATAAAGCAGCACTGGACATTTTTATGGTTTGTACATTGTAAAGAGTGTTTTTAGTTCCTTTCCCCAGACCAGTGGCACCATGGCAAATTCTGTCTAATATGTCTATGGCGTATTGTCTATACTTTATTGTGTTACTTGGCCTTTGAAACAACAGACGCGCTGCAATGGAGACTTATCTAATGCATACATTTCACAGTCCATTGGCAGCGGGAAGTAGCCGGTCATGAGACAGGTGGGTGCGCACAACACGTCAGGGGGAAGGTAGCACTACTATCTGAGAGATGATGTGCTCAAATACTGGGAAGACTGAAGATTGCATTGCATTGGGAGTGAGCACAGGAGGCCTTCAGAAAACACAAGCCTGTTACTGATTGACTTGGGTAGCGTAGCACCACTGTTTTTGCTTCTGGCAATAAAGGGAGTCTGCCAGCACAAAACGACGCACCCTTGGCTAAACAGTTTTATACACCTTCCCACCTACTTGTTTTCTGTCAGTCTTGATCCTTCACGGCCTCCTGTAAAGCCAGAGCTGTCAGTCAAGGAAGAAATAGATGCATAACGAGTAGAGGACAAGGTGCACAGAACTGCTCGGTCAAGCCAAGGGTGCACCGAGCGCCTATGCTTGATTTGAACAGTCATTTTGTGCTGACAAACCCCTTTAGTATGGTTTTACATGTTACACAAATATTTTTTTCAAAAGGCAGGGAATATTAAAGCAAGGTATATACACCAACTCTCACCCCCATCGCTGAGGTGCAGGCCGCTCTAGGGGCTCTAAGTAGGGACATAAAGTGATAACATTCCATTCTTTGGTCACCTGACCACTGAAGCCTGTGATTGGCTGCCACAACCAGGTGACTAACGTTATGTGAATCGCCATTAATCCCATAGCATATCACATACGCAGTTTCCTCAGTCACTGCCCCATAGAAGACATACATGATGTATAAACACTACATACTGTAAGCAAAAAAACACCAAATACTAACATTAAATTCTGTAATGATATATGCTCTTATGTTATCTTCTAGGAGTGACAAGCAGTATCCTGAACCATGCCAGTCCCTCCACCACCTCCGGCTCCGCCACCACCTGCGCCCCCTCCACCACTTGCTTCCTCCCAGGTATTGCTTTTCCATTAAATATAGACTTTATTCACATTTCTGTGTTCTCATTAGAGGGGTTTTCCACTAAGTCAGTTTCTGTCAGCCTCATAAACATTGATTGGAACAGGGGGACGCATGGGTGAACACAGGCCCATTAAAGCTCTTTCTAGGGCTTGGACCCCCGTTGTAGTGATCAATGGATAGGTGATGAATGTTCTTTGTGGGACAACATCTTCAAAATCATTACCAATGTATAAATGTAGAATACAGGCAATATTGCATAGTTCTAAAAATGTATGATATTAGGGCCTAATCTATTTTTTATTGGCCAGTTTACTGTCCAAAGTAGTAGAGAATCACACTAGCAATGGTTTATGGATTAGATGGCTGTGATAGATACCAGTGGACAATACTTGGTTCTACATTTTATTTGCCAGCTTCCTGATGCTGAACTATAACCTCTGGCTATATGATGTTTGTGAAGTTGTAATTTATCCTGCTATAATGTATTTGTGGCTGGTCCTCCAAGATGAGAGAGGTTTGTTATAATGTCTAATGGAGGGATAGCCCTTTCTATGATGTTCACAAGCTCTGGTGTCTCTGCAAGATTGTACTCTTAAGTGGATATGTGGATATCTTTCTTATGCAAATGTTATTACATGATTGTGCAAATGACTTGTCAAGCTGACCATACACATGAAATGGCTGTTGGCAGCCTGCTATCTGTTATGAACATGTACACACTTACACATGGGAAATGACGCACCTCTACATACTAGAAAGGCCCGAGCCACACAATTAAAAACACTAATTCGGACCTAACTCTCTAAAAGGCCATTAAGGGGTTTCTTATACCTCCTGAGGAACCAGAGGGGAGGCTGTGACACACTGCCAATAAGGGGAAAGGAAAGTGTGAAGAAAGATACGAAAACCCAGGGTGCGAAACTAAGACACATTCATATATGGTAGAGAGGGAAAGTTAAGGGGAACCAAAAATAAAAGGAACAAGTATAACCTCCCAGAAACCCAAATAGACTCACTGCAAGATTACAACTGGAGTCTACCAAGCAAGGTAAACTCCTTAGCTGAAGGACTGCAATTCCTGAACACACATCCACCAAGAGGTATAACCAGCAAGGAAGTGCAGTGAAGGGTGAACATATAAAACCCCAACTAGAATGTGATAAGGCAAACCAAAAACACGAAAATGAGAAACACCTGGAGAGGATCAAATCAAGAAAGGAAAACAAAGACAATAGAAACCATCAGCATTTGGACAGGGAAGAAATGGCAGTAGCTCAGTAGACAGAGGAACCGACCACGCAGTAACAGGTCCCCGGATCGAATCCCCAAACCGAGCCATGGCAGTATCTTTCCCAACTCCTCCAGACATAAACACTTGATTGAATGTTCATGTGTTTTCAGTGGGGAGGAAAAAGCCACTGCCAGAGCTTATCTTATCCTGAAAATAAAAGGATCGGAATCGAAAGTGCAGCTGGCCGATCCTTCCTCCCCCAGTCATCACATTAATGTTGTACTCAGGGCAATTATCGCTCTGCAGTGAGATCAGAGCAGGGCTGTCATTGCATCTCACACAGAAGTATCCCAGTACAGACAGGATGTTCCTGTGTGAGATGTAGTGACAGCTCCAATCTCTGCAGAGCAACTACAAGTTGCTTGAGCACAACAGATATAAATGTGATTACGCCTCACACACTGAGAAACCTGCTGTAACCTATTGTGGGAGCATGCTCTTTTTCTACTCTGTGTTGCTGCCTGCTTATGATAGGTAAGTGTCATTCAAGGAGAAGAAGTACATGTACCCAGTGAAAACTGTCTGATAACTCCTAATTGGGCTTAATAAAAGTTAACTCATTAGGTGCCAAATACTTTGATTGCTAATAATTCTGCAACAGAGGCGAAAAAACCTCTCCTCCCCCCAAAAAAACCCTTTTTATTCCACTATACATCCACTATTATATCGTGTGTCCAGTTCAAAATGAAAAATTTAATTGAAAGGGATCAACTTTTTGAAATAACACTGCAAAATAATGTATGACCTTTCATGATCTTGGAAATTACTTTTCCATCAGAGGCCGTTGCTGCAGTTAGTAAAAACAATGACTTTAGCACAGGGCGTCTTCTCGTGTAACAGAGGAATGTGACAGCTGGTTACGGTTGTTCCTGCTCCAGTTGTCTTGTGCTGTTATGGCCCCAGAGCAGATTTACTACTTCTTGCTGTAGTATTGGTACATACAATGCACAGCTGTCCACAAGACCATATGGAAGACTAATTTAGACCAAAAGGCTCCTTATGGCATTTAGATCTAATGTATTGTAAAGGAGAGTGAAATTTGGTGGCACTTTCAGTTCACTAATAATAGTGTCATTTTAGGCCTCTATTTGGGTCCATCTTAGAAAATATACAAGAAAAAAGAAAACTGAACCAATAGAAAGTTCCTGCTTAGTTGATCTGATGTAAAATCCTTTGTAAAGTCTTGTTAATGTTCCCTTCAGCTCAGTACCAATCTAGTGTGGGTCAGTGTCCATCTGTAGCATCATTATGTGTTTTAGTTTATGATATGGTTATTACAAGGCTTTTACGTTACACTCCAGGCAAAAATAACGAAATTGAGATTTAGAATTTATCTACATTTGCATTTTACGTAAGAGAACTCTGAATATGTCTTATTAAAACACCATCAAACTGGAACTATAAAACTTTTCTTAGACCAGAAAAATAGTTTACTAGTTATAAAATATTTACCAAGTTTTGTATTTCTTTCACCTGCTTATTGCATAAAATACAGTAACAAATAAGCACTTTTAATATCTACAGATGCTTCAGTGCATACCGTCCTGTGGTCCTCTGCCAGTATCTGTGCATTACTACAGTAATGACAGCAATCACATGTCCTACATTCTGGCATCACCACTGCAGCTAGTGATTGGTTCCAGTGCTCAGATAGAAGAAAAGCGGGTTGGTTGTACAGTACAGACCAAAAGTTTGGACACACCTTCTCATTTAAAGATTTTTCTGTATTTTCATGACTATGAAAATTGTACATTCACACTGAAGGCATCAAAACTATGAATTAACACATGTGGAATTATATACTTAACAAAAAAGTGTGAAACAACTGAAAATATGTCTTATATTCTAGGTTCTTCAAAGTAGCCACCTTTTGCTTTGATGACTGCTTTGAACACTCTTGGCATTCTCTTGATGAGCTTCAAAGGTAGTCACCGGAAATGGTCTTCCAACAATCTTGAAGGATTGGACCGGATGGAATAGCATGCCGCTGCAAGATGCTGTGGTAGGCATGCTGGTTCAGTATGCCTTCAATTTTGAATAAATCCACAACAGTGTCACCAGCAAAGCACCCCCACACCATCACACCTCTTCCTCCATGCTTCACTGTGGGAACCAGGCATGTAGAGTCCATCCGTTCACCTTTTCTGCGTCGCACAAAGACACGGTATTTGGAACCAAAGATCTCAAATTTGGACTCATCAGGCCAAAGCACAGATTTCCACTGGTCTAATGTCTATTCCTTGTGTTCTTTAGCCCAAACAAGTCTCTTCTGCTTGTTGCCTGTAATTAGCAGTGGTTTCCTAGCAGCTATTTTACCATGAAGGCCTGCTGCACAAAGTCTCCTCTTAACAGTTGTTGAAGAGATGTGTCTGCTGCTAGAACTCTGTGTGGCATTGACCTGGTCTCTAATCTGAGCTGCTGTTAACCTGCGATTTCTGAGGCTGGTGACTCGGATAAACTTATCCTCAGAAGCAGAGGTGACTCTTGGTCTTCCTTTCCTGGGGCGGTCCTTATGTGAGCCAGTTTCTTTGTAGCGCTTGATGGTTTTTGCAACTGCACTTGCACTTTCAAAGTTTTCCCAATTTTTCTGACTGACTGACCTTAATTTCGTAAAGTAATGATGGCCACTTGTTTTTCTTTACTTAACTGCTTTTTTCTTGCCATAATACAAATTCTAACAGTCTAGTCAGTAGGATTATCAGCTGTGTATCCACCTGACTTCTGCACAACACGACTGATGGTCCCAACCCCATTTATAAGGCAAGAAATCCCACTTATTAAACCTGACAGGGCACACCTGTGAAGTGAAAACCATTCCCGGTGACTACCTTTGAAGCTCATCAAGAGAATGCCAAGAGTGTGCAAAGCAGTCATCAAAGCAAAAGGTGGCTACTTTGAAGAACCTAGAATATAAGACATATTTTCAGTTGTTTCACACTTTTTTGTTAAGTATATAATTCGACATGTGTTAATTCATAGTTTTGATGCCTTCAGTGTGAATGTACAATTTTCATAGTCATGAAAATACAGAAAAATCTTTAAATGAGAAGGTGTGTCCAAACTTTTGGTCTGTACTGTACTTCTTCGGGCCACACTGGCCCATAACTCGACAATGCTTTTAAGTAATAAACTAATTATGGTGTATCTGTGGAAGTCCGTGCCACCTCCTAACTGCTCCCATGGAGTTCCTTATTGGCAGGGCTGCAGTAGTAACTTCCCGTATACAATACATGACCGCCGCAGTCAATCCCTGACCTCAGCAGTCTTGTGGCAATTTGGCCTAAAGATGTGCAGCCCGTCTAACTCCTGTAAAGAGTTGTCTCATTGTGGCAGCCTTTATCTGGATGTCTTGTTATGGCATCTGGATATCATTGGTTATTAAAATGAACCGCTGCTGGATTTCATTTTAGAGGAGCTTGGCTTTTAATTTAGCCCATTTATAGACTTTTATTCACTATTGCTTTTTGTTTTAGATTGACTAGGATGTCATGAGAGTAACTAAGTACACCCTCTTTGAATTCTGTGGTTTCACGTATCAGGATATAATAAAATAAGAGCAAACTTAAAACAACCTCAGAAGAACAACACATGAGAAATTACACCGTCATTTATTATCAAAAAGTGGGACGAAATGCAGAAAAAATAAGTGAAAAATTAAGTACACCCCATGAATCAAAGCCTGTAGAACCACCTTTAGCAGCAATAAGTTGAAGTAATCATTTTCTTTATGATTTTATCAGTCTCTCACGTCATTCCAGAGGATTTTTTCCCACTCGTCTTTACAATGTTGCTTAAGTTTACTGAGGTTTGTGGGCTTTTGGCTATGCACAGCTCTCCCCGACACAACATTTTAATAGGGCTGAGGTCTGGAATAAACCGTTGCACCTTGCTTCTGCTCTTTTTTAGTTATTCTGGTATAGATTTGCTGGTGTGCTTGCAATCGTTATCCAGTTACATGACCCATTTTTAGACAAGCTTTAGTGTATGGCTGTATGGCATTACTTTTGCATCTGGAGTACTTTGGTATAAAGAGGAGTTCATCCCCGACTCAATAACTGCAAGGTGCCAAGGTCATGTGGCTGCAAAACAAGCTCAAATCATCTCCCCCAACCACCATGCTGGGTAGTTGGTGAGCGGTGTTTGTGCTGATATGCTGTATTTGGTTTTCATCCAAATGTGGTGCATGTCATTGTGGCCAAACATCTCCACTTTGGCCTCATCTGTCCAAAGGACATTGTCCCATAAGTCTTGTCATTTGTTCAGATGAAACTTTGCAAGCTTTAATCGTGCTTCCATGTTTATTTTAGACACAAAAGGTTTTATCCTAGCAACCTTTCCAAACAAGCCATACTTGTTAAGAGTTTTTCTAATTATACTCCCATAAACTTTAGCATTTGCCATGCTAATTGAGGCCTTTTGAGTCTGAGCTGTACCTCTTGAGTTTTTTGCAATTTCTCTGAGCATTGCAGGGTTCGACTCTGGGGTGAATTTGCTGGCATGTCCACTCTTGGGAAAATGATCAACTCTCTTAAAGGTTTTTCACTTTCTCGCAGTAGAATGATGAACTCTGAATTGTTTGGAAATAGCTTTATTACCCTTGATAGATTGATGGGGATCAAAAATTGCATAAGATCATTGCTCCTTGGCAGTATGTTAGCACACACCTGAATGTTCCAGACCGGTATTCTGCATTTTGGCCTACTTCTTGTTAAATAAATGATGACACGGTGTAATTTGTCTGGTTATTCACCTGAGGTTGTGGTTACCTGATTTTAAGATTTTGTAAGGACCAGATATTTTTTTAAATTATGTTCTGATAAGTAAAATCATAGAATGTAAAGTTTTAGTTTTTTTCTGATGATTATACTAGTACTGGATTCGCATCTGACAAATCAAGCTTTGGTCTAGTGATCCTGTTTTTGCAGGAGAAGCCTCTGATTTTATACATCACCTCATTTATCATTTTTCACTTACTGATCAATAACAAGCATTGATTTATCCTGGGTTTCTATTTGGAAATGCACTTGCTTTACGGTCAAAACAAAAGTACTATTTTTGGAACAAGAACTGGCAAAGGCTTTGTCCCATGATAGCCATGCAGTGCTTATCTCTCCGGGAACAGCAAGGGAAGAGGAAGAGTGACGGTCTAACAGTATAATAATGGAATCTATTGCTAAGCAGTATGCTCACAAAGAAGGGACGATGGGGAAGTCCAAAGTGTGAAAAGGGCAAATTCTGATGTTTTTTCCATGCTTATTTTCCGCATATCATTTATCTGTACACAGTATAACAATACCAGTTCAGAGTTTACCCTCTCATCATGTTGTCAGCATATCTGCAACAATAAAACACACCTTAGTGTGCAGTGTTAATTATTCCTTAACGTGCAGGCCTGAGTGCTCCTAATGCCGAGCCCCATTAAAAAGAAAACCTATATATATATATATATATATATATATATATATATATATATATATATATATATATACATATACATACACATATACACTACCGTTCAAAAGTTTGGGTTCACCCGGACAATTTTGTGTTTTCCATGAAAACTCATACTCTTATTTATCACATGAGTTGCAAAATGAATAGAAAATATAGTCCAGACATTGACAAGGTTAGAAATAATGATTTTTATTTGAAAGAATAATTTTCTCCTTGAAACTTTGCTTTCGTCACAGAATGCCCCCTTTGCAGCAATTACCGCATTGCAGACCTTTGGCATTCTCGCTGTTAATTTTCTGAAGTAATCTTGAGAAATTTCACCCCATGCTTCCTGAAGCCCCTCACACAAGTTGGATTGGCTTCATGGGCACTTTTTGCGTACCATACGGTCAAGCTGCTCCCACAACAGCTCAGTGGGGTTGAGATCTGGTGACTGCACTGGCCACTCCATTACAGATAGAATACCAGCTGCCTGCTTCTTCCCTAAATAGTTCATGCATAATTTGGAGGTTTGCTTTGAGTCATTGTCCTGTTGTAGGGTGAAATTGGCTCCAATCAAGCGCTGTCCACAAGGTATAGCATGACGTTGCAAAATGGAGTGATAGCCTTCCTTATTCAAAATCCCATTTACCTTGTACAAATCTCCCACTTTACTAGCACCAAAGCAACCCCAGACCATCACATTGTTATGTTCTGCTACCAGAGCTAAGGAAAGAGAGGAGATCTGTCCCTACGATAGAACTCAGCTTTATCCCTACGATGTAACAGGGGACCTGATCCTGCGATCAGACCTGCTAAAGTCCTAAGCTAGTCTGTACGGAGACCTATAGATGTGGGGAAGGAATCCCTACAAGTACTAAGGACTGGGAGGAAAATGGGACACCTCCTAACAGAAATAGTAGCAGACAGACAAACAAACAAAATATATAGAACACTGAGGTCCGTAGACCAAGCAAACTAACAGAGTTAGATACAGAGCACAGGCTAGCTAGAAAGTAGTTATACAATGAAGTCCAGCAAAGCCAGAAGGGCGGAGCAGGATTAAATAGGCCAACAAGGTCATGTGACCAGCAAAGGAAAAAACCTAAGAGCAAGGTTCTAACAGTACCCCCCCTTCTAAGAGGATCCTCCGGATCCCCTAGGACCAGGCTTATCAGGAAATCTCCTGTGAAACGCTCTGATAAGTCTGGACGCGGAAACATCATCTGACCTCACCCAAGAGTTATCCTCGGGTCCGAAACCTTTCCAGGCCACAAGATACTGCAAACTACCTCTATACAGTTAAGGATGCGAGAAATTTCATATTCCCCGTCCTCCACCACCGGAGGAACAGAGGCAGAGGCGTCACCATCCGACACAACAGCTTTTTTTAACAGAGAGACATGAAATACCGGATTAATTCTCCAGGAGGTAGGAACCTCCAACCTAACAGCAGATTGGTTGACAACCTGAAGCACCTTAAAGGGCCCTACAAACTTGGGACCCAATTTCTTAGAAGGAATCCTCAACCGCAGATTCCTAGAGGACAACCAAACCATGTCACCAACAGCGAACAAAACCTCCTGTCGTTTCCTATCAAAGTAGTCTTTAGATTTTCTGTTGGCCTCCTGAAGATTACCACGCACATCCGTCCAAACTCTCTCCAAATCACCGGAAAAATTCTCCTCCTCAGGCACGGCAGATCCCAACTTGGAGAACGACCCAAACGACGGATGTCTCCCAGAACAACAAAAAAAAAGGCGAACAACCAGCAGAAGAAGATGTATGATTGTTCAGAGCAAATTCAGCAAGTGGCAGAAACTCAGACCACCCCTCTTGATTGTCTGCCACAAAACAACGCAAGAACTGCTCAACATCCTGGTTTTTCCTTTCTGTCTGGCCATTAGATTCAGGATGATATCCGGACGAGAACGATAAATGAACTCCCAACCTGTCACAAAAGGCACGCCAAAAACGAGCCACGAACTGAGGACCCCTATCAGAAACAATGTCAGTAGGAACGCCATGAAGTCTGACAATTTCCTTGACAAAGGCCTTAGCGAGAGTTTTAGCGCAGGGCAGTTTGACGAAGGGAACCAAGTGACACATCTTGCTAAAACGGTCCACGACCACCCAGATGACAGTAAAACCCTCAGAGGGGGGAAGGTCAGTTATAAAGTCCATAGCCAAATGTGTCCAAGGAGCACTGGGAACCTCCAAAGGACAAAGCAACCGCGCAGCAGGAGTATATGAGGACTTAGATCTAGCACATATAGTACATTGACGCACCCACTTAATGACTTCCTTCTGCCATCCAGGCCACCAAAAACTGCGACCCACCAGTCTCTTGGTCTCAGAGATTCCGGGATGACCTGCCAACCGAGATTCGTGACACTCAACAAACAAATCTCTCCTAAAGGTCCCAGACACAAACAACCTCCCATGAGGAGTGTTAGATGGGGCATTCTCCTGTGCTTTAAGAATCTCATCTTCCAAAACGGAGTCCAAAGCAGCTATCACAACACCTTCTTGTAAAATGTTCTCCTCTTTCTCAGCACCGACTATGGGAGAAAAACTGCGAGACAAGGCATCCGCCTTAACATTCTTAGTACCAGGGATGTAAGTAACGGAGAAATTAAACCGCGAGAAAAACAGTGCCCACCTAGCCTGACGGGCATTCAGGCGCTTGGCAGCATCAAGATATATCAGATTTTTATGATCCGTAAGAACCTGAACGGGAAATTCCGCACCTTCCAAGAAGTGGCGCCAGTGTTCAAATGCGAGTTTAATAGCCAATAATTCCCGATTACCAATATCGTAATTCAGTTCAGTCTCCGAAAAATTTTTTGAAAAAAAGGCACAGGGATGTAATCCATCCCCGTGATCCTGAGACAATACTGCGCCAACCCCCACAGAGGAAGCATCAACCTCAACCAAAAACGGCTTAGTCACATCAGGCTGCATAAGGATGGGAGCAGAGGTGAACCTCTCCTTGAGATACACAAAAGCTTCAATAGCCTCAGAAGACCACTGAACCGCATCAGCACCTTTCCTGGGGAGATCGGTCAGAGGTTTGACAATACTAGAAAAATTTTTTATGAATTTTCTGTAATAATTGGCGAAACCTAAAAACCTCTGTATCGATTTCAAACCAATAGGCCTAGGCCATTCCTGTACAGCTTGAACTTTAACCGGGTCCATCTCAAAACCTTCGCTGGAGATAATGTAACCCAAAAAACTAATTCTCTGTACAGCGAACTCACATTTCTCCAGCTTAGCAAAAAGCGAATTGTCCATTAACAACTGTAATACCTCACGTACGCTCCGCCAATGAGACTCCAGATCCGGCGAATAAATCAAAATGTCATCCAAATACACAACCACATTTTTGCCGATCAAAGGTCTAAGGATGTCATTAATAAGATTCTGAAAAAATGCAGGAGCATTAGTAAGACCAAAAGGCATAACCAGATTCTCAAAATGACCCACAGGAGTGTTAAAAGCAGTCTTCCATTCGTCACCCTCCTTCATGCGCAACAGATTGTATGCCCCCTTAAGGTCAATTTTAGAGAACCACTTGGCCCCCATTAACTGGTTAAATAAATCAGGAATCAATGGCAGTGGGTAAGGATTGTGTACAGTAATTTTGTTAATCTCACAAAAATCCAGACAAGGACGTAAACCGCCGTCCTTTTTTTTTACAAAAAAAAATCCAACCGCCACAGGAGACTTAGAAGGCCTAATGTGACCGGCGGCCAAACTTGTCTGTATGTATTCCTCCAAAGCCTTCCTCTCAGGAATAGTAAGGTTAAATAAACGACTTTTAGGAAGAGTCGCTCCAGGGACAAATTCAATAGAACAATCATAGTCTCTATGGGGAGGCAAAACCTGCGATTCCTTCTCAGAAAAAACTCTCCAAAAATCCTGAATAGGAACAGGCAATTCTCCCCTATCCAAAGCTGCAATACGCCCGTTACAACACTTGTCATAACATTTATGGCTCCAGGATTTAATTTCACTGGTAGACCAATCCAGTACAGGATTGTGAAATTTTAACCAGGGCAATCCCAATATTACTGGAGAAGGCAAGTTATTCAAAACTACCAAATCCAATTTCTCATGGTGAACACCATTAATAGTGAGAGGAAATTCACAGACCTTGAGAGTAATATTCTTCAAAGGGGAACCATCCACAGAAACCACAGCAATGGGGGATGATAAAGGTTCGGGTTTTAAATTGAGTCTTTCCAAGAATCCCCCATCAATTACATTCAGAGTAGACCCACAATCGACAAACACCCGAAATTCCATTAATTTTTCCTGAGCAATCGTGGAAGCAGCTAAAAATACACCCTTGGAATTTAAACAGGCAATACGGGCATGACTGACCATTTTTTTTTCTTTCTTCATACGAAGCTCACAGCCTTTAATCAAATGACCAGATTTTCCGCAATAGAAACACAAGCCTTCAAAAAATCTACGGTCTTTTTCTTGAGAGCGAGGTGCCACCGATCCAATCTCCATCGGTTCACCACTGTTAGTACACACATTCTCATAACCAGAAACTGACATAGCAGAGGATTTGCTCTCATTAACCCTTGCACGCAGTCTCCTATCCACCCGTATAGCTAATTGCATAGCCTGTTGCAAATCTTCAGGTGTAGGATAAGCAATTAGCAGGTCTTTAACCCTTTCATTGAGCCCAGCAAGAAATAGACTTTTCAGAGCAGAATCGTTCCACCCTGTTTGAGTAGACCATCGACGGAAATGAGTACAATATTTTTCCACATTACCTGATCCCTGTCTCAAACGTCTTAACTCAGTCTCAGCTGATGCGACACGGTCAGGATCATCATATAATAGCCCCAAAGCAGAAAAAAAACTATCCACTGATCTGAAGCATGTATCACTAGGTTGCAAAGAAAAGGCCCACTCCTGAGGCTCTTTGCGCAAAAGTGACATTATGAACCCTATGCGCTGGGATTCATCCCCAGAGGACTTGGGTCTCAAACGAAAATACAATAAGCAAGCATTTTTAAATGAAAAAAATTCTCGGTGTTCACCAAAAAATAAATCCGGCAAACATACCTTAGGCTCCAAGAAATGTGCTCCAGGACAGTTACTCACGTGCTGACGGAGCTCGGCCACCTCCAGAGAGAGTCCCTGCAGGCGATGAGCCAAATCCTGAACCGACACCATGATGGAACAGAAAAATCTTTCCTTAGAGAATTTGCAGGCTGGACTTACTGTTACTGTTATGTTCTGCTACCAGAGCTAAGGAAAGAGAGGAGATCTGTCCCTACGATAGAACTCAGCTTTATCCCTACGATGTAACAGGGGATCAGACCTGCGATCAGACCTGCTAAAGTCCTAAGCTAGTCTGTACGGAGACCTATAGATGTGGGGAAGGAATCCCTACAAGTACTAAGGACTGGGAGGAAAATGGGACACCTCCTAACAGAAATAGTAGCAGACAGACAAACAAACAAAATATATAGAACACTGAGGTCCGTAGACCAAGCAAACTAACAGAGTTAGATACAGAGCACAGGCTAGCTAGAAAGTAGTTATACAATGAAGTCCAGCAAAGCCAGAAGGGCGGAGCAGGATTAAATAGGCCAACAAGGTCATGTGACCAGCAAAGGAAAAAACCTAAGAGCAAGGTTCTAACACACATTACCTCCACCATGCTTGACAGATGGTGTCAGGCACTCTTCCAGCATCTTTTCAGTTGTTCTGCGTCTCACAAATGTTCTTCTCTGTGATTCAAACACCTCAAACTTTGATTCGTCTGTCCATAAAACTTTTTTCCAATCTTCCTCTGTCCAAAGTCTGTGTTCTTTTGCCCATATTAATCTTTTCCTTTTATTAGCCAGTCTCAGATATGGCTTTTTCTATGCCACTTTGCCCTGAAGGCCAGCATCCCGGAGTCGCGTCTTCACTGTAGACGTTGACACTGGCGTTTTGCGTGTACTATTTAATGAAGCTGCCAGTTGAGGAGCTGTGAGGCATTGATTTCTCACACTAGAGACTCTAATGTACTTGTCTTGTTGCTCAGTTGTGCAGCGGGGCCTCCCACTTCTCTTTCTACTCTGGTTAGAGCCTGTTTGTGCTCTCCTCTGAAGGGAGTAGTACACACCGTTGTAGAAAATCTTCAGTTTCTTAGCAATTTCTCTCATGGAATAGCCTTCATTTCTGTGAACAAGAATAGACTGTTGAGTTTCACATGAAAGTTCTCTTTTTCTGGCCATTTTGAGAATTTTATAGAACAAACAAATGTAATGCTCCAGATTCTCAACTAGCTCAAACAAAGGTCAATTTTAAAGCTTCTCAAATCAGCCAAACCATTTTCAGCTAACATACTTGTGCAATGGTTTTCTAGGGTTTTCTAAACATCCATTAGCCTTCTTACACAGTTAGCAAGCACAATATACCATTAAAACACTGGAGTGGTGGTTGTTGGAAATGGGCCTCTATACACCTATGTAGATATTGCAATAAAAACAAGACGTTTGCAGCTAGAATAGTCATTTACCACATTAACAATGTATAGAGTGTATTTCTGATTCATTTAATGTTAGCTTCATTGAAAAAAATGTGCTTTTCTTTCAAAAATAATGACATTTGTAAATGACCCCAAACTTTTGAACGGTAGTGTGTGTGTGTGTGTATATATATATATGTATACACTGCTCAAAAAAATAAAGGGAACACTCAAATAACACATCCTAGATCTGAATGAATGTTGTTCTGCACAAAGTTGAATGTGCTGACAACAAAATCACACAAAAATCATCAATGGAAATCAAATTTATTAAACAATGGAGGCCTGGATTGGAGTCAACCATTTATATGGATACACCTAAATTAAATGGGAATGGTTGGTGATATCAACTTCATGTTTGTGGCACATTAGTATATGGGAGGGGGAAAAACTTTTCCAGATGAGTGGTGACCATTGTGGCCATTTTGAAGTCGACCATTTTGGATCCAACTTTATTTTTTTCAATGGGAAGAGGGTCATGTGACACATCACACTTATTGAGAATTTCATAAGAAAAACAATGGTGTGCTTGGTTTTAACGTAACTTTATTCTTTCATGAGTTATTTACACGTTTATGACCACTTATAAAATGTGTTCAAAGTTCTGCCCATTGTGTTGGATTGTCAATGCAACCCTCTTCTCCCACTCTTGACACACTGATAGCAACACCGCAGAAGAAATGCTAGCACAGGCTTCCAGTATCCATTGTTTCAGATGCTGCAAATATCGTATCTTCACAGCATAGACCATTGCCTTCAGATGACCCCAAAGATAAAAGTCTAAGGGGGTCAGATCGGGAGACCTTGGTGGCCATTCAACTGGCCCACGACGACCAATCCACTTTCCAGGAAACTGTTCATGTAGGAATTGTTATGATCTGCAACATGTACTAAGGAAAGATAAGGGAAAACTGTCCCTACAGTAAAACTAAGCTGAATCCCTACGATGTAGCAGGCTGCCTGTTCCTAGTGAACAGACCCGCCTTAGTCCTCGGCTAGTCTGAACGAAGACATATAGCATAAAGGGAGGGGTCCCTAAAAGAACTAAGGACTGGGACAAAAATGGGACACCTCCTAAACAGAGAAGTTGCTGCAGAACACAAAAAGACAAAGAGACAAAAAAGTACTAGAGGTCCCAGAAGGACCAAACGAACTGACAGAGAAAGGCACAGAAGCACCTGGCTAGAGAAACAGTCAAACACTGAAGTCCAGCACATCCAAAAGGGCGGAGCTGGAATATAAAGGCAGATGGTCACATGACAGCAAAACACAAGATGGAAAAAAGAAACAGGAGGGTTCTAACAGTACCCCCTCTTTTATGAGGATCCTCCAGGCCCAGTTCTATCCGGAAACCTCTTGTGGAAAGCTTTAACAAGCCTAGGAGCAGAGACATCAGCCGTCCTTACCCAGGAGTTGTCTTCGGGATCGAAACCCTTCCAGGAGACAAGATACTGTAATCTCCCTCTATACCATCTAGAATTCAAGATACGAGAAATTTCATATTCGCCGTCTTCCACCACAGGAGGAACTGTGACAGTGGAATCCCTATCTGATCCATCAGCCTTTTTCAAAAAGGAAACATGAAACACAGGATTAATCTTCCAGGAAGTAGGGACATCCAACCTAACAGCCGACGGGTTAACAACCTGAAGCACTTTAAATGGACCCACAAACTTAGGACCCAGTTTTTTAGAGGGAATCCTCAACCGCCGGTTCTTTGAGGACAACGAAACCATGTCACCCACAGTAAAAAAAAAAACTCCTTACGTTTCCTGTCAAAATACTTCTTGGACTTCTTGTTAGCCTCTTGAAGGTTGCAACGTACATTAGTCCAAACTCTCTCCAAATCACGAGAAAAATTCTCCTCCTCTGGCACCGCCGACCCCAATTTGGAGAACGAACCAAAAGACGGATGTCTCCCAGTACAACAAAAAAAAGGAGAACACCTAGCAGAGGAGGATGTATGATTGTTAAGAGCAAATTCTGCTAGAGGCAGAAACTCAGACCACACCTCTTGATTGTCCGCCACAAAACAACACAAAAAATGTTCAACATCCTGGTTCTTTCTTTCAGTCTGTCCATTAGACTCAGGATGATACCCAGACGAAAATGACAAATGGACTCCCAACCTGTCACAAAAAGCACGCCAAAAGCGATCCACAAACTGAGGTCCTCTATCAGAAACAATATCCATGGGAACGCCATGGAGCCTGACAATCACCTTAACAAGCGCCTTAGCGAGTGTCTTGGCGCAGGGCAACTTAATGAATGGAACCAAATGACACATCTTACTAAAACGGTCCACGACCACCCAGATGACAGTAAAACCCTCGGACACAGGAAGATCAGTAATAAAATCCATTGTGAGATGTGTCCAAGGCGCACCAGGAACCTCCAGAGGGCAAAGCAACCCCGCAGCAGGAGTATGTGAAGCCTTTGACCTAGCACACACAGTACATTGACGCACCCACTTGATGACTTCCTTCTGCCATCCAGGCCACCAAAAACTGCGACTGATAAGTCTCTTAGTCTCCGAAATTCCTGGATGACCTGCCAACCGAGACTCATGACACTCCACAAACAAATCTCTCCTAAAGGCTCTAGGCACAAACAACCTCCCATGGGGAGTGCTAGATGGAGCATCATCTTGAGCTTTCAGAATCCCATTCTCCAAAACGGAGTCCAATGCCGCCACCTTTCTGTAAAATGCTCTCCTCCTCGGCACCGACCGTAGGAGAGAAGCTGCGAGATAAAGCATCTGCTTTAACATTTTCTGTACCAGGGATATAGGTAACAGAAAAATGAAACCGAGGAAAAAAAAGTGCCCACCTAGCTTGACAGGCATTCAAGCGCTTGGCAGCATCCAGATAGATCAAATTCTTATGATCTGTGAAAACTTGAATAGGAAATCTAGCGCCTTCCAAAAAATGACGCCAATGTTCAAATGCGAGTTTAATAACCAGCAACTCCCGATTTCCAACATCATAATTGAGTTCGGTTTCCGAAATTATTTTCGAAAAGAAGGCACAAGGATGTACTCCATCCCTGTTCTCCTGAGACAAAACTGCTCTGACCCCCACTGATGAAGTATCGACCTCGACCCAAAAAGGCTTGGTCTCATCAGGCTGCATAAGGATAGGGGCAGAACTGAACCTCTCTTTGAGATACTGAAACTCTTCAATGTCCTCAGTAGTCCACTGGACCGTATTCGCACCTTTCCTGGTGAGATCGGTCAGAGGCTTAACAATTACAGAAAAATTCTTAATGATTTTCCTGTAATAATTGGCAAAACCCAAAAATCTCTGTATAGATTTCAAACCAATAGGCCTAAGCCATTCCTGCACAGCCTGAACCTTCACCGGGTCCATCTCAAAGCCCTCGCTGGAGACAATGTAGCCCAAAAAACTAATTTTCTGCACTGTGAACTCACATTTCTCCAGCTTAGCAAAGAGTGAATTATCACTCAATAACTGCAAAACTTCACGTACACTCTGCCAATGGGACTCTAGATTTGGTGAATAAATCAAAATCTCATCCAAATACACAACCACATTCTTACCAATCAAAGGTCTCAGGATGTCATTAATAAGGTTCTGAAAAAATGCAGGTGCATTGGTAAGACCAAAAGGCATCACCAGATTCTCAAAATGACCTACCGGAGTGTTAAAAGCAGTTTTCCATTCAACACCCTCCTTCACTCGTAGCAAATTGTATGCCCCCCGGAGATCAATTTTAGAGAACCACTTGGCCCCCACCAACTGGTTAAACAAGTCAGGAATTAACAGCAATGGGTAGGAATTGCATACGGTAATCTTATTAATTTCACGAAAATCCAGACATGGACGTAAACCCCTGTCCTTTTTTTTAACAAAGAAAAATCCAACTGCCACAGGCGACTTAGAAAGTCTAATGTGACCAGCAGCCAGGCTAGTCTGTATGTACTCCTCCAAGGCCTTTCTTTCAGGGATAGTCAGATTAAATAAGCGACTCTTGGGAAGAGTAGCTCCAGGAACAAACTCAATGGCGCAATCATAATCCCTATGAGGAGGTAAAACTTGCGACTCCTCCTCTGAAAAAAACCTCCAAAAATCTTGAATAGGTACAGGTAATTCCCCTTTTTTCCACAGCCGCACTGCGACCATTACAACATTTATCATAGCACTTCGGACTCCAAGACTTAATCACATTAGTAGACCAGTCCAGCAAAGGATTGTGCAGTTTTAACCAAGTCAATCCTAGAACGACCAGAGAGGGTAAATTATCTAATACAACCAAGTCCAAAATTTCTTGGTGAACTCCATTGATAGTGAGGGGAAATGCAGTAACCTAATACATTTCAAGGGAGTGTTATCAATTGCAATCACAGAAATAGGTGATGACAAAGGTTTGGATTTCAATTTAAGGTTTTACAAAAACCCTTTATCAATCACATTAAGTGTTGAACCACGATCCACAAATACCTGAAATTCAATCAAATTTTCCTGCAATGTAGTACTCCCAGAAAGAAATACTCCTGCAGAGCGTAAACAAGCTATACGGGCGTAACTGACCTTTTTTTTTCTTTACTTAAACGAAGCTCACAACACTTAATCAAATGGTCAGCTTTGCCACAATAAAGACACAATCCCTCGGCGAACCTCCGGTCTCTTTCCTGAGAGGGGAGCGACTTCGCCCCAACCTCCATCGGTTCTCCGCCGTCAGAGCAGATTTTCTGGGGACTAGGACCTGGCATTACAGGAGTCTTTACCTCATTCTGTCTAAATCTCAGTCTCCTATCCACACGAACAGCTAATTGCATGGCATCCTGCAGAGTCTCAGGTGCTGGGAATGCAATTAGCAAATCCTTAAGCCTTTCACTCAGACCAGCAAGAAATAGACATTTCAGAGCTGAATCATTCCATTTAACTTCTGAGGCCCATCTTCTGAAGTGTGTGCAATAATTTTCAACATCACCTGACCCCTGATTCAAACGCCTGAGTTCTGCCTCAGCAGATGAGATTCGATCAGGATTGTCATATAATAGCCCCATAGCAGAAAAAAATTCTTATACAGACCTTAAACATGGATCATTAGGTTGGAGAGAAAAGGCCCACACCTGTGGTTCTTTGCGCAAAAGTGACATAATAAAACCAATGCGCTGTGATTCATTCCCAGAGGACCTTGGTCTCAAACGAAAATATAACAAACAAGCATTTTTAAAGAAAAAAAAATCTTGCTGTTTAACATAAAAAACATCAGGCAGTCCTACCTTGGGTTCCACAAAATGCGCTTCAGAACAGCTACTCATGTGTTGCTGGAGCTCGGCCACCTCCAGTGACAATCCCTGCAGGCGTAGAGCCAAATACTGGACGGAAACCATACTGATCCCCGAATTTCTTTCCTTTTAGTTTTTTTTTTTTTTGGGCTGGACTTAATGTTATGATATGCAACATGTACTAAGGAAAGATAAGGGAAAACTGTCCCTACAGTAAAACTAAGCTGAATCCCTATGATGTAGCAGGCTGCCTGTTCCTAGCGAACAGACCCGCCTTAGTCCTCCGCTAGTCTGAACGAAGACCTATAGCATAAAGGGAGGGGTCCCTAAAAGAACTAAGGACTGGGACAAAAATGGGACACCTCTTAAACAGAGAAGTTGTTGCAGAACACAAAAAGACAAAACAGACAAAAAAGTACTAGAGGTCCCAGAAGGACCAAACGAACTGACAGAGAAAGGCACAGAAGCACCTGGCTAGAAAAACAGTCAAACACTGAAGTCCAGCATAGCCAAAAGGGCGGAGCTGGAATATAAAGGCAGATGGTCACGTGACTGCAAAACACAAGATGGAAAAAACAAACAGGAGGGTTCTAACAGGAATGCTCGGATCTGACACCCATAATGTGGTGGTGCACCATCTTGTTGGAAAAACTCAGGGAATGTGCCATCTTCAGTGCGTAAAGAGGGCAACACATCATCATGTAGAAATTTCAGATATCCAGTGGCATTGAGGTTTCCATTGATGAAGAATGGCCCCACGATCTTTGTACCCCATATACCACACCATACCATCAAGATACGAGATGTGCAGCATCTCCACCCATCTGGAAAAGTTTTCCCCCTCCCATATACTAATGTGCCACAAACAAGAAGTTGATATCACCAACCATTCCCATTTAATTTAGGTGTATCCATATAAATGGCCCACCCAGTATAATGTGTGTATGAATATATATATATATACACTGCTCAAAAAAATAAAGGGAACACTTAAACAACAGAATATAATAACTCCAAGTAAATCAAACTTCTGTGAAATCAAACTGTCCACTTAGGAAGCAACACTGATTGACAATCAATTTCACATGCTGTTGTGCAAATGGAATAGACAATAGATGGAAATTATTGGCAATTATCAAGGCACCCTCATTAAGGAAGTGGTTCTGCAGGTGGGGACCACAGACCACATCTCAGTACCAATGCTTTCTGGCTGATGTTTTGGTCACTTTTGAATGTTGGTTGTGCTTTCACACTCATGGTAGCATGAGATGGACTCTACAACCCACAGAATTTGTTCAGGTAGTGCAGCTCATCCAGGATGGCGCATCAATGCGAGCTGTGGCAAGAAGGTTTGCTGTGTCTGTCAGCATAGTGTCCCGAGGCTGGAGGCGCTACCAGGAGACAGGCCAGTACACCAGGAGTCTTGGAGGGGGCCATAGGAGGGCAACAACCCAGCAGCAGGACCGCTACCTCCGCCTTTGTACAAGGAGGAACAGGAGGAGCACTGCCAGAGCCCTGCAAAATGACCTCCAGCAGACCACAAATGTGCATGTGTCTGCACAAACGGTTAGAAACTGACTCCATGAGGGTGGTATGAGGGCCCGACGTCCACAGAAGGGGGTTGTGCTCACAGCCCAACACCGTGCAGGATGCTTGGCATTTGCCACAGAACACCAGGATTGGCAAAGTCGCCACTGGCGCCCTGTGCTCTTCACAGATGAAAGCAGGTTCACACTGAGCACATGTGACAGACGTGACAGAGTCTGGAGACGCCGTGGAGAGCGATCTGCTGCCTACAACATCCTTCAGCATGACCGGTTTGGCAGTGGGTCAGTAATGGTGTGGGGTGGAATTTCTTTAGAGGGCCGCACAGCCCTCCATGTGCTCGCCAGAGGTAGCCTGACTGCCATTAGGTACCGAGATGAGATCCTCAGACCTCTTGTGAGACCATATGCTGGTGCAGTTGGCCCTGGGTTCCTCCAAATGCATGACAATGCCAGACCTCATGTGGCTGAAGTGTGTCAGCAGTTCCTGCAAGATGAAGGCATTGAAGCTATGGACTGGCCCGCCCGTTCCCCAGACCTGAATCCGATTGAGCACATCTGGGACATCATGTCTCGCTACATCCACCAACATCACGTTGCACCACAGACTGTCCAGGAGTTGGCGGATGCTTTAGTCCAGGTCTGGGAGGAGATCCCACAGGAGACCATCCACAACCTCATCAGGAGCATGCTCAGGCATTGTAGGGAGGTCATACAGGCACGAGGAGGCCACACACAATACTGAGCCTCATTTTGACTTGTTTTAAGGACCTTACATCAAAGTTGGATCAGCCTGTAGTGTGTTTTTCGACTTTAATTTTGGGGTTGACTCCAAATCCAGGCCTCCATTGGTTAATAAATTTGATTTCCATTGATATTTTTGTGTGATTTTGTTGTCAGCACATTCAACTTTGTACAGAACAAAGTATTCAATGAGAATATTTCATTTATTCAGATCTAGGATGTGTTATTTGAGTGTTCCCTTTATTTTTTTGAGCAGTGTATATATGTATATATTAGAAAGAAAAGCAACTGAAGTGTGCAAAATGTGGAGGACTCTTTACTCGGCCATGTGGCAACGTTCTGGTTCCACGGCAGAAAGGTTCTACTGTGGAATTGAAACGTTGCTACAGGAGCTAATAAAGACAGCGCCACCTTTGTACCTTTGAATTGGAGTGCTGCTTTATTTTTCTATTTTTATCTTATCGGACTTATGGGTCCATTTTATAATGTAGGCTCCTGTATATAATAAAAAAAAAGCAGACTACCATTTTCTGTAAAGTAATAAAAAAAACATGTTGGGGTTACATGACAACTTTGGCCATGACACAGATCGTGTGGCCAAAGATTATATTGCGGCATGGTGTAAGTGACTGGTATCCCATTGTGACCCACAGGGTACTGCAACAAGCAAGTCACAACAAATACAACATGTTCCAATATTTTGCAACTTGCTTATTGCGGCACCTTGCTTGTTCCAATGTGACCCCATTCACTTGCAGCATGCTGCGATGTAGCAATGGCAACAACCTGTATCGTGGCTAAAGGTAATGTGTAGCCCCAGCCTTATGCGTCAATGGCCAATCATCAGGTGCATAGGGTGCTATGGGTATGTTCAGTGTATACACCAGATGTATTTAAAAAAAAAAAGTGACCACAGCCTAAATTACGTGAGTAATGTATTTAAGCCATGTTCACACGTTCAGTATTTGGTCAGTATTTTCCATCAGTATTTGTAAGCCTAAACCAGGAGTGGGTGATAAATACTGAAGTGGTGACGTGTTTCTATTCTACTTTTCCTCTGATTGTTCCACTCCTGGTCTTGGTTTACAAATACTGATGTAAAATACTGACCGAATACTGAATTGTGGCGCCCCTGAGGGTTCGGTCGCCACAAGGGGGGATACTGCAGCCTGTTAGCAGGTGTAGTGTCTCCTCACCCAGGTAAGGAAGGTGCACTGGTCAGAACCCTAATCTACATTCAACACTACACACTCCTGACCTATGGGAGGCAAGTATGCACCATAGTGCTGCCTCAGCAGGATCACAAGTGAGGGGACCCAAAATTTGGGGGAACCATGTAGTGGGTGAAGGGTAGAACACAGTTTTAGTGTACACACATAATTTCTTGGTTCCGTTCTCGATTCTTAGTTCCTACTGATGGAGTGTGATCTTCACAGCTGGCAGCGGCCATGTGTTGGAGCCTGCAGCGTGTTGTAGATTCACGGTCCTCGTGCTCTGACCTTGACACGAGGAGCGGGTATGAATTAACAGAGTCTCTAACCCGGTCAAGTTCCCTTGCTTAAGAGGGTCGGGAGCTATAGTGAAACAGCTCCACAAGCAAAAGGATCCCAGGGAGTACGGACGGAGCGGTGTACGCCACCTGTACTCTCCACTCTGGCCCAGCCAGAGGGATTCCTGCTGCAAGAGGGGTACCGGCCCCCGACATCTGACTTTGCCACTTCACGTCTCTGCCAGAGAAGCCCGGAAGGCTACAGTGGATCCCGTTGCGGGACGGACGGAACAGCAATTACCTCCGTGCCCCAAATCTGTGCATAGTCCAGAGGGAGGCCCAGCCTTTACACGTACGTGGACAGGAGAAGGTTGAAAGGACAGTTTAGGAACACTCGGAGGGTCCTGATCGAAGTGCCTGAATATCCTGGGTGCGCTGGGCCCTCGTCTCTGGTGACCGCAGTAATCCGTGAGGAGCAGGGAGAAGCCTTGCTGCTGCTTACAATAACATGTGTAAAAGACCTGGAAGACCACCCTTAAGGCCTCCGGACTCTTTATTCTGCACCGCACCACACAGCACCAGGGTATTCCTATAACTACTCCTTCCATCCTCCTGCTCCCCTGCCCTGAGGCCCTGCTCCGCCTGTGGGGAGTCATGACATCTCAAGCTGCCATAACATCCCGTCTCGGAGGACTGCTAGCAGCGCTGGTGGCTCATCAGCAGACAGCGCAGGTGGCGTAGTCTCAATTCCACCACTCGTCCGCACCAACACCGATAGCCCATAATTTTGAATGTGACGGCCCTGGGCACGGAACGGGTCCAGGCCACGGCTACATCCCCTCGACATCTGACCCAGCTCCGAGTACCCCCCTCCATCTTCCCAGGGCAGGGCTGCGAGCGTCACACAGAATGTGTGAACGTGGCCTTACATGTTTTGTCTGTCCCATGTAAATAATGCAACCTCTGCTCAGCCCATGTATTTAGTCCTCTTCTGCCTCCGTACCGCAGGAGGTCACTTGGCAACTAGCAGTAATAGTTTTAGTAATACTACTTATACATATGACAAGGTGGTGTCGCTGTACAGAATGTGCAGAGATATAAGAGGGAGGCAATGTACAGGCTGAACTGCAGCTGCATTGGCGGTGGCCCAGAAGATCATAAAGACAGAAGCCCAGACATCTCCTTTAAGTGTGTGTCTTATTGATAGCACAGCGATTATGTCCCCCCACCCATCTGAATCATAAGGCGTCTGTGTTCCCCTTTGGTCCCTGATGCAGGTTAGTTACATCGGAGCACATTAGTCACCTCCTTGTGTGTACAGTGCCGCACATATACCAGGAGATATAGCAGGTGACATGTATTATTTATTTCTGGATCTGTTTCCGCGCAGAACATGAGCTGTGTAATCAGACTGTTCTTCTCTTTCCTCCCACCGTTCTCAGTTGACATTCCTTGCCATGCCCCCAGTCTTTGTCAGCGGAAATGTGCTGGCACCGTCCCTCATAACACATACATGCTGCCATGAAAACCGCCAGTCCTTAAAGGGGAATGTACTCATATCCTCACATTACTGGACGTGTGCAATTCTCAGCAAACAATAATAATATTATAGTATATGAGAAGATGGTTATCTGCTGTAAGACTGCTAGTTTCTACTCTCTTGTAGTTCCACACAACACATAGCTTTTTTTCCAGTAAGTTTTTATAATTTTATACATCCAGAGTATGAGGTACCTATATACAGTGAAGGAAATAAGTATTTGATCCTTTGCTGTTTTTGTAAGTTTGCCCACTGACAAAGACATGAACAGTCTATAATTTTAAGGGTAGGTTAATTTTAACATTGAGAGATAGAATATCCCCCCCAAAAATCAAGAACATAACATTGTATAAGTTAGATAAATTGTCAGTGGGCAAACTTACAAAAACAGCAAGGGATCAAATAATTATTTCAATCACTGTACACACACTACTGTGTATGCAGACTCAGGCCACAGGTTGTATTTGCTAACATCGGCCGTGTACGCGTGCGAGGACGGCAGCTTCCATGTGTATGACCACAGGACATCCTCATGTGATGTACACAGACCCATTTACATTTGCAAATTTCTGACAATTGACAATATAATTGGTCAGCCGTTGCTCATTTAAAGGGAGTCTGTCAGCAGGTTTTTGCTATGTAATCTGAGGACAGCATGAGGTAGGGGCTGAGACACTGATTTCAGCGATGTGTCACTTATAAGGTTACTTGCTATTGTTTCCATACAATTAATGTTTTATCATCTGGAAATTATCACTGAAGGACTAGGTGCCCACGTGCCAAGTGGTCCGACAACGCTCTTTTCTCTGATATATTACTTTTTGTTCCATAAAACCTGTTTTAATTGTGTAAAAGTAAAAACTTAAAAAAAAATAGAAAACACAGTAAATGGCATAATAAAAATTCTGGGCACAGTGGGTGAATGGTGAGTTATTGTTGCATTCCTACCCATCCACCCCCAAAATATTAATAAAAGCTAATAATAACATATGTGACCCAAAATGCTGCTATTGAAAAATACAAGTCATCCCACAAGGCAAAACTATTTTCAGTGAATTGAGTGACAGGAGACATAGCAGACAACGAATCTTGGCAAAAACTACTATCAAAATTATGGAATATATTGCCTGAACTAAAAAAAAAGCCTTTATGGCCAGGTACAGAGTAATGAGATTGTGAAGATCTCAGTTACAAAAAAAGTTAAAGTGAATCGGTGACCCCTGAATTGCAAACTGAACTAATTACAGTTATGTAGGGGACTTAGCCCCTATAGAAATCATATCAGCAATATACATTTCCTATGAAAATCATATCAGCAGTATACATTTCGCTGTTGTGATTAGTGTGAAAACTCTTTATATAAGATATGCAGATGAGGGGGCTTTGGTGCATGCTTGGCGTGGCCACGAGCTCAGTGCACCGTTACGCTACCGTCAATTTGCATACTGAGCATCCCCCTGACTCTGATGGGGCAGGTGGGGTGGGGTGGACAGACACCCTTTAAGATTACCTATCATATAGTACTATCTATGAAGCACCTTTCATAGTGTTCAGTACTGCCATCTTGTGGACGAATTAAGTCATTTAGTAAATAGAATTCTGTGCAATCTACTTATTTTATGTATTTCTGTGCTTTTTAGATTATTTTAGAATTAAAAGGGGTTTTCCACAGTCATCTTTTTACTAATTCATTGTGGCTGTGTTAAAAATAATTAAATCAGCGGGTACTCACCCTCCGAGGTCCAGCTTTGTATCTCCTCATCTACTTCGGTGATTGTTTACCTGAAACAGCACTGCAGCCAATCACTGGGCTCTGTGATAGACGACACAAAATGCTGAGCCCAGTGATTGGCTGGTTGATGTGATGTCCCTGCTAGAGCCAGTAAGCAATCACTTGAGCGGCGGTAAGTAGAAACAGCATTATATACTGAACTACTTAATGCCAAACTAAGGCATTTCTGGATCTGTCAGGATTTGTTTGAAATAGGTTTTTATTAGCCAGGATGGTAGCAATGATGTCATGTCCATGTGTATGTGACTGCTGCAGCCAATCACTGGTTATGTGCTGACCATGTTACCATAACAACTGAGGCCAGTGATTGGCTGCAGCGGTCATGTGGTAAACACACAGGGCCCAATTCATTTAGACTGGTGTTGTGCTTGCCAGTCTTAACCCTCAACTGGTGAGGTGGGGTTTGCCACACCCCATGAAATTTTTGTTCGGCTGCCATTCTTTGAAAAATGCTGGTATGAGGATACGTGTCTCACTAGCTTCCATCCATTTGTGGGTGTCAAAAATTGGTTATACTCATGTGTAATCAATCGCCAATAAGAAAACTATTAAAACAAACGTGATCTTTACATTTTCTGTAAAAATAAGAGGTTTCTAAACACTGGGGTATAGGAAACCCCACATCACCAGTTGAGGGTTAATGTGGTAAGCGCTGGAGAAAGATGCGCTGACTTCATTAGGTGGCGCACACCTCTTAGGCGCATGTTACATCTGCCACTCTCCTCTGTTATTTAAGTAAGAGGCTGTCATTTATTTTTGGCATTATTTACACCAATGGCATAAAATGTGATGAATTTGTTGGGCAAGGTATGTCGTGCCCCTGCTCCAATACACTCCTGTGTATGGAGGAATTGGCTGAGATGGCTGGCGGCGGAATGATCGGCTGAAGCACCGTTTGCCCGACAGCCATCTAATGTGTATGGCCAGCTTTAAACTTCTTAAAAATCTGATAAAAGCAGTTTTCACTGATCCCATCCATTTTGAGAACTTACTAGGGTTCAGACAAAGAGCTTTTTCATATGGTTTCCCACTGCAAAGAAAGCAGACTCACATATATACTAAGACCAACAGATCTAATGCCAATCTAAATAAAAATACTGACTTCTGCCAAATTTATTAAAAGTCGCACACTCCTTCTAATGTGGACCATATGAACTAATAGTAAGAACATCACATTTACACCTGCTCTGAGCATCTATATATTTTCATCATTTTCAGTTTTTTCCTTAATAAATGCGACTAAAACTTCGTCTTACAGACCTTGCCACTTTTCAGTTTTGTCAAGTGCAGAAAAATACTGTGACTTTTATCAGCACTGTTGATGCCAAAAATGTATATGAACTGCTTAGTAAACGTTGAACGGTTTGTGTAAGCTGGGGCAAGGAGAATTGAGGTGGGTTACAATACGGGTCAGAACAGAATCAAAGAAGAGGATATCAGATAGTTCTGTCCCATTTATTGTTATAAACTACTGAAAACAAGATGTGATAAGTTAATTTTTCATTGTTACTAAAAATAAGCATAATCGTATATTTTACTTTTGTGATTTGATTTGATTTTATCACAGGGCCGATCAGCACCTCCAAAACTGAAACAGGAGTCAGGAGGAGGAGGGAGATCTGCATTGCTATCAGACATTCAGAAAGGGGCGCGCTTAAAGAAAGTCACAGAAGTCAATGACCGGAGTGCTCCAGTAATAGAGAGTGAGTGCTTTCATCCCACTCCATTATGGGAGAGGCAGAGGATTTTAGTTTTTATGTATCGCTAATGTACTCTCCTATCTATCAGATCAGCACAATGTGCCTCTTATCTGGCCAAAATTAGCTAATACGCTTTGCTAAAAGCTGCTTTACTTGAAAATCTGGATTTCAGCTACAGAGGGCAGGGTTTATAGCATTGTTATAGCATGGCCGAGCAAATACATCTGATCTGTAAAATATTTACTTTTGTTTATTATGATGGGAAAGAAAAAAACTCTAAAACTTTTATTATAGTCGTGAATAAAAAGCTGATTAAAGTGAAAACATGATGGTGGTTAGTACATGGATTATTTGAGTAAGACATCACAGTAATACAGGCATGAGGACAATACAGGGAGATTCTGTCTGGTCCAAACGAGGAAATACTTTATAAAATCAGAATTCAGAAATTTTAAACCGGGTCTACTAAACTGCAAAATATCTTTATCTTATGTCAAAGGGGTGGTCTGAAACGAACATTGATTTCATCTTAAATTATCTATTTAATGTAATAATCTAATAGCTTTTCTAATATACCTTGATTAAAAGTCCCTACCGTTCCCTCTCTACTCTGTGTAACTGCTTTATTTATTTTTTCTTCACTAGCGTCTAGTATGATGACATTTTGTTTGAGAATCCACAGTGAGTGCTGGGACACTCAGACAAGATGTCATCGCCTGTGTCGTCACCCTGAAATGAAGCGTCATCATTGACATCCGTTTCTGGGGCTGGGCTAGTCCCCTGCTCTACTGAGCATGTGTTGGTTATCAATTCCGACGTATGCTCAGTACAAGCTTCATTGTTACTCTGCAATATCCTTTTCAGTGCACAGTGACGGTGCGCTCCCTCGCCGACTCTGCTGAGAAGTAATGAGCATTGTAAGGAGAGCAGAGAGCAGCCCACCACTGAAAGTAACATCACTTTCGGGGGCAGGACTGGTCTCTGCTTTTCCTGCTCGCCCGGTTCTGTACCGCACAGTGACAAAGGAGCTGGTACTGACCATACTTTGGAATTCACAACGAACGCATGCTCAGTAGAGCTGGGACACAAGCTTAATTTCAGGATAGGGACAGAGGTTGAGATTATTACATTAAATAGATAGACATTTGGGATTAAAATCAATGTGAGTTTCAGCCAACCGTGTCTGATAGAGGTGAAGACAGCGGTGCATTTGTGGTTCGCAGCTCAACCTAAATTAGTCTTTACTGAGGGAATACCAAAGTTTGGTGACAGATGGACAAATTGTATTTAAAAGAATAGAGATTATGTCGAAAAATTATGTATTTGTCTTTTCTGAAAGCTGAGTAAAATAAATTCCACAGCCAGGGTACGGATAATTTTTGACTCGTCCTCGGATTATTGAACTTACATTTTGCAATATCAAGTGATCTGGTGTAATAATATAACACTGCATGAGAGCAATATTATCTGCTTGGGAACAATCTAATTCACATAGTGCGGTTATGAATATTTCATTGTATTTTCTATATTGCTTTGTTGTACAGATGCCAAGAAAAATGGTGGCACGGGAAACAGTAGGAGTGCTGTGGCTCCACCTGCTGGCGGTCTTTTTGCTGGAGGATTTCCAGTTCTTAAGCCTTCAAACCAAAGGGATGCAACAGGTAACAGACAAATATATAATATTAGCCTAACTTAGGTGTTGTCCTCTTTTGAAAATATTTACTTTGTTAAAGGAAACCTGTCTCCAGCTTTTCACTAAACTAAAAGAACCACCTGTAATCCCTTTTATATAGCAGACCAACAGCAACCCTGCACATCAAAGAAGAATTATATATTTCTCCTGCGTTGTATGCCAGTTGATGGATTTCAGTCCAATGGGCGTCGCTAGACTGTTCTTGGCGCCTTCACTGTCGCCATAATAGCCGGCCTTCCTGCTTTTAGTTCATGTTGGGAAAACATGCTGACAGGTTCCCTTTAAGGGCTATGACCATCTTTGCACTGAAAATGTTGTGTTTTTTTATATATTAAGTTATATGTAAACTTAAGCACCTTTCTTAGTAGTCTTCATTAACAATTTCCTACAATTTTTCTATTGTAGGCTCTGTACAACTCCTTCACATAACTGGTTATCCTGCTACATGTGACATAGATTTAGTATTAAAGATATCACCATGGAGAAGAAGGTTGTAAATAACAGAGAGGGAAAGCATGGAAAAACCTCAGGTGTAAAAGATCACACAAACTGAACTTTAGAAATCTACACTGTGTTCCAAATTATTATGCAAATAATATTTTCTCAGATTTTCCCAAATTACCTATATGAATTGCAGTCATTGTAATTTTCCAGTCAAATAACTATTAGAGTACAATTGAAAGGTTTTTGTACAAACTGCCTATGATAACAGTATATTTTTAAAAAAATAAAAAACTCAAACTGCACTCAAAATGCATGTTCCAAATTATTATGCACAGCAGAGTTTTCAACCTTTTCATTTTAATAAAGAACAAAAAAATGGTCATTTTTGAAATTATAAGCATTAGCAGGTTATTACAAACTGAAATCAAACAGTTTTCAACTCAAAACTTTATTCTAGGTGATGTTACATTTGCACATAGGACCCCTTGTTCGAAAGGAGCTTCTGAACTCTCTCGTCCATTGAATTTGTCAGGTTTTGGATGGTTTCTGCTTTAATTGTTTTGCATGAGGACAGAATACCCTCCCAGAGCTGTTGCTTAGATGTGAACTGCCTCCCGCCATCATAGACACTCCTTTTGATGATGCTCCAGAGGTTCTCAATGGGGTTGAGGTCAGGGGAGAATGGGTGCCACACCATAAGTTTGTCCCCTTTTATGCCCATAGCAGCCAGAGATGCAGATGTGTTATGTGCAGCATGAGACGGGGCATTATCATGCATGAAATGATCTTGATGGTCCAGATGGATGGAGTGGAGGATGGCTGGTTGATGGACACCCCATGCAAACACGGCCACGGCGCTAGCAACGAGGAGGTGAAGTAATGTTTTGGGCTGGAATCATGGGGAGAGAGATTGTCGGCCCTTTTAGGATCCCTGAAGGGGTAAAGATGAACTCCATAATGTATGTTGAGTTTCTCAAACAGCACTTCCTGCCATGGTTCAAGAAGAAGAACCGTGCATTCCGCAGCAAGATCATTTTCATGCGTGATAATGCCCAGTCTCATGCTGCACATAACACATCTGCATCTCTGGCTGCTATGGGCATAAGAGGGGACAAACTTATGGTGTGGCACCCATGCTCCCCTGACCTCAACCCCATTGAGAACCTCTGGAGCATCATCAAAAGGAGTGTCTATGATGGCTGGAGGCAGTTCACATCTAAGCAACAGCTCTGAGAGGGTATTCTGTCCTCATGCAAAACAATTGTAGCAGAAACCATCCAAAACCTGACAAATTCAATGGACGAGAGAGTTCAGAAGCTCCTTTCGAACAAGGGGTCCTATGTGCAAATGTAACATCACCTAGAATAAAGTTTTGAGTTGAAAACTGATTTCAGTTTGTAATAACCTGCTAATGCTTATAATTTAAAAAATGACCATTTTTTTGTTCTTTATTAAAATGAAAAGGTTGAAAACTCTGCTGTGCATAATAATTTGGAACATGCATTTTGAGTGCAGTTTGAGTTTTTTATTTTTTAAAAAATATACTGTTATCATAGGCAGTTTGTACAAAAACCTTTCAATTGTACTCTAATAGTTATTTGACTGGAAAATTACAATGACTGCAATTCATATAGGTAATTTGGGAAAATCTGAGAAAATATTATTTGCATAATAATTTGGAACACAGTGTATATAGGAAGTCTGCAGGGGTATCTGTGCAGGTTATCAGGAGAGTACTTGACTTTGGTAAAGAAGGGAGAGGGAATCACATATCAGTATTCAGCATCATTGCTTTTTAGTAGAAGAAAGTCCCTTTCACTTATGGGACATAAAAGCAAAAATCAATACAGTAATGACACACAGACCTTACATCAAGCATATCTTATTAGGAGGTACGCATCCAGACAAGAAAAGTCAATTAGGAGCAGGTTGCAGACAGCATATTTTGAGGTCTCTGTGCAAATGAAAAAAGGGAAATGCAACTGCATTTACACTACAACAGTGCATTGTGCTCTGTAAACACCGCACTGTTGAGAACTATGTATAAATCTAGTATAAATTGCTTGGTGCTCATCGTTTAATTTGGTCTACTTGTGTAAAAAGATATACAACCGCCAATTTGATAAAAATGTAGCAATCAACCGCTGTATCGAATCACCTTTCAGTCTATGTAAACGGACCCTAAGTGTGACTTATTTACTGGAATAGCTCAGATGTTTACACTGTTGTACTTTCAGGAAACAAAACTGCTCCACAGCTTCCAGGAATGAAAGGAAGTGTTCCTAAACTACCAGATCAAGTACCCACTAAAACTGATCAACCAAAGCCTATTCCACACACAGTGGCAGCTAGACCTCCTCCACCACGTCCAACTATCCTTGGCCATTTATCATCAGTGCCTCCTCCAATACCACAAGTACCTCCTCCAGTACCTCAAGTGCCTCCTCCAATACCACCATCAAGCAGCAAACCTCAGCTGATGCCATCTTCCCCTATTCCCTCTGCTTTTAAAGAGAGACCTGCAAAACCAACAACAGGATCAAGTGGTCCACCATCGCCTGTGAATTCTCAAGACAAGTCTAAACTTCAAAGACCTCAATCCCATTTTTTTCCATCTACTCCACCACCACTTCCTCCTTATCCTCCACCTACATTACCACCAGGCTATCCTGGTAGGAGAAGCCCTTCCCCTACAGTACTAGATGGCAGGGATCATTCAGGACTTCCAGCCCCTCCTTTACCCTCTATGCCATCTAGGCTAGAAGATTTCATCCCACCACCACCAGATATCAGGGATCTTCCTCCACCTCCACCACCTCCTCTTCATCCAATGTCAATGTCTACCAAGCGAAGATTATCTGAGCCATTGCCACCTCCACCGGTCTTTGGTACTGACTACAGTAATGTTCCACCACGACCACTAAAGGGGCCTCCTGGACGACCTGCGGTTCCACAAGTACCTGTACATGCAAGGCCTAACAAACCTGCTGGTAAGATTTGATTTGTATGACAAGCTTTGGTTGATTTAATACATTGGCTATCATAGTCATTATTCCTTTATTATAAATATCCCTCATATATAAATGATGCTTTGCCATGTGTATACTCCCATATGATATAATGTGCCATGTATTCTTTTATAATTGCATTATATTTGCAAAATGTGATGTTTATTTTTTTGACCATTAGGGCAGCACGGTGGCTCAGTGGTTAGCACTGTAGCTTTGCAGCACTGGAGTCCTGGGTTCAAATCCCACCAAGGACAACACCTGCAAGGAGTTTGTAGGTTTTCCCCGTGTTTGTTGGGTTTCCTCCGGGTTCTCTGGTTTCCTTCCACACTCCAAAGACATACTGATAGGGAATGTATATTGTGAGCCCCAATGGGGACAGTGCCGATAATGTCTGAAAATTGTCTGAATTGTAAAGCGCTGCAGAATATGTTGTCGCTATATAAATAAAAAGATTATTACTATTAGTACTTCCGAAAACATTTTGCTCAATTCACTTTTATTGGGCGAGGCCGCACTTGTCTAGTCGGCACGTGGCTGCATGTATGCAAATCACATACTCGCAATCACACACCCGCCCACTCCCGGCACCAGAGAATCCTGACAGCGAGCACATGAAGTGACTGCAGACTTAAGCCCCAAGCCTGGACAACCCCTTTAACCATGGGGTTCACATCATGTCTCCCATGTCACTGTCTCTATGAACTCCGAGCCTGGACAACCTCTTTAAATATTTCATCAATTAAGAATCCTAGCAATGAAAATGATTTTAATAATAAAAATTAAAAAAAATATATATATATATATATATATATATATATATATATATATATATATATAAATAAAATATAGCAGCATCTTAATGCAGATTAACTTTTTTTTTTCACTCAGGGAACAATGGAAGCCGATTGGCTCCTCCACCTCCGCCTCCTGCACGATCACCATCTACAGAGCTTTCCAGCAGGCAACAAACTCCAAACAGAAGCCCAGCACAGCCGGGATATCGCCCTCCTAGTCCTAGAAATGTGCACGCATTAGGTAATGTTTTCACATTTAAGGCCTAATTTATCAAAACTAGCAGAAAATGTGTCCTTGTTGCCCATAGCAACCAATTAAAACGCAACTTACATTTTCCCAGAGCAGGTTAGAAAATAAAAGCTGAGCTCTGATTGGTTATTGTGGGCAACATATTCAAGTTTTCCTACTAGACAGTTTTGGTAAATTAGGCCTTTACTCTTTAATTGTATAAAATATTTATGCCAGACACAAAACCCTTTTGCTATAGGTTACTATAAAACAATCAGACCCAATAGACAATTTTATTGGTGAGGAGTTGTTTTATTGGGGCACGTACATGGTTGAGCTGGCTCGTTTTCATGATTTGAACCTGATGTATAAGAGCAACATGCCATGCGAGTTCCCCACAGGTTGAAGCTTTTCCTGAATTTGACAGTGGGATCTACTACTTAAAGGGGGTTTACCCATGAACAAAGTACATTTTAATTAATAGATCTTGGAATAAAAATAAGTTCTACAATTGGATGTGTTACAAAAAAATGTTCCTGTGCTGAGATAATATTATAAATATGCCCCTGCTGGGTGCTGTGTAATGGCTGTGTCTGACCGTATAGGAAGATGGTCTGATCATAACACAGCTCCTGGGCAGGGAGGAAGCAAAAGAGTATACAGACATTACAGCAGGGGATCACAGCTGATTCTTTCTGTGAGGTAAAACATTTTTCTGCTAGTTTTTAGGCAATGTTTTACCTCACAGAAAGCAGCAGCTGCAATCCCCCTGCTGTCCTGTCTGTATACTCTCTTTGTGTTCCCCCTACTGTGGTATGATCAGACCATGTTCCTGCACGGTCAGACACAGCCATTACACAGTACACAGCGCGGGCACATTTATAAGATTATCTCAGCACAGGAACATTTTATTTAAACACATCCAATTGTGGAACTTATTGTTATCCCAAGATCCATTGACTAAAATATACTTTGTTCGCCGGAAAACCCCTTTAAGATAAAGACGGGACCATTCACTGCAGTGTCCGCCATAGTGCTGTGTATCTGTGCCTGGTACTGCAGCTCAGCCATATTACAGTGACCAGACACCGCCACATAGACAAGAGCGCTGCTCTGGTAATACTACAGTCATAGTTAGGTCAGTAATGATTAATAGAGAATCCTATCTTCTGCAATCTGTGACTCGTCTTCTCTTTTTTGCAGATGACTTTGAATCTAAATTCACCTTTCATTCAGTGGAAGACTTGCCACCACCAGAGGTGTATGAACCATTTGAAAGGGTTTACCCCAGCAAATGTAATTACGGTGCGTCCTTCACTGCAAATATACATTGCAGAATAGAGGCAATTAATTATTGTACATGTCTTACTACTTATGAACCCAGCGTACATCTGAATTCTAGTTTGGTGGTAGTGAAAATGAAACTTCATGTGTCTTGCGTTTCGTATCTGTATTGAAGCTTATTGTACCCTCCTTATAAGACCCTGTTCACACCTTTATTGTTGAATTCAGTTTCCAAGCCGCGTTCTAGGAACAGAATTGGAATTAATGCAGAGGACGGATTCATTATATATCAGATGCTAACTGCAGTTGGACTACATGTATGTCCATTATTTTACCAAAACAAATAGTGCAACATTGTGATGTTTCCTTGCTGTAGTTTGGTCACCATATATTTTAAAGGGAACCTGCCAGGTCCCCCAAGCGTCTTTTAAATATTGTTTTTTTTATTAGTTTTAGGCTACAGTAAGATGGCCGTAGTCTCTCTCATTCAAGATAATTGGGCCGATTATGCAAATTACACTCTGATCAAAGTTTGATCCAAGTGTCATCTTAACGTGATCAGATTATCTCGGCTGAGAAAATCATAGCACACTGGGAGGAGAAGATGGAGAACAACATTTCTCCATCTTCTCCATTCTATGAGCCCACGGAAATCGGACTGCACTCAGATGTCACTATAGACTTGAATGGGTGAGTGGCATCTGATTTCACTTTGTAGCATGCTGCGATTTTGCATCGTGCACTGCCCCATTGAATAACATTGGGCCGAGTGCTATCCGATAAAATTCAGATAGCCCTCATCCGATGTATACGCTGGTGTGAGCGAGCCCTTAATGGGAGTTTGTTCTCCCTCTAAATGCAAATTAAACTAATTAAACAGTTACATAGTGGCTTAGCTCCTATACAAATCATATGCTCTATATATATCATTGCGTAAATTCTTTTAAAACTTACTTTATTCCATATGCAAACTAGGAGGTTTCAGTGCACCCTTGGCGTGGACAAGACCTCAGTGCACTTTACTGTCCCTCGCTTTGCATACCGAGCAGTTCCCTGACTCTGACAGCGCTCTCTTGGTCAGAGCGAGCACTACCCAAAGCCTAACTGCGGCGCTGTGCATGCACACTGACTATGAGGGGGTCACCGTACAGTGGCGGCCCCCCTCTCATCATTGCCTCCTGACTGCAACCACTGCTTCCTTCACCCTGAAGTGTAGCGAGCAGCTTCAGTACAGGAGAGGATTAGTTATATGCTTCTCCTGTCTTCATTATAACAGAGAATAGGTCAATATCAGCACTGATTAATGCAAGTGATTCAGAAATACAAGTATTGAGCACACTTCTATAATACAATCCTTTTTCTGTGTAATTGGATGTACACTTAAAACAAAATGAAAACGGCAATTGTTTTGCTTTAGTACAAACTTTTAAGATTGCAAAAGCAGCACTATTCTTGTCTATGACATGTGTCTAGCAGTTCTCATATCATCCCTTTAAGTCTTAATATTACATTTTATATCTTGTTAGCTCCCTCAGCACCGAAGCTCCAGTTTCCACAGATGAGATGAGAACATCTTCATTACAACTGAAGCACAAGAAGACTTACTGAAGATCGACGCTTTCCTGAAAATAAATGTTATACATGTACATAAAGCACAGAGTAGACAATATTTATGTATTTTTTGAAAGCTACAATCAAGAAATCTGTATAGACTGGACGAAAATGTATCCGCCAGTTCATTTCAATGGGACATCAACATCACTGTGACGCTGCCTATGTCATGTATATCATATGGATGTGACTTATTCTAGAGCATTATATGTTCGTGAGGGTTAACAATGAGACGAGTGCCTTGTTAATGAATTCACTGTGAACACTTTGGGCCAGACTCATCAATTCTTTTACCATAAATTGGTTTGAAAAGTCACAAAGTTTTTGTGCAAAACGGAGTTGTGCAAAAAATTTAGCAATTTTTGAGGCTAAGTTTTGCCCAGCTCCTCTGCGGAGTATGACGACACCCGCTTATCAAATTCATGATGAGCAGCAGCATTCTCTACGTCACAACTCATTCTTCAGTCCCCGACTGAAGTAAGATTATGGCGAGCACGCCATTTAATCGCTTTGCCGTATTCATTAAAAGGCATGCGCTTCTTAAAGGGGTTGTCCACTACTTTTACATCAATGGCTGATCGGCTGGGGTCCAACACTCGGCATCTCTGCCGATCAGCTATTATCAGTGGCAGCAGCCAGTGGCCGGATGTACTCACGTGCCGAGCTGCTCCATCTACTTGTAGTGGCCGAGGCTTGGTACTGCACATCTTATTCAAATCAATAGGAGGCGGATGTGTAGTACCCTGCGGCAGCCTCTACGAGTAGACGGAGCAGCTTGGCAAGTGAGTACTTCCGGCCAGCGGCCACCATCACCGATAACAGCTGATTGGCAGGAGTGCAGGGTGTCGGACCCCGGCTGTTCAGGCATTGATGACCTATCCTAACGATAGGCCATCAATGTAAAAGTAGTGGACAACCTCTTTAATGAATCAGGAGCTTTGCACTCCACCACGCCCCCTTGTCAAGTCCGGCGTGAAAGATGCTGTGCTTGATTAATCAGGGGCTTTGTCTTCTATGTATGATTATTACATTATCATTATTATTACATTATTACATTGCTCCTTGAGAAGGAAAAGTTCTGAGACTACCCCATGTAATGTGAGTGGACATCCAGTGTTTGCTGACCCTCCTGTATTATATCTCTATTAGGCTAGGGTCACAAGATCATTTTTCTCTCATCCAAGAAAGATAGGTCTGATTATGCTAATCATACTCTGATCCCATTGAGTGTGATCCGATTTTCTGGGAGATGAAGCATAAAAAAAATTCTCCAACTTCTCCATTGTGTCAGTCCGTAAAAATCAAATCGATATCTGAGTGCAGTCTGATTTTTTCCACGGACCCACAGACATGAGTGGCCAAGTGCGATCCGATAATCACATGCAACTCTTGTATGTTGCTATTTTTTTCCTCGGACTAATCAGTCAGAAATAGCACCATGACTGTGCATGGTTGTGTCAAGTATTGCAGGTCATCTCAATTCAAGTAAATGGAGCTGAACCACAATTATTATTTTAGAGAACCCCATTATTATGGTGGCAGTCACCAGGGCATCGTCTGCATGAAGCTTGTTTTTGACGTTGTGATATTTTTCCCACATAAATAATGTTTGTTATTTATTGCTGTAAATTTGTGTCTATGATCAGATTTATCAATGAAATATTATTATGATTGTACCAAAAATCATATGTTTGATCACCTGGCTTTCCCAGTAATTGATATCTGATGATGTAGTTACTATAGGTTCCAAATTCACAGTGACATCAATTTGCTTGGGTCCTGTTCACATTACGTTATCGATCCGCACTTAGGGCCCGATTCATCATTTGCAGGTTTTTTTTCAAGTTGCTTTTCTTTTTTAACTTGTGGTTTTCACTGATTTTATGGCAAATTAATTAAAATGGCACACACGATTCATGAATTTTGCAGAAAACCCAAAATTGTTTCTTTTTTTCCTGTCTTTAACTGGTTCTTCTGCAACCCTTTAGCTGAAAAAGTCATGTGTTTCACAAAATGTAAAAAAAATTGCGCCAAAATACTTGGCGTACATAAAATCACTCCGGGGATATTGGAGAAGGGTTGCACCAAATTTTGTGACTTAAAAAAAAAAAAAAAAAAAAAGTCACGTTTCATGTATCTGTCTAAATCATCTGCAAAATCCACACTGACATAAGAATCAGAAAGCAAACTAAACCACAAAAGACAACTTGCAAAAAAGGCATAAATAATTCAGGAATTTGTTGCAGATCAAAAAGTCACTAATTGAGAACTATTCATGCCAAAAAACTGGCGAAAATGCAGTGATGAATTGGGACCCTTAGGCCACGGCCCCACTATCAGTATTTGGTCAGTATTCGGTCAGTATTTTTTCTCAGGAGTGGGAGCCAAAACCAGGAGTAGGTGATAAATGCAGAATTGGTGACTTGTTTCTATTATACCTTTTCTCTGATTGTTCCTCACCTGATTTTAGCTCCCACTCCTGAGACAAAATACTGACCAAATACTGATAGTGGGGCTGTGGCCTTAGTGTGTATGCCAAGAGGCATCCATAGGGCTCAATGCGCCCAATAGATCTGCAAGAATAGTAGGCTAGGCTATTTCATACATACATAGATACACAATAAAATATGTATACTGTTATAGGTAACCCTATAGGTTTTCCCAACATATTCATCAAGCAAAGACTGAAAACATGATGTAAGCCTAGCATTAAATACATTTTCTGTCATGTCCAATCTTTTTTTTTTCTAAAATCCTACTATACATGATTGACAGTTTTCTCCCTAGACTATACAGAAGGAGATAGATATTAATCAGTGGCGGGTGGGGCTGGCAAGCCACATGAGCACATGATAGAGAGGACTTCGGCGTGGAGAGGCCTCACTTAGGGAGACGGGTCTAGTCGCGTCTCACCAAGCGCAGCCTCCCCTGTACCTTTTCTCAGGTGGTCTTTCCCACATGTGTATGGTTGATAATGGTTTGTTTTCACCGAAACATCACAGGTCTATACATACTGTTCTGTGGACCACATTATTAAAGTCAACTTTTTTCAACATACTTACCTTTTGAGTGCTGGATTTGTTATGCTATTCGCTCTTCATAGCCGCTTGCTAAACCTGATGCTAATGCACCAAGCTGGAAAACAGCCATGAGCCTCACATCATGGGTCCGCGAGCCACATATGGCTACCGAGCCACAGGTTGGGGATCCTTGGTCTACAGACTGGCTAAACTGGAATGAAGCTTCATGGGAATCTAACCTTTGAAGTCAGAGTAGGAGAAACTCTGGGACACATAGCCTTGTTTTATTGTTTGTCTTCTACAATATGAGAGAACCATTAAAGAGCCAATAATCGAGAAGGAACCAATTTGTGTAAACATGCAGGTAATCACGTTTGTTCACCATGTGATTGGAACATTAATGCTGGCATTAAAATAGTTTTCATTTTCACCATCACATCGTCCTATGTAAGAGGAGATCTGGTCGGCGTCTCGCTTGTATATAGCCAATATGAGGTCATTTAACGGCTGTGGTTGGAAAATGTAAATGCAGCTTAAGCAATGCTAGATCTTTTTTTTTAGTCACTGTCCATTACATTTTTTACCAGAAGAAATCTTGTATCATCCAACTATTTGTTAAAAAGTACATTTTTTTCTTAGATAATGTCTGATAAATGAAAACAAGAATATAATGATCAGGTAAATTAGTAAAACCTGGAACCTGGTTACTCCGTTGTGTATGGTTTTGTAAATTGTTTCCTAAAAATCCCAATTTCCATTGTCATAAATCCGTATGTAACTATAATGGTTTTTAATAATAAATTGTAACACTTCAGTACAATGCACTGTCATGTGCTGTATCATTTACACATTAATCCTTCATTTGCTGATCAAATGACTCGATGGACATATAGCTGACAGAAATAAGAGATGAAGGCTCTACGCCAGGAAATTATTCTTTTTTTGTTTTTTTAGTATTTATCATTGATGCTGCCACTAGGTTAGAAACTTATTCCTAAACAGACCGTACACTATTATACACATTCTAATAGTTTATCGGTTAGGATAGAGGTCCAACACCCAACACCCGCCACCGATCAGCAGTTTGCTGCTCCGGCCAGAGGTAAACCTAGTACTGAGCAGGGATACTGTGTAGTGTAGGCTAGAGCAGGGGTGGGGAACCTCAGGCCCGCGGGCCGTTTACTGCCCTCGATGACCTTTTATCCAGCCCCCGGGCAGATTCCTGGGGACCGCAGTGCTTGGGCTGGCTGCTATATTTTGACAGCTGCTAGCCGATTAATTTCTTCTCACTCTATGAGCACATGCACACAGTGTTCACTACTGAACGCTGAGGCGCGTGCAATAAAAGATTACACCCTGACACCAGTGTTAGCGTTATGATGTACTTTGTGGGCGGAATCAGCGCAGAATTTGTATGGCCCACGAGGAATGGTATAAATATCCAAATGGCCCTTGGCAGAAAAAAAAGATTCCCCACCCCTGGGCTAGACCATCAATATTTGGGTAGGGAACAATCCCTTTAAAAATGTCTCTGAGTTCACTTTCAGGCGGCTAAAGTCTACTACCAGCATTATCAACCAAGAGAGTTCCTATGCTGTTTGGAAATGTCAGTGTCCACATGGAAGAACCAGATGTAGGTGTGGAGAGGTTTTGAATGATGTGAGTAAGGCTTTATTAAATAACCAACAGTCTAATACACAATTCAGAAAAAAAAGATACTAAAATATCTAAAGATACTGTATTTGGAAGATTACTGATCCTTGATTCACACAGATATTATTTTAGTATGAAAAGCTCAATACCATCTGCTAATCTTGCGCACTCTGAGCACTAAGGAGCTGAACAAGCACAACTTCTTCTTGGAAGCTGAAGTCAATTCAACGTATGGAAGTATGAGAACTGAGCTGCTGTAAATGTGCAACTTTCTAATATACTTAGGCCCCGATTCATCAAAGGTTTTACGTTACAATTCTCGCGTAAAAAGCTTATAAAGTTGCCAAATTTTGACACTACGAGGGGCTGCAATAAAATTTTGCTACTTATGGCAACCACGCTCGCCAAATCCATGACAAGTGGCCGCATTCCTTACACCACCAATCTTACGCCAGTCCCCAAAGTCGCACACCACTTTTCAGATGTGCCAGATTTATTAAGAGGCATTTGTTTCTTAATAAATCAACACCATCTGACTCCAGTACATCTCAACAAGACCAACATGAAAAACAGTGATCTTGTCCTTTAGTTCAACATTTTCCACATCTCCGCTGGCTGTTGTTGAATTGGAGAGCACACTAACCCTGCAGCAGCACAAGCCCTTCTCCTGTCCTGATAATTTGCTATCATGTGTGAGCTTAGCTGAAATGTGGGAACCTAGAATGCGGGGGGTTCACCATCCAGACTGGATAGATGTAGCACACGCTCACATGTGAAGACTGATTTTCCAGCTTCCAACAGCAAACAGACATGTTAAAAAAGAAGATACATCTGGTCCTTTGGGGTCCAGTTTATCAGCTAATTTAGGTTACTTTTCAGATATAATAACAGATAAAACACCATGTCCATGTTTACAGTCTGAAAGTCCCAGATCACAGGGTAGTTTCTATGAAAACAGTCTTTGATACTGGTCTATACTATTAGCAATCACCATAATTTATGAACCAAGTAATACTAGGATTGTACTAAGCACCATGTAAAAGAAATTAAGTATCTAAAATGTACAGGTCCTACGGTAAGACAACAGACCAGACCACCCAGCCCCCCCCAAAAAAAGCCTACATTTACAGGTGCTTCTCACAAAATTAGAATATCAAAAAGTTAATTTATTTCAGTTCTTCAATCCAAAAAGTGAAACTCATATATTATATAGAGTCATTATGTTATGCACACGCCCGGGCTGACTGGCGTGTGCGTGATTTAGTGATTCCACTGTGCCATGAACTGGAGAGTGCCTGGAGGGGCGTAACTAAGTATCTACCCGATCCGACCAAGATCGCACGACGGCTAACGACGCCTGTGCACCAGGGAGGAACCGAGCAGAGGGACCAGGTGCTACTCCAGGCCAGACCCCGGACACGGCTGTTGACCCACACCGGGGAATACAGGAACAGGCAGGTTAGGCTGGCACACAGTCAGGTGGGTATTGGCAGGCACGGCTGGAGTGCAGACAGGAGGATACTGGCAGGCACGGCTGGTATGCAGACAGGAGGGTACTGACAAGTATGGCTGGCGTGCAGACGGAGAGGTACTAGCAGGTTGGAGCACAGGCTGGATAGGGTCCAGTACAGACTGGGATTCAGGAACAGAACCGCAGATGCGGTAGACAAGCAGAGCAGAGAGGAACCACCGGAGTGGTGACCAAGCAGAGCAGGCAGGAACCGCCGGAGCGGTGAGCAAGACAGAGCAGGCAGGAACCGCCGGAGCGGTGAGCAAGACAGAGCAGGCAGGAACCGCTGGAGCGGTGAGCAAGACAGAGCAGGCAGGAACCGCCGGAGCGGTGAGCAAGACAGAGCAGGCAGGAACCGCCGGAGCGGTGAGCAAGACAGAGCGGGCAGAAACCGCCGGAGCGCTGAGCAAGGCAGAGCGGGCAGAAACCGCCGGAGCGGTGAGCAAGGCAGAGTGGGCAGAAACCGCCGGAGCGGTGAGCAAGGCAGAGCAGAGATAAACCGCCGGAGCGGTGAGCAAGACAGAGCGGGCAGAAACCGCCGGAGCGGTGAGCAAGGCAGAACAGAGGGGACAGGGCTCTGTTCACACGGAACAGACTGGAAGGGAAAGGCAGAACCAGATACACACAAGATACTTGCAATGAAGTAGCGAGTGGACTCTAAACTCACAAACGGAAGTACAGCGACAACGAGTAGGAGTTAGGTGCAGGTTCAGACTCTGCAGAAAAAGGGAAGGTACGGACATAGAGAAAAACAGGTAACAGGCTAGGAGAGTGTTCAGACAGGAACTGAGCGTTCAGACAGGAACTGACACTGCAGCGAGATACAGGAGCGAGTCTGGGTATGCGGCCCCTAGAAGGCGGGACGAACAGGCTAGGAGCGTGTTCAGACAGGCCTGGAAATACAGCCTCCAGGAAGGCGGACAGACAGGCAAGAAAACATAGATAACAGATCTAGGTATGCGGCCCCTAGAAGGCGGGACGAACAGGCTAGGAGCGTGTTCAGACAGGCCTGGAAATACAGCCTCCAGGAAGGCGGACAGGCAGGAGAAACAGAACAGGACCTGGCACATTCAGAGTCAAGGAGCACACTGAATGATAGAGTAGCTCAGGCATCAGCTCCAAGGTGGAGCTGGTTTAAATATCTGTAGGAAGAGTGGAGAGGCCACAATCCAAGCTGCTTGAGGTCTAGTGTGAAGTTTCCACAATCAGTGATGGTTTGGGGAGCCATGTCATCTGCTGGTGTAGGTCCACTGTGTTTTATCAAGACCAAAGTCAGCGCAGCCGTCTACCAGGAAATTTTAGAGCACTTCATGCTTCCCTCTGCCGACAAGCTTTTTGGAAAAGGAAATTTCATTCTCCAACAGCACCTGTCCACACTGCCAAAAGTACCAATACATGGTTTAAAAACAACAGTATCACTGTGCTTGATTGGCCAGCAAATAATTTTTCAAGCTGTTGTTATAAAGTATTCTAATTTACTGAGATAATGACTTTTGTGTTTTCATTGGCTGTAAGCCATAATCATCAACATTAACAGAAATAAACACTAGAAATAGATCACTCTGTAATGACTCTATATAATATATGAGTTTCACTTTTTGTATTGAAGAACTGAAATAAATTAACTTTTTGATGACAGTCTAATTTTGTGAGAAGCACCTGTATATGATGAGTATGAATATTACATACAACACATTCACAAACCTCTTTCTTCCAGAGATATAGTATTCAATGTGATTGCTTATCTTTAGAAAAACACATAAATGACATTTAATAATTTTGGATATTTAACTCACTAGATGGTATTTATGCCACTCAAGATTACACATGATTTTCCCTAATGTATCTGAGATGTGTTGGCCCTGTGGAACTGACATAGGGGCAAGGTCTCACAATTGGTGGCGCCGCACTAGAATTCAGCCTTTTTGGAATAGGGTTTTTCAGGTTAGAATCTCTTAGTGGTCAGAAAGTTCCAAAAACTCCCAAAATTGCCCTACTTTCCATCCTCCCAGGCTCTATTAAGGCTTAGAAAAATATACCATAAAACAGCAGATGCGGATTTCATATGCGCTGCTGATTTCTAAGAGGATCCAAAGACGAGATTTTGAAGAATAGTGGTTTATTGTCAACGCGTTTCAAAAGTCAAACTGACTCCTCCCTCAGGACAACCACATGGTATATCCTTCACACATCCATGGATTATGCAGCAGCTGACAATTGTGCAATAATAGTGGTTGTGTCACACTAAACCTTTATCAGGTGAGCAATTTACCAGTATTCACCCTCTGTATTAGTCACTGGTGCAACACTAATATTCCCTCAATGTTGGAATGGCAGCAAGAAATGTCTTTTATCTATGGGATGGAAAAGCTATCGGCTGAGAACCCCTTGTGATTATGAGAAATTTTGGCAGATATGACATCCACGGGAGGAATTTAAAGATTCTGATAATTTTCACATTTTTTTTTCTTAAAATTAGATTTGATATGCGCTATTGTTCCACACCCAACCCCGTTTTTTTCTTCTTCCTCTCTTTTCCCCTTTCTTAACTTCCATTGTTGTCCCACCTTCTTTTCTTATTTTGTAGGTTTAAACATGCAACGACTTTTGTATAAATTATTTGATTTGTAACTGTACTGGGACATAACCTATGTTCTTGTTTTATTTGTGTATAGGTCCTAATATTCCTGCGTGTCCAATAAAGGTTTGTTCATATTTTCAAAAACTTAATAAAAACCGATTAAACATACATTTTGAATATTTATTGAGTAGAATAACTAATGTAAAATGTGTGAACTTTCTAAAATTAAATTTGTTCCCCATCTCAAAGTAATAGGAAATCACTATGGTATACCATCACTTTATCGATCGGATGCCAATCGATACATATAATGAAGGAGATGCCAGTGCTGCACCCCCCCTTACCCTTGCACATCAGCCCCCTGCCCCTCCAACCTGTGCAGGAAGTTTCAGCATGACCCCATTTAACTCATTGGGGCCAGCTGCAGTGTCTTGTACAACCCAATGGCTGATATTGCCATTGTGTAGGGAAAATTTAGACGAAAATACGGCACTACACCAGCATTATGTACCAGGGGTCAACCCCAAATGTTCATAAAGCGATGGCATATCCTTGTAGATTATTTTATCATCATTACTTTCTCTCATCGCTTCATTGGGGGACACAGGAAACCATGGGTGTATGCTGCTGCCACCAGGAGGTTGACAATATGCAAAAAAACTCGCTCCTCCCAGCAGTATATACCCACCAACTGGCACAAAGCTAATCAGTTTTAGCTTAGTGTCAGCAGGAGGTGGACACTGGGCTGCCTTCTGCCCCGTTTCTACCTTAGGTTTTGTTGTTTTTTATTAATGATTTTTCTTTTTCAGATACAACTTGTGATTCTGGGTGACGGACTGGTTGTCACTCCAATCTCCCCCCTAGAGATCGGGAGCACAGTGTGGGACTGCTCACCACTGTATCCTCTTGTGTCTATCAGGCAGGACCCTATGCCCCTAACACATCAAGAGTGTTTGGGGCATCCGCACAGAAGAATATGCGGACTGGTCCTTGCCACTGCACCCTGACCCACTCGCCTTCCAGAGCCAATCGTCCAGGGAGTGAAGACGGACCCGTCACCGGCCAGCGACTCACAGTCCAGGTGCCTATGTCCCCGATACCAGCCATTTGAAGGTCAGCATCCAGGGCCTTGTGATGTCCGTCTTCCATGGTCAGTCTGTGAACAGGGATTCTGTATCTTCGGGACAGGTAACCATGGCAATGAAGGGGGCTCCATTAAAAAAAAATTATATATATATATATATATATATATATATATATATATATAATTATAATATATATATTTATATAAAATAATGCATAAAATAACAAAATAACAGTAAGGGTAGTTAATCCTCCCATAGGAGAGTTAAATTAGTGTTTATCTCTCCATCGGGTATAAATCCCTCTTTATTCTGTGCCCTGAGACAACTTTCGCGCTCCCCTTCATCCCCCTGCGGACTTAGTGCACAAATTTAGCCCCTGGCTTCGGCCTGGGCCTTTCCTAGAGCTCCTTTCTCCCACAACGAGGAGAACACTGCGCGCCTTTTCCTGACTACTCTGCCTCCTTGTCGGCCTCAGCGAGAGGGAACTCTGCGCGCCCTTTACAGAACCCTCCCACCCCGCACGGCACCACCTTCCTCTCCGGACCCTGATCACCGCAGCAGCGCCACGCTCCCTGCAGTGCAGCCTTTCGCTCCTGTCTCCACACTCCAGCAGACTTGCAGCTCCAGGACCCAGGGTTACAGTAAACTCTGCCACTGGGAAAACAGCTCTTATCCCACAGCAGCAGTACACCTTGGCACTTCTGTTTCTCTCTTTCTCTATATGCATCTATGCCTAACCCCAGGGAGCCTCACTCCCAACCCCCACCTATTGTTCTCCACTTTCCATGTTCCTCCTGTAGTAAAAAGTTCCCCTCTGGTCAGACCTCGTCCCTCTGCCCTACCTGCGATCCATCTAATATGCCCCTCCCCAGGAGCCCCCCACTGTCCGCAGTGAGAGTGTCTCACCCCCTGAGTGGGCTACATCTCTCTCCCAGTCAGTAGCTGACCTAACCAAAGTGTCCCACACCTTGGTCTCTGTATTAGAACGGCTACCCAACTCTGTCACAGTCACTGGGGCCCCGCTAACTTCCCCATGCATTTCGGATCCCTCAGTCTCCAAAATCCATAAGAGTACCCTTCAAAGAAGCGCTAGGAATTCTAAAAAGCGTGCCCGTACCAGCTCATCCTTTAGCTCCCCATCACCATCTCCGTCCTCCAGGATTCCAGCTCTCTCCCTCTCTCCTCAATCAGACGTTCCAGTGGCTCTGGAATCAGACTCACATTCCGAGTCAGATTCTGATCTGGACACAGAACAGTTTTCCAAACTAAGGCAAATGGTGGAAAGTCTGATCGTGGCCATCAACCAGACCCTTAGCATTAAGGATGCAGAGACCTCTCCCACAGAGAAGACAATCTACTTCAGAAGGACAAAGCATTCTCCCCCAAGCTTCTCCAACCACGATGAGTTCAGCAAAATCTTCACTAAGAATGGAAGCATCCAGACAAGCGCTTCCAGAGGAAAAATCGCATGGACATCCTGTATCCTTTTGCATCAGATCTACTTCAGAAATGGGCAGAGTCTCCTTCGGTTGAACCCCCTGTCTCCCGTCTTTCCACTAACACTATTCTTCCTCTCTCTGACGGATCCTCCCTAAAGGAGCCTTCCGACAGACAGATTGAAGCTCTAGCTAAATCAACCTTTGAAGCCACAGGCTCATCTCTCTGCCCGTCATTTGCAGCTACATGGGTGGCCAAATCGATTATTGCCTGGGCAAAACACCTCCGTCAGGGCATCCTTTCGGACGCTCCTTCCTCTGAATTGGCGGATCTGGCAGATCAAATTGGTCATGCTGGGAAGTACCTTCTCTCAACTTCCCTTGATGCTGCCTCCTGCTCGGCATGAGCAGCCGGCAACAGCATCAATATCTGAAGGGTTTTATGGCTCAAAGCTTGGAACGCGGACTCGGCATCCAAAAAGTCAGTTACCGGCCTCCTTTTCCAGGGCTCTCGTCTCTTCGGCAAAGAGCTAGATAAAATAATTTCAAACGCCACAGGGGGTAAGAGTACTTCCCTTCCCCAACAGAAACCTAAACGTCTTCCTCCTAGACGTCAATCTTTTCAGTTTCATCCCTTTCGTAGGTTCCAGCCCCACAACAGCAACAGACAGGACAAGTCCCTAGTCCATCATCAGAAGAAAAGACCTTCTTTCAAACCAGCTCCTTACTGGCTGCCCAAATCACACCAGCACCGGGCTACAAGAACCGGTTCCAACAGATTTTCCTCAATGTGACGGGCCGCTCCCACCCGGGGAGCCTTCCAGGGTGGGAGGACGTCTTCTTCATTTCCGAGACGAGTGGTTCTCAGTAGTCGACGACGCCTGGGTCAGAGATGTCGTATCCTACGGTTACAAAATAGAATTCTCCACATTCTCATTCTCATTTTTTCCAGTCCCGCCCACCAAAGAAAGCTTCTCTCATTTCCGGGTTTTTCAGGGCCATCGACTCGCTCTCCAAGGCAGGCGTAATCGTTCCCGTCTCTCCTTCAGAACGCTTTTCAGGTTTTTATTCAAACCTGTTTGTTGTCCCAAAGAAGGATGGCTCGGTTCGTCCCATGCTGGACCACAAATTATTGAAAAGCATGTCCGTCTGCATCACTTCAGAATGGAGTCCCTTCAGTCAGTGATAACCTGCATGGAACCTGAAAAATTCCTTTGTTTCGTGGATATTCAGGATGCCTATCTGCACATACCCATTTTTCCCTCACATCAGAGATTCCTTCACTTCGCGATCCAAGAATCTCACTTCCAGTTCACGGCACTTTCTTTGGGTTAGCCACCACACCCAGGATATTCACGAAAATAATGGCAACTGTTATGGCCATTCTCCGCAGCAGGGTCATCTTTGTCACGCCCTATCTAGACGACATACTCATCAAAGCTGCGTCCCCCTCAGCTTGTCTCGAGAGTCTACAGATTTCCCTGCACACCCTCTCTTGTCTGGGCTGGATCATCAACACCGCAAAGTCGTCTCTGACCCCGTTCCAATGCATTGTTTTCCAAGGAATGCTATTCGACACCGCTCGAGCGTAAGCTTTGCTCTTTGAGGAAAAGTACTTCACTCTAGTGCGAGGGATTCGTTCTAACAGAGGCTCCTCACCTTGTTCCCTCCGTTTCTGCATGAGCGTACTGGGCAAGATGGTCGCCTCTATGGAACGGTTCCATTTGCCTAATTCTATACACGTCCTCTTCAACTGTTTCTCCTAACGAGATGGGACAGGTCAATCCGCTCTCCGCATTGGCTGGTCACAGTTCCCCCGCAAATAAAGAGGTCCCTGGAATGGTGGAAGTTTTCCTCCCTAATTCATTTTGGGAGGTAATTTCTTCCTACTCGTTGTAAGATTGTTACAATGAATGCCAGCCTAATCGGCTGGGGAGCAGTTTTTCAAGTCCAGGGCCGGTGGACTGCTCAGGAGTGATCCTTTCCAATCAACATTTTGGAGCTCAGGGCAATCTTTCTGGCTCTTCTCCACTGGCAGAACTTCCTCTGCGGTTATCCGATTCGAGTCCAGTCCGACAACGCCATAGCGGTGGCATATGTCATTCACCAAGGGGGAACCCGAAGTCGAGCAGTTATGTTAGAAGTAGCTCGGATTCTGTCATGGGCCGAGTAGAATGTTCCAACAATCTCAGCCGTGCACATCCCAGGAGGGGACAATTGGGGCCGCAGACTTTCTCAGCTGAGAAGGCCTCGCCACCGGCGAATGGTCACTGAACCAATCAGTCTTCTAAGAGATTTGTCTCAGATGGGGAACCCCAGACGTTGACCTCATGGCATCCAGACTGAACCACAAGGTTACTCAGTTTGTATCCAGATCCCGCGACCCCCTAGTAATTGAGTCGGATGCACTAGTAATTCCCTGGGCACAGTTCTCGCTACCATATGTGTTTCCACTACTACCGCTGATTCCCAGGGTAGTCAAAAAAATCAAAGCGGAGGGAGTTCCCGTCATACTCATCGCTCCGGACTGGCTCAGAAGACCTCGGTACGCAGAGGTAATCAACCTCCTCGCGGACACTCCATGGAAACTCCCGGATCTTCCAGACCTTTTGTCACAGGGGCCCCTCTTCCACCAGAATTCTCAGTGGCTCAATTTAACGGCATGGCTGTTGAAGCCGCGGTTCTGAAGGCTGCTGGTTTTTCTCATCAGGTCGTTCAGACCATGATCAAGGCAAGAAAACCTTCTTCTAGCATTTACCACCGTGTCTGGAAAACCTTTTTCTGTTGGTGCGACTCTAAATGGACCACTCCAATGGTTTTTCATCTACCATTCATTTTGTCCTTTTTGCAGTCGGGTCTGGAATCAGGACTGTCTCTTAGTTCTATTAAGGGACAAGTATCTGCTCTTTCGATTCTCTTCCAACGGAATCTTGCTTCTCATCGACAAATCAAGACCTTCATTCAAGGAGTCGCTCATTCCATTTCTCCCTATTGACCCTCAGTAGAGCCCTGGGATCTCAACCTGGTGCTCGATGTACTCCAGGAACCTCCATTTGTATTGCTGAGAGAAGTCTCTTCTACATTTCTTTCTTGGAAGGTTGCCTTTCTAGTTGCCATTACCTCTATTAGGCGAGTCTCCGAGTTGGCAGCTCTCTCGACATTCTCCTTACCTCGTCTTTCACCAGGAAAAGGTAGTGCTACGGCCGGTTCCATCTTTTCTTCCTAAGGTGGTTTCCCCCTTTCACCTCAACGAAGATATTGTGCTTCCCTCATTTTGTCCTGCTCCATCTCATCCCCGGGAGTGATCACTAAACAAACTGGATCTGGTAAGAGCTCTTCATTTGTACCTTTCCAGGACAGTGTCCTTCAGACGTACAGATTCTTTGTTCATCATTCCTGAGGGTTCACGGAAGGGTTTCCCTGCCTCCAGGGCAACCATCTTCCGCTGGGTCCATTCGGCCATTCTGGAAGCTTACCCACTGAAGGAACGAGCGCGTCCACTCAGGATCACTGCACATTATACCCGAGCAGTGGGGGCCTCCTGGGCGGTCCAACACCAAGCGTCAGCCTTGCAGCTTTGTAAAGCTGCTACTTGGTCATCCATTCATACATTCGCCAAATTCTACAGGGCTCATACCTATGCCTCTTCGGATGCGAACCTGGGCAGAAAGGTCCTGCAGGCTGCAGTGGCCCGAGCTCTGACTTGAGGGTATCTTTTTTTCCCACCCTTGGGACTGCTTTTGGACGTCCCATGGTTTCCTGTGACCCCCAATGAAGCGATGAGAGAAAAGTAGATTTTGGGTATCTACTGTAAAATCTCTTTCTCGGAGTCTTCATTGGTGGACACAGCACACGCCCTTCTTTAATGTTGTGTTTCGTTATGGTTTGTTGTACTGTGTTATATCCAAGTTGCTTCTCCTACTGCTTTTTCACTAACTGATTAGCTTTGTGCCAGCTGATGGGTATATACTGCTGGGAGGAGCCAAGTTTTTTTGCATAGTGTCAACCTCCTAGTGGCAGCAGCATACACCCATGGTTTCCTGTATCCCCCAATGAAGACTCAGAGAAAGATTTTACGGTAGGTACCCAAAATCTACTTTTCTGAAATGGCAAAATTACTTTAAAAATATGTCAAAGTTATTTTGCAGATAAAATTGAATAGTTTTACATAAAGAATATCTAGTATTAATAAGTGAACTGCACAACAATAAAACCTGATGTCTTTATAGCAATGAGATTTTCTATATCCAATATACGGTTAATAGTTTATTTTTAACTGATGTTGAAATTCACAAACATATTGAGGATTGTGACAATGCTAAAAGATGTGATTTGTTTTTTTGTTGCTAAATATCCTAATCTTTACCTAATATTGACTGTATCTTTTCCTTTAGTCATTGAGTTTCTACAGGGGTCAGTCAAGTATACGAAAAATCTGTAATAAATCTGTAATCCATATTGTCATCTGTCTGTTGCCCCTGTGATTGATTTTATACATCAACATTTTAAAATGTACATATGATCAAATATACAGGTGCATCTCACTAAATTAGAATATCATCAAAAAGTTAATTTAGTTCAGTTCTTCAATACAAAAAATGAAACTCATGTATTATATAGAGTCATTACAAACAGAGTGATCTATTTCAAGTGTTTATTTCTGTTAATGTTGATGATTATGGCTTACAGCCAATGAAAACACAAAAGTCATTATCTCAGTAAATTAAAATAATTAACAAAAAACACCTGCAAAGGCTTCCTAAGCGTTTAAAAATGTTCCTTAGTCTGTTTCAGTAGGCTCCACAATCATGGGGAAGACTGCTGACTTGACAGATGTCCAGAAGGCAGTCATTGACACACTCCACAAGGTCCCAGAGTTCCAATTTTCATTTGGAAATCAAGGTCGCAGAGTCTGGAGGAAGAATGGAGAGGCCACAATCCAAGCTGCTTGAGGTCTAGTGTGAAGTTTCCACAATCGGTGATGGTTTGGGGAGCCATGTCATCTGCTGGTTTAGGTCCACTGTGTTTTATCAATACCAAAGTCAGCGCAGCCGTCTACCAGGAAATTTTAGAGCACTTCATGCTTCCCTCTGCCGACAAGCTTTTTGGAGATGGAAATTTCATTCTCCAGCAGATCTTGGCACCTGTCCACACTGCCAAAAGTACCAATACCTGGTTTACACACAACAGTATCACTGTGCTTGATTGGCCAGCAAACTCGCCTGACCTTAACCCCATAGAGAATCTATGGGGTACTGTGAAGAGGAAGATGAGAGACACCAGACACAACAATGCAGACGAGCTGAAGGCTGCTATCAAAGCAACCTGGGCTTCCATAACACCTCAGCAGTGCCACAGGATGATCGCCTTCATGCCACGCCGCATTGATGCAGTAATTGATGCAAAAGGAGCCCCGACCAAGTATTGAGTGCATTTACTGAACATACATTTCAGTAGGCCAACATTTCAGATTTTAAAAACATTTTTCAATCGGTTGTTATAAAGTATTCTAATTTACTGAGATAATGACTTTTGTGCTTTCATTGGCTGTAAGCCATAATCATCAACATCAATAGAAATAAACACTTGAAACAGATCATTCTGTTTTTAATGTAGAACTGAAATAAATTAACTTTTTGATGATATTCTAATTCTGTGAGATGCACCTGTAGGTTAATAATGACAATATATCCATAAAAATCGGATGTTACACAGATGATCCGTAAGGTATCTGTTTTTTCACTCATATATAAGATGCGGATGATACTTGGTCCGTGTGAAAAATCTCTCATCTGTCAACAGTCACTTGGCCCATTTAACACGTTCATCTGAATGAGCCCTTAAGATGGTTCTTTCTTAGTTTCTTAAGTTTAACAATAAGGCTCATAAGACTAGAGGTGCCCATACATCTTGGATAGCTGCTAGTCGAAAGCTCATTTGCCCAGCAGCTATCTCTCCTGACTCCCCCATAAACAGAAGAGTAGCCCATCACAAAATTGTGTCGGTAAAAAAAAAAATCGAGGTCAAATTAACTCCATAAGTTCATCTGTTTGCCTCATTGCAGTGAATGGAGGCGCTAGAGGGCGGTTTTGAATAGCAATTTCAAATATGAATAAAAATAGAAAACCCCTTTAATGTCATAGCAGCCAGTCCTAAGCTGTGGCCTTGAATAATCCAGCACTAAATGGCCTGATCCCAATATAGGGCTTCACTACAGTGTAAAAAGGAAGAAACATTTTTCATTCAAATATAAAATATGGAAGAAGACAAAAAAATAGGATTTGGTGATGAATGTATGGAAAGTAATTTCCTTACTTAATATTGTTTCATTTGCCCATTTCCTAAAATATTAGGTCAGCACGATACAAAATATACATATATTCGTAAAGGTGGTGTCCAAACGTCAGGTCACGTGACCCCGCTGTGAGGGAATAGTAAAGGCTGCAGCCAGTCAAAGGCCGGTGACTGGCTGCAGTGTCACATCACCTGCTGGGAACAGCAGCACCGACATTGCTGAAGTGGCGGAGCTGCAGGAGGTGAGTATACATTGTTTTTATAGTTTATGAGGCCCTGAATTGATAAAGCAGAGATTGTCCAGTAGTGGACAACCCCTTTGAGGAGGTTATCCAGCACCACTCACTTCTACATTAAGTTAATGTGGCGTCTGTCAGCTGCCTGGCAAGTATCCTGCACCTGTCCAAGTATTAGAATTAGACGCATGCACAATACGGATGGATGCCGACAGATGTCAAATAAGCCATGCTTCTCACCTAAATCAAAAGTGAGAGGCGTAGGAGAATCCCTTTATATTTTTTACAATAAAATTGTTTAGGTGATGACATGAGCCAATTCCTTTCCAGAAACTTAATTCCATACGAATACTCTACAAATGTCTGATTCTACTCATCTCATGTAAGTTGTTCCTCTGTGGAAATGTTCTAATGACAGCACCTTTACTGGCTATGATCGTCTAATGTGGTCCCATGTATGTTAGAACATGGTCAGTTCTGTTAATCTACATGCACAGGGCATCCGGGCTGGAATCTGATCCCTGTACATACATACAACATCACGGCGAAACACAGAGCTAAACAGGGCGCAGAAAATCGTCAGGCAGCCACATGGAGAGGTCTTGACAGCTGCATGCTCTTATTTCTTGGGAGCAATATTCTTTCCATGGTTTCTAAAAGAAATAAGTTAGAGGGATTTTGTCAGAATTATCCATCTACCCCAAACAATTTATATGGTCATATTGCGCTTTGGAATATAATGTCATCTACACCTTTACTTATACAATCTGTCGCTCTCTGACTGAAAATAAAGTTGCATTTCATATGCAAATGATGCTTAAGTGCTATGGGAGTGGCAAAGCACTTCCCAAACCTCTGCCTTCCAGGATCTATTTCCCTCCCATCCCCACCATACTCTGCTGGACTGAGAGCTCACTGGCTGTGTAATGAAGGCATCTGAAGATGCAAAAAGGCCCTAGGCTGAGTGCTATTTGTCCTCTCTGCTTTTATTCCTACATTACACATTGGATATCATTAAGCAAATTTTTTTTAATAAGTTATGAGCGCTGTGACTCTGTAATTGGACTACTGTGGACTGCGGTACTTGTTACAGAGCACCACCATGTCATTCAGCATCTGCTGCGGTGCACCACCTGGACTCTGACAAGTTGCCGATACCAGTGAGTAACGCTGACCATTTGTTTTATCCTTTTGCTTCCAAGTGGGTGAGAATAGGTTTGAGGGTGCGCCGTCAGGAAGAGAGATATATTTCCAGAAATTGGAGTAAATTATAGTGCAATTTTATGCCTTATTTTTAATGCAAGAACAGGCAAATATGTGCCAAATTGTATAAAAGGTGTGTGCTTTTTCGGCCATCTTACTCCAAGGTAAATGAGTTTAAAGATGTTTTCCAGAAATATCTTCTCTCCCCATTGGTTTTCACTAGGATAAAATAATAAACTCAGGCGTTCTACACTCTCTCCGGGTTCAGCACTGCATCTCCGTGGCAGCATCAGGCTTTGCTGAAAGGCTACAAGTGATGTAATGACCTAAGTACACGGGAGAAATGCAGCCAATTACTGGGCTATGTGGCTCTACAGATGTAGATAACACGAGCTGCCAAATGCAGTGACTGACTGCAGCAGTCATGGTGTGCACTGCAGTTGTGAGGTCACTGCTGCAGCCTGTCAAAAAAGCCTGGAGCGGGGGAGGAGTTATTATTTCAACACTTACTGGAAGCTGATGGAGATGGAAAAGTTATTATTGGAAAACTTCTTTAACAATGGTTTGCAGAAATGCCAGTCTAAGTAAAGCTCCCTCATAGAGTCTATATACGAGCTTTATATTTACTTTTCTCCCTTGTTAATTTGTATTTTTACATGGAAATGCAAATCACACATCTGTGAACTTTTGCACATCTTTTTAAAAAGTGACAAGAATTTTCTTTCAGATATACTGGTCAGCAGCTGGTATGCAGTAAATCACGAGCTGGCTTATATGGCTGTCCTAGGGGATGTTCAGATCCGCTTTCAAACCACCTCCCATTGATTTCAATGGGAAAAGTACACTTTCCACTATGGAATTGATATTCGTGTAGTAGAAAACAACAGTCAGCTCTTGTTGCGGTTTAAGTGCAAGTTTTATTGATTGAGCTATGGAGGCTAAAAATCTGCATCAAATCTACATTGAAATCTACATTGAAATTTACAGGTAACATGTAGATTTGTGAAGTGGATTTTCCTTAAAGGGAATCTGTCAATTTTTGCAATGTAATCTGAGAGCAGCATGATGCAGGGACAGAGATCCTGATTCCAGCAATGTGTCACTTACTGGGTGCAGCAGTTGTGATAGAATGCTGAGCTGTATATAACCTGCCGACACCACTGATTGGCAGCTTTCTGTGCACAATGAATATTAATAGAAAGCTGCTAATCAGTGGTGGGGTCGGGGTTACACAGAACAAGTTGACCAGGAGGCACAAGACACATAGTCCTGAAGTGATAATCTCCTGCTGATAAAACACTGATATTATTGAAACAGTAAACACAGCCCAGTAAGTGACATATCACTGGAATCAAGGTTTCTGCCCTTACATCAAGCAGCTGTCACAACACAGAGTAAAAACATGGTGACAAATTCCTTTTAAAATCCATATTGTAATTTTTTGCCTCTAGATTTTGCAGTGTGATCATAACCTAAGTACAGTTTACATTACAATTTCTTTGTAGTCAGCCCCGCTTCTTACACATACATTGCACTAAGCATTTCCTTAAAGGGAACCTGTCACGTCCTAGCTGCCCTCTAGACTGCCCCCGTAGCGTTGTTAGTGATGCAATGTGCATCACTAACAAGCTGTTTTCATGAAAATTGGTGCAGCTATAATGAATTTATAACGTTTAATATACTTAGATCCTACCTGCGTTTTCAGTCATAGGGGCGTTCTTGTCATAATCAGTCACGGGCGGGCGCAGCATTCACTCACTTCTGGCGCTGCCCATGTATTTGAATCCTGCTCCCGGCAAGTGCTGATATTGTGGGGCGCACTTGTATATGTCCGGCCGCCTGCACAGTGAGGCTGTGTGATTACCAGCTTCACTGCGCATGCGCGGGGAACATGGCGCGTCATAGAGCATCAAGCTGCGAACTACACAGCTTCATTGCACATGCACTATGATGCGTTATGATGACAATCCACACGAGAATAAGCATGCGGCAAATCTGTAAAACCCCAGCATGGTCATTTTCAGGCAGATTTTATCCGCTTTGAAAGCCTTACTCACTTGCATTGTACTGTAAATTGGTGTAAGTCTGCTGGGCAGAGTCCTCACCACAAATCCACAGCAAATACTGAGGGGTGAATATGTCCTAAGTAACACATTTCATCGACAGTATGGAAATAATGAAGTCACGTTTTCCTTCTTGGACTTATAATATATTGTAATTCCTTTTGCATTTTACAAGCATGACAAGGACAATGTACCTCACTTGTAGAATTTTATTTCGGTATCAACACAGTCATAGAAAAGGTCCATTACTTCAGCGGGGTCTACTGGATTTGAGCTACTGAGTAAATCTTCCATAGCATCCACGCCTTGTTTCTCCAGATCTAATAATATGGTAAGAAGTTGATCTCCTTCCTCCTACACAAAAATAGTAAAGAAGAAAAGTGTTATCTTGATGAAGGGAATCTGTTTTTGCTACTGCATCTATGAGCAGCATGATGTAGGGGCAGAGACTGCAACTTTAATAAAATCACTAATTAATCTTCAGCAGATCTACCAGTGCTCTGAACCCCGCCACACCACTGATTGACTATTGTGTACACTGTGGTGGGAAGGGGTTATACTGAGCTCATGAATATGGAGGACTACATGGCAGCAGGTTTACTAGTCCTCTAGGGATAATCTCCTGCTGATAAAACAGTGATTTTATCAAAACTACTGCAAGCAGCCCAGTCAATGACACATCACTGGAATCAGGCCTTCTGTCTCTACATTATGCTGCTCTTAGATTGGGTGGCAAAAATTTGGTGACAGATTCCTTTTCTTTTAAAGGGAATCTCCAGCAGTCAGATGAAATCACCCTATAACACCCAAACCTAGGCCACATAATAACTCTCCCAAACCATCTCTAATCAGCTTTTACAATGGAATAATGGAGTCTCTGCCCACCATCCTAACTGCAGGTAACCACATGCCCAACTACTCCCGATCTGGGCATCATATAGTCAGATAAAGCCAGATAACATCTATAAGTGGCTACAATCCAAATTGTAAGAAGGATGCAGAAGAAACACAGATGCATGGAAATCAAATTTATTAACCAATGGAGGCCTACATTTGGAATCACCCCCAAAATTAAAGTGGAAAAACACTACAGGCTGATCCAACTTTGATGTAATGTCCTTAAAACAAGTCAAAATGAGGCTCAGTATTGTGTGTGGCCTCCACGTGCCTATAAAACCACCCTACAACGCCTGGGCATGCTCCTGATGAGGTTGCAGATGGTCTCCTGTAGGATCTCCTCCCAGACCTGGACTAAAGTATCCGCCAACTCCTGGACAGTCTGTGGTGCAACGTGATGTTGGTGGATGGAGCGAGACATGATGTCCCAGATGTACTCAATTGGATTCAGGTCTGGGGAACGGGCGGGCCAGTCCATAGCTTCAATGCCTTCATCATGCAGGAACTGCTGACATACTCCAGCCACATGAGGTCTGGCATTGTCCTGCATTAGGAGGAACCCAGGGCCAACCGCACCAGCATAAGGTCTCACAAGGGGTCTGAGGATCTAATCTCGGTACCTAATGGCAGTCAGGCTACCTCTGGCGAGCACATGGAAGGCTGTGTGACCCTCCAAAGAAATGCCACCCGACACCATTACTGACCCACTGCCAAACCGGTCATGATGAAGGATGTTGCAGGCAGCAGATCACTCTCCACGGAGTCTCCTGACTCTGTCACGTCTGTCACATGTGCTCAGTGTGAACCTGCTTTCATCTGTGAAGAGCACAGGGCGCCAGTGGCGACTTTACCAATCCTTGTGTTCTGTGGCAAATGCCAAGCGTCCTGCACGGTGTTGGGCTGTGAGCACAAGCCCCATCTGTGGATGTCGGACCCTCATACCACCCTCATGGAGTCGGTTTCTAACCGTTTGTGCAGACACATGAACATTTGTGGCCTGCTTGAGGTCATATAGCAGGGCTCTGGCAGTACTCCTCCTGTTCCTCCTTGTTGTTTAAGTGTTCCCCTTTATTTTTTTTGAGCAGTGTATATATATATATATATATATATATATATATATATATATATATATATATATATATATATACACAGTACAGACCAAAAGTTTGGACACACCTTCTCATTTAAAGATTTTTCTGTATTTTCATGACTATGAAAATTGTACATTCACACTGAAGGCATCAAAACTATGAATTAACATATGTGGAATTATATACTTAACAAAAAAGTGTGAAACAACTGAAAATATGTCTTATATTCTAGGATCTTCAAAGTAGCCACCTTTTGCTTTGATGACTGCTTTGCACACTCTTGGCATTCTCTTGATGAGCTTCAAGAGGTAGTCACCGGAAATGGTCTTCCAACAATCTTGAAGGAGTTCCCAGAGATGCTTAGCACTTGTTGGCCCTTTTGCCTTCACTCTGCGGTCCAGCTCACCCCAAACCATCTCGATTGGGTTCAGGTCTGGTGACTGTGGAGGCCAGGTCATCTGACGTAGAACCCCATCACTCTCCTTCTTGGTTAAATAGCCCTTACACAGCCTGGAGGTGTGTTTGGGGTCATTGTCCAGTTGAAAAATAAATGATGGTCCAACTAAACGCAAACCGGATGGAATAGCATGCCGCTACAAGATGCTGTGGTAGCCATGCTGGTCCAGTATGCCTTCAATTTTGAATAAATCCCCCACAGTGTCACCAGCAAAGCACCGCCACACCATCACACCTCCTCCTCCATGCTTCACGGTGGGAACCAGGCACATAGAGTCCGTCCGTTCACCTATTCTGCGTCGCACAAAGACACAGTGGTTGGAACCAAAGATCTCAAATTTGGACTCATCAGACCAAAGCACAGATTTCCACTGGTCTAATGTCCATTCCTTGTGTTCTTTAGCCCAAACAAGTCTCTTCTGCTTGTTGCCTGTCCTTAGCAGTGGTTTCCTAGCAGATATTTTACCATGAAGACCTGCTACACAAAGTCTCCTCTTAACAGTTGTTGTAGAGATGTGTCTGCTGCTAGAACTCTGTGTGGCATTGACCTGGTCTCTAATCTGAGCTGCTGTTAACCTGCGATTTCTGAGGCTGGTGACTCGGATAAACTTATCCTTAGAAGCAGAGGTGACTCTTGGTCTTTTTTTGCAGCGGCGGTCCTCATGTGAGCCAGTTTCTTTGTAGCACTTGATGGTTTTCGCAACTGCACTCGGGGACACTTTCAAAGTTTGCCCAATTTTTCGGACTGACTGACCTTCATTTCTTAAAGTAATGATGGCCACTCGTTTTTCTTTACTTAGCTGCTTTTTTCTTGCCATAATACAAATTCTAACAGTCTATTCAGTAGGACTATCAGCTGTGTATCCACCAGACTTCTGCACAACAGAACCTTATGGCCCCAACCCCATTTATAAGGCAAGAAATCTCACTTATTAGACCTGACAGGGCACTCCTGTGAAGTGAAAACCATTTCTGGTGACTACCTCTTGAAGCTCATCAAGAGAATGCCAAGAGTGTGCAAAGCAGTCATCAAAGCAAAAGGTGGCTACTTTGAAGAACCTAGAATATAAGACATATTTTCAGTTGCTTCACACTTTTTTGTTAAGTATATAATTCCACATGTGTTAATTCATAGTTTTGATGCCTTCAGCGTGAATGTACAATTTTCATAGTCAAGAAAATACAGAAAAATCTTTAAATGAGAAGGCGTGTCCAAACTTTTGGTCTGTACTGTATGTATATATATATAGACAGGAATGCACAGCTTGGCCTTGAGCTCCTTAGTTCTGTATGAGACTCTTCAGGCAGCCGCTTATCACCAAGAACATGGATCGTCCGCTGAAATTCAGGATGGAAAGGGTCGTCTCCCCCACCCCCCAACCTCGAGACATCATCATCTGTCAGAGAAAGTCAGTAAACCCCCATACACATCAGACTCTTGGGCGATGCCGACGATATCGACTGGTTCAGCCGACATATTCAATGTGTATGGGATCCTTAAAGTGTCATTTTTATTTCATAAATAAATTGTAAATATATAAGTAAGATAACTTTGTAATATATCTTATCAGAGAAATTTTCTTTTTTCTCCACCAGGACTGAGCAATCATTTTCAAAATTGTCAATTCACATGTAAAATCTGTATTCATTGAAGACAGATTGTTACATTACTGAGATAGAAACTTATCAGTAGCAGCTGCCATCTCCTATGTTGGAAGGAGCAGCTAGTAGCAGGGCTTCTCCCTCCTCTTCTCCCCTTCACTCTACATAGGAAACAGTTTCTATTGATTGTTACATTACTGATATAGAATCCTATCAGTAATGTAACAATCAATAGAAACTGTTTCCTATGTAGAGTGAAGGGGAGAAGAGGAGGGAGAAGCCCTGCTTCTAGCTGCTCCTTCCAACATAGAAACTTATCAGTAGCAGCTGCCATCTCCTATCTCAGTAATGTAACATCCTGTCTTCACTGAATACAGATTTTACCTCAGAATTGAGAATTTTTTTAAATAATTGATCAGTCCTGGCAGAGAAAAAAGCAGGTTTAGCTAATAAGATATACTACAAAGTTTCTTATTTTCATGTGAACTATTGATTTCTGAAATTTTTTTTAAATGTTCGTCACTCTTTAACCCCATCACGACCTACAAAGTATAGGTACGTCATAGGTTGTGTTCCTCCCTTTGATGCGGGCTCCGGCGCTGAGCCCACATCTTTCACGTCACATGACAGCTGATTTGATCAACTGTCATGAGCCCCTAACCGCCGCGGGTGGAATCATGATCCACCTGCGGCTGTTAACTTGAACTTATTTTTGCAATTTCACCGCACTTGGAATTTTTTCCCGTTTCCAGTACATTATATGGTAAAATCAATGGTTTAAAAGTACAACTCATCCTGCAAAAAAACAAGTCCTCACATGGCCATTTGATGGAAAAATAAAAAAAAATTATGGCTCTGGGAGGAAGGGGAGCCAAAAATAAAAAATCCCAAGGTTGTGAAGGGGTTAAGACTAAATATAACGTGCACTTAAAGATGCCACTAACCTCATCTTTATCCATTAAAGACAGAGCACATTGATGGGCTTCATAGAGCTCATGTTTCCATTGCGAATGATCATGATCACAAGTATTATCTCTTACACAAGAGGACTGCACCATAGGGACAGCTTTTATATCTTCCACAAAGATAAAGGGTTTAAATACAGACCTAAAAATTAAACAACCAAGTTATAGCAAGGATAAAAGATAACTGGCCTGGCCCATCCTCCATCCTCACCAATGTGTAAACTTATGTCCTGTAGTCAGCAGGGTGTAGTTTAGGAACTATAGAACATTATTACTTTAAAAGCACAGCTGGTAGTGCTGTATATCGCTATTATAAAAGTACTACATGGCACAGTTAATGGATCGTTTAGGGCCAATTCTAGTTTCTATATTACTCTATTTAAAAAAAATGGCACCCACACCTTTACCTAGCGACATCGACAAATTCTGATCCAGTCCTGTGCAGAATGTATGAAAAAACATTTGAGACCACAGTATTTTAGAGCTAGTATACTGTGGCCTCTGTACGGCCAGCTATGGCAAGTTTAGCACAAAGGAGTACCAGATCTTCCCATAGGAATGTGGATGTTTATGTCTACAGTCAGGGTATAAAACACCAAAAGAAAAAAGCCGACAAAAGGTCAATAATAAAGGTGCAATATATTGAGGTTTTATTAATCAATAATGAGTGGACATGGGTGGGAACAACAAACAAGAAAGCGGGCGCATGACCCGGGAAGCAAACAAATAATCACAAATAGATACACTACAGACCAAAAGTTTGGACACACCTTCTCATTTAAAGATTTTTCTGTATTTTCTTGACTATGAAAATTGTACATTCACACTGAAGGCATCAAAACTATGAATTAACACATGTGGAATATATATACTTAACAAAAAAAGAGTGAAACAATTGAAAATATGTCTTATATTCTAGGTTCTTAAAAGTAGCCACCTTTTGCTTTGATGACTGCTTTGCACACTCTTGGCATTCTCTTGATGAGCTTCAAGAGGTAGTCACCAGAAATGGTTTTCAATTCACAGGTGTGCTCTGTCAGGTTTAATAAGTGGGATTTCTTGCCTTATAAATGGGGTTGGGATCATCAGTTGTGTTGTGCAGAAGTCTGGTGGATACACAGCTGATAGTCCTACTGAATAGACTGTTAGAATTTGTATTATGGCAAGAAAAAAGCAGCTAAGTAAAGAAAAACGAGTGGCCATCGTTACTTTAAGAAATGAAGGTCAGTCAGTCCCAAAAATTGGGCAAACTTTGAAAGTGTCCCCAAGTGCAGTTGCAAAAACCATCAAGCGCTACAAAGAAACTGGCTCACATGAGGACTGCCCCAGGAAAGGAAGACCAAGAGTCACCTCTGCTTCTGAGGATAAGTTTATCAGAGTCACCAGCCTCAGAAATCGCAGGTTAACAGCAGCTCAGATTAGAGACCAGGTCAATGCCACACAGAGTTCTAGCAGCAGACACATCTCTACAACAACTGTTAAGAGGAGACTTTGTGCAGCAGGCCTTCATGGTAAAAAGCTGCTAGGAAACCACTGCTAAGGACAGGCAACAAGCAGAAGAGACTTGTTTGGGCTAAAGAACACAAGGAATGGACATTAGACCAGTGGAAATCTGTGCTTTGGTCTGATGAGTCCAAATTTGAGATCTTTGGTTCCAACCACTGTATCTTTGTGCGACTCAGAAAAGGTGAACGGATGGACTCTACATGCCTGGTTCCCACCGTGAAGCATGGAGGAGGAGGTGTGATGGTGTGGGGGTGCTTTAATGGTGACACTGTTGGGGATTTATTCAAAATTGAAGGCATTCTGAACCAGCATGGCTACCACAGCATCTTGCAGCGGCATGCTATTCCATCCGGTTTGTGTTTAGTTGGACCATCATTTATTTTTCACAGGACAATGACCCCAAACACACCTCCAGGCTGTGTAAGGGCTATTTCACCAAGAAGGAGAGTGATGGGGTGCTACGCCAGATGACCTGGCCTCCAGTCACCAGACCTGAACCCAATCGAGATTGTTTGGGGTGAGCTGGACCGCAGAGTGAAGGCAAAAGGGCCAACAAGTGCTAAGCATCTCTGGGTACTCCTTCAAGATTGTTGGAAGACCATTTCCGGTGACTACCTCTTGAAGCTCATCAAGAGAATGCCAAGAGTGTGCAAAGCAGTCATCAAAGCAAAAGGTGGCTACTTTGAAGAACCTAGAATATAAGACATATTTTCAGTTGTTTCACACTTTTTTGTTAAGTATATAATTCCACATGTGTTAATTCATAGTTTTGATGCCTTCAGTGTGAATGTACAATTTTCATGGTCATGAAAATACAGAAAAATCTTTAAATGAGAAGGTGTGTTTAAACTTTTGGTCTGTACTGTACATTTATAAATAGAAAATCCTATTTAAATATATCTATTAATGGCTGCATGATGTCCAAAATCAGATAAAATACAGATAAAAAGAAAAAAGAAAATGAAATACAGACACATAAATAGGCTAAGAATCAAACTAAAAGGAAAGCCATAAAAAAGTGCACATGCATGTTATCAAAGACTTGGATGGGATATAGGTAGGCCAAAAATGGGTAAGTATATAGTAAGTGTTAAAACTCAGGGTAAAGTGCTGCAGTGCAAAAAAATGTGTCTCAGTGCAGGGGTGACAGATAGGTGTCATGTGTTAAGCAATACATTTTATAGTCTCATATATGAGGAAGATCCTGTCTTCACTGCATGTAATGCCATTATATGCTGTCCATATAGGTATATAATATAATTAAATGGATATGATGTATACCTGTATGTAGGTCAGCCACCTTGCTCCCAGGATGAAACTATAAAATGTGTAGTTATATATAATAGGCTTCCTACTGATTTCAATGGTAAAACAAGCCAATGGTGTGCATGGCGCTGTTTTTTGCCACATTCCATGTGGAGAAAGAAGCTGCAAGTCAATTCATGAGCTGTTTCTGCTTGAAAAACTGCTCAAAACAGAAGCAGAAAAAAGGCCTAAAACAACGTGGACCTTTAGGGGCATTATCTTCAAGCATTTATGGCAAAACCAGTAACTGGTTCCGGGTAGTGGGCAACCTCTTTAATCTTTCTGACATATCAGTTTGTTTCATTTATTTTTCATGTCTCATTTCTTCTTCTTTTCTCCCATGTAGCAAATGAATGTAATGTAATTCAGTAATTCATGTAATTTGTAATAAAATTGTCACATCTGACATATTACATAGTAAACGTCTGACCTTGATGGATCTGGTGTGCCTGTGAAGAAGTGAATGCACGGCCATTTGTCATCCTTGGGCAGGACAGAGACTGCGCTCGCTGTAGTGAGGAAGCCGGCGGTGTCCACACAGATTCCACTACTTTTATTACGAAGAACATTTATCATAGATTCCACGGCCATTAGTTCTGATCGTGAAGACAGATAAAGAAAGCAAGTTTTATGGTTACTGAAATTGTCCAAGTATTACCCAGGCCATATTTTTCAGATTAGATCTCAGGCTGGAGGGCTGCACTGAATTAGGATCCAATTTCAATGGTCTCTGTCATTTCAATAAACTTAACATCATCTGATAGTGAAGGCAATGACTAAGAAAATGTCAATGTACTTTAATTACCCAGAATGATAATTTTAGCTTGAAAAATCACTCCAAAATACTAGTCACTGTCTCTGGTTAGGTAGACAATTTAGACAGAACAAAGACTAAGCATAGAAAACATACACACAGTATCTTCCTTTGCTTTAGTTTTATTTTGTCTCATTTTGCAAATTACCGTATTTTTCGGACAATAAGACACACTGGACCATAAGACGCACCTAAGTTTTAGAGGAAGAAAATAGAAAAAAAAATTTAAGCAAAAAATGTGGTCATGATGCACTGTTAAGGGGGAGGGGGTCAGCTGCTGACACTGTTATAGGGGTAATGTTCCCCAATTCTGTTAATATCCCCCATCCTGGTATATATGCCCCCCCTCCTTCCTATTATACGTGGCCCCCATCCCCATCCTGGTATGCATGGCACTCCTCATCTCTCATCCTGGAATGCATGGCCCACCTCATCCCTCTTCCTGGCATGTATAGCACCCTTCATCCCTTATCCTGGTATGCATGGCCCCCCTCATCCCTCTTTCTGGTATATATGGTACCCTTCATCCCTCTTCCTGGTATGTATGGCCCCTCTCATGCCTCTTCCTGGTATGTATGGCAACCGCTATTAAAGAGCATGAATATTCACTACTCCCTACGCCCATGGTCTTTAATAGGGGGCACACATGACCGCAGAGAAGCAGCAGGAGCCGCGCTACGGGTACAGTGTGCGCACTATTAAGGAAAATGAATATTCACTGCTTAGTGTAGCAGTGGATATTCATCTTCTTTAGCAGCGGGCAAAGTGTAGGATGCAGCAGCGGGCTGCTGCCACCTGTACCCACTCCTCCACTGCTGCCGCTCCCACCACCACAAAATATTATATATATATTATATACATATATATATATATATATATATATATATACACACACATATATATTCGGACTATAAGATGCACCTCCCAATTTCCTCCAAAATTTTGGAGGAAAAAAGTGCTTCTTATAGTCCGAAAAATACGGTAAAATGAAAAATACATAAAATTGTCTTCAATACAGTCAAGGCCAAAAGTGTTGGCACCCTTGAAATTGTTCCAGAAAATGACCTGGGGCAGTTTGCAAAAGAAGAATTCCAGTTGAGAGGTGTAAGAAGCTTGTTGATAGTTATAGGAAGCGATTGATTGCAGTTATTTATTCCAAAGGGTGTGCAACCAAATATTACATTGAGGATGCCAACAATTTTGTCCAGCCCATTTTTGGGGTTTTGTGTGAAATTATGAAAAATTTGCCTTTTTCCTCTGTTTTCTTGTGTCCCAAGAGCTCAGCCAACCCTCTCCTTTTCTTACAATCCTGTATCTGTCTGTAACTGACTGCAGCAGGAGCCTCCCTCCTCCTCTGTCTGCAATAGGATACAATGACTGCAAAGCCCCACCAACTGTAGCGTCTGACAACTGCAAGATTACTACACAACAGTTCACTACAATCCTTCAGAACAACGAAAACGGTGGCTGACTGCATCTCATGTTAAAGGGACTCTGTCAGCACAGAATGACTGTTCAGACTGGGTGCTTCACGGCATGGCCATTCTTCTTCTCTCCTCCCCAACTATACGTTCCTCATCCAATCGACTCCAAGACTTCTCCTGAGCATTCTCCATACTCTGGAATTCTGCGTCCCATCATGTCCGGCTATCTGCCAGTTTCGGAATGTTCAGACGAAACTTGAAAAAGCATCTCTTCAAGCAAGCTTACAGCCTGTAATAACCCCTGCCACCTCACCACCACCAGAGCTGCCACAACCCCCCCCAACCTACTGTCTCCCTCCCAATTATCCGACAGACTGTAAGCCCGCAAGGGCAGGGCCTTCTCCCCTCTGTACCAGTCTGTCATTGTTAGTTTGTTCACTGTAATCTACAGTGGGTACGGAAAGTATTCAGACCCCTTTAAATTTTTCACTCTTTGTTTCATTGCAGCCATTTGGTAAATTCTAAAAGTTCATTTTTTTCTCATTAATGTACACTCTGCACCCCATCTTGACTGAAAAAAAACAGAAATGTAGAAATTTTTGCAAACTTATTAAAAAAGAAAAACTGAAATATCACATGGTCATAAGTATTCAGACCCTTTGCTCAGACACTCATATTTAACTCACATGCTGTCCATTTCCTTGTGATCCTCCTTGAGATGGTTCTACTCCTTCATTGGAATCCAGCTGTGTTTAATTAAACTGATAGGACTTGATTTGGAAAGGCACACACCTGTCTATATAAGACCTCACAGCTCACAGTGCATGTCAGACCAAATGAGAATCATGAGTTTAAAGGAACTGCCCAAGGAGTTCAGAGACAGAATTGCGGCAAGGCACAGATCTGGTCAAGGTTGCAAAAGAATTTCTGCATTACTCAAGATTCCTAAGAGCACAGTGGCCTCCATAATCCTTAAATGGAAGAAGTTTGGGACCACCAGAAATCTTCCTAGACCTAGCTGTCCAGCCAAACTGAGCAATTGTGGGAGAAGAGCCTTGGTGAGAGAGGTAAATAAGAACCCCAAGATCACTGTGGCTGAGCGCCAAAGATGCAGTAGGGAGATGGGAGAAAGTTCCACAAAGTCAACTATCACTGCAGCCCTCCACCAGTCGCCTTTATGGCAGAGTGGCCCGATGGAAGCCTCTTCTCAGTGCAAGACATATGAAAGCCCGCATAGAGTTTGCTCAAAAACACATGAAGGACTCCCAGACTATGAGCAATAAGATTCTCTGGTCTGATGAGACGAATCTAGAACTTTTTGGTGATAATTTTAAGCGGTATGTGTGGAGAAAACCGGCACTGCTCATCACCTGTCCAATACAATCCCAACAGTGAAACATGGTGGTGGCAGCATCATGCTATAGGGGTGTTTTTCAGCTGCAGGGACAGGACAACTGGTTGCAATTGAAGGAAACATGAATGCGGCCAAGTACAGAGATGTCCTGGATGAAAACCTCTTCCAGAGTGCTCTGGACCTCAGACTTGGCCGAAGGTTCACCTTTCAACAAGACAATGACCCTAGGCACGCAGCTAAAATAACAAAGGAGTGGCTTCAGAACAACTCTGTGACCATTTTTGACTGTCCCAGCCAGAGCCCTGACCTAAACCCAATTGAGCATCTCTGGAGAGACCTAAAATGGCTGTCCACCAACGTTCACCATCCAACCTGACAGAACTGGAGAGGATCTGCAAGGAAGAATGGCAGAGGATCCTCAAATCCAGGTGTGAAAAACTTGTTGCATCATTCCCAAAAAGACTCATGGCTGTACTAGCTCAAAAGGGTACTTCTATTCAATACTGAGCAAAGGGTCTGAATACTTATGACCATGTGATATTTCAGTTTTTCTTTTTTAATAAATTTGCAAAAATTTCTACATTTCTGTTTTTTTTCAGTCAAGATGGGGTGCAGAGTGTACATTAATGAGAAAAAAATGAACTTTTAGAATTTACCAAATGGCTGCAATGAAACAAAGAGTGAAAAATTTAAAGGGGTCTGAATACTTTCCGTACTCACTGTATATTTGTATTTTGTATGTAACTCTGCTCATATATAGTACCATGGAATCAATAATGCTCTTAAAAAATAAATAATAATATCAATAATAATAATAATAATAAAATGGGTAACATTTCTCTTTGCGGAGAGTAACATGTCAAGCCTCACCTTGGCATGTCAGGCTTGACATGTCACTCTCTGCAAGGAGAAACGTTGCCCCTTAGATTCTGGTCAGATACCATTCACCCAGCGACACCAAATCTCACACTTTACACTAAGGAGGGGCAGTACCCCGAAACACCGTGTCTGCAAATTGAAATTTTGTTTTTTTTTATTTATTCTATGTCATGTGACAAGGCTCGTTAGAGGGTCGATATTGACTTTTAGGATTGCTACTTCCAATAGGTGGCACTAGACTTCAAGTCCTATTCCTCTGTGAAGAGGCAATTTGCATGATAATAAAATAATACACCTTCCCACCTACTTGTTTTCCCCAGTCTCCACCCTCATCTTTGATTGACATTTCTGGCTTCCTAGAGCCAGGGAAGGGTGGAGATAGATGAAAACCAATCAGGTGGGAAAGTGTATGTAAATGTTTGGCCCCACCATGAAGCACCGAGCGACAGTACTTGTTTTTCACAGTCATTCTGTGCTGACAGGTTCTTTTTAACTTGTATCATTCATTCTTAGGTTTAGGACTCCAGTCACTGGTCACATTCATGGGATTTGAAGTTGGAAGGTGCCTGCGAGTGTATGAAGCAGCCTCAGGGGCTTAGCTTTCTCTACATATAGCGTGGGTCAGCTGTATAACTCTTAATTCCAAACCCATTAAATGTCTGTTTAATAGTGACAACAGCATCAAAGTGGTTAGACCGAAGGAAGGAGCCCACCTTAGTCACCCCAGCGGCCCCTGCAATGTGATCACAAGGTGTCAATGAGTCAATAGGACAGCTCAGGGCCTCATGAAGGCCCCCTGGTCTGCCATCTTAGTGCATTTATCAAACCATGCAAGAAGCAATGCTTGATAGCTTAACACTGACAGGCCAATGCAATGCAATATTGAAGTATCACAGTGCACTTCACAGCAAATCTGCAAATGTTCAAGTCCCCAAGTGGGACTAAGAAAAACAAAGTAAAAGAAAGTTTAATAAAAATGCTGTAAATTGTATAAGAAAAAGATAAAATAATTAAATCCTCAAACTCCCTCCTTTTTCCTGTTTTATAGTTCTTCAGGAAAGTTGAAAAAATAATGTCTCTCAGAACATGGTGCCACAGAACTACTTTTTTTATTTTGTGAAAGTAGTATAAAAGACCACACTCCCCCACCACCAAAAAAAAATGAAGAAAGAAATTGCAGATCTGCTGTTTTTCCCATTCTGAACTTTTGAAGATTTTTAATACATCATATGGCAGAATGAACACATCTTACAGGAAACAAGCCCTAATATAAGAGAAAAAAGAATGAAAACATTATGGCTCTCTGGAGGTAAGGTAAAAATGCAGAAGTCATAGCCAAAAGTGGCTGTGCTGACAATGGATTAGGTACATAATGAATTTCTTATGCAATGGGTGCTGTTTATTTTGTCAACTCTTTCAATTCATGGAAAGCTTTTATTTTTATTTTTTTTTTGCAAGATTTCACTTTTCTTCTATACTGTAGTCGGTCATGTTTTAGACAATTATAGTTATTACCTCTCATAATTATCAGATAATTTGATATACCCAGTTTTTTTTCCTTTTGATAGTTTATTTGACTTTTAAATGGATCATGCGGTATAACCCACAATGTAGGACATGATTAGTTACCTTCCTTATTTTCCACAGCCACTTTCCCCAAACAATCATTTTCATGATTATGTTCTGAAAAAACGTCCGAGAAGTTAAACTCTTCATCTTCATTCCACCAACCCTGGTCCTGTGCATGACTCCGCAGCTCCGGGTGCTCCAGATCTATGTGTGTCTTTAGTGATAAATGATTACAGATACATCTTATGCCACCTACAGTGGAGGAAATGAGGGAAATGAAGGAGTTACAACCAAAGTAGTCCTAAGTCTCCCCCGCTGTAACCCATCTGACCGCTCACGTTGAGGAGCTGGGGAGAATGAGTCGCTACAGCGAGCGGGCCCCTGCAGCGAGTCATTCTCCCCGGCTCCTCGGCGTGAGCGGTCAGATGGGTTACAGCGGCGGACACTTAGGACAGGTGAGTATAAGGATTTTTTTATTTTATTCTTATTTTTACACCAGGACACAGAGGGAGCAGACTACTGCTCTCAACATCTCTCAACTGATCACAGAGCAAGCAGATGAGGGCAGCGTTCAGCACTCGGCACTTGGGAACAGCGCTAACTGTACCGCTGATTCCCATGCGCCAGTACGTGTCACACTGATGACTCACGGATGTCATCCGTGTGTCATCACAGTGCATGTATGTGGGACGTTTTGTGGCCCGTGCTGTGGGGAAAAAAAATAGAAATGTCAGCGTGTTTTGCCCACGGACACACAGTCCGTGAAAACACATTGACATGTGCTCAGACCTCTTCATTTGAATGGGTCTGCGTGTGTGAGTGTCACCAGTACGTGTGGAAACTGTCACCACACATACTGGAAACAAGGACGTGTGAAAGAGGCTTAAGTCTGTGAGTCAAACAGTACATTTGGGTATAAGACTATCCTAGTGAGGGTCTGTAGAGCACAATTGGATGTATGAATCAAAAGAGATTACTGTATAATTATAAATTTTTTGTTGACACTTGCCCTATACGTAGGTGCATATATATTCTATATGTAATTTTCATAGCAATCAACTGTTATCCAAACTTTAAACCTCTAAAGTGCAAGAGTAGTTTTCTAACTTTCCTTTCATTCAGAAAGCATCTCCACTATGAAAATCAGAGATTATCTGTTCACTCAGGCTGTGTGCCCACTATGCATTGTTAAGCGTTCCCGCAGCGGCAATTCCGCCGCAAAAACGCTTAAAAAACGCTTGGTAGAAGGCCTGCTATGTTCCTCAATGATAATCCACATGTGCGGAAATTTCGGCTGCGGATTATCATTGCGGAAAAAAACGCAGCACTACCAATTATTTAGCGTAATTGCTGCGTTTTCGCCGCCATTGACTTGCATTGAATCGCTTAATATCCGCATGACTACATGTGCACATGCGGATATTAAGCGATTCAATTTGCGGATTGTACCTGGGTCTGGAGAAGAGGAGACTCTCATCCAGACCCGGGTACCATAGTACCTGTAAAAAAAAAAAAAGAATTTAAAATAAAAAAAATACATTATACTCACCTTCTGACGGCCCCCGGTCTCCATAGCGATGCGTCCTGGCTTCCCGGTGGCTCGCGATGGTCTAAAAGGACCTTCCATGACATCATTTAGTCATGTGACGGGTCACGCGACCGCTGAAGTCGGCGGTCGCATAACCTGTCATATGACTAAATGACGTCATGAAAGGTCCTTTTAGACCACTGCGAGCCCCCCAACACACCGGACGCACCGGAGGCCATAGGAGGGTGAGTATAATGTTTATTTTTTACCATTCTTTTACTATAACTTGGTCACACTATATAAATTTATATAGTGTGACCAAGTTGTCAAGCACTTTCCAAGTGATGCTAAAATCACTTAGAAAGCGTTTGACAACCCGCATGCGAAATCGCATGTGAAAAACGCTTCACATCCGCATGTCCCTGGCAGGAAAAACGCATGTAAAATAAGCATGCGTTTATTCTGCCAGGGAGATGCAGAAACGCTCAGGAAAAATTCGGAGCATTTCTGTATCGTGCTCACATAGCCTCACACATAAAGCTATTTTAGACAGGGCATTGTGCACAGTGCATGCAATAAAGCCTATATACAATGAAGTTAAAGGGGTAATCCACTACTAGGAGAACCGCTTCTTGATCTTCTTGGGGCCGATAAAATAAAAAAGCCTATACTCACCTCCTGTGCCGGCGCTGTTCCAGCGCTGCCAGCACTCACGGTCTCGGGGGTCTTGTGCGGTTATGACATGTGAACCAGGCACTTAATCAGCGCTGGTGTCACTGTCCCCGCCTTCTGTCGAATTGAACATGAAGCGAAAGTCCAGGCTGCAGCTGATCTCTGTCTTCCTCTTCATGTTCAATTTGTCCAAAGGCGGAGCCAGTGACGCCAGTGCTGATTGGGTGCTGGGGTCACGTGTCATAACAACCGCACAGGAGCCCCAGCAATGCAAGTGCCGACACCACTGGAATGGCGTCAGCACAAGAGGTGAGTATAGGCTTTTTTATTTTATCGGGGCCAAGCATGGGATATGAGGCATTGGCCAAGTAGTGGACAACATCTTTAAAGCAGACAAATTTGTGAACCACTTACAGAGGCTGTATGAGTAAGTTAATTCGGTACTTCAGCGACCCGCCTGATCAGCACTAACCTGTGATTCTTTCAGCAGCCCATAATTTGCCTACGGTTTCCAGTATCCATGCCTCTACTCTGTCCACTATCAGGAAGGCACTGTGGAAACCTTGACTGACTGTCTGAAAATTGCTCCCTCCTTGGCCATGTTCTTCTAATAACGAGGTGATTACATCAACGGCTTCTTTGGAACTTGTTCCCCGCTCAAGACCAAGTCTGGAAGAACAAAGACCAATGTAAATGGTGGGCTCTAAAAAACATGAAAGGATCCAGCAATTCTCCTCATTTATATTACACCAGGGTCATACAGAGTCTATGAAAAGTATTTAAACTTTACCCTCCTAGTATTACAGAGGAGAAATGTGTCTAGCCTGAGAAATTGCTCAAAATTACTTTATTAGGACGGTGCAGGGCAGTGTAAGCTATATCCCCTAATAAAGCGCTTCTGAAAGGGGATGTGGAGCAGAATACTAAACAGCATCAGGTCTTACCTGGGATCTTCAAACCAGGTTTTCTCTGAAACACCATAGCGTTACAAAGAAATACATACCTGCCGCAATTGTGCAACCAGTCTGGGATTCATGCAGCCTGTGATTGGGGCAGCATGATTCTAGTAACTGGTTCCCTTTAATACTGTATATGATGGCTTAGGGTATATGAGGTCCTCTGAATCAACCCAGTAGTAACATTTTTAACCTTATCAACTATTTAATACAAGTAAGGGTTCACTCACACTAGCGTATAAAAAAAATAAAACAATAATTGGTCCCATTCTCATCCAGAAGGGTGGGATGAGTTTTTTCTCACTTGTCATCCATATACAATCCGTTTCTTTTACTCAGCTGCTGTAAATCTTTAACAAGATCATTTACCATTTCCCATGCTACAGAATTGTAATGAATCCGTTAAAATCGGATGCCGCACCGATGGTCCGTATGACATGCAATCTTTTCCTCACACTGTCTGATTTCATAGTGGAATCTTTTTCTCATCCCGAATACAACTGAGAAAAAAATACACAGATCTGCACGCTCTCATAGAATAACATTGGTCCGAGTGCAATCTGATTTTTTTATCGGATTGCACTCGTTCGAGAAACACGCCAGTATGGGCGAGCCCTAATAACAATGTTTTATTAACCCAATTACGGTACTTACCTGACAAGATCTGCCCCTAGTAATAAGGTACCGTCATCCGCTGCTTGCTTTGTAATGACATCCGTGTTACCGATGCACACTCCATACTCATTGGCTCCCATCTCAACTCCCCACATCCAGGCTGGTTTACTGAGTATCACTGAATGAGTCTTGACAACTTGGTCAATGGCAAGATATGTACACTGGAAAACCATATGAACATTTCCTGAATTATATGGTAACACTGTCTGACTTGGTATAATCTGATGAAACAGCAGTTTGTACAGTTTTATGGCTGTGAGAACAGGAGGGGGCATTAAAGGGAATCTGTCACCCCATGGGAGTTATCAGACCTCTACTATGGCCATACAGGGTATAGAAAAGTAAATCTACACATACCTGTGTGGCCCATAGTAGAGATCTGCTTGCAGAGAAATGTACTTTTACAAAATCTGTTTTCACAGGCTTGGCGTCCCCCGGACACCCAGAAATCCCCGCCTATCTGCTTATTTTGCATCCCCCCTCCCCTGCACATCATAGATGCACAAGACGTTTGCCAGCAGCACTTCCTCGGGATTAATCCACATGGTCCGGGACCCAGAGGGCAGAGATGCTGATCTCCTGTGATCCTCAGAGAGCCTCCATGGCCACGATGAGCTACAGAAGCGCCACACAATAATACCGCCCTTGTGCCGCCGTCAGCTGCTCCTGGATGAGGGGAAGAGACGGGGACCTCCGGTCACTGGACATCCACACGGATCCCTGCGCTCACGGGTCACTGAGCGCTCATGCGCTAACATCAGGAGGAGGTCCTCGTCTCCTCCAGGAGCAGCTGACGGCGGCAGAAGGACGGTATTATTGTGTGGCGCCTCTGTAGCTCATCGTGGCCATGGAGGCTCTCTGAGGATCACAGGAGATCAGCATCTCTGCCCTCTGGGCCCCGGACCATGTGGATTAATCCCGAGGAAGTGCTGCTGGCAAACGTCCTGTGGATCTATGACGTGCAGGGGAGGGGGAGAATGCAAAATAAGCAGATAGGCGGGGATTTCTTGCTTTACTAATCAGATGGGCAGGGATTTTTTGCCTTACTAATCAGATAGGCAGGGATTTCTTGCCTTACTAATCAGATAGGCAGGGATTTCTTGGTGTCCGGGGGGGATGCCAAGCATGTGAAAACAGATTTTATAAAACTACATTTCTCTGCAAGTAAATCTCTACTATAGGTCATACAGGTATGTATAGATTTACTTTTCTATAAACTGTATACCCATAGTAGAGGTCTCAAATCTCCCAGGGGGTGACAGATTCCCTTTAACACTACACTACCGTTTAACAATTTTCACTGGCTACAAACATTTGACTGAATATCAAAAACAGAATAAGCAAAAGTATCAAAACACTTCTAAGGCAACAAGCATGCTGTCCTGGACACTAATTCTCTGTGCTTCTTCTTCAGTTGATTCTATAAGATGCAAATAACACATACTGAGATGGAAATCCAGTATTAGCCTTACCTGAACTTTGCTTCCAGCCTCATGGCTGCTAGCTGGTACATGGAGCACTTCTTGAACTTCATCTCTTGGGCGTGCAGAGTTCTTTCCAAAGAATATATGACCTGTTGTGGTTGGAGGTGGCAGGGCAACGAAACAGTAGCTTGGAGGTGCATCAGTCATCCTATGGTAAGAGCAAAATGCATCAAGACACTAGAAGTGGATATCTAATGTGTCTAACAAGCAAATAATATTTGCATGGCAAGCTCGTTAATAGCAAACTACACTGTGTGCACAATAATCATTTGTAATTTTCATGATTCATTTTATTATTGAACAACCACAGTGATGTTGTTCAATTCAAAAGGTTAATAATAAACCTGAATATATAAGAAAGTAAGAGATTTTGACTTTCTTTCTTGTCTATCCAGCCACGAGCTCATCCATCTGGTAAGTCAAGAGTTACTCTCATGTCATCAGTCCATAAACCCTTTGTATAATCTATCCTCAGATATTTCTTGGTCCAGTCTTGACGTTTCCCCTTCTGTGTTTGGCTCAATGGTGGTCGGGTTTCAGCCTCTCTTACCTCGGCCATGTCTCTGAGCACTGAACACCTTGTACTTCTGTGTTTGGCTCAGTGGTGATCGGGTTTCAGCCCTCCTTACCTCGGCCATGTCTCTGAGCACTGAACACCTTGTACTTCTGTGTTTGGCTCAGTGGTGGTCGGGTTTCAGCCCTCCTTACCTCGGCCATGTCTCTGAGCACTGAACACCTTGTACTTCTGTGTTTTGCTCAGTGGTAGTCGGGTTTCAGCCCTCCTTACCTCGGCCATGTCTCTGAGCACTGAACACCTTGTACTTCTGGACCCTCCGGGAGGTTGCAGTTCTGGAATATGACAGCACTGGAGGATAATGGCTTCCTGGTTGCTTCACTTTTTAGTCTTCTCAAATCTTTGGCAGTTAATGTCCCTCTTTTTTTCCTCAAAATGTGTTTGTGACCCTGTTGACTATTTGCAACAAAACTTTTGATGGTTCTGTGATCATACCCAAATATCTCAGCAATTTCAACATGGCAAAAGTGGCTTCATTCTGAGTTCCTTGTATTTAAACCAGATCATTTTCCACGTGTTTATAACCAGACATATATACCATATATACAGTTGTGCTCAAAAGTTTACATACCCCGGCAGAATTTTTCCTTTCTTGGCCTTGTTTCAGAGAATATGAATGGTAACAAAAAAACTTTTTCTCCACTCATGGTTATTGGTTGGGTGAAGCCATTTATTGTCAAACTACTGTGTTTTCTCTTTTTAAATCTTAATGACAACCAAAAACATCCAAATGACCCTGATCATGTGTTAATTCATAGTTTTGATGCCTTCAGTGTGAATGTACAATTTTCATAGTCAAGAAAATACAGAAAAATCTTTAAATGAGAAGGTGTGTCCAAACTTTTGGTCTGTACTGTATATATTGTAAAGTGGCTGCCGGACAGTTCGTGGACGGGAGGTATGTGTCCCCGAAGTGCCAAGCTTCGGTGATGTAGGACCTGGGGAAGCAGGCTCCAGGACACATGGTGCTGAGAGGAATTTAGTGAGCCCGGATTACAGGGTCGGGCTTTAAGAGCAGCTGAAAGAGCTGGGGGGAGGGGGGCGACAGCTGCTCACTTACCTCCAGTCCAGGTCTTGGAAGGCTGATTTAAGACAGCTGCGCCTGTCTCAGTCTGTCTGTGTGTGTTGGGCAAGGTGAGCAGACCTTGCATGTGCTTCTTAGACTCTGCAGGAGGCAGAGGAAGGCAATTTGTTTAAACGGCTGAGGCCGTGCTGCATGGACTTGTTATTTTGAGGTGTATAGCCCGGTAGTTAGGCCACATGTTTTCAAGAACGGGGTTGCCTAAGGAGATCCTAACAGACCAACTCCATTTATGTCGAAGGTCATGAGGGAATTGTGCAAGACATTGCAGATTGCACAACTGAGAACCTCCGTGTACCATCCCCAGACGGACGGACTGGTCGAGAGGTTTAACAAAACCTTGAAAGCAATGTTGAGGAAAGCAGTGGAAAAGGATGGTCGAGACTGGGACTGTCTGCTTCCCTATCTGTTGTTCGCCATCAGGGAAGTTCCCCAAGCTTCCACAGGTTTCTCCCCGTTTGAACTACTCTATGGACGACACCTTCGAGGACTCCTGGATGTGGCGAAAGAGTCCTGGGAAGCTGAGACCACTCCCTATAGGAACGTGGTGGAGCACGTTGCCCAGATGCAAGAGAGGATTGCCAACGTGATGCCCATTGTGAGAAAGCACCTTCTCAAGGCACAAGAGGCAGAATCCAGGGTGTATAATAGGTCAGCCAGGGTGAGATCGTTCAACCCAGGAGATCAAGTGCTTGTGCTAGTGCCCACAGTGGAGAGCACGTTCATGGCCAAGTGGCAGGGCCCCTATGAGGTGGTAGAGAAAGTGGGGGAAGTCAACTATAAAATCCACCAACCGGGGAAGAGGAAGCCCTACCAAATTTACCATGTTAACTTGATTAAGCCATGGCAAGATAGAGAGCCTTTGGAAGCTCCCTATTTAGTGGCTGAGGCTGAGGACGATGTGAAAGAGGTCAAGGTGGCAGAGTCACTGTCACGTGCCCAAAAGCAACAGTGCAAAGAGTTGCTACAGCGAAATAAAGACCTGTTTTCGGAGTTGCCAGGACTCACTTAGGTCATAGAGCATGAGGTTCTCACAGAGCCTCATGTTCGCGTCAATCTAAAACCATACCGGATCCCCGAGGCCCACAGAGAGGTGATCTCAAAAGAAGTGAGGCGGATGCTTAACCTGGGAGCCATTGAAGAGTCCAAAAGAGGATGGTCCAGTCCTACAGTCTTAGTGCCGAAACCAGATGGGGAATGGCGGTTTTGCAAAGACTATAGGGAGCTGAACGAGGTCTCGAAGTTCGACGCCTACCCAATGCCTAGGGTAGATGAGCTTATCGAAAGGCTAGGACCCACTCGGTACATCACCACTCTGGACCTCACCAAAGGATATTGGCAAATTCCACTGTCCAAAGAGGCCAAGAAGAAGACAGCCTTCTCAACGCCAGACGGATGTTATCAATACGTCAGGATGCCATTTGGGTTGCAGGGAGCTCCGGCTGCCTTCCAGACAGCGATGGACCGGATCTTAGCACCCCACAAAAAGTATGCAGCGACCTACCTAGATGACATCGTCATATTCAGCCAGGACTGGGAAAGTCATCTGGACAACGTTCAAGCCATACTTGATGCCCTAAGGAAGGCGGGCTTTACTATCAACCCGAAGAAATGTGCCATGTGTACATGGTTGGTAGAGGGGAAATAAAACCACAAATAAATAAGGTCGAGGCGATCTTGAACTGGCCACAGCCCCTCTAGAAGAAGCAGGTCAGGGCGTTTCTAGGCATTGTGAGCTACTATCGAAGATTTGTCCCTAACTTTGCCCTGATAGCAGCCCCGTTGACGGATCTTCTGAAAGGGACGAAGTCGGCTATGGCCAAGTGGTCCCCGGAAGCAGAAGCGGCCTTCCAGGAATTGAAACAGGTCCTCTGTAAACGGCCAGCCTTGGTGGCGCCCAACTTCTCCAAGGAGTTTGTTGTCCAGACGGATGCATCGGATGTCGGGCTGGGAGCAGTCTTATCCCAGGAGATTAACGAAGAACACCCTGTAATATACCTCAGTCGGAAGCTCTTCACTTGTGAGAAGAACTACTCCATTGTAGAAAAAAGAATGTTTGGCCATTAAGTGGGCGTTAGACACGCTGGGGTATTACCTGTTAGGTAGAAGGTTCAGGTCAGTATCAGACCATGCCCCACTGAAGTGGATGCGAGAAAAGAAGGGGAACAATGCCAGAGTGACTAGGTGGTTCCTGGCTCTACAAGATTTTAGTTTCCGTGTAGAGAATAGGCCTGGGAAACAACATGGGAATGCTGATGCCTTGTCAAGGGTTTACTGTATGGTGACAGAAGGTGCCAAGCCCCCCGGCTTTGGGCAGGGGGGGGGGTATGTAAGGTGGCTGCTGGACAGTTCGTGGATGGGAGGTAAGTGTCCCCGAAGTGCCAAGCTTCGGTGAAGTAGGACCCGGAGAAGTAGGCTCCAGCACACAGAGCTGAGAGGAATTTAATGGGCCCAGATTACAGGGCCAGGTATTACGAGCAGCAGAAAGAGCTGGGGGGGAACAGCAGCTCACTTACCACCAGTCCATGTCTTGGAAGACTGATTTAAGACAGCAGCACCTATCTCAGTCTGTCTGTGTTGGGCAAGGTGAGCAGACCTTGCATGTGCTTCTTAGACTCTGCAGGAGGCAGAGGAAGGCACTTTGTTTAAACGGCTGGAGCCGTGCCGCATGGACTTGTTATTTTGAGTTTTGTTCTGTTATTCCTTTTTGTGCCAGGAAAAGGCTGTTACTTTTGTTTCCTCACTGGTGTATGGACACTAAATAAACCACCAGTTTGTTTGAACCCACGGACTGCATCACTGTGTGAACCTGTGCCTACCTCCAACGCGGCTCAGTGAGTACAAATCCCTACAATATAAATATATATTATAAATTTTTTTTTTTTTTCATTTTCGCTGATATCACGGGAAAATGTAAATAAAAAAGGAACGATACATCTTTTTTTCACAATATAATAAGAGGCCACTAAAGTGCATTTTAAACTGTGTTGCTCTTTCAATAAGAAATGCTTATATATCGTACTTAAAGGGATTTTCCACTACTAGGCCAACCCCTTACTGATCTGAATGTTTGGCACCGAAAATATAAAAACACCTATACTCACCTCCCACGTTGGTGCTGTTCCAGCGGTGTCAGCACTCGCGGTCCCAGGGCTCTTGTGCGTTTTTTTTGCCAGGGGGAGTAATTCAGGTAGTGTGTTTCTTTTTTTTTTTTTTTTTTTTTTTTTTATTTATTTATTTTTTTAAAATATGTTATTCCTTTTTTTCTTGCTTGTTCTTCCTTTCCTTTTATTTACACATTATGCCTTTTGGAGACGTCAACATATAAATACTTTTAATTGCCTATTTCTCCTGTATCAACAACGGGCATATTAGCCACATTTACAAAGCAAATTCAGCCCCCTGCCTGCACTTCAGAAACATAAAGTAACCAATGTCCCTGCAAAATATTCATAGAAAGGGCAAATGGATGAAGCCAACACAGCGCTGTCTGTGCTGGAACAATAAGCCTGTGTGCAGCAGATGGGATGGAGGGATGTACATGAGAATAGATGGGGAGCGCAGCCGTAGACGTCTATCGTCTGTACCTTTTTTGTCTCAAATCTTATACAGGAGGGGCACACAGTAATACTTTTGTGGGATTTTGTATGAATCCAACACAAATGAATTATAGTATGTTACATTAGACACTGTATTATAAAAGGTACTCTCCCACAATAGCAATAGAAGTGAATTTGGCCAGCAGGTACAGTAACTTACTCTGGAGCATTGCTTCTAGGAAAAAATATCTCCATGATACAGCACTGTATGTAGGCGCCGAACAATGGCACCCGAAGCTCGAAGCGCTCCGTACAGAGTGAAGGGAACCATACACCCACACACAATATTTTACTCCTTTGCCCTAAGAGCCCCCTCTTAATAAAATGTTAGTAATGAAAAGAATATGCCCAGAGTCCACAACGTTCTCTTAATGTCACAGGCGGACGCCTCTTTTGGATACAACCAATGGATATTTACATATAGTGCTTTGCTGGATTTGACTAATCTGTATAAGAGGGGGGTTCACTGTGGGTCCAGATCTAATAGAAGCAGCATCGTGGATGAGATTTTACTAAATCTCATCCACCAGAATAATCTGCAGTATAAACTGATCTGTCAATTTAGGCAGCAAATTTTCAAAATGGATTACACCCTTTGCAATTCAAACAGTGACATCTGCAGCTTTTCCGTAACAAAAATAACAAAATTTTGAATTTTTTTTGCGCTGATTATTTTGCTGTCGATGTCCCATGTGAAAATGCCCTTACTTTTAAAAGGTCTTTATAGGTCAGACATGGTAGTGACAGTGGTTTATAGGTGACAGGTTCTCTTTAAAAAAAAAAAAATCACCTGGTATCATTTTGGCTGCCAAATCTGATCATACACCATAGACCGCGGTCAGCCAGATTAACCATCCGACTGACGGCTATCTCTCCTGCCTCCACCATACACCGGAACAATACAACCAAATGATACTTTCAGTCACCGCTTGGAGCAGATTAATGTACAACAGTTTACAGGTGTAAATACATAGGGAAATATGGCTTCCGATTCATCATTAATGGCATCTCGCAATCCAGTCCTGATGAAGAGTCCGATGGGAGCGCCAAATCCATTGAGAGGCGTGCGCCAGTGTAAGACTTATTCTCTAGTCATAGATTGGAGTACATTTCTGTCGGAGCTGGACTGACGTGTCGTAAAAACATCAAAAAGAGCCAAAATATTTGCACGACTATGATCTATGCAAACATTTTGCGACATTTCAAATGGTTTTATACCAGAATTCTGGTGAAAACTAAAGCATTACAGCCATTGCGTTTAGATTTTATGAAGCCAATTGCTGACCTTTATCGGACACATCTGAATCAGGGTTTTTTTTCTGGACAGCTTATCAAAAAAATCACAGACAGCAGCCATTTTTTACAGACACACTGAAAAACCATAATAAATCAAGAGTTTAGTTGATACAAGTCTTCAGCCCATAATTCTGATAAGAAGACATTTGCTGCATTCACTGGAAACAGAAAAATGATGAAAAAAGCCCATGCGCAGACCGATTTTCTCATACGAGTGCTATCCATGGTGTTCACAAACAGCACTAGTACCCATTATATTCTAAGGGGCCGTGCACATGTCAGATTTTTTCTATGGACTGAGTGGTCCAATGAAAAAAATCAGAGACGTGTCGGATCAAAATAGGCAATGCAAGTCTTTGTGTCTGTGAAAAACATCGGACTGCACTAAGATGTGATCTGAGTGCAGTCTGATTTTCATGGACTGACATAATGGAGAAACTTTTTTTTCCCTCGATGAAAAAAATCAGACATGTGCACAGACCCAAAGAGTAACATGGGTACGAGTGCTAACCGTCAAAAGCACGGATAGCACTGGTCCGATTTATACGGTTGTGCGCACAATACCTTACACTCATACACTCCTAGTGGTCCAACGGAAAAAAAATCACAACATGCATGATTTGCCTCTGAGAATTGAATGGAACTCCCAGATTTAAGTCTATGGGTCAGTGAAAAAAAAATCGGACTGCACTCGGATGTCATCAGAGCGCAGTTCAATTTTCACGGACTGACTGCATGGAGAAGGTGGAGACTTTTTTTTCTCTCCACCTCCAAGAAAATTGGATTCCAGAGTGTGATTAGCATAACGGACAGAAATTCAAAAAGATGCAGAGAAAACGGTCGTCTGCACCTGGCCTGATCTGTACAAGTTTCTCCAGCTTCCAAAAAATAAAAGATGCATCTAATAAATGTTAGGGAAACATAGCCCTATATTACAGACTGTCCACAGACCTGCTCTGAGCTTAGCACTTAGGCCACGACCCCACTATCAGTATTTGGTCAGTATTCGGTCAGTATTTTTTCTCAGGAGTGGGAGCCAAAACCAGGAGAGGAACAATCAGAGAAAAGGTATAATAGAAACAAGTCACCAATTCTGCATTTATCACCCACTCCTGGTTTTAGCTCCCACTCCTGAGAAAAAATACTGACCAAATACTGATAGTGGGGCCGTGGCCTTATTTCCAGCTGCAGCGGGCAGGGACTGGTGCTCCCAATACCCGCATCACACACTTTAACCCCTTAATAACATCTGACGTACTAATACGCGTCTGTGCCCTGGGACTTAAGAGCCAGACCCGTAATAGTACGTCATCGCGATCGCGCGCGCACACAGGCTGTGCGGGCGCGATCGCCACCGGGTGTCAGCTGATAGTACCGGGTGTCAGCTGTGACAATGTGCAGGGAGCGGTCCTGCACCGCTCCCAGCACATTAACCCCTGCGATGCTGCAATCGAAGTCGATCGCAGCCGATCGCAGCATTGCGGGGGCAAGGGGAGGTGATCGCAGATACTCACCTCCTCTTCCGGCTTCCAGCGCTGTCTGCAGAGGCTTCCCGGGTGTTGCCATGACGACCCGATGTCGTCATGACAACATCCGGGTCACCAGACAGCAGGAAGATTGTTTGGACATGCGCAGTGCATCTCCAAACAATCTTCTCACTGTGCAGCGCTGATAGCCTGTATGACACAGGGATGGTGCTGCATTCCTGTGCCATGCAGGCGATCAGAGAAAGAAAGTCCTATAGTGGGACAAAGTAATAAAGTATAAAAACTGTCAGTAAGTGAAAAAAAAAAAATTGCAAAAATATAAAAAATAAATAAATAAAATAATCCACCAAAAATAAAAATATAATGTACCCATCAATAAATATTATTATAAAAAAAAACAATAAAAGTACACATATTTGGTATCGCCGCATCCGGAACAACCTGACCTATAAAACTGTCCCACTAGTTAACCCCTTCAGTGAACACGGTAAAAAAGAAAAAAAAAAAACGAAGCAAAAAACAATGCTTTATCACCATACAGCCAAATAAAAAATGGAATAACACGCGATCAAAAAGACGAATATAAATAAAAATGGTACCGCTGAAAACGTCATCTCGTCCCGCAAAAAACAAGCTGACATACAGCTCCATCAGCCGAAAAATAAAAAAGTTATAGCTCTCAGAATAAAGCTATGCTAAAAAATATTTTTTTCTATAAAATTGCTTTTATTATGTAAAAGTGCAAAACATAGAAAAACGATATAAATGTGGTACCGCTGTAAACGTACTGACCCTAAGAATAAAGCTACCTTATCAATTTTACCACACGCGGAACAGAATAAAAAAAAAAAAAACAATTCCTGAATTGTTGGTTTTTGTTTATTCTGCCTCCCAAAAATCGGAATAGAAAGCGATCAAAAAATGTCACGTGCCTGAAAATGGCACCAATAACAATGTCCACTCATCCCGCAAAAAACGAGCCGTCACATGACTGTCTGCCAAAATCTGGAAAAATTATAGCTCTCAAAATATGGCGATGCAAAAACTAGATTTTACAAAAAATGCGTCTTTTTGTGTGTGACAGCTGTCAGTCATAAAAACCCCATATGATTCTGGCATTGCTGTAATCACACCGACCCGAAGAATAAAGTCGTCTAATCACTTATACCGCACGAGGAACGGCGTCAAAAATAAACTCTTGGGTTAGGATTGGGCTAGGGTTAGGGCTGGGTTTGGGGTTAGGGTTGTGCTAGGGTTAGGGTTGTGCTACGGTTAGGGTTGTGCTACGGTTAGGGTTGTGCTACGGTTAGGGCTGGGGTTGGGGTTAGGGTTGGGGTTAGGGTTGTGATGGGGTTGGGATTTTTTTCAAAAGTAAGAAAAAAGATGACGATATGGCGACTAGTGTTGAGAACAAGTGCTCGCTACTTGAGTTTGCATCGGGTGCTCTGGTATGCATTGAGTATCGTGGGTATTTGAGTGACATGCTCGAGTCTCTGCCCCATATGCTTCGCGGCCAAAAAAACTTTACGGGGATTGCCTGCCATGCACGAGCGATCCCCGCATGTTTTTTTTTGGGTGTCTAATAACCGTGAAACATGCGGAGCAGGGACTCGAGCATGTCACTCGAGCACACGCTGTACATGGTGCATACCTGAGTACCCGATGCAAACTCAAGTAGCGAGCACTTGCGCTCAAGACTAATGACAACTTATTCAATATGATGACCTAATGTAAACAAATTCTGTGTCGTACCTCTGGGTTCAAAATGTTCACTATACACCTTAATAAAATCCTTGAGGGGTATAGTTTCCAAAATGGGGTCACTTGTGGGGGAGCTCCACTGTTTAGGCACATCACAGGCTCTCCAAACGCGACATGGCGTCCGCTAATTATTCAAGCAAATTGAATGGAAAATCGGCTCAAATTGTTAGCGGACGCCATGTTGCGTTTGGAGAGCTACTGCGTGCACAAACATTGGAGCTCCCCCACAAGTGACCCCATTTTGGAAACTAGACCCCCCCAAGGCACCTATCTAGATGCATAGTGAGCACTTGGAACCCCCAGGTGCTTCACAAATTGATTCGTAAAAATGAAAAAGTGAAAAAAAAACAATTTTTCATATTTATGAATCAATTTGTGAAACACCTGGGGGTTCCAAGTGCTCACTATGCATCTAGATAGGTGCCTTTGGGGGTCTAGTTTCCAAAATGGGGTCACTTGTGGGGGAGCTCCAAAGTTTGGGCACACAGGGGCTCTCCAAACGCAACTTGGTGTCCGCTAACAATTTGAGCCGATTTTCCATTCAATTTGTTAGCGGATACCATGTTGCATTTGGAGAGTCCCTGTGTGCCCAAACATTGGAGCTCTCCCACAAGTGACCCCATTTTGGAAACTAGACCCCCCAAGGCACCTATCTAGATGCATAGTGAGCACTTGGAATCCCCAGGTGCTTCACAAATTGATTCATAAAAATGAAAAAGTGTTTTTTTTTTCATTTTTACGAATCAATTTGTGAAGCACCTGGGGGTTCCAAGTGCTTACTATGCATCTAGATAGGTGCCTTGGGGGGTCTAGTTTCCAAAATGGGGTCACTTGTGGGGGAGCTCCAATGTTTGGGCACACAGGGGCTCTCCAAACACAACATGGCGTCCGCTAATTATTCAAGCAAATTTTACAATCAAAAAGTCAAATGGCGCTCCTTCCCTTCCGAGCCCTGCCGTGCGCCCAAACATTGTTTTTTCCCCACATATTGGGTATCTGCGTGCCCAGGGGAAATTGCACAACAAATTTTGGGGTCCATTTTTTCTTGTTACCTCTGTGAAAATAAAAAAAATTGGGTCTAAAGTAACATTTTTGTGAAAAAAGTTAAATGTTCATTTTTTTCTTCCACATTCAAAAAATTCCTGTGAAGCACCTGAAGGGTTAATAAAGTTCTTGAATGTGGTTTTGAGCACCTTGAGGGGTGCAGTTTTTAGAATGGTGTCACTTTTGGGTATTTTCTGTCATAAAGACCTCTCCAAGTGACTTCAAATGTGATGTGGTCCCTAAAAAAATGGTTTTGTAAATTTAGTTGGAAAAATGAGAAATCGCTGGTCAACTTTTAACCCTTATAACTTCCTAACAAAAAAAAAATTTTGATTCCAAAATTGTGCTGATGTGAAGTAGACATGTGGGAAATGTTATTTATTAACTCTTTTGTGTGACATATCTCTCTGATTTAAGGGCATAAAAATTCAAATTTTGAAAATTGCAAAATTTTCCAAATTTTCGCCAAATTTCCATTTTTTTCACAAATAAACGCAAGTGATATCGAAGAAACTTTACCACTATCATGAAGTACAAAATGTCACAAAAAAACAATCTCCGAATCACTGGGATTCATTGAAGCGTTCCAGAGTAATTACCTCATAAAGTGACAGTGGTCAGAATTGCAAAAATTGGCCCTGTCATTAACGTGCAAACCACCCTCGGGGCTTAAGGGGTTAATAGTACAAACAGTGTTATTTCTTAAATTCTAATGAATAGCTAATCAATATTTTCTTTATTTTGGAAGATTATTTTCACATTTTCTTTGTAACTTGATTTATTATGTGATATACCAAGTAATGGTGACTGTAACAGGGGTAATAGTTGCTATATAACCCAGGGAAGAGGTTTTGTGGGGTCTTTTCCTCACAATTTCTAAAGACTGACCACAAATATCTATAATAATAAAAAAAAAGACCAAACAAGAACAATGTTCTAGATGATGGAATAATAACAAACGGGAGAACCCTGGCTGCATATGACGGCGCTAGGTGCCCTATAATCTGTGGTCAGGGTTTTGTTAGTGCAGATTATGGGATTTCTCGGATTACTGTACACTGCTGGCGGTATACAGAGGTGTATACAGTGAGAGGCACGGAGGGCACAAGGAGGACGAGCCCCCCGTACCACAGACCCCTCACAGTCGGCTGCAGTAGTACACGACCGGACAGCATCCATACATATACACATACATTCCCGGATCTACTATCTGTTACTAAGGGGGGGCACCTGCTGCAGGAAAGCCTCGTCACACATCCATCCCGGGCTGCGTACACTATATCACGTAGACTCCCCCACACGGGGACTTTCCTGCCCCCACACGGGGACTTTCCTGCCCCCACAGCCGCTACTCACCTGCATCCAGGCCGGACACCGAGCGCAGCACAGGGATGGAGACTCCGCTGACCGAGGTGCAGGCGCCGCCCCCAGCAGTGATGTGCGGAGCGCTGGCGGCCGGGCCGGGTACTGCAGGTACTGGAGCGGACTCTGGAGTCTGCAGCCGCGTCCTGGTTCCGTGCAGGTGGCGCCGTGGATGATATTATACAGAACACACTGCTAATATTCCCTTTGGGTAGAGATATACAGAAGGGACTGAGCCCTAGAGACATTATATCAGGAATATGCATGCTAGTGGCTGTGTAATAGACTTTTAATCCACATGCAAATTAGTTGACTTGCCGCGCGGCTATGCCCCCTGATTTGTATATCGAGCACTTTACTAGAGCAGCAATGTCTGAACTAGATGTGTGTTTATTAGTGTTGAGCGAGCATACTCTACACTGCTCGGTACTCGCCCAAGCAGGGTCGGACTGAGGTGTCTGGGGCCCACAGGGAGAGCTGACTCTAGGGGCCCACCTACAGCAATATGCAAATATCTGTTATCCGCTATCCCTGTTATAGTGGAGCATTGACTGGCGGCTCCGGCACATCTACTGTGCGACACTAACTGGGGTGTACAATTACGGTAGATTGCATTAAAGGGCTTCTTTGGTTAAAACAAGTTATCACCGATCCATGGGCTCTACAGGATAGGTGATAACTTATTGATCGTTTGGGTCCGAACATTGGAAAACGCACCTATCAGAAGAATGGGGAAGTTTTATCCCTGACAGGACACTTATCCCCATTTTAAAATGCAGCGGCAGGTGGGACATCTGACCGCAGCTCCATTCATTCTCTTGGGGGCTTCCAAAAAAGAGCAGTGCTCACAGCCACTTTAGGAATGAATGGATCAGTGGTCGCATCTCACATGAGCTCCAGTCTAATGGGGAGAAAAACTCCACATTCTGCCAATTGTGTCCCAGCAGTCAGACCCCCACCAATCAATATTATCACTGATCCTGTGGAGAGGTGATTACTTGTTTTCCCTGGAGAACCCCTGTAAGTGCATCTCTGCCGCTCTGGTCCAAGTATTTAATCTCTAAGGCCACGGCCCCACTATCAGTATTTGGTCAGTATCCGGTCAGTATTTTTTTTTCAGGAGTGGGAGCCAAAACTAGATGAGGAACAATCAGACAAAAGGTATAATAGAAACAAGTCACCAATTCTGTATTTATCACCCACTACTGGTTTTGGCAGCGACTCCTGAGAAAAAATACTAACCAAATACTGATGGTGAGGCTGTGGCCTAATGGAAAAAAATCTTTTCCTAGTTAATATCAGCAAGAACAAAATGACCGCCATACACAACACAGTTCACTATATCAACACCAATAATACCACATACAAAAGGGACAAATATCGCCACACCATGATTAGATCACATATTACCACCACATAGTGACTGAATAATACCACATACAAGGAACAAATACGGCCACACCATGACCAGACCACATATTACCACCCCAAAGTGACCAAATACTACAATACTGATCATGAATACAAACCACAATACTAACAACACTGTTATTGCCACCAGCGACATTATACACAGGAGCTCTGTATATAGTGTTAGTGTACAGGTAACACAGTGATCACCAGTGATATTATACACAGGAGCTCTGTATATAGTGTTCGTGTACAGGTAATAAATACAGTGATCACCAGTGATATTATACACAGGAGCTCTGTATATAGTGTCCGTGTACAGGTAACACAGTGATCACCAGTGACATTATAAACAGCAGCTCTGTATATAGTGTACAGGTAATACAGTGGTCACCAGTGACATTATACACAGAAGCTCTGTATATAGTGTATACGTAATACAGTGATCACCAGTGACATACACAGGAGCTCTGTATATACTATACACACACGTGATCAGAATTGTTGGTACCCCTCTTTTAATGAAAGAAAAACCCACAATGGTCACAGAAATAACTTGAATCTGACAAAAGTAATAATACATTTAAAAATCTATGAAAATGAAGAAATGAAAGTCAGACATTGCTTTTCTGCTTCCACAGAATTTTAAAAAAAATTAAACTCATGAAATAGGCCTGGAAAGAAATTATGGTACCCCTGAAAATAATGTGACAAAAGGGACATGTTAAATCAAGTTGTGCCCACTAATTAGCATCACAGGTGTCTACAATCTTGTAATCAGTCAGTGGGCCTGTATATAGGGCTACAGATACTCACTGAGAGGTTTGATGACATGGTGTGTACCACACTCAACATGCACCAGAGGAAGCAAAGGAAAGAGTTGTCTCGGGAGATTAGAAAGAAAGTTATAGAAAAGCATGTTAAAGGTAAAAGTTATAAGACCATCTCCAAGCAGCTTTATGTTCCTTTGACTACAGTGTCACAGATTATTCAGAAATTTAAGATCTATGGGACTGTAGCCATCCTCCCTGGACATGGCCACAGGAGGAAAATTGATCACAAATCAAAGAGACGGATAATATGAATGGTAACAAAAGAGCCCAGGATAACTTCTAATGAGATTAAAGGTGAACTTCAAGCTCAAGGAACATCAGTGTCAGATCGCACCATCTGTCATTGTTTGATCCAAAGTGGACTTCATGGGAGACGACCAAGGAGAACACCATTGTTGGAAAAAAAAAAATAATAAAAAAGCCAGACTGGAATTTGCCAAACTACATGTTGACAAGCCACAAAGCTTCTGGGAGAATGTCCTATGGACAGATGAGACAAAAATGGAAGTTTTTGGCAAGGCACATCAGCTCTATGTTCACAGACAGAAAAATGAAGCATATCAAGAAAAGAACACTGTCCCTACTGTGAAACATGGGGGAGGCTCTGTTATGTTCTGGGGCTGCTCTGCTGCATCTGGCACAAGGTGTCTTGAATCTCTGCAGGGTACAATGAAATCTCAAGACTATCAAGGGATTCTAGTGAGAAATGTGCTGCCCAGTGTCAGAAAGCTTGGTCTCAGTCACAGGTCATGGGTCTTGCAACAGGATAATGACCCAAGAATGGCTAAGAGGAAAACATTGGACTATTCTGAAGTGGCCTTCTATGAGCCCTGACCTAAATCCTATTGAGCATCTTTGGAAAGAGCTGAAACATGGAAAAGGCAACCTTCAAACACGAGACAACTGTAGCAGTTTGCTCATGAGGAGTGGGCCAAAATACCTGTGGAGAGGTGCAGAAGTCTCATTGACAGTTACAGAAATCCTTTGATTGCAGTGATTGCCTCAAAAAGTTGTTCAACAAAATATTAAGTTAAGAAGAACCATCATTTCTGTCCAGGCCTGTTTCATGAGGTTATTTTTTTTTTAAATTCTGTGGAAGCAGAAAAGCAATGTCTGACTTTCATTTGTTCATTTTCAAAAGTTTGTAATTTATCAGATTCAAGTTATTTCTGTGACCATTGTGGGTTTTTCTTTCATGAAACGAGGGGTACCAACAATTTTGACCACATGTGTAGTGTAAGTGTACATGTAATACACTGACTCACCAGTGACGTCTCTAGGTGAAGTCCTTCATCTTCGCTTTTCTTCTTCATCAGGCACAGACGGCCATCACTTCTTCCAGCCAGGAATCGACTATGCAGAAAATAACACACAGTTATCAATAACTGATCTCTTCTAGAGAATATTCCCACTCCCCCCCCGACTTCTACACTACACCAATTGAAGGAAAAAAGCAACATAGTGCCATCCAGCACAGTAACAGGACTCCTCTTTTGTCCCATCCCATGGAAAACAGTTTCCTAAAAAGTAAATTATATTACTGAAGTAATAATGTAATAATAATAATTGGAATCTAAAGTAATAATGTTCCCCACTGGCCACCATAAACTAATAAAGTATGTTCCTCAATCTGGCCCCCAAACAGTAATTAAGTCCCTTGTCCAGCCAGGCACCCCCATATGTCCCTTCTGGCCCCCATATGTCCAGGGTGGCCTCTCCATATATTTATCCTAGCCCACATGTATCGAGCCTGCCCTCCCCCCTCCATATATCCATCCTAGTCCCCATGTGGCCAGACTGCCCCCCCCCCCACATATCCATCCTTGCCTCCATGTTTCCAGCCTGCCCCTCCATATATCCATCCTGGGACTCCATGTATCCATCCTGACACCCCCCTGCATATATCCCTTCTGGCCCCCATTTGTCCAGTTTGACCCCTCCATATATTTATCCTAGCACACGTGTATCGAGCCTGCCCCCTCACATGTGGCCAGCCTGCCCCCCCACATATCCATCCTTGCCTCCATGTTTCCAGCCTGCCTCCCCATATATCCATCCTGGACTCCATGTGTCCAGCCTACCCTCTATATATCCATCCTGCCCCCCCCTGCATATATCCATCCTGACACCTCCCCATATATCCATCCTGCCCCCCCATATATCCATCCTGGACTCCATGTGTCCAGCCTGCCCCACCCATATATCCATGTGTCCAGCCTGCTCCCCCTACATATCCATCCTGGCCTCCATGTGTCCAGCCTGCCTCCTCATATATCCATCCTGACACCCCCCATATATCCAGCGTGCCCCTCCATATATTTATGTTAGCCCACGTGTATCAAGCCTGCCCATCCACATATCCATCCTAGCCCCCCATGTGTCCAGCCTGTCCCCCCCATATATCCATCCTGGCCTCCATGTGTTCAGCCTGCCCCCCCCATAGATCCATCCTGGCCTCCATGTGTTCAGCCTGCCCCCCCCATAGATCCATCCTGGCCTCCATGTGTCCAGATTGCCCCCTCCCATATATCCATCCTGGCCTCCATGAGTCCAGCCTGCCCCCCCATGTATCCATCCTGGCCTCCCATGTGTCCAGCCTGCCCCCCCATATATCCGTCCTGTCCTCCCATGTGTCCAGCATGTCCCCCCATATATCCATCCTGACCTCCATATGTCCAGCCTGCCCCCCATATATCATCCTGGCCTCCATGAGTCCAGCCTGCCCCCCCATATATCCATCCTGGCCACCCCCCCTTTGCCTGGGTCCAGCCAGGGTCCCCCCTTGTGTGTCCAACCAGGGTCCCTCCTTGTGTGTCCAGCCAAGGTTCCCCCCTTGTGTGTCCAGCCAGGGTTCCCCCCGAGTGTGTCCAGCCAGGCTTCCCCCCCTTGTGCGTCCAGCTGGGTTTCCCCCCTTGTGTGTCCGTCCAGCTGGGCTTCCCCCCCTTGTGTGTCCGTCCAGCTGGGCTTCCCCCCTTGTGTGTCCGTCCAGCTGGGCTTCCCCCCTTGTGTGTCCGTCCAGCTGGGCTTCCCCCCTTGTGTGTCCGTCCAGCTGGGCTTCCCCCCTTGTGTGTCCGTCCAACTGGGCTTCCCCCTTGTGTGTCCGTCCAGCTGGGCTTCCCCCCTTGTGTGTCCGTCCAGCTGGGCTTCCCCCCTTGTGTGTCCGTCCAGCTGGGCTTCCCCCCTTGTGTGTCCGTCCAGCTGGGCTTCCCTCCTTGTGTGTCTGTCCAGCTGGGCTTCCCCCCTTGTGTGTCTGTCCAGCTGGGCTTCCCCCCTTGTGTGTCTGTCCAGCTGGGCTTCCCCCCTTGTGTGTCTGTCCAGCTGGGCTTCCCCCCTTGTGTGTCTGTCCAGCTGGGCTTCCCCCCTTGTGTGTCTGTCCAGCTGGGCTTCCCCCCTTGTGTGTCTGTCCAGCTGGGCTTCCCCCCTTGTGTGTCTGTCCAGCTGGGCTTCCCCCCTTGTGTGTCTGTCCAGCTGGGCTTCCCCCCTTGTGTGTCTGTCCAGCTGGGCTTCCCCCCTTGTGTGTCTGTCCAGCTGGGCTTCCCCCCTTGTGTGTCTGTCCAGCTGGGCTTCCCCCCTTGTGTGTCCGTCCAGCTGGGCTTCCCCCCTTGTGTGTCTGTCCAGCTGGGCTTCCCCCCTTGTGTGTCTGTCTAGCTGGGCTTCCCCCCTTGTGTGTCTGTCCAGCTGGGCTTCCCCCCTTGTGTGTCTGTCCACTGTCCAGCTGGGATTCCCCCCTTGTGTGTCCAGCCAGGGGCCCAGACCATTACATACACACACACACACACACACACACACACACATACACCTCTTACCTTCCTGCGATCCCGTGCGGCGTCCTCCTTCTCCTGAGTTGCGCGCCTCCTTCACAGCAGGCGCATGACGATGACGTCATAAGCCGGCCGACGAAGGGAGACGCGCAGCTTCAGCTGCTTCACAGGGATGTGCGCCGCGGTGGTTCAGGTAATGAACGCCGCGTGCGCGCGTCCCCGCATACACTGTGCCTGCGCTTTTAAAGGGCCCGTGCCCCTTAAAACCGCAGGATTTTTTTTTTTGCTCTCTTCTCCCCCTCTCCTCTGCAGCAGGGGGCGGGGCCCACCGGGAAAATTCCCGGTATCCCGCCAGCCCAGTCCGACCCTGCGCCCAAGCATCTCACTACTTGGGATGTTCGGCGAGCACTGAGCATTTCCGGGTGACTCGGGCGGGAGCTCGGGTCTCCGCCCTGCATGTTTGGCGCACTTTACAGAGCCAGTGAACATGCAGGGATTGCCAGCCACTCACTGTAATGCTGCAGCCATGTTGTTTGTGGGCATTACAGTGATTGGCTGGCCGCACAGCGTCACCTTGAGTATTTAAAACCAGGCGCCGCCATCTTGGACACAGTCGCTCCGGATCAGACAGTGTAGGGACAGCGCTGCTGAGCTAGGGAGAGATTTATACTGCGAAATAGGTAGTGTAGGGTCTCTAAAGTCTGCCAAATCAAACAAACAGTCCTTCTCAGGACTAATATCCATCCCAGATATCAGGCAGGCAGGCTGTATAGGAGACGCAGTGGTTATACCAACAAACACTGCATTACAGTCCTGTGTGTTCCTGCTGGTCAAATTGCTAGACTTATCCCCCGGTCCCAGGGGCCAGGAAAAATCCTTTTTTTTTTCATCTAAATCCTGCATTTTTTTTTCTTCACTCAGACTGAACAAATACACGTCTTATTAACCTTTTGGTATTCCCGCCCCCGCCCCAAAAAAAAAAAAAAAATTGAGTGTGTCTGTGACTGTTAGACACAAATATATCTGTTTAAAAGATTCTGGTGTAGGCCAGAAAAATAGAACTGTGGTTTTGCTGTTCCACGGTTCAAATCTCTGTATTATCCTGCTTTTGGCATTTTTTCCGTAAAGAAAAACAGTAATAGTGTCTCCCTGACTGTTCAGACACAAATATATCTGTTTAAAAGAGTCTGGTGTAGGCCACATAACTATAACTGTGGTTTTGCAGTTCCACGGTTCAAATCTCTGTATTATCCTCCTTTTTGCCTTTTTTACATAAAAAATAAAAAAATTGAGTGTCTCGCTCAGTGTTCAGACACAAATATATCTGTTTAAAAGAGTCGGGTGTAGGCCAGAGAAATAGAACTGTGGTTTTCCTCCTCCACGGTTCTAATCTTCTTTTTATTACCCTTTTTCCATTGACAGTTCGAGTGTAAGCTATTTTACTTAGTTTACAATGGGCAAGGCGCGTGGCAAGGGACTTGGAACTGGGCGTTCTGGTGATGGTGCGTGTAGAGGACAGGGCCGTGGCCAATGTGAAAATGTGCCACAACCAACAGCCACATCTTCTCGCTCCCACTTCTTGACCAAATTACTAGGGAAGCACACTACAACACCAGTATTGCGAACTGATCAGTGTGAACAGGTTATTAATTGGATAGCAGATAATACTTCCGGTTACCTGGGCACCACCACCTCCGGTCTGTCTTCCACACGGTCAAGTTTTAGTAGCCGTGAGTCTCGACCGCATACTCCTCCTCACTCTGATGCTCCTTCCTCCCACCATGCCGAGTGTCTTCGGACAGCAACTGATCCCACACTTGGACACTCTGAAGAGCTGTTCACTGGTCCATTTCCATATTTGTGCCCCTCGCCTGCTCCGCTTGAAGTGGTGGAAGAGGAGATCCCATGTAGCGATGCCCAAATATTTGAACAGCCACTGCCAGAGGAAGTCGACGCTGGCAATTTGTCACAAGAGGTGAACGATGACGAGACACAATTGCCACGAAGTGAGGAGGAGGATCGTGGTGCGCAAGTGGAAGAGGAGGAGGTGGTGGATGATCTAGTAACTGACCCAACGTGGCAGGAGGACACGCAGAGCGAGGCCAGCAGCACACAGGGGGAGGGAGGCAGAGTACCCCAACAGGCAGGAAGAAGCAGTGTGGTGGCCGCACACAGAAGGCGGGCAACAGTTCCCCGTAACACCAACACGAGGGACGTTGCCAGTACAACCGGTAGGTCTTCCAGAGTCTGGAATTTTTTTTAAAGACTCTGCTGATAACCCCAAAAAGGTAATTTGTACCACCTGGCATGCCAGCATCAGCAGGGGTGACAAAACTACCAGCCTGACCACCACCAGCATGATCAGGCACATGGCAGCTAAGCACCCGACTTTGTGGAGCGAACCTCAGGGTCCACGACCAGTGTCAGCGGGTGTCACCACTGCTTCTTCCGCTGTTGTGCGTGTAATAGAACCCCCTGTTGTGCGTGCAAGGCAATCCCCTGTCCATACTGCATGCAAAGATGCCCCCTCCTCTCAGTCTTCACTTGTTATGGCAGTTTCTCAAGAAACAGCGTCAACGTCCACGTCCCACTGCAGCGTTCAATTGTCCATATCCCAGAGCTTTGAACGAAAGCGCAAATTCGCAGCCAACGCCCCACAGGCCACAGTCCTAAATTCGCACATTTCACGACTGCTTACGTTGAAAATGCTGCCTTTTAGGCTGGTGGAGACGGAATCCTTCTGCAGCCTTATGGCGGTGGCCGTCCCTCGGTACTCAGTCCCCAGCCGACACTATTTTGCTCGGTGTGCCATCCCCGCACTACACAAGCACGTGTCCCAAAACATCTGCCGTGCCCTCAGCAACGCAGTTACTGGGAGAGTCCACCTGACAACGGACACATGGACAAGTGCTTGTGGCCAGGGACGGTACATCTCCCTGACGGCACACGGGGTAAACATAGTGGAAGCCGGGACCCAGTCTTACCTTGGGATGGAACACATCCTCCCCACACCGAGGATTGCGGGCCCTATGTCAGTCAGAGTTGCCCCCACAGTGTACTACTCCTGCGCATCATCCTCCTCCTCCTCATGTTCAGCCTCCATCTCAGATATCACCACATCAGTTACAAGCTGGAAGCACTGCAGTACTGCCTCAGCTAAGCGGCAACAGGCTGTGCTGAAACTCATAAGCTTAGGTGATAAACCTCACACTGCTTGTGAGTTGTGGACAGCTGTGAAAGAGCAGGCAGATCTGTAGCTGAGACCGCTGAACCTACATCCAGGCATGGTCGTGTGTGACAATGGCCGTAACCTGGTGGCGGCTCTGAGGCGAGGCAAGATCACACACGTACCGTGCCTGGCTCATGTGCTTAACCTCGTGGTTCAGCGGTTTCTTAAATCGTACCCCGAGTTGCCAGATCTGCTCGTCAAAGTACGCCGCCTGTCAGCTCATTTTCGCAAGTCGGCTACAGCTTCCGCGGCCCTTGCTGTGTTACAGCAACGTTTGCAGCTTCCGGCACACTGACTGGTGTGTGATGTCCCCACACGTTGGAACTCTACCCTCCACATATTGCAAAGGATTTGTGAGCAGAAGAGAGCAGTTTTGGAGTACCAGCTGCAACAAGGCCGTCGTTATTCAGGTCAGACTCCACACATAAGACCTCAGGAGTGGACCTGGATGTCTGACATATGTACCATCCTGACAAACTTTGAGGAGTCCACCAAGATGGTGAGTGGCGATGACGCCATCATTAGCGTCAGCATCCCACTTGTCTGTCTTTTGCAACGCTCTCTGCAGAGAATTAAAGAGGAGGCATTGCAGCCAGAGTATGATGAGATGGATCAAGAAGCCGTAATGGGCGATTACACACAGCCCAGCATCATCTCATCCCAACGTTCATTGGGGGACAAAGAGGGAGAGGAGGAGGAGGAAGAACAGGAGCTGGTATCATGCGCTGTAGACGGTAGTACCTGTACAACTGTCATACCGTCGGTTCAGCGTGGGTGGCCTAAGGACAGGGGGGAGGAGGAGGAGAGCATGGTCAGTCGTCATCTTGGTGAGGACACGGAAGTCTTGCCCGTTACCAGTCTGGCACACATGGCTGACTTTATGTTACGCTGCCTTAACTGTGACCATCGCGTTGTCAAAATGTTGGGTGACAGACATCACTGGTTGGTGACACTTTTAGACCGACGCTACAAGGAGAACTTTCACTCTCTTATACCTAAGGTGGAGAGGTCTACAAAAATGGGGCAGTACCAGAAGGCCCTTGCTGCAGAACTGTTAAAAAAATTCCCATCTGAACACGCTAGCGGCAGAGGTCACAGTTCGTTGACCAACCAAGGCGTACAGGCGAGAGAGACGCAACTCCAATCCAGCAGAGGCAGGGGAACACTGTCAACATTCTGGGACAGTTTTCTGAGACCCGCCCAGCTTACAGGCCCTGAGGCGCGGGGTACTCTCACAAGGAGTGGAAAGTTTCAAAAGATGGTGAGGGAGTACCTTGCCGACCGTACAAGCGTCCTCCGTGATTCCCCTGTGCCTTTTAATTATTGGGTATCTAAGCTGTACACTTGGAATGAACTCGCTCTGTACGCCTTGGAGGTCCTGGCCTGCCCTGCCGCTAGCGTGTTATCAGAGCGTGTTTTTAGTGCCGCTGGGGGAATTCTAACTGATAAGCGCACTCGCCTGTCAACTGACAATGCTGACAAGCTGACCCTTATCAAAATGAACAAGGGCTGGATTGGGCCAGACTTCTCATCACCACCAAATGACAGCAGAGTAACATAAAGTCAAATCCACTGTGTTATTTCGGGAGGTGTATTCCCATGCACCGCTTCACACCCACACATGGGTATACACTTCCTCATTTCGGCTGTTTTTTGCTCTTCTCCTTATCCTCAGCCTCCACCACCACTATACCACCAGGGTGACCGTGGTCCGTGTTGCCAGCATTGCAAGTTCCTCCGTCCTAATTTTTGGCAGCTTTTGCTTGGAAGGCATAGGCAAAGACTATGGGAGACCCACTCCCCAATAATGGGAATAATGCTTTTAATATGCTGTACTGCATGGCTCTTGTAAGGGGCATTAAAACCGTTTTGTTAAACCACTCTGACCTCCACGTCTCTTCCAAGGGGCATTAAAACCATCTTGTTAAGCTACTGTGACCTCCACGTCTCTTCCACGTGGCATTAAAACCGTCTTGTTAAACCACTCTGAACTCCACAGCTCTTCCAAGGAGCATTGAAATGTTGTTTTTAATTACCTCTAACCTCCACGACTCTTCCAACGGGCATTGCATTTCCTCCTAATTTTAGTCAGCTTTTGCTTTTCAGTGCATAGGCGAACACTAAGGGAGACCCACTCCCCAATAATGGGTAGAAGGTTTTTAGTATGCTGTAATCCACATCTGTTTCAAGGGGCATTGCAGTTCCTCATAATTTTTGGAAAGCCTTCCATTCACTGCTTAGGCCAACAGTGTACAGGAGACCCAGTTGCTATAAATGGAAAAAAAACGGTTTAGTTAAGGCCCTCTGACCTCCATGTCACTTCCAAGGGGCATTGGAGTGCCTCGAAATTTTTGGAAGGCTTTGCACTCACTGTATGCCCTATAACTGTGTTGCCGAACCGCTCCTTTTGGTACAGAAATATATCCTACAAGACGTGTGGTTGACTGCCCTGATATTGATGTGAATGGTCCATGTTCCTCCTGCTCTTTCTCCTTTGCCACCACCTCATCCATCATTCATCATCTGAAGCTTTGTTTTAACGGGAGTCATAGAACTGGGATAGTAGCAGGAAAACCTCCAGCAATCCTCGGAGGAGGTAGGATATGCGCCAAAACGCTGACCACCTCAGGCCTAGCCGCTACTACATACATGCGCTTGCATTCAAAGGAACAGAAAGCTAAGGAGATGGATGGCCTCATGATCATGAATAATTTCCTCGTTGTGTAGGAGGCCGACCACTGCTGCTGTCTACCTTCTGAACTTTGTGTTGAAGCCTGATTGACCCAGGACCCGCAATCCTCTATGTCTGGAGGATGTGTTGCATCCCAGTGTCCAACTGTGTCCCGGCTTCCACATTATTTACCCAGTGTGAAGGCGTCAGTCAGATGGACCATCCCTGGCCACATTCACTTGTCCACGTGTTTGTGGTTAGGCTGTCCTTCAAATAGGGGCGGCTGGGGACCGTTTATGGACACCCGGCCGCCCGCAGGCGGCTGGGGACCGTGTGTGGACACCCGGCCGCCCCCTGGCGGCTGAGGACCGAGCGTGGACAGCCGGCCGCCGGGCAGCTGGGGACTGAGTATGGATACCAGGCCGCCGACGCAGCCATGACATGGTGACTGGCGTCTGCCTCCACATGCCTAAAAGGCCCAATTTCAAGTGCAGGCAAGCTAGCAGTATGGTATTGCAGCCTGCGGGTGGGTGGGTGGCAGACTTGCGCTTGCATTGCAAGGATTGGGGGAGGTACAATTGAACACTGCTCTGGGACAAGGACTTGCACGGGGATAGTTGCAAGTCTGCATCTTCTGATGCAGCAAGGATCACTTCTGATGGGCACACTTTTAGGCAGTGACCTGGGTGTCAGAAATGCTTCCAGGGGTCTTCCCCATGCTGTTCCCATGTCTTTTCAGCACTGTATGCATGTGTCACACAGCACATGGCCAGATAAGATTGTAAAATGTTAAAATGACATTTCCCGGTGAATGCATTTGTCACGGTTGAAAGCAATACAAAAGTGCAAAAACGCATAAAAAATGCTACTTGTGAACATAGCCCAAGGTGTGGAGGAGTATTTTTGTTTTTGGTTATTTATTTTACCTTATACACAAGTCTTTACCCTGGAAAGGAAGTTCCTTAGCATATTTCACAGGAAAACCGTTTCAGTTTTGTTTTTAAACGTTTTATTGTGAACCCGTAAAAGTGGCTTAATACCTCTGACCACGTTGTTGACAGCAGTGACCTGGGGGTCAGAAATGCTTTCTGGGGCGATGCCCATGCTGTCCCCATGTCTTTTGAGCACTGTCACTATTGTTTTGGGCACTTTTTAGGCTTTCTACAGAATGCCGGGGGTGCCGCCGCAAAAATGCTCGGGTCTCCCATAGACTAACATTGGGCTCGTTGCTCGGGTCGAGCACCCGAGTATCACGGTGAGCTCGGCCCGAGCTTCGAGCACCCGAGCATTTTAGTGCTCGCTCAACACTAGTGTTTATGTGTGTGCGGCTGTCACTGGGGAGCTGAGCGAGACGGACACCGTGTATGGGAGCACTGTGACCCTGCCTCCTGTCTGCTCACAGTGTGGGTGATGGCCCACTCTGATCCCCGGCTCCTGTCTGCTCACAGCGTGGGTGCTGGCACACTCTGATCCCCGGCTCGTGTCTGCTCACAGTGTGGGTGCTGGCACACTCTGGTCCCCGGCTCCTGTCTGCTCACAGTGTGGGTGCTGATACACTCTGATCCCCGGCTCCTGTCTGCTCACAGTGTGGGTGCTGGCACACTCTGATCTCCGGCTTCTGTTTGCTCACAGTGTGGGTGGTGGCCCACTCTGATCCCAGGCTCCTGTCTGCTCACAGTGAGGGTGCTGGCCCACTCTGATCCCAGGGCACTGTCTGCTCACAGCGTGGGTGCTGGCACACTCTGATCCCAGGCTCCTGTCTGCTCACAGTGTGGGTGCTGGCACACTCTGATCCCCGGCTCCTGTCTGCTCACAGTGTGGGTGCTGGTACACTCTGATCCCCGGCTCCTGTCTGCTCACAGTGTGGGTGCTGGCACACTCTGATCTCCGGCTTCTGTTTGCTCACAGTGTGGGTGCTGGCCCACTCTGATCCCAGGCTCCTGTCTGCTCACAGTGAGGGTGCTGGCCCACTCTGATCCCAGGCTCCTGTCTGCTCACAGTGTGGGTGCTGGCCCACTCTGATCCCAGGCTCCTGTCTGCTCACAGTGTGGGTGCTGGCCCACTCTGATCCCAGGCTCCTGTCTGCTCACAGTGTGGGTGCTGGCACACTCTGATCCCAGGCTCCTGTCTGCTCACAGTGAGGGTGCTGGCCCACTCTGATCCCAGGCTCCTGTCTGCTCACAGTGTGGGTGCTGGCACACTCTGATCCCAGGCTCCTGTCTGCTCACAGTGTGGGTGCTGGCACACTCTGATCCCAGGCTCCTGTCTGCTCACAGTGTGGGTGCTGGCCCACTCTGATCCCCGGCTCCTGTCTGCTCACAATGAGGGTGCTGGCCCACTCTGATCCCAGGCTCCTGTCTGCTCACAGTGAGGGTGCTGGCCCACTCTGATCCCAGGCTCCTGTCTGCTCACAGTGTGGGTGCTGGCACACTCTGATCCCAGGCTCCTGTCTGCTCACAGTGTGGGTGCTGGCCCACTCTGATCCCAGGCTCCTGTCTGCTCACAGTGAGGGTGCTGGCACACTCTGATCCCAGGCTCCTGTCTGCTCACAGTGTGGGTGCTGGCACACTCTGATCCCAGGCTCCTGTCTGCTCACAGTGTGGGTGCTGGCCCACTCTGATCCCAGGCTCCTGTCTGCTCACAGTGTGGGTGCTGGCACACTCTGATCCCAGGCTCCTGTCTGCTCACAGTGTGGGTGCTGGCACACTCTGATCCCAGGCTCCTGTCTGCTCACAGTGTGGGTGCTGGCATGCTCTGACACCTGATTAATGTATTAAAGGACGATGTGGTGTTGGTACTGCAGCTTCTTGTGGTGGATGACAGACACGTAGCGTTATGTGCTGGTATCTAAAGACGCTAAAGCGGGAAACAGATGATAGACAAGCAGCTCTCGGTTATTACGCATCGGTTTCCTCTCATATGGTCGTTAATACCTCCATGTCTTTCTTTTTCAGAAGGGAGAAGTGAAGCCAGCTCTTATTGGCTGCAGGGATCACGTGTCATAACAGTGACAATGTCACGTGATCTCTAAGAGAGCCAGTGCCAACAGTGCTGGAGGTGAGCATGAGTGTAATTTTACTGAGGGGAAACATAGGGAGTAGTGGACAACCGCTTTGATTTCCTTTATAGTGGAGTTTTGATTTTTTTAAACAGTCAACAGGGAAATATGTCCCGTTCCTCCATCTCATTGGGCATCAGTCACCTGTCAGAGCTGGAATCGTATTTTCCGGGTACAGGGTATGGATACTAATATGTACAACAGACAAGGGCCATGCTTACATTTCTTGATGATGCTAATCTATATAACTCCTCTTCCCGCTCATTCATGGCAAGAACTCCATATTATAGACAAAAAGACCATAACAAGCAGGGGTGTCACCAAACACGCTCCACGTGAAACCAAATTGTAATATGTTCTTCCTTTTTACTTTCCCTACCCCTTTCCAAATGAATTATTGTCTGCACAATTATTAGCTACTTTGTATTTTGAAACGCAGAGGAAGGATTACTTCGTTTTAGGTATATGCCATTGAAAAACTTGAGGGGGAGTTCAAAAATTTATTTTGCACAATTGGGAAGCAATAATGATCCAGATGGGAATTACATTTGAAACCTCAAATAATGTTTCATTACTTTTATTTTAGACAATTGTCGATTTTGTTTCACAGGGTGCCATTGTAATTATAGTAAGGCCTAAATGCCAGGTATCCTAATATTCTGCTGCATTGCTACTGTACTCGCCCTCACGCAGCCCCTTTGTTGGTCTTGGGAGAAGGCAAGTCTATGGATCCAGGAGGCTGGCAATCTTACTCCGTGCAGTGATGTGATGATGACCCGACCAGGATTGGACCCTCAGTCACGTGCCGCTGTGTCATTTCATCATCACAGAGAAGGAAACTACACACCTTCCAATACCAGGAGACTGAGCGGACAACAAAGGAGCATGTTGGTTTATGAATATACGTTGGCATGGCTCTGGTAACATCTGTGTTAGCAATGTGCCATGTTCTGCTCAGTCATAGAACAATCAAAATAATGGAAGTTCCGAATCCCTTAAATGAAGGACTGTACTGATTATAATCTATAATGAAGTATTTTTTTTTCCCCCTTCTTCCTTTTACTACTTGCTGTTATGAGCCTGACCACCTACATCAAGTCTATCTGGCTGGATGCAAAGTATAGACTGTAAGACACTAGGGAGTCTAAGGCTACTTTCCCATGATGAGCTTTTGGTGAGTTTTTAAAATGGTGTATTTTTGCTGCGCCAAAAACGCAGTGTCTTACAGTTCCCGTAAAGTAAATGGGATTCATAGAAATCTGGCCACTGTACTTTTTAATACAGCTTAAAACAGATCTGCGGTACAAGTTTCAAATAGACATATCAATTTCTCTTGCAGGTACAATAAGTTTTCTGTGCAAAATTTCCCCTTAGACTTGTATTAGGTGTGAAAATTCTGCAGGTAAAAAAACGCACATGCCTTTTTAGCGTATTTGAGGACAAAACACATCAAAAACGCATGTAATCCGCAATAACTATGTCAATAAAAGTTGTCAAAGCCAAATACCAGGAAATTTCAAAAACAAAGCAGCTTTATTTAAAAGGGAATCTGTCACCGCTTTGGAGGCATCAGACCTCTACTATGGCCATACAGGGTATAGAAAAGTAAATCTATACATACCTGTATGGCCCATCATAGAGGTTTGATTGCAGATAAAAGCGCTTTAATCAATTCTATTTTGTACAGGCTTGGCGCCTGGGGGACGCCAAGCAATCCCTGCCTATGTGCTTATTATTCCCCCAAATCCCCGCCTATATGCTTAATTATCATATCCCCCCCTCCCTGCACGTCACAGGGCCCTGTGACCTGCACTGTGCTCCCTGACTTCCCGGGCATGCGCAAAGCGCCACTCACAGAGTGCGCTTTGCTTCATCCCGGCCCCGTCTGCTGCGCTGCAGGTTTCTATTGCTCAGGGGCCGGAAAGTGACAGTGACTCCCTGGCGCCTGCGCAATAGAACCCTGCGGCGCAGAGCACGGAGAGACGGTCCGGGATGAAGCAAAGCGGCGCTCTATGTGAGCGGCACTTTGCGCATGCCCGGGAAGTCAGGGAGCACAGTGCACGTCACAGGGCCCTTATGATGCAGTGGAGGGGGGGGGGATATGATAACTAAGCAGAGAGGCGGGGATTTGGGGGAATAATAAGCACATAGGCGGGGATTTCTTGGTGTCCAAGCCTGTGGAAAATAGGATTAAAGTGCTTTTCTCTGCAATCAAACCTCTACTATGGGCCATACAGGTATGTATAGATTTACTTTTCTATACTCTGTATGGCCAATAGTAGAAGTCTGATATCTCCAAATTGGTGACAGATCCCCTTTAAAGCATGACATACAAACAAGAGAGAAAAACTGCAGTGTCAAAAAAAAGAAACATGTTAAATAGTTGTACACAAAAACACAAGTAACATTTTTGAAATAGGTGCAGAAATTCTGCAACATCAAAAGCTCATCATGGTAACAGCCTAAGAATCCATGATCTAGAACAATCCTGGGCAAAGGACAGCCAGCATGCCACATCCGGCCCTCTGACCATACTAGTCTGGCCCGAGAGCAGAAAAAAAACTGTTCCAGGGACCGTACCATGCGGCCGCCCTCCTTCACCCGATTTGAATACAATCTTCCACAATTTAGTGTGTGCAACTAAACTAGCAGAAGCAAAGACGTCACTACATCGCATCTGCTGTGTGGAGCGTCAGTGCACACAGGAAAGACCGGAGATAGATACCGTATTTTTCGGACTACAAGACGCACTTTTTTCCTCCAAAATTTGGAGGAAAATGGGGGGTGCGTCTTATAGTCCGAATGTTGGGGGGTGTATATATATGTGGGGTGTGGGGGGAGCGGTAGCGGTGGAGGAGCGGGGCACAGGAGGCAGCAGCCGCCCGCTGCAGCCTACACTGTCCCCGCTGCTAAAGAAAATGAATTTTCACTGCTCCCCACACCCATGGGGCGTGGGGAGCACTGAATATTCATGCGGCTTCTAACGGAATTGCCTGTGCCCACTGTTAAAGGACATGAATATTCAACCTCTCTCCACACTCATGGGCGTGGGGAGGGGGTGAATATTCATGCCCTTTAATAAGCGGGCACACGCAATAGCCCGGCAGCAGCAGAAGCAGCAGCGCGGCTACGCTGTGTGCCGGCTATGAAGGAGCATGAAGTCACTGCTCCCCGCGCACACAGTCCCGGCGTGGGGAGCAGTGACTTCCAGCAGCTGATCTCTCCTTGTGAGCTGCGCATGGTAGTGACGTCATGCGCGGCTCACATGGAGAGATCAGTGCGGGCAGACCGGACACAGCGCGGGAGGAGAGAAGAAAGGTGAGTAGGAGTGTTTATTTATTTTTTTTATGTGCAGCATGATGGGGGATTAGGGGGACCATGCATACTAGGATAAGGATGAGGGGGCCATACATAACAGCATAAAGATGAGGGGGGCCATACATACCAGGATAAAGATGAGGGGGCCATACATATCAGGATAACGCTGAAGGGGGCATACATAACAGGATAAAGATGAGGAAGCCATACATACCAGGATTAGGATGAGGGGCCATACATACCAGGATAAGGATGAGGGGTGCCATGCATACCAGGTTGGGGATTGCTGTGCCATGCATACCAGGATGGGGATTGCTGTGTCATGCATACCAGGATGGGGATGAGGGGTGCCATGCATACCAGGATAAGGATGAGGGGTGTCATGCATACCAGGATGGGGATTGCTGTGCCATGCATACCAGGATAAGGATGAGGGGTGCCATGCATACCAGGATGGGGATGAGGGGTGCCATGCATACCAGAATAAGGATGAGGTGTGCCATGCATACCAGGATGGAGGGGTGCCATGCATACCAGAATAAGGATGAGGTGTGCCATGCATACCAGGATGGAGGGGTGTCATGCATACCAGGATGGAGGGGTGCCATGCATACCAGAATAAGGATGAGGTGTGCCATGCATACCAGGATGGAGGGATGCCAGGCATACCAGGATGGGGATGAGGACCACATATAAAAGGAAGGAGGGGCATATATACCAGGATGGGGGATATTGTCAGAATTGGGGGACATTACCCCTATACCAGTGTCAGAAGAAGACCCCCCCCCCCTTAAGTGCATCATGAACACATTTTTTGCTGAATTTTTTTATTTTATTTTTTATTTTCCTCCTCTAAAACCTAGGTGCGTCTTATGGTCCGGAGCGTTTTATAGTCTGAAAAGATCCTAGTTAATTACCGTTAATGGGATTTTACAGAGCCCATGACAGCACCACCTGAGAGAGGGTATCCACCCACCAAGGACAGGAACCTACTGAATAAAAAGGCAGTACCTCTCTTCCGCATCAGTTTTTGTTTCAGAGCATGAGAGGGCCTCCGAACAATAGGTTAGTATATAACTACCACCTAAACATTTCTTAATAAAACACCCTAAGAAGTGCACACCATAAGTGAGAAAAGAGGGGAGGGAATTAATAGGGTGCCGTCATGGGCTCTGTAAAATCCCGTTACCGGTAAGTAACTAGGATCTTTTCCCCTTCTCCCACGACAGCACCACCTGAGAGATTTAGAGAGATCAGACACCAGAGGGAGGGATCACCGCTTGCAACACCTTTCTCCCAAAGGACAGATCAGTAGAAGAGGAAAGGTCAAGACGGTAATGCTTGTAAAATGTAGCGGGGGATGACCAAGTTGTCGCCTTACATATGATGTCGATGGGCACATCCGCCTTCTCCGCCCAGGAAACAGCTACAGCCCTGGTGGAGTGGGCCTTCAGGTTCTCTGGAACTGGTAGATTGCTAGAAGAGTATGCTAAGCCAATGGTGTCCCTCACCCACCTAGCTATGGTCCCCCTTGTAACCTTAAATCCTTTCCTAGCCCCCTGAAATGAGATGAATAAGGCGTCACTTTTTCTCCAAGCCTTCTTTACCTCCAAGCCTTCTTTACCTCCAAATACTGGACTAATACCCTCTTAACATCTAAAGTGTGAAGTTTTTGTTCCTCTGAATCTCTAGGGTCAGGATAGAAGGAAGGGAGAGTAATTACTTGTCCTATGGAATTTGGAGGCCACTTTTGGAACATAGGCTGGGTCTGGTCTTAAGATTACTCTAGCCATACACACTTGAGTGAACGGATGGTTAACTGACAGCGCGTGCAGATCACTAACCCTACAAGCTGAAGTTAGAGCTACCTGCATGGCTGTTTTTAAGGTGAGAATTTTCTCCGAAGCTTCCTCTAAGGGCTCAAAGAGGGACTTGGTTAGTGCTTCTAGAACCAGATTAAGGTCCCGAGGAGGCATCCTTGGAGTAGGAATAGGTCTAGATCTACTGCAAGCTTTAATGAATCTGATGATCCACCTATTCGCTGCTAAGTCTTAATTATATAGTGCCACCAGAGCTGATACTTGCACCTTAAGGGTACTGGTGGCTAACCCCATGCTTAAGCCTTTCTGAAGGAATTCCAGGATGGCCCCAATAGGAACCCTCCCTTTGGTGGACTGACCCGAGGTAGACAGAAACTTAGCCCAGGTTCTGCCATAGATCTTAGTAGTCACCGGCTTCCTACTCGCCAGTAGAGTAGTAACTAGACTTGGAGAGAACCCCTCCTGCGTTAGTAGTGACCTTTCAAAATCCAGGCCGTCAAATGCAGGCCCGATCTTTGGAGATGGAAGACTGGGCCCTGCCTGAGGAGATCTGGGGTGTCCGGAAGAACCCATGGTTCTGATTGGGACATCCTCTTCATCCATGAACCATGGTCTCTTGGGCCAAAACGGGGCGATCAATATAACTCTCGCCTGTTCTTCTCGGATCTTCCTCAGGATAGTAGGGATCAGCATTAGAGGGGGAAAGGCATAGGCCAGGGTAAAGTCCCAAGGAATTTGCAGCGCGTCCACCGCAAACGGCATCTCCTTTGGATTCAGGGAGCAAAAGATTTTGGTCTTCCGATTGTGTTTGCTCGCAAACAGATCTATCTGAGGTTGTCCCCATCGGCCGACAATCTCCTGGAATACCGCTGCATTCGATTCCCATTCTCCTTGTTTCAATATGTGCCGACTTAGAAAATCGGCTTTTACGTTCTCCTCTCCTCTTATATGCAGCGCCGACAGCGTAAATAGATGATTCTCCGCAAAGTGAAGGATCTGGTCCGCTACTAACAACAGAGGAAGGGATCTGGTACCCCCCTGACGATTGATGTAGGCAACTGTCGTTCGGTTATCCGGAATTATCTGGATGTGATGACCCTGAAGAAGAGAATTGAACCCTCCTTGCGCATTTCTGACCGCCAACAGCTCCCTCATGTTGGAGGAGAGACCCGTCTCGCTGTTCGACCAGAGGCCTTGTATTGAATGATCTCTCGCTCAGGTGAGCTCTCCAGCCTTCTGTGCTTGCGTCTGTCGTAATCATATCAGACACCTGGAAAGACCAAGGAACCCCCAGATAGATTTACCGGATTCATCCACCACTCCAGCGAGTTGATTACTAAACTTGAAAGGGATATTTTTCCATCCAGGCGACCTCTGAGCCGTTTGTCTACTGTCAGGATCTCCTGCTGAAGACGTCTGGTATGGAACTGGGCCCACTGAACTGCTGGGATACAAGATGTCATTGTACCCAATAGAGACATTGCATTTCTCAATGTCATGGATGGATTGTTGACTACGCGTGATATGAGGGAACTGATCTTCAGTTTCTTGTCCTCTGGCAGAAAACAATTCTAGTTTTCCGAGTCCAAAATGAGACCCAGGAATGACAACCATTTTTGGTTCTAGTCTCGATTTTTCTAAGTTTAACATCCACCCCAGGCCATTTAGACTGGCCATGACTTCTGCCAGAGCCAGTGCGCAGAGCTGTTTTGATCTGCCCACCACTAAAAAATCATCCCTTAGATGCGCTGTGACTTCCAGGATAATCTTTGTGAAAACCCTTGGAGCCATGGAGATGCCAAAGGGAAGAGCTGCAAACTGAAAATGCCTTATGTGCTTGCCGAACTGTACAGCCACCCTCAAACTGTTTGTGTACAGGAAAGATTGGGACGTGATAGTAGGCGTCCTTCGAATCGAGGATGCACATATAGTATTCTGGAAACAACATTTTTATGGCCGATTTTATTGATTCTATTTTGAATGACCTGTAAATCAAATGGTCGTTCAGCTTCTTCAAGTTGACAATGGTTCTGAAGGAGCCATCCGGCTTATTTATTAGGAAGAGAGTTGAGTAAAACCCTCTCCCTTGCTCGGGTACAGGTGTTTCTACCAGAACCCCCTTCACAACCAGAGTGAGTACTTCCTGTTGCAGGGCCATCTGCTCCCTTAGGCCTCTGGGGGCTGAAATCCTGACGGTGTTCCTGGGAATGTCTTTGAACTCCAACTTCAGCCCCCTCCTGATTATCCCTAAAATCCAAGCACTGGACGATATTTTTTCCCAGGCGGGAAGGAAGTGGGACAAACTTCCTCCCACCTGGGGAGGTCGGTCACTTAGGGGCTTTCTTACTCTCGGAGGATGGACCCCCGAACATGAAGCCTCTGTTATTCGGCTTCCTGTCTCTCCAACCACTTTGGTCTCTAGGAAACTTGCTCCAATTGTATTTCCTCTTCCGAAAGGAGCTCTTATATCGGGGAACAGACACAGTAGGAAACCCATGTTTCTTGTCCGCTGCCTTATCCAGGATGTCATCTAAAGCCTTCCCAAAAAGAAAGTCCCCTTCGCAAGGGATTGAGCAGAGTTTAGATTTTGACTTCACATCCCCTGGCCAGCTCTTGAGCCATAATACCCTACGGGCTGCATTAGAAAGATTTGCTGAACTGGCAGCCAGCCTAACTTAATCTGCCGATGCATCTGCAAGGAATGCAGCCGCCCCCTGCAAAAGAGGCAGACCCGACAGAATTTTCTCTCTAGAGACATTCCCTTTGATCTGGTCCTCTAACTGTTGAAGCTAGATCATCATAGTGCAGGTGGCTGCCCCTGCCGAGGACTCTCAGGCCTGTTTTAAAAAAGACTCCGCCTTTTTATCAAGCAGATCTTTTAGGGTCCCCAAATCCTCAAAGGGTAGTGTGGATCTTTTTGAGGACTTTGCGATGGAGACATCAATTTTAGGGGTTTTGTCCCACTTAGCTGCATCCTCCTCTTCAAAGGGGTATCTCCGCTTAGAAGAAGGCAGCTGGCCTTTCCTCTCCGTTTTTTTCCATTCCCTATCTATAAGAGTCTTGATCCTCTCATTAACTGGGAATGTTCGTCTCCTCTTCTGATCTAAGCCCCCAAACATGACATCCTGAACTGTTCTGGGAGTTTTGGCATCGGCAATACCCATAGTGCCTCTAATAGCCTTGACCAATTTCTCAGTATTGTCCACCGAAAAACAAGGCCTACCCCCCTCCATCATCATCCGAAGAATCTGATGAAGAGAGGTCAGAGGGGGAAGGATATTCCTTCGTGAAACGGGACTCTACTGATTCCTCCGAGTCCGAGGAAACCAGTTTCTGCTTCTTCCTCTTACGAGAGGTCAAGTTCTTTAAGGAATCCCTGACCTCCGTCTGGATTAAAGCTTTTAAATCCATAGAAAAGCTAGGGGAATCCTCTGCTATAGTTTTCTGTATACAATCATAGCAAAGGTTCTTAGCGTAGGAGCTGGGGAGGCTAACTTTACATAACGCACACTCCTTATTCTTATTTTTGGAACTACTCTTTTTTTGGTTCCTAACAACCAGAAGGAAATGAGAGAAAAAACAGAAGAGCACATTACTAAGGTGAACTTTCACGAAGATCACTCACCACACTGCCATTCAGACTAGGGTACCGGAGGCGGTGGTTGCCGTTCACATGAACGCTCCCATCTGGCGGAGGTGGATTCACGAGATTTCTTCTGACCGATTCTGCCGGCACTCGTACGACCCCCACTGCTGTGGCTCTGATGATGGGAAGACTCCCGTTGCGGTCTCACATTTTGCTTGAGCTGTTTAGGCGCTTGTGGCTGCTGCTGTTCCTCCTGTGGCGGTGACAGCTGCTGCCCAGGTGACTGCGGCTCCTCACTCATGATGACGGGGATGCAGACACCACCATCTTGACAGCTTCCCATCTTTTTAAAGCATAAGGGGCTCCACCTCCTTTGGGCCCCTCCCCTTCCGGCAGCAGTGTGCTCTCTCCTCTCTCTTTTTTTTTTTTTTCTAATATTTCTTTATATTTTATATTAACATACATATATTCTTTTTTTTTTTTCCTTTTTCCTTCCACACCTGCCGGCTGGCGCGCTACGCCGCAGGATCCCTCCTGCGCGTGCGCAGACCCAGCAGCTCCTGGCGCGCTTGCACGGGGATGACATGGAAATCGTACCCCGCGCAAGCGCAGACCCGGGCTTCCGGCACGTGCGCAGCCCGGAAGGCCTGCCTGCCGGCGCGCCCAGCCACGGCCATCGTGCATGCGCAGACCCGGCTGCAGGACCCAGCGCAACCGGGAGAGGACCCCGGAAGGCACCCCCCTGTGCACGCAGACCCAGGTACAGCAAGATGGGGCTGGGAACAGCGAGCCATCTGCTGTCTCTTCACGGCCTCCAGGCCACATCGATCCCGGGATCCACTCCAGACCCCAGGCACAGGTAGGCGAGGCACCACCTAGAGAGGCTCCCATCAAGGACAGGAACCAAAAACTGATGCGGAAGAGAGGTACCGCCATTTTATTCAGTAGGTTCCTGTCCTTGGTGGGCGGATACCCTCTCTCAGGTGGTGCTTTCATGGGAGAAGGGGAAAAATACGGTAGATATATCTCCATCTCTGCTCATGCAGGGGCTCATACTGTATGTAGCGGGCTCTGTGACATCATATTTTATATACAGGGGCTATTTGTGGGCTCATATGGTATATAGGGGGTGTCAGCATACTTAATTCTACTCAATATAAAGTGATTTTATATTAATAATTGTTAATATTGATCAGAATTAATTTCAGCCTATTGGTTTGGCCGTCTACAAACAATCAAGGTCTCTCATGTTGCCCCTCAGGAAAATTAATTGACCACCCCTGATCTAGACTTACTTGTATTTTGTATTACTTGCATCAATTTTATTTATTTTAAAAGAGGAATGAATCCATGATTTGCAGGTAGCGGCGCTTACTTAGAATATAAACAGGGAGTCTTTATAAAAGGGAATTGTCAATGTGTCTTTTGGCAATGGGCTTGTATAGCACAAAATGCAAGATATTCAACAGTGACTTTATAGATCATATCATATACTACTTGTCATCATGTTGGACATTGCAAAAATTTGCTTGAAAAGGACATTTCACTAACACTACAGAAAGAATTTGGTAGTCAGTCATAGCACAACTAGAATACTTAGTTTTATTTTGTATTTTCCTATTTAATTAACCAATACATACAAGATGACTGTTTACAAAGTTTAAAAAAAAGAAAAACTTATAAGTGACACATACAAGACAACGCTCCATTTCAAAAGTTGTATTTAGTAGAAGAACAAAAACAAACAAAACTGAGCTTCCTATAAACTCACTCTGAAGTGCCCAATGTGGGCTATGAAGTATAGGGAAGAGGTGCAGATTGCTGTCCTATTTCAAAATACTGGAGTGATTTTTTTTGTCTGAGCCTTGTTACAAGAAATCAGTATGGTTACCAGACTAACAGGGAATCCAGCCTTGTTATAGGAGATGATCTGATATTAGAGTCTGGGAATCCACTGAGCATTAGTACAGCTTTCAGGAAGGACACTAAACCTAGCATTCATCTGAAATGTAACCATCACAGCTCTGGCATAAATGCACGCTAAACAGTTAAAGAACATCTTTTTATATCCAGTGTAGTCTCTACTTTTCTCCCTTTATAGTAAGCAGACCATATTTGTAACAAGAGCAGAGGATATTTAGGAGGAGGAAAAAAAACAAACAAAACTGCTTCAACCCCCTAAGATAAGATGTTAAAATGTTTTCTTTAACCATATACCGAGCTTTTGTAACAAAACAATCACTGATAAAATGCACTTTAAAGCTCATCATGTATATATGTAAATTCTCTGGCAGAAATATATCCATCACTGTCTTCGTCTTCTTTTTCAAAGATGCTCGAAACAAGGACATCATGGTGACTTTCATTCACGGGGTTACCATGCTTCTCAAACTCAGCCTTAAGATAAGCTCTTACCTGGAAGAGGAAAAAAAAAAAATATATGCATGAACAGTGTACCCTTCGTAGAAAGATGAGCAAAAAGAAAACAAACCAGACATAGAATATCATCATGGCAACATTTTTTAATAGTAGATTGGACTGTTCAACAATTATATGAATGAATTATTGCAACACTTCACAAATGCAGGAATTGCACAGACAGTGTTATTTTTCATGAAGTTTTTCCATGGAGTTCTGTGCAAGGGAAGAGTCATGTAACTTGGACGAAGATCACAATGCAATGCTCGGACTGGTTGTCAGCTCTCCCGAACTGAGAGTAACAGCTGCAGAAACATACATGCTGGCCTGCTCCGGTCAGGAGAGCCAACAGCTAGTTCGAGCATTGCGTGGTGATCCTCGTCCGAGTTATACGGCTGTCTGACTCTTCCCTAAGAAAAAGAAACTCTCAATAAATAAAATATAATAATATATGGGATGGGCTGTTGGGGATGATTTGCTATATTGCTTTCTTATACTATTAAAATTCAATAACAATATTTGAAGAAAAAAAAAACCACACACACACACCACACTGTATGGGTATGTGTGCGCTGTGTCTTTTTTTTTCAGGCAGATTCCACCTGGAATCCATAAGAAAAAGCTCCCCATAAAATGACCATAGTGCATAGTGATGTAATAGCATTGCTGTGCACATGTTCTGTCTTTTCAGAAACCCTGTAGCGGTTAAATGAAGTGACATGTTCAATCTTCGGACGGCTTCCTCTAGAAGCCACCCACTCTATATATTTATAAGTATAAGGATTTTCCGCATCCAAGTCAGTTTTATAGGGACATTTCAAACATATAACTCAAAGTACCCAGCAGGGCTGTGGAGTTGGTATAAAATCGACCGACTACTAAAATATATAATAAATTGGATCAGTAGTACAATGCAGCAAGTGCTGTAAATGTTTTCATAACAACTTGGGAAAGTTATGAAATGTCCTATAGTTGTCTGTTCTGTTCCTGATCTAAGGATCTCGGCTTTTATGCACATGCTCAGTAGTGAGGCCGGGCTGTGGAGTCAGGGAAATTGAGGAGTCGTAGGTTTGGTACCCAGTAGACAATTTGACATGTTGCAGTTTTCAAAAATTGCACCACCAGTCAAATTTACGCAACCTATAAAAGCACCATAGTGGGCATGAGATTTCTAAAGATCCCATCCACTTTCCTGTAACTGTAATACGCTCTGTTAATGGTGCAGCGAAAATACCCACCGTTAAAAAAACTCATCGTCCTAAGTTCAGAATATAAACTCCGCTAAATTCAAAGGGGTCATATGCCTCCATGCTAAACAAAAAAAGCCCTGGAGACAGACTCTTCCCACCCCCCCTTCAATCCCCTTTAGTTTACCTCCTCTTTAGACAGTTTCCAGTCATCATTCAGATCCATTTCTTGGAATGACTCATGGGACCTCGGACCATTTCGGATATCCATGAGGCTAATGTTAAAGATTAACGTACTGTCTGGGGGAATTTTTCCTAGAACAAAAACATTAGAGTAGACATCAAAAATGACCACTGCGTTAATAAATCAGTAAAAACTGCAGTCATGCAAATATAGAAAACCTGGGCATAAATCCAGCTTTTGCCCAGAATGGAGGCACCCAACCCTCTTCTAGAGTTTCAGCTGTTGGGAGGGACGTGGCCGAGTGGTGCATGTGGTGAGACGTGCCTTCCTTAACTCCTGCGGCACTCATCTTGGACAAACCATTTATAGGCAGAGGATCGGACCAGCAATAGACTCGCCTGTTTCCTTAAAGTCCCTGGATGACAGGGAGTTGATCTCCGGGCTGTGGCATGATGCGCTCCAAAAAGCAGGGGAGCCGAAGACACTACGCCAGCCGAAATCCCAGATGGCGCCCGCATTGCCGGTGGGCGGAGGCACAGAGATGTGACAGCAGATGTGGCTGCACGTCTGAAGTAGTTTGCCCACAAGCCTCCATCCTCAAGTAGCCTGCTCAAGAGGTCAGTGTCTGCTACACAGGGAGGAGGGAAACACCTGGTGAAGGGTCCCGATTTATGGCCTTATCCACGGAGAAGGAGGAGGAGGCTGAGTCCCTAGAGCTTGGGGTAATTTCCCATGGGTATAATGGATCACCTGCAGCTCCTAAAGGGAAACGTATCCTTGAAGAGATTTACCAGGGGGGACTCCCTGTCCCTACAAGATGTCCTCAGTGCAGATAATAAATGCAACTTTACTCTCTATACACTGATGGGACAAGTCAGCCATATACAAGAATCTACTTCTATAATGACATGCAGAACTCAGCACAGCAGTGGAAAGCAGAGTTAGCGAGATGGAAGACTCTCTCCCACCAGTACGCAGAGATTTACAGAGTCACACACAGGCAGTCGCAGCTCTGATTACTAAGGATGACGACCTGGAAAATCATCAGACGCAATTATATTACAGTGGTGGGGATTCCTGAAAAGGGGCTGAGGGGAATGACCTGGATGACTTCTTTGAAAAATAAAATGGTTACTGGATACTTTTTGCAAAGACACCCTCATTCCTTTGTTTGCTGTGGAGAGCACTCAGAGGATCCCCACGAGACCAGGCCCAATGGGCAGACCCCCCCCCCAGGCCTATTTTGATAAATCCTCAACTACATGGACTGAGATATTGTATTAAGGAAAGCAGAAGAGAAGCAGGACATTAAGCTCGGGGAACAGAAAATCTCCCTTTTCCCAGACTTCTCAGTGGAGGTCCAGCGCAAAAGATCTCAGTTTATGGACATAAAGAGGAGGATGAGGCCTGCAATATTCAATGATTAACCCAGCCAAGCTCAGGGTGGTCGCTCTTCGCTCTACCACATACTTTGAATCCTCAAAAGACTCACTCAGATGGCTGGACAGTCATGAGCAACAAATCCGACAGGGAGCCAAAAGGGACCCAGACAGCCCTAACGCACGCTGAAAGACCCTTCTTCTCACTACCTGTTTTCTCCATTACAGGACTGAGACCTCATTTAATGCTAATAGGTGACATTAGTACTATTGTGGCTGGTATTTATGGTCCAAACCACTGTGCTACTTACTTCAACTATTACATTAGTGCGACGGGTCCTCCTCCAAAACGCTAACAGAATGGTATAGTGTTTCTTCCTTTGCTGGTGGATTCACCTAATAGTTAAAAGGTTTGCTTGAGCCCCATCCTTTACTAGTAAGGGCAGGTTTACAACATCAATGGGGAGGGGGGGTTTATAGGTTCACAGTTGGGGGGAGATGGGTTTGGAATGCTTCTGCTTAAAAATGTGGCAACTTAGAGCCAGGAGAACAGTAAATTCACAAGGATCATCTTCTGTCATGGGCGTTCTTAAAGATGGGTACTAGGATTGATTTTATTTCTCTGAATATTCGGGGATTGAGCAACAACTCCAAAAGGTTCACAATCCTTGACTATATAAAGAGATTCAACCTTGCAATAATAGGGTTACAGGAGACCCATCTACCAAACGACACTATCAATCTGATACACAGGTCCTGGATGGGGTACACCTTACATTCCTTTCATTCTAATCATTCAGGGTTGGAAGTGGGGGGGGGGGGTGAGCCTAATTGTACATAAAAGGATCCCATTTACACATATTGACTCCTTTTAAAGACCCCAACGGTAGATTTGTTGGGGTTAGTTGTAAAATCCTGCACTTTGCATGCATCATTGTCGCAGTCTATATACTTCCTTCATATGCAAATACCCTGCCAAAAAGATTCTTGAAAGACTGGCGGTATGGCCGGATATACCCTTAATGATCCTGGGGGATTTTAATAATAATTGTCACCCTGGTAGTTTACAGGGGGAGGTAATATTTTGTCCCCCTTTGGCAGCCTCAGAAAGATGGGACTGTTTGACATTTGGAGGGAGAGGTTCCCAAACTTAAAGGTCTTTTCTTGTGCCTCATCAACCTATCAAGCTCCATCAAGGATTGATCTAGCCTTATGTAATTCTCAAATTACTCCATTCATTACCAAAAATTGAATATCTTCTTAAATCTCTATCGGATCACTCTCCCCTCTGGTTACAGGTGCAGGTAGTCCCGTTAAGACCCAGGTATTCCAGTGTTCAGCTCAGTGCAGTGTTTACATCCGACCCCCACCAGATCTGCAAACAACCGATTGGTGAGGGAGCTTGGTGCGAGACCCCCACAGATCTGACATCCATGACCCATCCTAAAAAGGACAAGTCATCAATAGCCTAAAACTGGAAAAACTCCTTAAACTTACATAGCCTACTACTGAGGTTAAGAAAATTTCTGTGAAATATTAAAGGGAATGTGACATCAGATTACTTTTTCAAATCATATTTTTGTGCTAAGTTTTTAAACTTTTTTTTAGCAACTTTTTTTTTCCCCTTTTCACAATCTTTATGAAAAAAAAAAAAACAACAAGATTACAAATCAGTACATTAGCCACAATGAACTGACTATCTTTTGTATTTAAGCATCTGATAAGCGTGTGCAGAAGTCATTGTGAAGGGAGGGGGAGAAGGTCAGCTGTGATATTTATTGTGACTGGTGGATTCTGTGTCATGGGATGTGTATACAGGCGTTACCTGTCAGTGTAATCCTGCCTCTGAAGATAATGAACCTGCTGAAACTCAGGTGGAGTGTTAAAACAGCTGCAATGGCCAATGTGAAATACATACATACATGCATACATACATACAAACCTGTTTTGTTCCCTTTAGGTAGAACCTTAGCGACACTTCATGCCATGTGACTGGCTTACCGGTTATAGTAAAGGCATTGGCAAAAAGGGAGGAGGATCCACATGCATTAGTTCTGTGAGGCCATAAGGTGTTTTCCAAAGGAGAATATTCATGCAAGACCAGACCACACTTTGGATCAAGTACTACACAAACAGAAGAGGTTAGTAAATTTTAAGAAGCAGTGAGCATATAATAGATAACCCCCAATTAGAAATGTGGTATAGTTCTTCTGATTCTTTATGTAATTTTCCCCAATGTGGAGGGAATTGCAGTAGCTTTCATATCCATGGTTACAACCATTCATAAAGTGTCCATTAACTATTAGTGGTCGTAACCATGGATACCCAAGCTACTGCAATACCCTGCACATTGGGTAAGCGACATGTATAGTTCTTCTGATTCTCTATTTCTAAATTGGAGGTATTTGCTAATATTAATATACCTGCTACATATTGGGATAGGAATACCCATTTAATGTAAGTATATGCTACATAAATTGCGAACACGACAACTAAAAGGTGAGCAACCAAACAAGTTGACTACCTTCTACTATCTATGGCTACAGGACTGTGACCTTGTTGATTACAATGTGGCCCACTTTCAAATACTCTTTGTACATTAAACTAATAAGTGGTAAGTGAGTAGAAATGCTAATGTAATTGAAAGCCTCCAAATCCATGACAGGGGTCAGAAAAAGTCATATGGGGGAGGAGGGGTGAAGGGGGAAAGTCTTCCACTTCTAAGCCTACCGGGAGTGAAAATCTGGGCAATCAGCCTATTTTAAAAAGGGTTGACTCTAATGAGACAACCCCTTTAAGTGGTGCTGGAAGGCCTGTTGCAGGCATTTTGACATACTGCAGTGGAAAGGTCAGTGCGCCCAATTAGTTTCTACTATTCAATGAAGACTATGCCTCCAAAGTAACGCTAGAAAGTTAAAAGATTTACCTTTTCCTTCTTTCCCATATCCCAGAGCAGGAGGGACAGTTATCTTCCGCTTCTCTCCCACGCACATGTCTTGCAGGCCTTTGTCCCAGCCTTTAATAACTTCTCGAATGCCAAGTGTAAACCATACAGGCTGACCACTGTTCTCCACATACCTGAGTGTTAGATAAAAATAAGTTAGCATATAGACTGCTGCCATCACATAGCACATAAGCCATTATGCAACACAGCTGACTTCTGCGGGAGCGGGCTCAGCTCCTGAGCTCACTCCATAAGTGTACCCCAACTGACATAGCTACATCAATGTGCGTGAGGGGAAGGAAAAATACCTCCATTCTTGAGAATATGAAACAATAAGCATCTTTGCAGTTTAATCATTGATGATCAGGAGTAGTCATTTAAAGGCGATTTAGTGAATGCAATCGTGACTGTTCCAGATCTTTTGAGTTCGGACAGCAATAATATAGAGTTGTGCTCAAAAATTGACATACCATGGCATACATTTTTCCTTTCTTGGCCTTGTTTCAGAGAATATGAATGATAACAAAAAAACTTTTTTCTCCACTTATGGTTATTGGTTGGGTGAAGCCATTTATTGTCAAACTACTGGGTTTTCTTTTTTTAAGTCTTAATGACAACCAAAAACATCCAAATGACCCTGATCAAAAGTTCACATACCCCAGTTCTTAATACCGTGTATTGCCCCCTCTAACATCAGACAGCTTGAAGTCTTTTGTGGTAGTTGTGGATGAGGTTCTTTATTTTCTCAGGTGGTAAAGCTGGCCATTCTTCTTGGCAAAAATCCTCCAGTTCCTGTAAATTCTTGGGCTGTCTAGCATGAACTGCGCGCTTGAGATCTCCCCAGAGTGGCTCAATGATATTGAGGTCAAGAGACTGAGATGGCCACTCCAGAACCTTCACTTTGTTCTGCTGTAGCCAATGACCGGTCGACTTGGCCTTGTGTTTTGGATCGTTGTCATGTTGGAACATCCAAGTACGTCCCATGAGCAGCTTCCGGGCTGATGAGTGCAAATTTGCCTCCAGTATTTGCTGATAATGTGCTGCATTCATCTTTCCTTCAACTTTTACCAAGTTTCCTGTGCCTTTGTAGCTCACACATCCACAAAACATCAGAGATCCACCTCCGTGCTTCACTGTAGGAATGGTGTTCCTTTCATTATAGGCCTTGTTGACCTCTCTCCAAATGTAACGTTTATGGTTGTGGCCAAAAAGTTCAATTTTGGTCTCATCACTCCAAATTACCTTGTTCCAGAAGTTTTGAGGCTTGTCTCTGTGCTGTTTGGCGTATTGTAGGCGAGATACTTTGTGGCATTTGTTCAGTAATGGCTTTCTTCTGGCGACTCGACCATGCAGCCCATTTTTATTCAAGTGCCTCCTTATTGTGCATCTTGAAACAGCCACACCACTAGTTTTCAGAGAGTCCTGAATTTCAGCTGATATTATCTGTGCGTTTTTCTTTGCATCCCGAACAATTTTCCTGGCAGTTGTGGCCGAAATATTTGTTGGTCTACCTGACCGTGATTTGGTTCTTACAGAGCCCCTGATTTTCCATTTGTTAATCACAGTTTGAACGCTGCTGACTGGCATTATCAATTCCTTGGATATCTTTTTGTATCCATTTCCTGTGTTATACAGTTCAACTACCTTTTCCCGTAGATTCGTTGACAATTCTTTTGCTGTCCCCATGACTAACAATCCAGAAACGTCAGTGGCTGGATGAAAGATGCAAGAGTCTGTCTGGATCCCAGAAACTCACTCAGCTTTTATGCACACACACTGAATACAAGCAAACAGATCACAGGGGAGGATGTTAATTTTAGTAGCCATTCAAACCCATTTGTGTCAAATTCTGTGCATGTTATCAGGCCAAAATCACCAGGGTATGTGAACTTTTGATTAGGGTCATTTGGATGTTTTTGGTTGTTATTAAGATTGAAAGAGAGAAAAAACAGAAGTTTGACAATAACCATGAGTGGAGAAAAAGGTTTTTGTTATCATTCATATTCTCCAAAACAAGGCCAAGAAAGAGATAGATATATAATGTGCTAAAAATGCCTGAGTGGAGCTACCTTCCAAGCATGTTATATATAACAGATGACTGCTTGGCATCCAAGCAGGCAGACGCGGTTTAACAAGCAGCAGCACGTTGTCACAATGATCAGCACTATGTCCTGCAACTTACAGCCTGGGAAACTACCAGCCTTTGGTGAGAAATGAAAGGGACAGAAGTCATGCAATTGACTCCATTTGATCAAGCTGCACAGAAGGCTGATCGGGCGAATATTATGGACACTTCTGTAAAGGGACATTTGCAGGGCGAGATAATGAGTGTTGGTAAAAATCGCTTGTTTCACGATTACCTTGCGGTGTAAACAGGCTGCTGATCACGAACAAGCAGAATGATCACTTAACGGGTGAATTTTTTTTTTTTTAAATTGAGATGTGCAAAAAATTGTTCCTGAAGATGGGCAAGCCCCTTTAAAAGTTTTACAAACTACACACCCCCATAAATGGTCAGTATAGGCTTCCACTGTGAGGACAAAGAGCTCCAGAGGATTGATCCCCTGTATCCGATCACATAAGAATACATAAACATCACTACATGATCTCGGCACTAGTTCACACCTCTGCTCAGTACTCACGTGGAATAGAACCGCGTCCCATTACTCTCCAGGAAGCCATCGGAGTGCACCAGCAGCATGTCCCCGTTCTTGGTCTTCCTCTTGCACAAGAAGGGTTTCTCCAGGACCTGGATCTGTACCTCGGGCTCGGGGATAAGCGCAGCGCCGGCACAGGCCAGCAGAGCGGCCAGCAGCAGCAGCCACATCCTCGGCCCCACTCTCTCCTGCAGTCCGCGGACGTGGCACCACTTCTGCCGCTATACATTCAACTACTCAGCGGCCCAGGCAATAGGCTGAGAGGGTGGGCGCGGCTATAGCGGGAATACCTCATTGGTTAATAGTAGAAGTCAGCTGGTCAGAATCTGAGCGGTGATTGGTGCAGATCTCTTCCAGGAAGCGACTGATGGGTGGAAACAATGGAATGTTTGTGCTCTGCTGATGGAGACGTAGAGGGGCGGGCCTTGACGCCTGTGCTGCGCCGTCCTGTCTGCGCCGGAGCCGCCGCTTGTTGCTATTCACGACGGAAATGCGCCGCGGCCGCCTGTCAGTGTGCGCCGTGTGACCGGCGCTGAGTGCTGCCAGGAAGCCGGCGCCTAATCCCGGGGGAGATGCCAGAATCCGGCCCGTGTGCGCCCCCCAGCGACATGGAAGGGATCCTGTACAAGTGGACGAATTACCTGAGCGGTAGGTGCTGTGCCCGGAGCTGCTGCCCGCCGTGCAGTGTATGGAGGTGTACGGGGTGATGGCGGTCATTGTTTTCATCACTATCATAAAAAAAGCCAAAAATGTAGTTTGTTTTTTCATTAACATAGTCTGTGCTGACCCTCTGTTATCTCTCCTGTCAATGATGAATACATTGACAACTAGAAGTTCTCATCCCTCTTGTCCCTCCATATTGTGCCACAGATGGGATAGAGACAATGTAAGGACCCCCCAGCTGAGGATGACCCCAGTGTTAGGAGGAATGGCACAATGCAGAGTGTAAGGGGCCGCCCCTGTTACGTAATTGTCATCTCCAGCTGCAGTTTGTTATATAAAAAAAAAAAGGACTTTACTCACCCTCCCCGGGTCCATGTAGCGCTGATGTCATGTCCACAGTGCGGTAGAGAATCACTGAGACAGAGCGCCCCTCTCAGTCATCGAGATCACTGATTGGCTGCGGCTCTCTCGAGGTGATGTTAGCTTCACACCCAATACTGGACACTGGGAGCAAGGCCAGAGACTCGGCGCCAGACCTGGGGAGGGTGAGTAAAACTGTTTATTTTTTCATACTAATCTATAGCCAGGGACCCAGATATTCTGAAATGGGACTATCCCTTTAAGGGTAAGTTCAGAGGTTGCATATCGGTGTGGATTCTAGACTGAAGTCAGACGAGTTTCTGCTTCTAAAATCTGCGCACATTTTCCGCACAGATTCATTTTTACAGCTTGTGGAGCTACGGTTCTGATTGGATGAAGTCCGCACCATAGAGGCAGAAGGCTTCAAGCTGCAGCTATAAAACGCACAACTCTGCTAGACCTGTAAAGTGCTGCAAATGTTATGTGCGGAAAATCTGCACCGAATGCGCAATGTGTGAACCCAGCCTGAAGAAAAGTCGTTCCAGGATTGGTTCATGATGATGAATGAAAATTAGGAAAACCGACCTATAAGGAGAGAAACAGGTTCTCAGTAATTCAGGGCGTACAAGCAGAAGACAATCTCTGGGGTAAAGCAGGGTCCCCGAACCTGGTGAGGAGGCAGTGGTGTAACTTAAATTTTGTGGGCCCCAATGCAAAATCTACAAAGGGTCTAAACTACCATGGGGCTTAATATTATTCATCTTCTCATATTCACATGCTGAACTTTCCTGCACATAGACTAATTGTTCTCGGCAGCTCGTTGTGCTGCCGAGATCAATCATTTTTTTTTAAGTAAGCCTAAAGATCATTTCACCCAGGAACATTGGCATAGACCCCCTGTATGAGCCTTTACGATGTATCACTCACTGTTTATGACCCCAGAGACTAATCCACAGCTATTTGTGGTGGAAACTGTTTGCTTACAGTGTACTCATGGTTGTACCAGCATAATTGTCTCGGGTGTACCCCAGTCTCTCGGGCGTACGCTGCAGAGTATACAGACTGTAGCTTGGACTAACCTGTCGGGCAGGCTGCGTGCTCACACACTCCCAGGAGGGTGGTGCTGTCAGTCCTGACCCTGTTCCCATTGCAGCTGGGTTTCATCAGGTTATTACTAAGATCTCAGGGCAAGGACTTGTAAGTTCTCTTCTCTGCCTGACATAAGCCTGTGAGTAATCCGTCAGCCATGCTGCACTGCGAGCACATACCGGCCAATGGCAGAGACTTCTTGTTCTTTTTACTTTGTCGTCTAAACAAACATTGATACAAAGTAATAAATACATCAAAGAGAACCTGCCGGCCAGGAAGCGCTGCACAATCTCCAGACAGCGTGGAGGAGCTGAACAGATTGCTATAAATCATTCACCATCACTTATGTGTTGGGCATTGTTCACATAAGTTTTTTTCTGCCAGTTCATAAATCCGTCTGAACTTCCGAAAAACATTGTTCTCTCTCGAATGTAGTTACTGACTTCAGTGAGACAAACAGAAGCCCAAAGTATCAAACTCTGGTCTCCGTATGACTTTCTGGTGATGTCCGCTTCTTAGTCAGACACAATATGGTAGTCTACGGTAGTAACCAATAGATTTGGGGCAGGATGTGGTGGATTAGCGCTCTACGTTGTGGTTCTCTGTCCCTGGGGTATAACGCTGTCCGCACCCTCTCGTCTATAGGGCTGTACTATACACAGGGATGGAAAATAGTCTTATTTTTCTATCATTATCAATGATATTTATATTCAATTTATCAAGAGAAAATACTTTTTATGAAATACACGTCATGTACTATCTCCTAATCGCCGTGTGTTGTGCTGGGCTTGGTGCCCTGTGTGCTACTCATGGCTGCACTTATTGAAAAAAAACATGAAAAACAGGTCATTTGGACTTTTCGGAAAGCTCCTCTGTTTTGCTTTACTTTGTTGATAACCAACATTAAGTAACGATTGGGAATCATTTGATGTTCACATGTAAAATATATAAAACCACTTATTCTCTATATACTGAATCCTGTTACCGGAACCTCTAACAATCCACTGCTAACACCAGGGGGCGCTGTCAGGATAAGGCCTTGTTCAGACGTCTATTTTCCACGTATGTGTTCTATTTGGGCTTTTCAACAATTGATCAAAAGCCAATTGTAGTCTATGGGCACATTCACATGTCTTCTATAGAAAAACATTTTCAGATCAAAATGTGGAATTTCTTTTTTTTAAAATTTGATTTGCAGTGAATTTTTGACAGACCATGTCAAAGAACGAAAGCACTTGGCTGCTACCTGTGTTTAATTTGTGTTCTGTTTTTTTTTTTTTAGTTTTTTTTTTTTTTGTGTGTGTATTTTAATGGGTCCGAAAAAGGAAAACTTACAATAATAGACAAGGGTGACTACAGTATAGGGGGAATAAACCTGTAATAATGATTACATATACCACATGTTTAATCCAACAATATCTTTAGTTGCATTATACATAGCAGTGTAGAAGATCGTACAAGACACAAAGCACGTGGTTCTAAAGCAGGACGTCAAAGATTCAGGTGTTGGAACGGAAATCCAATACGTCTGGTAATAGGTTAATAGGATCACAAAGTGCATGGGGTGAGCAAGTCCCCACAACTAGAGAAACTACTAAATATACGACTTCTGACAATAATAATTCCAATAGTGTACTACACATCCCCACAAAATATATAAGGCTAATAAATCACTAGCACATAGTAAGTGAGCCCATCCAAATGTACATTATTAGCCAATCAATAGCAAAGAGAGTAGAAACATAATAGATTAGTAGTAAATAAACCCATCTTCTCATGTACTTATGCCCGGCGCGCGTTTCGCTGTCACTTCCTCACGGGGCTTATCATGGAAGTGGCAGCGCAATGCGTGTCACATGTGGTTTATATAATTAAATTATAACGGTGCAAATTATTTACTGAAACGTGCATTTAAGAAAAATAATAAGACTCAGAAGGTGTCCATGTCCTTTAAGGCCAGGACTGCGCTGTGACTTTGCTGCGACACAGGTCACATGACCAAAGATCATGATGTGCAGCTGCTACATTGCAGCGTGAGGCAGGTGAATGCGGTTGCATTGGGTTCGTTCCCAGACAGATGTTTTTACTTGCTTGTCACATTAGTGACATTCTAGGGGCCATAATGTGACCTGTATTACGCTGCGATGTAACAGTGGCAAGTACCGTCCTTTGGGAGCGCGCCCTGTGTCACCGCCGTGTAGCCTCCGCATAAAGGTGTATACTGCTAAGTAGGAATAAATGTACATTCTGTAAGATGCCATGTTACAGGGACATATGTAGATCTTCTGATTGAGGACCACTTGTCCATGGATACATGGGGATCTGTGCATGGATCACACCATCGTATATAATCCCCACCCCACACTCCTGCTGCTATGGCTCCTGAGCTTTACCTACCTGACTAATACTAGAATATTATTTTCTAGTTTGGTTACTCTTTTATACTGATGCCATGTCTTTCGTGTGATTTCTTGCAGGGTGGCAGCCGAGATGGTTTCTTCTGTGTGGTGGAATTCTTTCCTATTATGACTCAAGGGAAGACGCCTGGAAGGGCTGTAAGGGAAGCATCCAGATGGCGGTCTGTGAAATTCAAGGTGTGTTTCTGGAAATGAACAGTAATGTAAAATTGCTGATTTTTGCCAGGGAAAGCTGCAGCAAGTCAACCATTCCGGTAATCCATGAAGGACGTGTGTCCTCCAGAGCTGGAGACGTCGTTGCAGAGCAGTTCTCCCTTCTGCCTCGTTAGTGGAGGACCCCTCTCTTTACTACTTGTATATCTAGGAATATTCTATAGTCAAGGAGACTGGAGACTCCACATACAGCTATTCAAGATAACGTTAATTAGGAGAGGGGAATGGTCCGCTGCCGGATACCCTTGGTGGTGGATCAGCTCCCATGAGAGGAGAAGGATTGGGAATGGTTTAATTCATCTGCTCGATCCTTTTCTTCCCTACATCCAGTATCTGGAGGCCCCATCAGCATATGATTTTGACCATTTAATAATCTATAGCAGCCTTTAATTTCAGAAGAATGTGCCTCTGCCATTTTACGCTTCTCTCACCACTTTTCAAAATCAATGAGCTACATAGGCAGGGTGGATGGTCATTGTATGTTCACTGCAGTGAAAGCTGCTCCTGTAGATCAGTCCTCCAGTCTAATATGTTGTCTCAAGTATTACTAGCTAAAAGAAAAGCATCATAAATGCAGTGACAAGGAACACGGCCATCATTACTGGGGTCTCCTCTCTTTCCTAGACTCTTGTAAGATACATCTGATGAGTTAGACTATGTGCACATGGAGTCTTTTTTGCAGAGTTTTCCAAGTAGAAACTGAAAAGTTGTGAGATTTGGAGATTTTCTGCTCCGTTTATTCCCCAAAAATTCTTGAAAAACTCCATGGGCACATAGCCTTATACAGTAATTCTCCCTAACCCCACAATATGACCTGGGACATTTGTTGGTCAGGTGTGTAGGAGATCTGAGTAACATCCCCTATGGTAGTTGTAATATCCGTCATATTAGTTTTTATCAAACGCTTTCATACAATCATAGCAGCCAACTCTAGGGTCTAGGCAGGTAAAGTGTAGTGTATTCTTCCCAATGTCTTCATTAAATATGGTGTATACGCACATCCTCTGTACATTGCATTATACACTTCTGCATTGACAGTACACGCCACGGATAACACTCGGATGGACCTGGCGATTCCAGGGGAGCAGTACTTCTATCTGAAAGCCAGGTCGGCAGCAGAACGACAGCAGTGGCTTGTTGCATTGGGTTCTGCTAAAGCCTGTATAACTGACATCAGAACCAAGAAAAAGAAAGGTATGGGTTTCCTGTAATCTATTAAAATGTATGTATTTGTTTTATTTAGGTCTAAAATTTGTAAAAGGTTGTTTTCTACAATCCTTACTTAAAATAAAAAAACAACTCGCTGTTCCAGTGAAATAGGTGCTACGTTTCTTGGCAGTTATAACTTATGAACCCTGCGGCCTATCAGTGATCACTGATTAGCTGCAGCCTTCGCAGTTCTCTGTTTACAGAAGGCTACTGTCCATCAGCAGCCATTGATAGGCTGCAGGGTTCCTGTCAGCACCAGAAGATGCAGCGACTACATTACTGGAACAGTGCTGGTCTGGAAGTTGAGTATGTGGGTTTTTTTATATTGGGCATTTAATAATGGGTTGGCCAGTAGTGGATAACCCCTTTAATTCATTGGTACAGCCTGGAAAAGTGAGATTATGGCACAAATGTGTACATTTTTATTGGCATCTAGACAGCCCATTTTCTTTTAGCTAATGAGTGACTGTGTTTTAGGGCACAGTTAGATGGCCGTTTTACTCGTGCGAGAATCGCATCGCTCAGCTCAGACTGGCCATCGTCTCTCTTGACCTGAGCGTGACAGCTGCATAGAAATACATTGCTTATAAACGAAAAAACTGATCAACACATCCAAAACAGAAAACTTGTGTGTACAGGTGCTTACTGAGAGTAGCCATCTCCATATACAACTAACAAGTAAAGTAGCACTCTGTATCGCTAAGCATGCAAACATGAAATATATGAAACCTGAATAGCATTACTGCTCAAGAAAAATAGAAATAATTGAGAAATCTTAGCACATAAATTGGCCAATTCATGTGTACCTGGTAGCCACGATAAGGCGTTTCTCAAAATACCAGGACCCTACCAATGTGAATCCTTTCTTAGAGACTAAAGTCTGCATGTGTATGGGAAGGTAAGATCCTGCTGTAATTAAAACCGCCTGTGGCTTAGAGGCGGAGTAAGCACCTGTACACACCAGTTTTCTGTTTTGGATGTGCCATTCAGTCTTTTTTGTTTATATGCATAGGCCTTCTGGCTGAGCACTCCGCCTCTACGCTGCATATTAGAGGAGAAGAGAACGTAAGAGCCGATTTTCTAAGTCGTCACATTTTGAAACAAGGAGAATGGGAATTGAATCCATCAATATTCCAGCAGATTGTCTGCAGATGGGGGCAACCTCAGATAGATCTTTTGTGAACAAATGCAATCGGAAAACCAGTCTTTTTTTGTGCCTTAAATCCAAAGGAGAAGCCTTTTGCTGTAGACGTGCTGCAAATTCCCTAGAACTTTACCCTGGCCATGCATTTCCTCCTCTAATGCTGGTCCCTATTATCCTGAGGAAGATCCAAGAAGAACAGGCGAGAGTTATATTGATCGCCCTTTTTTGGCCCAAGAGACCATGGTTCACTTGGATGAAGAGGATGTCCCAATCAGAACCATGGGTCCTTCCGGACAATCCAGATCTCCATCCCCAGAGATCGGACCTGCAGTTGACGGCCTGGATTTTGAAAGATCACTACTAACACAAAAAGGTTTTTCCCTGGTCTAGTTGCCACTCTACTGGCAAGTAGAAAACCAATAACCACTAGTATCTATTGGAGAACTTGGGCTAAACTTCTATCTACCTCAGGTCAGTCCCTTAAAGGTAGGGTTCCTATTGGGGCCATCTTGGAGTTCCTTCAGAAGGGCTTAATCATGGGGTTAGCCACCAGTACTCTTAAGGTACAAGTATCAGCTCTGGGGGCACTATATAATTGTGACTTGGCAGCAAATAAATGGATCGCTAGATTCGTTAAAGCTTGCAACAGATTTGGACCCATTCCTTCTCCTAGGATGCCTCCATGGGACCTTAATCTGGTTCTGGAAGCACTAACAAGGCCTCCCTTTGAGCCCTTAGAGAAGGTTTCAGAAAAAGTTCTCACTTTTCAGACAGTCATGCTGGTAGCGCTAACGTCAGCCCGTAGGGTTAACGCGTTCAGATCACTATCAGTAAACTATCCATTCACGCAGGTCTCTACGGACAGAGTAACTTTAAGACCAGACCCAGCCTATCTTCCAAAAGTAGCCTCCAAATTGCACAGGACACAAGAAATTACTCTCCCTTCCTTCTATCCTTATCCTAGAAATTCGGAGGAACAAAAGCTTCACACTTTAGATGTAAAGAGGGTATTAGTCCAGTACTTGGAGGTGACGAAGGCCTGGAGGAAAAGTGACGCCTTATTCATCTCATTCCGGGGGGCTAGGAAAGGGCTTAAGGGTTACAAGGGGGACCATAGCTAGGTGGGTCAGGGACACCATTGGTTTAGTGTACTCCTCTAGCAATCTGCCAGTTCCAGAGAACCTAAAGGCCCACTCCACCAGGGCCGTAGCTGCTTCCTGGGCTAAGAAGGTGGATGTGCCCATCGACATCATATGTAAGGCGGTAACTTGGTCATCCCCCGCTACATTTTACAAGCATTACCGTCTTGACCTTTCCTCTTTTACTGATCTGTCCTTTGGAAGGAAGGTGTTGCAAGCGGTGTCTGATCTATCGAAATCTCTCAGGTGGTGCTGTCATGGGAGAAGGGGAAAAGATCCTAGTTACTTACCGGTAATGGGATTTTACAGAGCCCATGATAGCGCCCTATTAATTCCCTCCCCTTTTACAACTTATGGTGTGCACTGCTATGGGTGTTTTTACAAAGAAATGTTTTGGTGGTAGTTGTATACTAACCTATTTTTCGGAGGCCCTCTCATGCTCTGAAACAGAAACTGATGCGGAAAAGAGGTACCGCCTTTTTATTCAGTAGGTTCCTGTCCTTGGTGGGTGGATACCCTCTCTCAGGTGGTGCTGTCATGGGCTCTGTAAAATCCCATTACCGGTAAGTAACTAGGATCTTGCTCAGTTATTTCTATTTTCTAGAGCAGTAATGCAATTCACATTTCATATATTTCATGTTTGCATACTTAGCGTTACAGAGTGCTACTTTATTTGTTAGAAATACATTGCTGTCACGCTCTGGTCAGGAGAGCCAACGGCCAGTCTGGGGGATGCAATGTGATCCCCTGGCGAGTAATGTGGCTGCCTGACTGCGTCCTTAATCATATAATTATCTTCTCTTTCTGTGATTTTCTGTCCCGTGGGCGGTCCGATCAGTGGCTGACAGCTTTCTTTTGTCTAAGTACGTATAGAGAGATCACTGTCAGTCACTAATAAGACCACCCACCGGACCAGAAGGAGCAGAGGATTATATGATGAAAACACAGGTTTACTGTATCTTTTCTCACACAACTGTGTATCAATCTACCCTGCTCCCCCTGCTCTATATCGTGGTGTATGCCGATTGCATTGCATTTTCATAATGACAAGTTTCCTTTGAAAGAATGAAAAAAAGCCCTCAGTTCTCACCTGAGAGAATTGTATCACAGGAGCGGATAAAATGGAGAACTTAATTTCTCCATCTTCTCCATTGTCGATATCTGTGTAAATTAGATGTCATCTGAGTGCAGTCTAATTGTTTAACACACACACCCATAGACTTGAATGGGTGCACGTGATCTGATTTGCAGAGCCATGCTGCGATTTTTTTTATTTATTTATTTATTTTTTATTATTATTTTTCCCCCACAGACCAATTCGATCTGCAGAATAAAAATGCATCTCTGCACTGCCCCTTAGTATAACATTGGTCCGAGTGCTATCCAGTAAAACATCGGACCCGACTCGTCTGATTTATATGCTCCTATGAGTAAGCCCTTACTCTGAAATACTGCAGCTTTTCTGCGAGCACAACATAACTTTATAAAGATTCAGGCACAAAGGAAGGTGTCGGCTGCACTCCACCTCTTTCCCCCCCCCCATCTGACTGACAGGTCGTTTGCTATTTGTGAGCCCTGGTCTAAAGTATTTTGAGATATTGGCACTGTGAGGATTCTCTGTTGCTGATGTCGGGAGCGGACAAGCGATTTGCATACTGCAGGCCACATTTCAACTAGATGTGTCCGGGAGCGAAGGCCGCACACGTCTAGTCAGCATGTGACTGCATGTATGCAAATCACATACTTGCAGTCACATGACCACCGCTCCCAGCACCAGAGAATCCTCACAGCACACAGTGCACGCGATGTGAGGACTCCAAGTCTGCTGTTACAGAGTGACTGCAGACTTGTAGCCTAAGGCCAAACAACCCCTTTAAATGATAAACTATGAAATGACAACTATTGTAATGTATTTATTTCTTGTGTTTTACATGACACACGGGAAGCGCAGGTTTCCTCTCGGCTGCTGCATATGTCGGCTGTCACATCTGTTGAACTGCAGATTATTCATTTTAATCAGAAGCTTAAATCTCTGTATTGGTGACCTGCCACCTCCTCAAATCCTGTGATTCAGACAGGATAATAAAGCATAGGAACACATCATTCTGTAGCCGGTTGTGTCGTATTTGATTCTGTTGTCTCTACTTTTCATGATGTACAATAAAAAATTATATTGCGGTCCTGGGCTAGCCAGAAAAATCTATTTAATTACTTTAAAGTTAATAAAAGATAAAAGTATTCTGGGTGTGATAATGTTATTGGCCAACCAGATAAGGCCTCTTCATCGGGGCTATTTTCAAATGAATGACTGCGACAAAGATGTTACAGCAAAACATTTGTACATGGGGTAGATTGGTTCAGGTTTACCTTTGCCAGAAGGGCGAATCACCCCATCCACTCTATGTACTTATGTTTGCTGTAATGTCTTTTAAACCCTTCCAGGCATAGGGTGGACTAGTACATTCCCTGTCGGGTCCTCATTTATGGAGCAGGCTCAGAAGCTGTGTTACACAGCCGGCATCTGCCTGTAACAGCACGATCGGAATTTGCTTTCATCGCTGCTCTTTAACCATATGAATACCTCTGTCAATCACCGACCACAGACCATTTAATGATGCGATTGCTGTTGTTCCCATCGCTCCCACCACTCCCCCCTTGGTGCAGATGTGGGATGACGATGGTTGTCATGTCAGCTGGGGTCCTGTGCTTCATAGGAGAACAAGTGATTGAACAAGTTTACAGTGGGTACGGAAAGTATTCGGACCCCTTTAAATTTTTCACTCTTTGTTTCATTGTAGCCATTTGGTAAATTATAAAAAGTTTTTTTTTTTTCCTCATTAACCCCTTAAGCCCCGAGGGTGGTTTGCACGTTAATGACAGGGCCAATTTTTACAATTCTGACCACTGTCACTTTATGAGGTAATTACTCTGGAACGCTTCAACGGATGCCCCTGATTCTGAGATTGTTTTTTCGTGATTCTGAGATTGTTTTTTCGTGACATATTGTACTTCATGATTGTGGTAAAATTTCTTCGATATCACTTGCGTTTATTTGTGAAAAAAATGGAAATTTGGCGAAAATTTTTAAAATTTTGCAATTTTCAAAATTTTAATTTTTATGCCCGTAAATAAGAGAGATATGTCACACAAAAGAGTTAATAAATAACATTTCCCACATGTCTACTTTACATCAGCACAATTTTGGAATCAAAATTTTTTTTTGTTAGGGAGCTATAAGGGTTAAAAGTTGACCAGCGATTTCTCATTTTTCCAACAAAATTTGCAAAACCATTTTTTTAGGGACCACATCACATTTGAAGTCACTTTGAGAGGTCTTTATGACAGAAAATACCCAAAAGTGACACCATTCTAAAAACTGCACCCCTCAAGGTGCTCAAAACCACATTCAAGAACTTTATTAACCCTTCAGGTGCTTCACAGGAATTTTTTGAATGTGGAAGAAAAAAATGAACATTTAACTTTTTTCACAAAAATGTTACTTTAGACCCAATTTTTTTTATGTTCACAGAGGTAACAAGAAAAAATGGACCCCAAAATTTGTTGTGCAATTTCCCCTGGGCACGCAGATACCCAATATGTGGGGAAAAAACACTGTTTGGGCGCACGGCAGGGCTCGGAAGGGAAGGAGCGCCATTTGACTTTTTGATTGTAAAATTTGCTTGAATAATTAGCGGACGCCATGTCGTGTTTGGAGAGCCCCTGTGTGCCCAAACATTGGAGCTCCCCCACAAGTGACCCCATTTTGGAAACTAGACCCCCCAAGGCACCTATCTAGATGCATAGTGAGCACTTGGAACCCCCAGGTGTTTCACAAATTGATTCATAAATATGAAAAAGTGTTTTTTTTTTTCACTTTTTCATTTTTACGAATCAATTTGTGAATCACCTGGGGATTCCAAGTGCTCACTATGCATCTAGATAGGTGCCTTGGGGGGTCTAGTTTCCAAAATGGGGTCACTTGTGGGGGAGCTCCAATGTTTGTGCACGCAGTAGCTCTCCAAACGCAACATGGCGTCCGCTAACAATTTGAGCCGATTTTCCATTCAATTTGTTAGCGGACACCATGTCGCGTTTGGAGAGCCCGTGATGTGCCTAAACAGTGGAGCTCCCCCACAAGTGACCCCATTTTGGAAACTATACCCCTCAAGGATTTTATTAAGGTGTATAGTGAACATTTTGAACCCAGAGGTACGACACAGAATTTGTTTACATTAGGTCATCATATTGAATAAGTTGTCATTAGTCTTAAGCGCAAGTGCTCGCTACTTGAGTTTGCATCGGGTACTCAGGTATGCACCATGTACAGCGTGTGCTCGAGTGACATGCTCGAGTCCCTGCTCCGCATGTTTCACGGTTATTAGACACCCAAAAAAAAACATGCGGGGATCGCTCGTGCATGGCAGGCAATCCCCGTAAAGTTTTTTTGGCTGCGAAGCATATGGGGCAGAGACTCGAGCATGTCACTCAAATACCCACGATACTCAATGCATACCAGAGCACCCGATGCAAACTCAAGTAGCGAGCACTTGCGCTCAACACTAGTCGCCATATCGTCATCTTTTTTCTTACTTTTGAAAAAAATCCCAACCCCATCATAACCCTAACCCCAGCCCTAACCCCAACCCCAGCCCTAACCCCAACCCCAGCCCTAACCGTAGCACAACCCTAACCCCAAACCCAGCCCTAACCCTAGCCCAATCCTAACCCAAGAGTTTATTTTTGACGCCGTTCCTCGTGCGGTATAAGTGATTAGACGACTTTATTCTTCGGGTCGGTGTGATTACAGCAATGCCAGAATCATATGGGGTTTTTATGACTGACAGCTGTCACACACAAAAAGACGCATTTTTTGTAAAATCTAGTTTTTGCATCGCCATATTTTGAGCGCTATAATTTTTCCAGATTTTGGCAGACAGTCATGTGACGGCTCGTTTTTTGCGGGATGAGTTGACGTTGTTATTGGTGCCATTTTCAGATACGTGACATTTTTTGATCGCTTTCTATTCCGATTTTTGGGAGGCAGAATAAACAAAAACCAACAATTCAGGAATTGTTTTTTTTTTTTTTATTCTGTTCCGCGTGTGGTAAAAGTGATAAGGCAGCTTTATTCTTCGGGTCAGTACGTTTACAGCGGTACCACATTTATATCGTTTTTCTATGTTTTGCACTTTTACATAATAAAAGCAATTTTATAGAAAAAAATATTTTTTAGCATAGCTTTATTCTGAGAGCTATAACTTTTTTATTTTTCGGCTGATGGAGCTGTATGTCAGCTTGTTTTTTACGGGACGAGATGACGTTTTCAGCGGTACCATTTTTATTTATATTCGTCTTTTTGATCGCGTGTTATTCCATTTTTATTTGGCGGTATGGTGATAAAGCATTGTTTTTTGCTTTTTTTTTTTTACCGTGTTCACTGAAGGGGTTAACTAGTGGGACAGTTTTATAGATCAGGTTGTTCCGGACGCGGCAATACCAAATATGTGTACTTTTATTGTTGTTTTTTTTTTTTTTTTTTTTTATAATAATATTTATTGATGGGTACATTATATTTTTATTTTTGGTGGATTATTTTATTATTTTTTTTTATATTTTTGCAATTTTTTTTTTTTTTTTTCACTTACTGACAGTTTTTATACTTTATTACTTTGTCCCACTATGGGACTTTCACTTTTTTTTCCTCTGATCGCCTGCATGGCACAGGAATGCAGCACCATCCCTGTGTCATACAGGCTATCAGCGCTGCACAGTGAGAAGATTGTTTGGAGATGCACTGCGCATGTCCAAACAATCTTCCTGCTGTCTGGTGACCCGGATGTTGTCATGACGACATCGGGTCGTCATGGCAACACCCGGGAAGCCTTTGCAGACAGCGCTGGAAGCCGGAAGAGGAGGTGAGTATCTGCGATCACCTCCCCTTGCCCCCGTAATGCTGCGATCGGCTGCGATCGACTTCGATCGCAGCATCGCAGGAGTTAATGTGCTGGGAGCGGTGCAGGACCGCTCCCTGCACATAGTAACGGGTGTCAGCTGTGACAATCAGCTGACACCCGGCGGCGATCGCGCCCGCACAGCCTGTGTGCGCGCGCGCGATCGCGATAACGTACTAATACGGGTCTGGCTCTTAAGTCCCAGGGCACAGACGCGTATTAGTACGTCAGATGTTATTAAGGGGTTAAAGTATACTCTGCAGCCCATCTTGACTGAAAAAAAACAGAAAAGTAGAAATTTTTGCAAATTTATTAAAAAAGAAAAACTGAAATATCACATGGTCATAAGTATTCAGACCCTTTGCTCAGTATTGAGTAGAAGCACCCTTTTGAGCTATTACAGGCATGAGTCGCCTTGGGTTTGGGGATCCTCTGCCATTCTTCCTTGCCGATCCTCTCCAGTTCCATCAGGTTGGATGGTGAACGTTGGTGGACAGCCATTTTCAGGTCTCTCCAGAGATGCTCAATTGGGTTTAGGTCAGGGCTCTGGCTGGGCCAGTCAAGAATGGTCACAGAGTTGTTCTGAAGCCACTCTTTTGTTATTTTAGCTGTGTGCTTAGGGTCATTGTCTTGTTGGAAGGTGAACCTTCGGCCAAGTCTGAGGTCCAGAGCACTCTGGAAGAGGTTTTCATCCAGGATATCTCTGTACTTGGCCGCATTCATGGTTCCTTCAATTGCAACCAGTCGTCCTGTCCCTGCAGCTGAAAAACACCCCCATAGCATGATGCTGCCACCACCATGTTTCACTGTTGGGATTGTATTGGGCAGGTGATGAGCAGTGCCTGGTTTTCTCTACACATACCGCTTAGAATTATCACCAAAAAGTTCTATTTTTGTCTCATCAGACCAGAGAATCTTATTTCTCATAGTCTGGGAGTCCTTCATGTGTTTTTGAGCAAACTCTATGCGGGCTTTCATATGTCTTGCACTGAGGAGAGGCTTCCGTCGGGCCACTCTGCCATAAAGGCCCGACTGGTGGAGGGCTGCAGTGATAGTTGACTTTGTGGAACTTTCTCCCATCTCCCCACTGCATCTCTGGAGCTCAGTCACAGTGATCTTGGGGTTTTTCTTTACCTCTCTTACCAAGGCTCTTCTCCCACGATTGCTCAGTTTGGCTGGACGGCCAGGTCTAGGAAGACTTCTGGTGGTCCCAAACTTCTTTCATTTAAGGATTATGGAGGCCCCTGTGCTCTTAGGAACCTTGAGTAATGCAGAAATTCTTTTGTAACCTTGGCCAGATCAGTGCCTTGCCACAATTCTATCTCTGAGCTCCTTGGGCCTTTCCTTTGAGCTCATGATTCTCATTTGGTCTGACATGCACTGTGAGCTGTGAGGTCTTATATAGACAGGTGTGTGCCTTTCCAAATCAAGTCCTATCAGTTTAATTAAACACAGCTGGACTCCAATGAAGGAGTAGAACCATCTCAAGGAGGATCACAAGGAAATGGACAGCATGTGACTTAAATATGAGTGTCTGAGCAAAGGGTCTGAATACTTATGACCATGTGATATTTCAGTTTTTCTTTTTTAATAAATTTGCAAAAATTTCTACATTTCTGTTTTTTTTCAGAGAGATGGGGTGCAGAGTGTATTTTAATGAGAAAAAAAATGAACTTTTATAATTTACCAAATGGCTGCAATGAAACAAAGAGTGAAAAATTCAAAGGGGTTCAGTAAAATGGTTCACTTCGTCGCTTTACCTGCACTTCCTAATGCTAAGACACTTGCTCAGGTGTTCATAAATGAGATTGTGAAGCTTCCATGTGGTGTCTGATCGGGGGACCCAGTTTGTTTCCAAGTTCTGGAAGGCATTCTGTTCTTGACTGGGGGTGCAGCTGTCCTTTTCCTCTGCCTTCCACCCTCAGTCGAATGGTCAGACCAAGTGTGTCAATCAGAACTTGGAGACCTACCTCAGGTGTTTCGTCTCCGAAAATCAGGAGGATTGGGCATCCTACTTACCGCTGGCAGAATTTGCCATCAAGAATCCACTGACAGGTCACTGGTTTTGGTGCATACGGTTATCATCCACAGTTTGTTACCTTTAGTGGGGGAGGAGCTTCAGGAGTTCCTGAGGAGGAACAGTTTGCTTCACCGCAAATGTGTAATTTGAAGACCATGGGTGACAGGTATAAACGTATGACTGACAGAAAATGCTTGCCAGGTTCGGACCTGAATGTGAATGACACTGTGTGGTTGTCTACCAAGAATATAAGATTGAAGGTTTATTGGTCCCTACAAAATTACCGCCGTCATTAACCCAGCAGCGTTTCGTATTGAACTTCCTCGGGCCCTTAAAACTCAAAAGGTACGTAGAACCTCTTGAGCCCTCTCCTTTACCACCGCCCCCAGTAATGGTTGATGGTAATTTGGAGTTCAAGATTTCGAGGATAGTAGATTCTCGTCTCCAACGTCGTTCTCTGCAATACTTGGTGCACTGGAAAGGCTATGGTCCGGAGGAGAGGACATGGGTTTCAGCTTCAGTGGTGAACGCTCCCAGATTGGTTCACTCTTTCCACACCTCTTTTCCTGAGAAACCCGGTCCTGAGCGTACAGAGAGCACTTGTAGGTGGGGGTACTGTCACGGGTGTGTCAGAGGTGACAGATAGTCATCCTTTAGTGGTTTGCAGGAGATCTCCACGTTTGGCAATGCTGACAGCTGCCTAGACAGGAGGCTGTGTTTAGGACCCAGCGACTACCTCCCTTTAGTCTGGGTGTATATATACCTGGTGTGTCTAGGTGGGCATCACCGGTTATACCCTTTTCTACTTGGAACTTGACTGAAGTAGCATATCGTCCTCTCTGGAGTCTTGAGGCCGTGTGCCCTGTTGGAGTTCTTCTAAAGCTGAGTTGTTGTTCCCCTGTGTTGTCTTCCCCTTTTGTCTTTAGAGTGCTAGCGGAGATTGACTAGTGCTCCATCTCCTTCCACCCCAAGCTATAGCCTTATGCCAGGGATAGTAGGGCGAGGCACGTGATCGGCGACAGCTGCGGAGGCTGTACAGGGACATTAGGGGGAGACAGGGTGACGCTAGTCCAGATTAGGAGGTCACCTCTTCCCCCTTTCACTAGTGTCTGGGATCCCTTTCCACTCTGTGTTGCACTCACACCTGGCCTGACAACAGCTGTGTTCTGGAACAGCAGACAGCGCCCTATGTTTTCTAGTGACCAATCTTAAGTACTGCATCTCATCTGCCATTTATTTATTTTTTTACAGAGTTTAGTGACAGCACGGAAACTCTTAAAACGAAGATGTCTGAATTAAGACTGTACTGTGACATCTTGGTCCAGCAAGTGAATAAGACGAAAGACACATCTGTTATCGGTTCTTCTGAATCTCAGGTAGGTGAATCTGGACTCAGCTTATGAGTATTATGAGCCTATGAGTAGTGGATGTTTACCGTCTGTCTCATGAAAAGGCAGCGGTGAGTGTGCGCTGTTAATAAGTAACTGCTGCTGTAAGAAGTCTCATAAACCTCAGATAAGTCCCTGCTGCTTTGCCATCCTGGTGACTGTGCAGCATCCAACTTTTCCCTACTTTCATCATTGGAGATATTCACAATCTCTGTGTGAAGAGAACAGATCAGTCAAGGGTTGTCATAAAGTTCCTCATCGTAAAGAGGTTCTGCATCAGCTTCAGTAATTAAAGCATAATTAATTTATTGTAAGAGACCATCACTAATAATGACAAGGCACCTGAGTGTTCCTGTATCTTCTGACCGCTTCATTTCTCGTGTTTAAAGTCTTTTTTTTAAATGCCCTCATGATAGATAATGACATCATGGTGTACACCTATGTATGAAGAGCCGCTCTGTAATGGGAGATGTCTTTGCTGTTCTGTTAGGAGGAACTTGATATGGGAGCTCTTTTGAAGTCAACATGCAATACGTTCCTGAAAACCCTGGAGGAGTGTATGCAGATTGCCAATAACACCTTCACGTCTCGCCCGATGTACGCCACTCCCCCAGGATCTCCACATCTTGGATCTCCACATCTCTCTGCCCTGAGACCAAACAAGGTACTGTTTGACAACCAACTCACCTGCGTTGGAGATATGCTGCACGGATGACCTCTTGTGAAAGAGCTCCAGAGGCAAGGTCATCAGCGTAGCACGGTGTAGATCTCTATAGTCTGTGATTGCACTTCACTCCCCTGTGCCTAGAAAAACCTTAAAGCACCACTCCACGGAAGATCAGAAGATGGCGACTTGTAAGTATTTTGCTGGGAACAGGGAATATGGATTAGTAATACTACTCGGCGATGAAATAAAAAAAAAAAAAGCCAAATGGTGGTTTAAAAGAATCAGCAAGCAGGTTTTGCTATGTAATCCAACTGCAGCATGATGTAGGGACAGACTAATTCCAGTGATGTATCACTTAGTTTACTGGGTGCAGCACTTGTGATAGAATCCCAGTTTTCTCTGCTGCAGATCTATGCTGAGCTGTGTATATCCTCACCCATATCACTGATTGTACACAGAAAGCTGACAATGTATAGTGATAGAAGGGTGCTAATCAGTGGCGGGGACGTGGTTGGACTAGCAGGCATGACACAGTTCATCCTGTAATGATCACCTCCTGCTGATAAAACACTGATTATATTAAAACAGCAAAACACAGCTGTTATCAGGGGCTCAGCCGCTACATCATGGTGCTCTTGGATTACATAGTAAAAACCTGCTGACAGATTCCCTATAAGTATTTCTTGTTGTGACAACACTGCTTTAAAAGAAAAGCATCATCATCCCTCTGAGTTGATGTCCATAATCTAAGGTGGAGTATGGAGAAATCGGAGATGTGGGTAACCTGCTCTGCTGGTAGTGTGTCCACAAATTATTCCAATGTGCGGTAGGAGGGGGCAGACAGGTTTATTCTCAACGTGTTTCGATGTTCTTAAATGTCTTCTTCAGGAGAACCATATTGTGGTTCTTCTTCTGAAGAAGTTTGAGAACTCGAAACGCGTTGAGATAAACCTCACTGTCCCCTCCTATCGCACATTGGAATTATTTGTGGACACACTACCAGCAGCGCAGGTTACCTACATCTCCAATTGCCACATTGGATCTGCCAATCTGTGGAGCTGCAGCAGCTGGAAAACCTCTCATTTGAAACTTTACTTGAGTTTTGTCTCACGCAACTATACTAGGCGAGCAACTACCGCTGTAATCTATACATTATATGGATAAAGCCCTTTGTCCCCACAGCATTGCCATGAGTGGAGTATGAAAATACGTTTGGTCCTATTTGTCCTGACTATTAGGATATCTGTAAGAATTTCTGGATACGTCTCGTTCCCCAGGAGGCTGAAAGTGCAAAAAAATAATGGAAGCCCCTGATGACCGGTGCAGACAGTCCTGTTACCTGATGATCCATCCAGCAAAGTTTGGAATTGAGACCCTGACTGGAGCAGCACCGTTAATGCTTGCACCCCACTCTTGTCAAACTCCTGTTTAGGCAGTGAGGACGATGGGGGCTCATGCCCCTCATTCTATTGTTTGGTGCGGTTCTCAGTGATTTCACCCAATGCTGCAGATGGCTGGTAAATGCCAGTGGTGGGAATACCTCTTTAACATTTTCTGTACGTGTAAACTTTGGCATTTTGATACATCATCCTCTCCTCCTAGTTACTGTAAAAATGGAGGTCATGGGGTTCATAACACTAACCAAACTTTTAATTTTTCCTTTTTCTTTTTTTTTTCTGTAATTTTAGGTACGCCGCTCTACTGTGTCTAGTCAGAATTCAGCACAAAGGTAAGTGCGGATAAAATAATCCCTAGCCTTAATAACTTAATATATTTTTGGCTTTGTTTCTCATTTTGAAAGGCATGAAATGATCCAGATATAAATGTGGCATGATGTTACTCATTTGTGGTTTCCAATTCCCCATGCACTCTCCACAGGGGGGTCTGTGTTAGCCGAGGAGTGCCCCCTTATCTCCGCAGTCCTGGCATGTTCTGTTACTTGCAGGAGGACTTGTTGTTGTGTTTTTGCCAGATCTGTTATTTCTGAAAGGATATAAATCACTTTTCCAAAATACTTTCTTTTTCAAAAAAAAGATTTGCACTAATCGGCCGATATCTGTAAGGGGCAAATACTTTAATTCTGTTTCATCATGGGGCTCTTCTATATTCTGTATGTACGCTTGTTTTATCGTTATGTAACAATACATTGCTGCCATATAATCATTTCAAATCTTTTAGGAAAGTCGAGCTGAATAATAACCTTGAAAACGAGCAGACCAATCACTACGATCATTCCAGAGTTGAAAATATTCGTTGTCTTGGTATGGAAATTTCCAAGACTGTGCCTGTGGCTTCCCGGGAGAATGAGAAATCAAACGATTTAGGAGGTAAAGAAACATCTGCTCAAACTACCTTTAAGGAGGCAAAAGTTTGTTTCATTACCCTCTGACACAATCTTTCTTGAAGGGGTAGTTCCAATATGGCAAGTTATCGCCTTGGAGGTCTCACTGCTAGGACCTCCACCAGTTTCGAGAGCAGGGCTCGCAAATACATTGATTGCCACCACTCTATTCATTCATTGGCTATGGGACCGCCATTGATGGGACCTTCTGTAAGGTGATAACTTGCCATGTTGGAAATTAGAAAAACATAGCCGCTTTCTTTTAAAAACAGCTCAACCACTGACCAAAGATTGTGCATGGCATTATCGTGCTGCTCTAGTCATTTCAGGGATGGCACTGTTCCTAAAGAAAGCATCCATGTATTTGTAATCCTTGACATCCCCTTTGTGTATGGGCGCTAAGAGCTTGTACTCCCTGCCAAGAGAAATCTCTAGTCCCCTTGTGATGCTATAATGTAAAAGAAACATTGAAAAATGTTAAAAAAAAAAGATAAAATTCCGATTTTAAGTAGAGTGCAAATGGTTCGGTTGACCTACTGTAAATTCACACTTATTTCCTATGTCCCTCCAATCTTTCCCCAACCATATACCCTTGCCTTCCCTTCCTACTGACCTTGTTATTTGCATTTTTTTAATCCCATCCTGTGTATTGTATTCCTCCCCATTAAAAAGCAATAAAGATAGTTTGAAAAAAAAAAAGATAAAATACGGAATAAACAATTATTTTTAAAGGGGTTTTCCATTTTCAGAAAACTACTGTCATCTGGCTGCAGTTTATTTAAAAAAAATGCAAATTTTTCTTTACTCACCCTCCCCGGGTCGGGCGCTGAGTTTTTCATACCGCTCCCAGTGCCTGTTATGACTGCAGCCCCAGCATCACATTGACAGTGCCGTAGACAATAACTGGAATAAGAAGCTCTCCTTGAGTTGACGGCACGAGACACTGAATCCAATTATTGGCTGCAGCGCTGTTGACGTGAGATCAGCACTGCATAACATAATGATCATTGGGAGCAGTGGCAGAGACTCCGTGCTCGACCCAGGGAGGGTGAGTAAAGGACAGTTTGTTTTATTTTTTTATTTGCTCCTGGTGACTGGGGTTTTCTAAAATGGGAAAACCTCTTCAGTTTTTCTTTTTATTTCATTTAAAAAAAGTCATTAGTCATCTAAAAAATGCATATATTTATTATTTTTTTACCACCCGTATAGAAAATGCAAAACACAATTTATGATGTCTGAAAAAACTATAGCCAGAAAAGCAGAATAATTTTTTTTTTTGCATGCTTTGCTTAAACATTAAAATAAAAAATATTGCATACAGAAAAAACAAAAATCTAATAATCAAGGTATTGCACTGGAATGGATTAAGGCCCAAAAGGTAAATGTTTAAAAGAAAAGTATCACTTTAGATAAAAAGAAAACCCACTAATGCGTATACTGCAAAATATATTACCAGAAACCCATCTGCTATTTCATACAAGTACAGAGTCTCTTCCACATAACGGGGCGCAGTACAAGCTGCTGGGCTCCTCCTAGTGGTGGCTGCAGACTAGTAAATGGCTTTTATAAGTGGACTATCGCTGTTAGGACATTTGGCTAGGGGTTATCTGAAGCTGAGGAACTTTTGTAATACTTTGATGTTTATAGCTGCTGGCAATTATTTTCTTACAGGAGTTGAAAGTGATATAGACATAGTGCCGCCAAATACACGAGGCGATGACCTACACTATGGTGTGAATGACACTGACGCAGATCTACCTGCAGTGACTGGCACCTTACAGCAAGACGAAGGAGGAGGGAGCGTGGCTGAAGGAGGGGGCAACGCTACACATCTGCCCCAAACATTTTTCAGCACAATGACTCACAGGTATGAATGATTATATTCAGCCACTTATGGAGGAGGAGTGTTTGATATGTACATCATGTTGTTGGAGGCTTTCCCTATGTATACATCTGACAGAGGGCTCCATTATATGCCCCGGCATATGTATAATGTATGTAAAGTGCTGCGGAATATGTTAGCGCTATATAAAAATAAAGATTATTATTATTATCATTATTATGTATACATTGGCATACGTGACCCATAATGTTCTCCAGTACCCAACATATCTTATTTACACTAGATGCCTTCGCATAGGAAAGAAGAGTACACTTGTCTGTAAAAAATAATAATAAAAATAAATTATAATTATATATATATATATATTATATACAGGCCAGATGGAGGACAATAGGAATATCCTTAGGAATTTATGGATATGTTTGGGCACGGTGGCTCAGTGGTTAGCACTGCATTGTTGCAGCGCTGGGGTCCTGGGTTCAAATCCCACCAAGGACAACATCTGCAAGGAGTTTGTATGTTCTCCCCGTGTTTGCTTGGGTTTCCTCCGGGTTCTCCGGTTTCCTCCCACACTCCAAAGACATACTGATGGGGAATGTAGATTGTGAGCCCCAATGGGGACAGAGATGATAATATCTATAAAGTGCTACAGAATTATTGGCGCTATATAAGCAAGTAAAATAAATAAATGTGACTTGAGCTTTTCTAGCTTCTACACCAATCACATTCACATGAGTTGTTAGAAGAGCCTACAGATACATGTTTGTAGGAATTTACACTAATTTCAGTAGTCATTTATAATTCTCTAAAATCCTCATTAGTCAGAAAAAAAATTTGTCCGTGTTGCCCACAGCAGCCAATAAACATACATTTTTATTCCAAAACTTTTCTTTGAAATCCAAAAACTGAACTCGAGCCAGATACAATGTGTAACCTTTAATCACAATGGAGCAGATAAGGCACAATTCTGATCCCTAAAGCCAGTGTGATATGGACCCCTGGGTGTCTGGATTCAGAAAACCAGAGCATTAAATATTTATTCTAATTGTAATGAAATTAGACAAGAATATTCATAGAAATATTGATCATCTGATCTGTGCATATAATGGTGGATCATTTGTCTTTTCAGATTTAACGATCTTGTATATGAGGATGAAGAAGGCATACCCTCAGAATATTTCTTGGACTCCTGCTATGCAATAGTCCCAGTTTTGGGTATGTCCTCTGTGTAGTCTATTGGTTGCATTATCAGTGTCACCTGTACAGATCAGGGCTTGCATAAGGCAGCCATACTTTAGGTCCTTTTACCATTTGGTTTTCTTTTGTGTTTGCTAAAAAGGGGACGAAATATCCAGGAAACATTCATTCATTACACCTCATTGATACAGGTGGGAAAGTGTGATACCCCCCTCCCTCTACCCTGTCTTGGTGACATGTCAGAAGACATTTAAAGTGAATCTCCCCAAATTTTTACTACCTAATCTGAAAGCAGCATACTATAGAGACAGAGACCTTGATTCCAGCAGTGTCACTTACTGGACTCCTTGCTGTAGTTTTAATAAAATCACTGTTTATTAGCAGTGGATGATCACTAGACGACTATTAAAGCTGCCGCCAAATAGTCCTCCGAGCTCTGAATAACCTCATCCCCATCACTAATTGCAGCTTTCTGCCTATGCACAGTGTACACTGAAAGCTACCAATCAGTGGTGTGGGCAGGATTATACAGAGCTCAGCATTCAGAGAACTGGTAGATCTGCAGCAGATTACAGTGATTTTATCAAAATGAAAGCATGCAGCCCAGTAAGTGGCTCAACGCTGGAATTAGGGTTCTGCCCCTATATCATGCAGCTCCCAGATGGGTGAGCATAACCTGCTGACAGATTCCCTTTTAAAAATACTCCACCTTTTTAATATCCTCTAAGGAACAAGAACAGTTTACAACACCAGTGCCTGGCAGGAGGCCGACAGCCACTTTGGCCTGCACCAGCAAGGAGAGGTGTGCCTGCTCAGTTACACTGTTACATGTAGTGCACCATATTAGGTAGCATACAGCATACAGAATACTGACATCTTATTCTTAGTATTCTCTTTACATTCATTTAAGCCAAACCCTGTTAGAATGAATCTGCTATCCCTTAGTTGTAGGAAGGATAAGACTTTGTTCATATCCAATGCACTTAATACTGCTCTACTATAGGGTGTGGACACAGGCAGGGTATTCGCGGAGCATGCACCGCATTCCATTATGGTGTCATCGGAACCTTAAACTTTTGTATTTGGGTAGATACATTCATTTGGTTCAAATAAACATCGATGGACCACACACATTTAAAAGGCTGGATAACCCCTTTAAAGTTTTTGGTTATTAAACGGCTTCATGAAGGTAATATTACTGGGGTGGAATTTGGACAAAATTGTTGATCTCATTCTTTGTATCTCCATAGACAAGCTTGGACCGACTGTATTTGCTCCGGTAAAAATGGATTTTGTAGGGAACATAAAGGTGAGTTATGGCTGGATCTTTAGAATTGATCACTATCCTTTGTACGATTGTAGCATTGCCAACATTTGATTGCAAATATGCCTTTCTCAGATGTAATGAGAAATCATTTTAGTACAATGGTGAATATCGTGGGTAGATAGAGGGTGGCAATATCGGTTCACGCAGAGGTGTGCGCCCGGATGGCATGTGGCTGCGGTGCACAACCCTGTGTGCTCACAACACTCTGTGAGATGACAAGCAAGCAGTAGTCTCAGGATTGCCCTGCTCTCTTCATTGTGCTGGTCACCGGGGGTCCCATAGGTCAGACCTCACTGATCAAACATCGGTGGCCTATCATTGTACAGTGGTAAAGCTCCAGAAAACCTCCTAAATATTGGCCTTGTTCTTGCATTAGCATACTTATAATACACAGAGCACATTTTGTCTCTTTAAATCACTCTTATAGTGTCCTCTGTAGCTTTTAATATAATGTCAAAACTACATTCTGCTCATTGAATTTTATCACTTTGCCCACATTTTTGAGTTTTCATATACTGGTGTGTGTGTGTGTGTGTGTGTGTGAACATACATACATACATACATACAAATATGAGCAGTAGTTTTCATTTAAAGGGAACCTGTCACCAGTTTTTAGTATCTGAACAAATGCCACCACTTTTATCTGCTCTTGTGCTGCATTCCATAAACATGTCCATCATCTCCTGACTCCTCCTGTATGCTCCCAAAAATACCATTTGAATTGCTCCCACACTGTATGTATGAAGATGGTCCGGTCTGATGGGCGGCATCTCTGCGGCATCTGTGCCTCCTCTCTGCTTCTAATCGTTGTCCTTTGGCTGTGATTAATGTGGATGTCACGTCCTGCTTTGTCCACGTAGTGAAACGAAATCTCACGCCTGCTCAGTAGACTTGCAGGCGCACTTGGCTCTGTCCTACTGTGGGCAGAGCATAAAACCTCCCTGCGCAAGTGCCAAGCGAAGTCATTCTGGCTCCAGCGTACCGGAAGCTTTCGCCCCTCATTGGTTTTTCCCCTACCAGTGGAAATGACTGTAATGACATCGCTTGGCGTAGTGATGTTTTATGCTCTACCCGCAGTAGGGCGGGGCAAAGAGCTCCTGCACAGGCCGGCCATGCTACTGCGCAGGCGTGAAATTTCATTTTGCTATGTGGATGACGCAGGACATGTCATCCACATCAATCGGAGCCGGAGGACGGCAATTAGGAGAGGAGACACAGACGCCGCAGAGATGACACCCATCAAACCGGACCATCCTCATTTACATACAGTGTGGGAGCAATTAAAAGGTATTTTTAAGGATATACAGGGGGAGTCAGGAGATGATGGACACGTTTATGGAATGCAGCATAGGTGCAGATTAAGGTGGTGACATTTGTTCAGAGACTCAAAAACTGGTGACAGGTTCCCTTTAAATGCAGACAATATACACTGCTCAAAAAATAAAGGGAACACTTAAACAACAGAATATAACTCCAAGTAAATCAAACTTCTGTGAAATCAAACTGTCCACTTAGGAAGCAATACTGATTGACAATCAATTTCACATGCTGTTGTGCAAATGGAATAGACAATAGATGGAAATTATTGGCAATTATCTAGACACCCTCAATAAAGGAGTGGTTCTGCAGGTGGGGACCACAGACCACATCTTAGTACCAATGCTTTCTGGCTGATGTTTTGGTCACTTTTGAATGTTGGTTGTGCTTTCACACTCATGGTAGCATGAGACGGACTCTACAACCCACAGAAGTTGCTCAGGTAGTGCAGCTCATCCAGGATGGCACATCAATGTGAGCTGTGGCAAGAAGGTTTGCTGTGTCTATCAGCGTAGTGTCCAGAGGCTTGAGGCGCTACCAGGAGACAGGCCAGTACACCAGGAGACGTGGAGGGGGCTGTAGGAGGGCAACAACCCAGCAGCAGGACTGCTACCTCCGCCTTTGTGCAAGGAGGAACAGGAAGAGCACTGCCAGAGCCCTGCAAAATGACCTCCAGCAGGCCACAAATGTGCATGTGTCTGCACAAACGGTTAGAAACCGACTCCATAAGGTTGGTATGAGGGCCCGACGTCCACAGTTGGGGGTTGTGCTCACGTGCAGGACATTTGGCATTTGCCACAGAACACCAGAATTGGCAGTCGCCACTGGCGCCCTGTGCTCTTCACAGATGAAAGGTTCACACTGAGCACATGTGACAGACATGACAGAGTCTGGAGACGCCGTGGAGTGCGATCTGCCTGCAACATCCTTCAGCATGAGCGGTTTTTCAGTGGGACAGTAATGGTGTGGGATGGCATTTCTTTGGAGGGCCGCACAGCTCTCCAAGTGCTCGCCAGAGGTAGCCTGACTGCCATTAGGTACCGAGACGAGATCCTCAGACCCCTTGTGAGACCATATGCTGGTGCGGTTGGCCCTGGGTTCCTCCTAATGCAGGACAATGCCAGACCTCATGTGGCTGGAGTGTGTCAGCAATTCCTGCAAGATGAAGGCATTGAAGCTATGGACTGGCCCGCCCGTTCCCCAGACCTGAATCCGATTGATCACATCTGGGACATCATGTCTCGCTCCATCCACCAACGTCACGTTGCACCACAGACTGTCCAGGAGTTGGCGGATGCTTTAGTCCAGGTCTGGGAGGAGATCCCACAGGAGACCATCCGCAACCTCATCAGGAGCATGCCCAGGTGTTGTAGAGAGGTCATACAGGCACGTGGAGGCCACACACAATACTGAGCCTCATTTTGACTTGTTTTAAGGACATTACATTAAAGTTGGATCAGCCTGTAGTGTGTTTTTCCACTTTAATTGTGGGGGTGACTCCAAATCCAGGCCTCCATTGGTTAATAAATTTGATTTACATTGATGATTTTTGTGTGATTTTGTTGTCAGCACATTACACTTTGTACAGAACAAAGTATTCAATGAGAATATTTCATTCATTCAGTGTTATTTGAGTGTTCCCTTTATTTTTTTGAGCAGTGTATTAGGTGAATTTTAGACTTTCTGAATGTGTTGATTCCATTTTTTTTACAAGCCAGAAAATATTTGTTCCAAAATTTACACCGTTTTCTGGATTTTGCATTAATAAATCTGTCTTGGATTTATAGACCACGGCCCCAGCTGGTAAACTACACTTAAATTTTTTCAAGCTTGCCAAATGCCAAGAAAATCTGGATTTTTTACTCTACAGTATTAGTGTAAACTGAAAAATAAATGTGCTCCTTTCTGTTTCACACTAATGGATGGGAGGGTGTTCCCCTACGTTATCGTTGCTCAGGTCTGATCAGTTTTTATTTAAATTTTTCAGAAAATTAATCAGAAATTCATAACCAATAAGAAAGAATTGACGACCCTTCAGAAGATTGTTCTCCATGAAATTAACAATAATCTGGCACAAGTTCGCAATTCCGCAACTGAAGCGCTTCTGTGGCTGAAAAGGTAATAAGTATGTGGAGCTGAATGGTGACGGCAGAATGGGATATTCTAGATTTTACACCGTGTGTGTGTGTGTGTGTGTGTGTGTGTGTGTGTGTGAGATCCTAGAGACTGAGGACTGAGTGTGCGCTCTCCCCTGCGCACTGTCGCGTGCGCTCTCCCCGCATTAACCCATTCTCTATAAGAAACTGCACTGTGGATGTCTGTAGTGGCTCTGTTGGGGAATGTATGTACAGATGGGTCATTACAGAGGCTCACCCTGCAATCTAATGTACGCTGTCGCTCCAGCGGGAGAAGTAGACACTATGGCAGCACCTTTTGTACTTCATTATTCATGCACATAACGCAGGGACCCGCCTTGCAAAAATGAATTTGGTGATAGGAGGAAAAGTACATTAAGTGTTGGTCTCCTGTCTTTTATGTACTGTCCTCCATTCTCACTCTTATTACTCTGGAAGGGAGAATAATGGCCAGTGATCACCATTTAATGTTTGCAATAGATGTACGATGTGATGTGTTTCTTAGCCATAAGCAGAAATGCCTCAGAAAAGCCACAAATCCCACCTTTCTTTTTCTTCCTGCAGAGGGTTGAAATTCCTGTTTCAATTTCTCACCGAAGTAAAAAATGGTGAAAATAACATGCAGACTGCATTAAGTAAGTGGCAAACCTTTAGTGTGTGTGATGTGACTTATGGGGTTTTAGATATACACAGTGTGTGACTGGTGGTAGGGGAATGGGGTATTCTGGGGAGAGACACTGATGACATATACCTAGAATTGTCTGATATGGTGTCCCCCTTCTACTAGAGATTTCTGGTGTATAATAAGGATACATGATACCATCTATATATATCAGACTTTTTCTTTTTTGTAGTACATATTTTTTTTGTTGGTACAATCACTCACTTTAACATCTTTTTTCCAACAGACTTGTTAATGAAGACTAATGAGAAGTAATATATAAATCGATAATTTAATATATAAAAAATCTGGCTTAATACTTTGGTATACGTTTTGAAGTTACAGACCCAATTCCTGAGACTGATTTACATAGCTGGTTATGCCTGATCTTTGGACGCCTCTTTCCTAGGCCCCATTCATATAATTTTTTTGCCCTGCACATAGTATATGCAATAGATGCGTTTGGCATATAGTAGTGTTCAAAATAGTAACAGTCCAATATGACTAACCTGATTAATCACTGTTTTTGGTATAAATTATATTACCACGTGTCAAACAATTTACCAATTGGTGCAGTAGATTCTAAGCAAACCAACCTACTACGCAGTCATGATCTGTATGTTTTTGAGTCTGTGTATTCGAATAATTAATTGAAAGGGGGGGGTGTTCAAAATAATAGCAGTGCAGAGTTCAGTTAGTGAGGTCAATCATTCTGTGAAGAAACATGTGTGAATCACGTGGCCCTTATTTAAGGGTGAATCCAGCACATGTTGTGCATGCATTTCTCCTTGAAAGCCTGAGAAATATGGGTCGTTCGAGACATTGTTCAGAAGAACAGCGGACTTTGAATAAAAAGTTGATTGGAGAGGTTAAAACTTATAAAGAAGTGCAGACAATGATAGGCTGTTCAGCTAAAATGATCTACAATGCTTTATATTGGAAAGCAAAACCAAAGAGACACGGAAGACTACCATTTGAATGGATCGAAGAATAGCCAGAATGGCAAAGGCTCAGGCAATGATCAGCTCCTGGATGATCAAAGACAGTCTCATGTTACCTGTGAGTACTGTGACAGTTAGAAGACGCCTGTGTGAAGCTAATCTCTTAGCAAGAAGTCCCCGCAAAGTCCCACTGTTAAAAAAAAAAAAAAAAAAAAAAAAAAAAAATGTAAAAAAAAAAAAAAGACATGTACTTAAGCGGATACAATTTGCCAAAGAACACATCAACTTTCCTAAAGAGAAATGGAGAAACATTTTGTGGACTGATTAAAGTAAAATTGTTCTTTTTGGGTCCAAGGGCCGCAGACAGTTCGTCAGACGACTCCCAAACTCTGCATTCAAGCCACAGTACACTCTGAAGACAGTGAAGCATGGTGGTGCAAACATCACGATATGGGCATGTTTCTCTTACTGTGGTGCCGGACCTATTTACCACATACCAGGGATCATGGACCAGTATATTAAAATACTTGAAGAGGTCATGGTGCCTTACACTGTAGAGGATATGCCCTTGAAATGGGTGTTTCAACAAGACAACGACCCTAAGCGCACCAGTAAACAAGCAAAATCTTGGTTCCAGTCAAACAAAATTGAGGTTATGGAGTGGCCAGTCCAATCCCCGGACCTTAATCCCTTGTGGGGTGACATCAAAAATGCCGTTTCTGAGGCAAAGCCAACAAATACCAGAAAATCGTGGGTTGTAGTCAAAGTATCCTGGGCTGGAATAACAGTTGACAGGTGCCAGAAGTTGGTTGACTCTATGCAACATAGATGTGAAGCAGTTCTAAAAAACTGTGCGTATACAACTAAATATTAGGTTAGTGATTCACAGGAATGCTAAATCCTCAAAAAAGAGTACTTATTGTGAGTTTGTAAAGACAAATGCAGACACTATTTTTTAGAACAGCCCAATGTTCATTTTTTGTTATTTTCTGTAAAGTAGTTAAAAATTATATACATTTCTCTTCATGTTTTGAATTAGAAAACAGTGTGTAATGAGCCCAATGCATGGAAATAAAAACGAGTATAAAGATTTTGTGCTTAACTCATGTTTTTGAACACACTGCTATTATTTTGTACACTACTGTATATGCCAACAGCATATACAGTAGTGTATGTATATGTGTGTGTGTATATATATATATATATATATATATATATATTATATATACACATACACACACACACACACACACACACACACACACACACACACACACACTTGTTGGTACCCTCGTTTAATGGAAGAAAAACCCACAATGGTCACAGAAATAACTTGAATCTGACAAAAGTAATAATAAATTAAAAATCTATGAAAATGAACAAATGAAAGTCAGACATTGCTTTTCTGCTTCCACAGATTTTAAAAAAAATTAAACTCATGAAATAGGCCTGGACAGAAATGATGGTAGCCCTGAAAATAATGTGACAAAAGGGACATGTTAAATCAAGTTGTGTCCACTAATTAGCATCACATGTGTCTACAATCTTGTAATCAGTCAGTGGGCCTGTATATAGGGCTACAGATACTCACTGTGCTGTTTGGTGACATGGTGTGTACCACACTCAACATGGACCAGAGGAAGCAAAGGGAAGAGTTGTCTCAGGAGATTAGAAAGAAGATTATAACCTTTACCTTTGTCTATAATTTTGTTGAGAAGACCATCTCCAAGCAGCTTGATGTTCCTGCACATATTATTCAGAAATTTAAGATCCATGGGACTGTGTGTGTGTGTATGTGTATATGTGTGTATGTGAGAGACAAAATGAGAAAACAAATCCTGAAAATCACATTGTCTAATTTGGAAAGAAATTTTTTTCAAATTTTGGTGGAAAATAAGTATTTGGTCAGTTACAAACAAGCAAGATTTCTGTAACTTCTTCTTTAAGAGGCTCCTCTGTCCTCCACTCATTACCTGTAGTACTGGCACCTGTTTGAACTTGTTATCAGTATAAAAAACAGTCACACTCCAAACTCCACTATGGTGAAGACCAAAGAGCTGTCGAAGGACACCAGAAACAAAATTGTAGCTCTTCACCAGGCTGGGAAGACTGAATCTGCAATAGGCAAGTAGCTTGGTGTGAAGAAATCAACTGTGGGAGCAATAATTAGAAAATGGAAGACATACGGGTGCATCTCACTAAATTAGAATATAGAATATCATCAAAAAGTTAATTTATTTCAGTTCTTCAATACAAAAAGTGAAACTCGTATATTATATAGAGTCATTACAAACAGAGTAATTTCAAGTGTTTATTTCTGTTAATGTTGATGATTATGGCTTACAGCCAATGAAAACACAAACATCATTATCTCAGTAAATTAGAATACTTTATAACAACAACTTGAAAAATGTTTTTAAAATTCAAAATGTTGGCCTCCTGAAATGTATGTTCAGTAAATGCACTCAATACTTGGTCAGGGCTCCTTTTGCATCAATTACTGCATCAATGCAACGTGGCATGGAGGTGATCAGCCTGTGGCACTGCTGAGGTGTTATGGAAGCCCAGGTTGCTTTGATAGCAGCCCTCAGCTCGTCTGCATTGTTGGGTCTGGTGTCTCTCATCTTCCTCTTCACAGTACCCCATAGATTCTCTAAAGGGTTAAGGTCAGGCGAGTTTGCTGCCAATCAAGCACAGTGATACTGATGTTTTTAAACCAGGTATTGGTACTTTTGGCAGTGTGGACAGGTGCCAAGTCCTGCTGGAGAATGAAATTTCCATCTCCAAAAAGCTTGTTGGCAGAGGGAAGCATGAAGTGCTCTAAAATTTCCTGGTAGACGGCTGCACTGACTTTGGTCTTGCTAAAACACAGTGTACCTACACCAGCAGATGACATGGCTCCTCAAACCATCACTGATTGTGGAAACTTCACACTAGACCTCAAGCAGCTTGGACTGTGGCCTCTCCACTCTTCCTCCAGACTCTGGGACCTTGATTTCCAAATGAAAATTGGAACTTTGCGATCCTGTGGAGTGTGTCAATGACTGCCTTCTGGACATCTGTCAAGTCAGCAGTCTTCCCCATGATTGTGGTGCCTACTGAAACAGACTAAGGGACCTTTTTAAATGCTTAGGAAGCCTTTCAGCTGTTTTTTGTTAATTATTTTAATTTACTGAGATAATAATTAATAAATAATGACTTTTGTGTTTTCATTGGCTGTAAGCCATAATCATCAACATTAACAGAAATAAACACTTGAAATAGATCAGTCTGTTTGTAATGACTCTATATAATATGAGTTTCACTTTTTGTATTGAAGAACTGAAATAAATTAACTTTTTCATGATATTCTAATTTAGTGAGATGCACCTGTACAAGACCACTGATAATCTCCCTCGATCTGTGGCTCCACACAAGATCTCACCCTGTGGGGTCAAAATTATCTCAAGAATGTTGTGCAAAAATCCGAGAACCACATGGGGGACCTAGTGAATGACCTGCAGAGAGCTGGGACCAACGTTACACAGGCTACCATCAGTAACACACTACGCCGCCAGGGACTCAGAGATATACACTGTGTTCCAAATTATTATGCAAAAAGTGTTTAGGAGTGATAAGGTAAGAATTTGTTTGTTTGTCAGTTAAACTTATTGATGGTGATGTGTGTCAGGGCTCTTTATATCACTGTAAGCAATTGCAGACACCTGTGCTCATTAGTTTGGCAGGTGTGTCCAATGAAAGGCAAGACTACTTAAGAAGGCTGTCCCACATTATTAAGCAGCCTACATTTTCTGCCAAAATGGGAAAGAAAAAGGATGTGTCGGCTGCTGAGAAGCAACAAATTGTGGAGTGTTTAGGTCAAGGCATGATTACAATCAACATTGCCAAGACACTTCATCGTGATCATCGCACAATCAAGAAGTATGTAGCTGATTCACAGTACACACATGTGCGTGCTGATAAGGGAAAATTGAGGACTCTTTCCTACAGGCAATTACGTCAGGTTAAAAGAGCAGCGGCAAAAAAGCCTTGTCATAGCAGCAGACAAGTTTTTGAAGCTGCTGGTGCCTCCAACGTCCCCCGAACAACAAGATGCAGGGTCCTTCAGAGGTTTGCCGCTGTGCGTAAGCCATCCTGTCGACCTCCTCTATCCACTGCACACAAGCAGAAACGGCTCCAGTGGGCCAAACAATACATGAAGACTGACTTCAAAACTGTTTTGTTCACCGATGAGTGCCGTGCAACGCTCGATGGTCCAGATGGATGGAGTGGAGGATTGCTGGTTGATGGACACCCCATGCAAACACGGCTACGGTGCCAACAAGGAGGAGGTGGAGTAATGTTTTGGGCTGGAATCATGGGGAGAGAGATTGTCGGCCCTTTTAGGATCCCTGAAGGGGTAAAGATGAACTCCATAATGTATGTTGAGTTTCTCAAACAGCACTTCCTTCCATGGTTCAAGAAGAAGAACCGTGCATTCCGCAGCAATATCATTTTCATGCATGATAATGCCCCGTCTCATGCTGCACATAACACATCTGCATCTCTGGCTGCTATGGGCATGAAAGGGGACAAACTTATGGTGTGGCACCCATGCTCCCCTGACCTCAACCCCATTGAGAACCTCTGGAGCATCATCAAAAGGAGTGTCTATGATGGCGGGAGGCAGTTCACATCTAAGCAACAGCTCTGGGAGGGTATTCTGTCCTCATGCAAAACAATTGAAGCAGAAACTATCCAAAACCTGACAAATTCAATGGACGAGAGAGTTCAGAAGCTCCTTTCGAACAAGCGGTCCTATGTGCAAATGTAACATCACCTAGAATAAAGTTTTGAGTTGAAAACTGTTTGATTTCAGTTTGTAATAACCTGCTAATGCTTATAATTTCAAAAATGACCATTTTTTTGTTCTTTATTAAAATGAAAAGGTTGAAAACTCTGCTGTGCATAATAATTTGGAACATGCATTTTGAGTGCAGTTTGAGTTTTTTATTTTTCTTTAAATATACTGTTATCATAGGCAGTTTGTACTAAAACCTTTCAATTGTACTCTAATAGTTATTTGACTGGAAAATTACAATGACTGCAATTCATATAGGTAATTTGGGAAAATCTGAGAAAATATTTGCATATTAATTTGGAACACAGTGTGTGTGCGTGTATATGTCTATGTATATATGTGTGTGTGTATATATGTATGTATGTATGTATATATATATATATATATATATATATATAATATAATATAATATAATATAATATAATATAATTTTTTTTTTTTTTTTGTGCACCTAGTCTTGATTGGGAAAGTCTCATCCAACACATGGAAGAAACTAATGCGTGCTGTGATTATTTTTTTCTTTCTGTTAATTGTACACTCTAACTTGGTCAGTGGAAAAAAAAAGCTCCTCTTCACTGCCCCATAGAATAACATTGGTCCTAGTGCTATCTGTTTTTCACGGTCATCACTAAGAGCGAAATTACACCTGTGTGAACCTACACTGATGGGATAAAAATGCCCAGTGCTGATGATCAGTGATGGCCTCCACCAATCTAAAAGATAATTTGTTTCAGCTGCAATATACCTTTTTAATACTGTTTTTTACAGTTTTTGAGTGGGCTATTGGTGGGGGTCCCAGTGGTTGGACCCCTACCAGTCTAAAAGTTGTCACCTGTCCTGTGGATAGGTGATAACTTCTTCCAACAGTTATCCACTTTAACACAATGTGAACTTGGCTTCATAGAGGCAATGATCCTGATGTATGAAGGAAGGTTTTCCTTGCACAGCGCAGGAGCTTTTATATGCTGCTTTAGTTTGCTCTCTCCTTTATGAGAGTACACCGAGCCTTATAGTGGGGCAGTGCACAAGAAATTCAGCGACAAGTCCAAACACGATCACATCTGTGATGTCTGCGAGATCTAGTTCGGTGAGATTCCTACACGTCACCATTCACCTTCACCATTATTTCCATTCTGCGTCCTTTTGCTTTTCTGGCTTTGTAGTTTTTAACAAACTGCTGGCATTTTACCCTGCATCTGGGAATACAGTAATATCATGTAACTGTATATCTCTGCTCTTTTCAGGTAATGCATATGGTAAAACACTGCGCCAGTATCATGGCTGGGTGGTTAGAGGTGTATTTGCGGTAAGTGTCTTACCTGTATAATATGGTAATAGTATATACTGTTTATACTAGGTATTCGTTGTAACCTAGGATTTCTCATGCCCTAGGGTTTGAGCACCAACAGCCTTGTCCAAGAGGGTGATATACTCTGTTCAGCCTATAGGTGGCAGCAAAGATCTAGATTTTTTTTTTTGTTTGTTTGCTTTTATTATTTTTGCAAAGCTGGAGATTCATTAAGTGTTAAATCAGCCTGCGCCCTTAAGAGATTAAAATAACATATGGAATGCTAAGTTCAAAATGGGGCAATTGCTCCTTATTCTTGGGAAGTCACATTATGCTAGAAAAAAAAATTCTCATTTCAATATCCAAATAATTTTTGCCTCCAATTTTTTTGTGATACATGGGGCCTAAATATTGTCACTTTTTATATTATCTTTACAATAAATTTCCTTTTTTCTTAGATGTATTTTCTTCTTAATTTATTTCACGCATTGCTCCCCCATATCAAGTTATAAATGACCTTTGGGGGAGACATTTCCACATTCAAGTACACTATTGTATTGCTGATTTCCTCTGTAGCTTGGGATTCCATATTAGCCCCAGTTACAGGGCAAATTCAGTCGCCTGCTTGAACTGCAGAGCTGATCTGCGTCTGCTAGTACCCACTAGCGCCTACTCCTTATCGGCACTCGACGATCACATGATTGTTGGGTCCAGAGGAGAAAGCGAGGTTAGCGCTTCTTATACTTGTATACAGCGATCAGGAAGGCAGAGACGGTACTAAGCCATTTGTGCCTTCTTTATGGGGAATCTGGCTGTGTCTGAGTTATTTGAGGACTGCTCATGTAATGTTGCTATATTTCAGTATAGCATTGTCTCAGTGCTGCATTAGACACATGTAAATGGCAGGGCCTTTAGTTAGTTCTGTCTACCATGGAAGCACATCAGCACCCAGTGCTGGAATAACAATAGGGTGACAGTGGCCCCTTTTCCTTTGTCTAACCACTCAGATGCAGCGGCCATTATTGATGGCATCTAAGTGGTGAAACACATAGGATTGAAGATGGCTCTGATCCCAGCCGTTAGATCAGGATGTTGGCTGCACCATACAAGCAACAAATACCATTTTAAGGGGTTGTCCGAAGTTTGGAAGCTATCCTCTATTCATGAGATGGGGAATAACTTACCGATCACTGTGATCCCCACTAATCCTGAGATTGGGGCCATTAATGGGACTGCCAGAGATGGCTTAGTGCTGCGTTCGGCTGCTCTTCAGCACTGCCATTAAGAATGAATGGAGCGGGGGTGCACACGATTGATCGCCGCTCCTCTCACACATGGCTCTTAAGAGAGCCAGTTCCCAGAATCAGTGGAGGTCCCAGCAGTCAGAACCCCTGCAATCGGAAAGCTATTCCCTATCCAAAGGATAAGGGATAACTTATAAACTTAAGAACAGTCCTTTAAGTAACTTGGTAAACTGGAAATTTGTTCACAAAAATTATTTCATTGTTAAAGTAAATGAGGAATAAACTTCTAATTGTTAAGTAGTAATGTTTTGTACAATTCTTACAGCTGGCCTTAAGAGCAGCCCCAACCTATGAGGGATTCATGGCTGCGCTGACCGTTCAGGAAGGAGATGAGAAAGATGAATCATTCACTGACGCCATGATGAGGGATCTTAACATTTATCTGCCAGCTATGGAGAAACAGCTAAATATTTTGGACTCTTTGTATGATGAGCATGGTCTAGAGTCAGATGAAGTTGTATGACCAGTCACATCGGAGTCCAGAGATATGACCTTCTCCCCAGCACTAGATAGGAGGTGGATGGATGGTGTCCAGGGTGACTGTATTTCCACGTGGATAGAAGTTGTCTCCAGAACTCACTCGTCTGTAATTCACAATCAAGTTTTGTATCTATGAATCGTCTCGTGTTGGAGGTTCCTGAGATGCCACCACCATTCACCATTGTGCTTCAGAATCTGTTCCTTGTTATCTTGAAAGCTTTTTATTTATGGATTTAATTCTAATTGACAAGGTGCAACTTTTTCTAATGACGTCTTTAAGTACATAAAAATGTTTGTGTAACGGATCACACGTTGACTTGTCACTATAGACTACAAGATCACGGTGCAAATTGTGGCTCATCTTACAGAGACTTCTCCAACGATTCTCTGCCACCTGCAAGTTTTACTTTGGCTTGCCTACCTCTTATGGAAACTTGCCTCAACATCATGTTCTTCTATGTAATCACAACTCTCAGGACGTTCCAGCTTTGTCGGCTATAGCATGGGCTATAGGTTTTTGCTTTTATAAAGGGTATTTAATGAATGGGAATATAGAATTTTTTTAACTTGTCACCACGCCTACTGATATTTTTTTGCTTCTTTTTCTTGTAGCCTTTTCGGTCTCGTTATAGTCATTTAAATGAGTTGTCCCAACATTGCAAACACTTTTATACATTGAAGCCGACCTGGCAGGTCTGACTACATCAGTGTTTCCCACACTCCCATCCTCATGGTCCAACACATCATATTTTCAGGATTTCCTCAGTATTGCACCGGTGATGGAATTATCATCAAGGCATCAGAAACTGCCACCGGTTCTCTCACCTGTGCAATACTATGGAAACCTGGAAAATGTGATGTGTTGGGGGCCGCGTGGACGAGGTTTGGGAAACATTGGACTACATGAGGACAAGAAAAAGGAAAAAAATATATCTGCCCAACAAGCGTACAATGCCGCAATGAAATGCGGTGCACAGAGACTCCGGCTTCTGGGCAGTAACAGCAATGAAAAGGAAAAAATCCAGCTTCCTCAGCAAAATTTGTAAAGTTAAAACATGACTTTTATTGCAACATTACAACAAAAAATGAATAAAAAAAAAATGAAAATAAAGAGGGGATGGAGAAGGAGCTCGGGGGACACAGGTCTATGTGTTTTGAGCACACACTCTTAGTCAGGACCCCCCCTTTTTTTCATATTTTTTTTATTAATTTTTTTGTTTTAATGTTGCAATAAAAATCATGTTTTAAGTTTACAAATCTTGCTGGATTTTTTCCTTTTCATTGGACTACATGAACCTGAGTTGAAAAGCGGCTATTATTGCCAGGGCACTGACATATATATATATATTTTTTTTTTCTTTAATGGTTACTACATGGGTAACAGATGATGATCACTCTGGCTTAATAGCAAAGGATTTGAGCAGGGAACCCTCCAATTTGACATCCAGTATATGGGTTGGGGATGGTCTGGCGTCACATTTTAATGAACAGGTCATGTGCACAATACCTTCCGATCATCCACTGGTCCCAGCTGGCATGTAGGATTGTAATGTCAACCCCAATATGTGGAATGCCAAAGGCCAATTTGCTTGGAAAGAAAAATGGGGTTTCATGCAGTGTCCAGCATCTCTGCCATAGTGCCTTGTGTTATTCTGCGCCTATACGATTAATCTTCCTTATTTTTTACCTCTTCTCAAACAACTCCTTCAGGCCATTCAGCTGCCACATCATGCCTGGGAGAGGCCGTAACTCAAGTTTAGCAGGGTGTTGTATACTTATACTGTGGGCCAATATCGGGTTACTGTAGAGGGATTGTACGTGTGCTGCTGAGAGGACCGTGCAGGCCTCGGCCAGACCATGAACCACTTCTCAGTTGCAGGAAGGAGTCCGGGTACCAGCTGTTGAGCAAAACCAAGTGGAAAACTATGACCTATAGGAAACTATGTACGGTATGTCTACTCTAGGAGGACTAGAGACGAGCTGATAATATTAACACCAGGGGAACAGATGCTAAATTAGTTGAAATAATTTAAGATGAAATTCATACCCGTCGCTGTTTTTTCACAAAGACCAAAGATCAATGATGGCTTTTGTTGTTTTTATAGTTCTCATTACCGTCGCCCGTTTGGCAGAATATCTCCAAATAGAAACAACAGGAGTATTATTTATCTGCTATATCAGACCCTGATGATTCTGCAGATATTAGAATTTGTGCTTAGTTCACAAAATCAACAAAAATATCAGAAGCAACAACAGCTTAGAGGAAATTGTGTATATGTATCATCGCCATTGTTGTCCTACTCCATAATTGTTCTGTATTAGTACAGTAAGAAATATGTTTGTACATACGAGTAAATGTTTTACAGATCTATATACAGATCAGATTTTTCAGGCTCGGGAGGGATTTATGTCCTGGTAGAAAAAAAAAAACACAAAAAATGAAAAAACTTCAAATATATGCAATTACACCAGAGGTCTATGGAAAACCCCATCAGATAACATTTGTGCTATATTATGAATCCGCACAAAATTGTTATGGAACTGTAAAAACAGGTGTGTGTATCTTATCTATCCACATTGGATATCAAAATTCTACACACCCCTGTTAAAATGCCAGGTTTTTGTCATGTAAAAAAAAAACATATCAAGAAGAATCATGTCAGAACTTTTTCCATCTTTAATGTCACCCATAATTTGTACAAATCTATTGAGAAACTAAACAAATCAATAAAAATAAGAAAACTAAAATAATGTGGATGTCTAAGTGTGATACCCTCTTATAATTGGGGATGCAGTTGTGTTTAGAATTGGCCAATCACATGTAAACTTGTGTGAAATAGTAGTCAGTGCACAGCTGCCATCATTTCAGTGGTTCTGATTAACCCCATATAAAGTTTAGCTGCTCTAGTAGGATTTTCCTGACATTTTCTTAGTTACATTTTACAGCAAAAGCCATGGTCCATGAACAGCTTCCAGCACAGCAAAGGGATCTCATTTTGAAAGTTATCAGAAGGGTACAAAAAAAAAACATTTCCAAGGCATTTGCTATACCATGGAATGCTGTGAAGAGGGTCATCAAGAAGTGGCTTAAATTTGGCACAACAATGAAGTTAGCTAGAACTGAACATACCTCAAAAATTGATGAAAAGACAGGAAAAAAATTGGTCTGTAAGGCTGTCAAGAGGCCTCAAGCAACATTAAAGGAGCTGCAGGAATTTCTGGCAAGTACTGCATGTGACACTAATCTCCTGTATTCTTCATATATCTGGCCTTTGGGGTAGGGTGGAAAGATGGAAAACTTTTCTTAGAAAGAAAAACAGCCACGCCCAGCTATGTTTTGCCAAAGCCTATATTTATATTGTCTGTCTCATCAGACCATTATACATTTTTCCCTCATACTTTTTGACAAAGGTTGAACTTTTTGGACATGATTCCAAAAGGTATGCCTTGTAAACTAGGGTGTCTGTCCCTGTTGGGTGCAAACACTTTTATATAGTGTTGGGCAGCCTAATCTAATAGTGTGGATGACACTAATTAGCCGTAAGCCTGACACTGTGCACTATATCGAAGTGACTGGATATAAAAGCATTATCCGTGAGCAATTTTAATACTAAGCAAGCACCCTCTCCATAAACTGGTAGGTTCGTGAGTAGTTATGAGTGCAAGTACTTGTTACTTGAGTTTGCCTATGGTGCTCGGGTATGCACCAAGTCTTGTAGGTGCTCGAGTGAAATGTTTGCGCCCCCATGTTTTGCGGTTGTTAGCCAAAAAACATGTGGGGATTGCCCATGTTTGTCAGGCAATGCCCTATTGTGGCTGTTATACCCAAGCACTCTAGGCACACTTGAGTAACAAGCACTGGCGCTCATTACTGTTTGTCAGTGGTTGTTTCCTCAGTATTTTGCTCCAGTGTTGCCTCTGCCTTTATCATGGAGGCTTGTTGCATCTTGTAAGTGCATTAGTATTGTGACCTGTGTTGGTAAATACGACTACCCTTTTTCTGCAATGTATTTTACCAAAAAATATGTTTGACGCAAAGCCAACACCAACCACATCATCACCAAAAGAACACCATATCCACAGTGAAGCATGTTGGAGGCTGGATTATGCTTTTGGGCTGTTTTTCGGCAACTGGAACCTAAGGTGTCAAGGTGGAGGGAATTATGAACAGTTCCAGTTAATTTTTCAACAAAACCTTCAGCCCTCTTCTAAAAAGCTGAAGATAAAGAGGAATTTCACCTTTCAGCACAACAACGACCCTAAGCATACCTCCAAATCTACAAAAGAATGGTTTTGCCAGAAGAAGGTCAAAGTTTTAGAGTGGCCCAGCGAGATCCCAGACCTGAATCCAATTGAAAAACTGCAGTGACCTAAAGAGGGCGCTGTACACCTGAGATGCCCTCGCAATCTGACAGATTTGGACTTCTACGGCAAGGAAGAGTGGGCAAAGATTGTCAATTCTAGATGTTCCATGCTGATAGACACCTACCCAAAAAAACTGAATGCTGTTAGAAATTCAAAGAGTACTTCAACAAAGTATTAGTGTAAGGGACTGCATATTTATGCAACCACAATATTTTAGTTCTTTCTTTTTCGTTTTCAGCCCGAAAAGATTTCACTATGGTAGGCGTACCAATGTATAAAAGTTTGTATTCTGGATGTTCAACCAGTCCCCTTGTGGTTCTGCTGAAGTTGACCTGTATACCATAATTGACCCAACACTACAATTACTATATTAGTCTTTGTTCTACTCCATGCCCCCAATTCATCATTATGGTTTCTCTACTTTTCTGGAATAATTTGCTCTTCAGTGCCTTTAAGTTTTCAGGTGAAGTTCAGAACTTGGCCCATTTTTAAACAAACGTTTGACTTCTTAAAGAATATGTGACTTTTTGTGCTAAAAAGTCGCAAAAAAACCCCCGTTAAAGACAAAAATAAAGAGCGCTTTTTATTTTGCGTCAGATTCATGAACCGCAGGTGCCTTTTTGAAGAATTTGGCACAAAGCATGTCAGCGAATATAAGACAAAAAAAGTGACTTCAATAAATGGCAAATGATGAATTTATTTTGTCCAGCAGAGGGCGCTTACATTCTGAGTAAGATATCAAGAGGGAGGTTATAAAAACATTAGTGCTTTTAATCCCTAATCTTCCCCTGGTTAAGGATTTGTAAGTAAGTACTAAAAATAGTATGAAGGAAATTTAATAAAGTAAACCAGTTGTGTTATAACTCCAGATAAATCAAGATTTATGTACGGCTCTAACTACAATCCAACCCTATAAAGAGTCTGTAAACCTGGTGATCACAGCATGGCCTATGCTTCAAAATTATCTGTATTAACGTGCAAATATCTGATTTATCCTACATGGTGTTGTAATGTAGTCATATGGGCTGGAACGGTTTTAGACAAAGTGGGGCTCTGGGCAAAGGTTAAAAGTGGGACCCAAAATGCTAACATATTGCACCATCACACCAAAACCTTCATGGTTCATTTACACAGTAAATTCATTGCATCAATCTGAGTTTTTATCTAGATAAATACGTATCATGTCAGCAGCACATCTGTTTACACTGGGCGATGTGAGGCAATAACAATGGCTCCAATTCACGAAGACTGGCGTTGTGCACGGCATTTTGAATGAATGAGGTCGCTGGAGAACAATGTGCCTAATTCATTAAAGGGAATCTGTCACCAGGTTTTGTTACCTCATCTGAGAGCAGCACAGGGCCGGCTCCAGGTTTTCGTGGGCCCCGGGTGAAAGAGTCTCAGTGGGCCCCTTTAACACATACCACGATTCATGATGCATAGATACCGCAGATAAATATAAGTATAGTACAATGCAAAGATTTCACTTCTTACATTACATAAGTGATATCTATTGTAAATTCTACAATAGCTCAGAAACCGGTGAATCGCTCCATACAGAATACTGGCCTCCATATAACGCTCCGTACAGGATACTGGCCCCCATATAACATTCCATACAGGATACTGGCCCCCATATAACGCTCCATACAGAATACTGGCCCCCATATAACGCCCCATACAGAATACTGGCCCTCATATAATGCTTCATGCAGGCTATGCCCCCACATAATGCTCCATGCAGGCTGTTCCCTCCACATAATGCCTCATGCAGGCTGTTCCCCCCACATAATGCCCCATGCAGGCTGTCCTCCCCTTATAATGCCCCATGCAGGATGTCACCCTCCCCCCTTATAATGCCCCATGCAGGATGTCACCCCCCTTTTAATGCCCCATGCATTATGTCAACCCCCCTTATAATGCCCCATGCTGGATGTCACCCCCCCTTATAATGCCCCATGCAGGATGTCACCCCTCTCCACCCCCCATATATTGCCCCATGCAGGATGTCACTCCCCCCCCTTTTAATGCCCCAGGATGTCACACCACCGTTCCCTTATAATGCCCCATGCAGGATTTCACATCCCCCCCCTCGCTTATAATGCCCCATGCAGGATGTCACACAACCCCCCTCGCTTATAATGCCCCATGCAGGATGTCACACCCCCCCTCGCTTATAATGCCCCATGCAGGATGTCATACACCCCCCCTCCTTTATAATGCCCCATGCAGGATGTCACACACACCCCCTCGCTTATAATGCCCCATGCAGGATGTCACCCCCCCTCCCTTATAATGCCCCAAGCAGGATGTCACCCCCCCTCCCTTATAATACCCCATGCAGGATGTCACCCCCCCTCCCTTATAATGCCCTATGCAGGATGTCACACACCCCCTTCCCTTATAATGCCCCATGCAGGATGTCACCCCCCCTTATAATGCCCCATGCAGGATGGCACCCCCCGTCCCTTATAATCCCCATGCAGGATGTCACCCCCCCCTCTCTTATAATGCCCCATGCAGGATGTCACCCCCCCTCCCTTATAATGCCCCATGCAGGATGTCACACCCCCCCCTCGCTTATAATGCCCCATGCAGGATGTCACCCCCCTCCCTTATAATGCTCCATGTAGGATGTCACCCCCCCTATAATGCCCCATGCAGGATGTCACACAACCCCCCTCCCTTATAATGCCCCATGCAGGATGTCACACACACCCCTCCCTTATAATGCCCCATGCAGGATGTCACACCCCCCCTCCCTTATAATGCTCCATGCAGGATGTCACCCCCCCTCCCTTATAATGCCCCATGCAGGATGTCACACACCCCCCTCCCTTATAATGCCCCATGCAGGATATCACCCCCCCTTATAATGCCCTATGCAGGATGTCACACACACCCCTCCCTTATAATGCCCCATGCAGGATGTCAGACACACCCCCTCACTTATAATGCCCTATGCAGGATGTCACACACCCCCCTCGCTTATAATGCCCCATGCAGGATGTCACCCCCCTCCCTTATAATGCCCCATGCAGGATGTCACACAACCCCCCTCCCTTATAATGCCCCATGCAGGATGTCACACACCCCCTCCCTTATAATGCCCCATGCAGGATGTCACCCCCCCTCCCTTATAATGCCCCATGCAGGATGTCACACACCCCCCTACCTTATAATGCCCCATGCAGGATGTCACACACCCCCCCCTCCCTTATAATGCCCCATGCAGGATGTCACACACACACACCCTCCCTTATAATGTCCCATGCTGGATGTCACACACACCCCCCTCCCTTATCATGCCCCATGCATGATGTCATACACCTCCCTCCCTTATAATGCCCCACGCAGGATGTCACACCCTCCCACCCCACCCCACTCCCTATATAATGCCCCATGCCTCCATACAATAAAAAAAAAAAAAAAAAAAGAATCAAATACTCACCTCACTCCTCCTCACCTGCTGCCGCTGCTCTGGGCTCCAGCGTCGCCGGTGTCTTCCCGCTCTGCGCTGTGACGGCTCAGGAGAGAGCGCAGTGGAAAGACGTCACCGCGCCCTCTGACCTGAGACGTCACTGTGCAGCAGCCGCGGAAGAGACCGGAGCTGCTGCGGAGGCATGGGGAAAGGTAAGTATTGCGCTGGGTGCCGGGGCCCTGAGCAAGCGGGGGGCAGCAGGTGCTGACACTGGCACCGCACCGCTCACGGGTCCCATAGAGCAGCGGGGTGCCAACGGCGAGTGGGCCCCCCTGCCTGTTCAGGGCCCCAGCACTTGCCCGGGTGCTGACGCTGGCCCTGGAGCAGCATAATGTAGGAAAAGAGAAGCTGATTCCAGCAATGTATCCCTTTGTATGACAACTGCTGCTCCCAGTAAACTGTCAGAGTTTATAGATGTAGCATGTAGCAGAGCTCAGAAAGTTAACCCCACCCACACTGCAGCTTTCTGTGTACATTGGCTATTGACAGCTGCTAATCAGAGGAGAGGGCGTGGTCAATCCAGGGCTCAAGTGCACTGTGGTCCAAGCAGTAATAATCTCCTGGTGAAAAAACCTTCATTGTATGTAAACAACACACAGCCTAATAAATGACACATCGCGGAGGTTACTCACGGTGATTTCTCATGGGCGTAACCTCAACGCCCATGAGAACCCTCTGCAATCTAGTTCTCACAGTCATGGCTCACAGGCGATGACGTTACTGACGTGATCGCCCATGAGAAAATCAGTAGACGATGATGGACCTAGTTGGATGTCCTCGGATCTGCAGAGAACTTTTTTTTTTTATTAATAAATGGGTAAACCAGGGAATGTGTGGGGGAGTCTTTATTCAAATAAATGTTTTTTCATGTCTGTGTGTGCATATTTTTTCTTTTAACTTTCTGGGTTTGTAATGGGGACGTCTGATAGACGCCTCTCCATTACTAAACTATGGCCTTGATGTCAGCTGATATTACAAAGCTGACATCAACCCCAGAAACAATTACCCCGATTGCCACTGCACCAGGGCAATCGGGAAGAGCTGAAGCTAAGCACCAACCCCATGTTGGATCCCTCTCTAACAAGCCATAAGACTGTCAACTATTAAGGCTACCTGAGTTCACAGCCACCGGGTCTCGCAGTAGCTCGTTTCGGAAGAGTCATTGCTGGACTCGCGGTCGTTCATCAATCCAGCACTGGCACTGCGCAGCTTGAGAACCAGCTGCTATGAACTGAGGTGACCGTACTGACATCACCTCAGTACACAGCGGTCGGCACGCATTAGTCCGGCACTTGAGTTACCGCAAGACCCGGTGACTGTGAACTTTGGTAACCTAAAGCATAGTTCACAGCCACCGGATCTCCCAGCAGGTGTGAGGTCTGGAAACCTTAAGGTAGCCTTTAAGAGAAACGTTAAGGTTACTAGAGTTTCCACCTGCTGGAATCCCTGGAGCCTGTGAACTAAGCTTACCTTGGGTGTGTATTTTACTGTACTTGTTAATAAATAAAAAAAAACACATAGGTTCCCCCTATTTTTAATACCCAGCTGAGGGAAAACAGACTGCTGGGGGCTGGTGTTATTATTTTGGGAAGAGGCCAATATCCATGAAGCTTACTAGGCTATTAATATCAGCTCACAGCTGTCTGCATAGCCTTTACTGGTTATTAAAATGGGGAACCCCCCAAACAAATGACATTAGGGTTCACCCTATTTTTAATAATCCGCAGCAGACAGCTGCGGGCTAATATTAATAAGCTGAGAAGGGGCCATAAATATTGGCCCCCTCCCAGATTAATAACACCAGCCCTCAGTTGGCCCAGAAATGGCACATCCATTAGATGCGCCATTTCTGGTGCTTAGCCTCGGCTATTCCCACTTGCCCACTTGGTGCGTTGGCAAGCGGGGTAATGGTTTTGGGTTTATGTCAGCTTTGTAATGTCCGATGATATCAAGCCCAGGGGTTATTAATGGAGAAGCGTCTGTAAGACGCCCCCATTACTAATCTTGTAAGTTTAAAGCAAAAAAAAAAAACAGAGAAAAGTCCTTTTATTTGTACAAAGTACTCCTGACACTCTTTTACCCATTTATTATATTTAAAAAATTTAAATAATCCAAAGGGGTCCGCCATAAATGCATCCCATGTCCCACGACGATCCCCAACTCTGCTACATTCAGATGCAGTGTGTGACCACAATCACCACGGCATCCGGCACAAACTGACAGCGTGTGAAGCCGGCTGCTGTGACGACAGTGACGTCGACTATGAACTGCGATAACCTTAATGACGTCAGCACTCGTCGCAGCAGCCGGATTCACACGCTACTGTCAGTGTGTGCCGAGTGCCGTGGTGAGCGGTCACATTACTGATGTCACCGCTCACTACAATATCCAGATGTAGCATAGTCGGGGATCAACATGGGATAGATTCACGGTGGACCCCTTTGGATTATTTGATTTTTTAAAGGTAATAAATGGGTAAAAGCGGGTCGGGAGTGGTTTGTACAAATAAAGGACTTTGCTCTGTGTGTTTATTGCTTTTGACTATTGGGCTAGTAATGGGGGTGTCTTATAGACGCCTCTCCATTACTAACCCCTGGGCTCGATATCAGTGGACATTACATGGCTGACATCAACCCCAAAACCATTACCCCGCTTGCCAATGCACCAGGGCAAGAAGGAAGAGCCATTTATGGGGTGGTTGAGGGATGGTGTTATTAGTCTGGGAGGTTGCCAATATCCATTGCCCTTACCAGCCTATTAATATCAGCGTGCAGCTGTCTGTTTAGCCTTTAGCTGGTTTTTAAAATTAGGGGGGGCCCCACATCATTTTTTATGGTCCTTCCATTTTTAATAACCAGCTAAGGCAAAGCAGACAGCTGGGTGCTGATATTAATAGGCTGGGAAGCTAAATGGATATTGTTCCCTTCCCAGCATAATAAGACCAGCTCACAGCTGTCTACTTTCCTTTGGCTGGTTATTAAAAACAGGGGGGATCCCACATCATTTTTTTTATTTATTAACAAGTACAGTAAACTACACATTCAAGGCATTGCTCCACTTGGACCTCTACCTACTGGTTCAACATTATTTATATTTTTGCAATTCTATTTATTTTTAAGTTATTTTCCTATCTACATTTGTTTGTAGGGTAATTTTACTGCTCTTACCCCCATTTTGCTTCCTTTTTTACCCCCCTAGCCCTTACTACGACCATTTTACAGCACCAAAGTTCGGGTACCCATTGACTTCTATTGGGTTTGGGTTTAGGGTCAAGTTCGGATCCTAAAGAAACTTTTTCCTCAAGTTCGGCTGAACCCGAACTTCCACGGGTTTGCTCATTCCTAAGCACAATGTAAAAATCTTGCAAATATTGTTTAACTCAGTTCTCTTTCATCAAAATCATTAATTTAGTATTTTAATCAATTACTTTAGGTGAAATCTAAGTACTAGCATCGGTTCTAAAAATGAAATGTATAGTGCCACACTGACACCCTGGGACGATCTCAAAACAAAACGGAATATGGCAAATAACCAACTATTACAAGTTGCTCGAGAGTCTCACAATTTGTTGAAATTCCGGAAGCGTATTGATTATACTAATTAACCCAGTATATACAACCATCCTATTTTTTTTTTTGGTCAGGACAGGTCCTCATAAAAGGTTTCTTTTCAGTATGGAAAAATGTCACTATGTGACTTTTAGAAGGGTGACTACCTTAAGAAACCATCTAGCCCCAAATTGTTTAAAACAATACTTTACTAGTCAAACATAGGATAGATATCAAATAAACAGGGATCAATAAGTGCAACAAGAAACATGTTTATGTAAGTGTTGTAAAAATGTTAATCTTTATAAAAACACTTTGTTTTAAGCATGTAATAAAAAAACATTGTTGGAAAGAACCATCGCCCAGTGTGTTTTTGATTGCAAGCAGTGCGGCGCATTAGACCCTGCAATTCTAGTACAGGATATATTGTATAAGCATTGGAGGTTCTAGTTGGATTAACAATCAGAATGGACAGTCAAATAGACATTTACACATTCAGCTATTGGTAAGACGTAAGAGGTGAGTAAGATCATCATGTCTCTAAACAAGGTGATGGTGAGAGGCCGTAACTACATACTTATTGTGAAACCCCCTTTCTGACGTTATAATGTCATATGTGTATCAGCCATATTAGTATCAGATGGCCTTTTGGCCTGGGTACAGAATAAATGAGTAAAGCTCCCACCACAGTTGTCTAGCCATCAAAATGTGTCCTTTGTCAAAGTCACACAGATCCTCACATCTGCACCAAATTTTTAGCTTCTAACATATCGATTTCTGAAGATAGTAAACTACATTTTTCACATTTTCTATAAAACTCTCCCGACGTAGGTGAGAGATTGCTGAGGGAAAACAGCTGGATTTTTTATGTTGCTATCAAACGTTTTATCCTCTGGAGTCATCATATTATATAGCACTGTGTACTTACAATTGCTCATTTTTCCCTTCTACCCAGATAAATCTTCTCTTTTCCATTAGGTCTGTGACATCACGTGATTAAAAACTGGCTAGCTGAATCCTTCTAAGTTCTATGTAGAAACATGAGGTCAATTTTCCCTGTATGAGTCATAAGTCGCTGCAAAAGTTCCTGGCGGGGGGTGGAGCGGAGCAGCTGGGTCAGGAGTTGAAGAGGGGACTGATAAATGCAGGGACAAGAGACTTTCTACATAGAGCAGAGAAAATAGAAGAATTAACTGGGTAGAAAGGCAAAATGAGCAATTGTAAGTACACAGTGCTATATAATATGATGACTGAAATACATTAAGAGGATAACACTTTGATGGGAGGAGTGCTTCTTTATTATATTCGTTATTCTTCCTCTCCATCCAGCAATAATGGAGTTAATGTCTTGTTGCAGGGCACATTGGAAAGTATGGGAGCATCAGAAATGCTTAATTAGTTTAATGTAGGAGTGCTTTCCTCTAACATCGTTTAGACAGGCTGTTTTTCTCTGCATATTGGCTGCTGATCACTCTCCACATCCCAGGAACTGCAGATATAATGACAATGCAGCAAACTTGCCCTCGCTTTGGCCTACTCGTCTCTGGCCTTCAGCCAGCCATCAATACGTAAATGAAAAGACAAGAATTATTCCTTGGAGGGTATATCCGTGAGCAACTGCTCTTTATATATCATCCACGTAATGTCAGTGGGGTACAAGCGCTGCCCATTATTTTTACTACTGAATGCAGGATTAGTTATCTGTTTGTAGTCTGTACGTCGGTATGTTGTAGCAGATCTTGTGTTTTCTAATACCTTTAAGGTTTGTGTTTCATTGAATTATCTTGCATCACCAGTAGTGCCATAAACCTGCCAAAGAGCAGATAAGTCAGTATACCATAACTCAATGTCATTAGCATAATTGAATGGATCTATGGGAACGGCACAATCACTTTATATAATGACTCTAGGGAAGTGCTGTCAGTGCTTTAATTTCTCATAGAAGTATTGAGTAGCGTTAGAAACATACTCAGCTGACACCAAGGGTTAATTTACTGGACCGCAGCTATTGGGATCATAATGTACAGTAGCTCTCAGAATGTATTACTAGTACTGCTGTGATTAAATGGTGGAAAAGCATCATGTCATTGGCCCCAAAGTGATGCTCAAAAGTTGTGCATCAAGGCAAAGCATGAAACCAAAGTTATCCAACACCTACAGTAGCGACCAAAACTTTTGCTTTTTTTTTTTTAAAGTGTGATTACTTCTGTCTGGTTGTTGTGATGCTATTTTCCTGGTGATTTTAGTAAACCGGAAGCAAATGGTTGTCAGCTATAAGGGCGAAAATTGTGTTTGACATTGTTTTTTCCCTTTATGTTAGTTTTCAACATTTGCTGGGCCAAATGTTTTGCATATTTTTTTTGATGGTTAGTCGAATTTTGCCTAAATTTTTTTGTGTGTGTTTTTTTAGGTTAAAACATGGCAAAGACAAAGCCAAATTTATCACCAGATGTCAGGAAGCTTATTATTCTGAGAGTGAAGTCAGGCAAAAGCCAAAAAGAGGTAGCTATGGAATTCACCTGTTCTCAGAGTCAAGTGTCACGTATATTAAAGAAAGAAAAGAAGGTTATGGAACAGCTGTCAAACCTAGAAGTGGACGACCACGGAAAACTTCCTCCAGAGTTCATCACATTATTAAGGAAAAGTCAGTAACTGATGTCCATAAAAGTGCTGTACAGATTTTGCACAAAATGAATGAAATGAATGAAGAATATGGGGTCAAAGTGAGTCGCCAAACTGTGGTGCGACGGCTAAGAGCAGTAGGGTTGAATGCATGAGCTCCAGTCAAGAAGCCTTTCATCTCTGCAAAGAGCCAAAGAACAAAAGCAATGGAAAGAGACAGATTGATCTAAGGTGTTGTGGTCGGATGAATCAAAGTTCAGTCTGTTTGGTAGTGATGGCAAGCACTATATATGCCACCCAATTGGAAAACGTAGTGATGTAAGGTACCAAACACCTACAGTGAAACATGGTGGTGGCAATGTCATGGTTTGGGGCTGCTTTTCTGCATCTGACATTGACACTCTGCCTAGAATTGATGGAAATATGAATGCTACCATCTACAAGGACATACTGGAGAATGTAATGCTGCCTCATGGTAAAACCAAAGTAGGCAGGGGATGGAAATTCCATCAAGACAATGCTCCTAAGCACACATACAATTTAATCAAAAATTGGTTAGCAAAGAAAAATGTTCGCCTGTTGCAATGGCCATGCCAATAACCTGATTTACACCCTATAGAGCATCTTTGGGATGAGTTAGGGCAATGAGTTGGGCCCTTACCCAGAGCAATAAAGATGAATGTTTTGCAGATTTGCAAATGGAATGGAGCAAGATCTCTCAAGATGTCTTGAATACCCTAGTGGCTTCAATGCCCCGTCCGTGTGGTGCAGTAATTAAAGCAACAGGCTATGTCACAAAATACTAAGTTATGGCATTGTGAACAATGAATTACTCTCTATGTTGTGATCAATAAATAGTATATGCAAAACTTTTGGCAGTCAGTTTTCTTTAATTAAATGACCATACCTATTTTCAAAAGTATTTTCCTTAAAAGTAAGGTCTTGCATGATGACAACTTCATGCACTTTCAATTCATCACCAGGGAAATGGCATCACAACAACCAGACAGAAGTAATCACACTTTTAAAAAAAATGCTAAATTTTTGGTCGTCACTGTATATCCCCCATGGGAAAAAGTAAATGCTTCTTAATGTTGTAGCTAACATAAGATTACAGCACAAAGTTTTCTAGTGATGAGCACAAGTGCTCGTTACTTGAGTTTGCCAAGGCTGCTCGGGTATGCACTGAGTATCGCGGGTGCTCAAGTGAGATGTTTGCGTCCTCGTGGCTGCATGTTCCTCGGCTGTTAGACAGCCACAAAACATGCGGTGATTGCCTGACAAACACAGGCAATCCCTGCATGTTTTGTGGCTATCTAACAGCCACGAAACATGCGGGCGCGCAAACTCGTATGTGTCACTCGAGCACCCGCGACACTCAGTGCATACCGGAGCAGCCTTGGCAAACTCAAGTAACGAGCACTTGCGCTCCTCACTAAACTAAATCGACACATTTGAAAATCTACCAGAAAGGTGGGCAGGGCCTATAAAGAGACATAGGACAAACTGAATATGAAAGAGAATTAGAAAAAAGAAGGTTCAGTAGTAGATTCTTCTTGTCAGAATTAAACATGCACTAAATTTATTAGGAGGCATGCACATTTTAGTAAATGTAGTGCAAATGACCGAGTAACCGTCATTTTTATAATTATTTGATAAATCAATAGTATACATGAAAATAAGAAACTCTAATATATTTTATCAGAGAAACCGACTTCTTTCTCCTCCTGGACTGATCATTCATTCTCAATATTCGCAAGTCACAAGTAAAATCTGTATTTAGTGAAGACAAATTGTTACATTACTGAAATTGGAGATGGCACTTGGTGCTCATAAGATTCTTTGTAGAAGAGAGGAGGGAAGAGCTAGAGACAGAGCCCCTCCTCCACCTCCCTCATGTTCTCATGTTCGCACCTGACTATATGCGGTTCAGGTTGTTTCATTGATATTTTATGTATTTTTATGCTTGTACAGCAATAAAAGTTATTTTTATTTCAGTGTGCGCATCATTAGTGTATTTCTTTTTTCTCCTTCGTGACAGGTAAATAGAGACTGGCAAAAACCAGGGTAGCAGCTCAAGGCTCAAGTGCAACAAGGTATAGGCAATTTGAGTATTTATCCTTTTTTATTTTAACCATTACCGATTTTATTAAAGGGAATGTGTCACCCCCTGGGCGATATCAGACCTCTACTATGGGCATACAGGGTATAGAAAAGTAAATCTATACATACCTGTATGGCCCATAGTAGAGGTTTGATTGCAGAGAAATCCGTTTTTATAAACTCCGATGTGCACAGGCTTGGCGTCTGAGGGACGCGCTTTGCTTCCTCTCGGCCCCGTCTCTATGTGCTCTGCGCCGCAGGGTTCTATTGCGCAGGCACTGGGAAGTGACAGTGATTCCCCGGCACCTGCGCAATAGAAACCTGCAGCACAGAGCACGGAGAGACGGGCCGGGAGGAAGCACAGCGCGCTCTATGTGTGCGGCACTATGCGCATGTCTGGCAAGTGAGGGAGAACAGTGCACGTCACAGGGCCTTGTGGGAGGGGGGGGATATGATAAACACACACATAGGCGGGGATTTCAGGGAATAATAAACAGGTGGGGATTTTGGAGATTACTAAGATGATAGGCGGGGATTTCTTGGTGTCCCCCGGGCGCCAAGCGTGTGCAAATCGGAGTTGATAAAAACAGATTTCTCTGCAATCAAACCTCTGCTATGGGCCATACAGGTATGTATAGATTTACTTTTCTATAACCTGTATACCCGTAGTAGAGGTCTGATATCTCCCAGGGGGTGACACATTCCCTTTAAGGATTTAATGAGACTGAAAAGGTCCTTTAAATGGACTTCAGTTCTATGATGTCGCATTCACAACTCTGGCTGCCTTGTAAATTGAAATATTTCAGAAATTCATGCTGAATCAACATCTAAATGGATCTTGCTTTGGTGACTTGCATTTTGGGAAGTGTCATATTGACATCAGACATTATGCATTAATCTGATTAAATGCACTAGAGCGCATTGCATTGAGCTGTTACTAATGGGGAATACTGCAGGCAGCTACTGCAGGGAAAATTAGTATTACAGAGCACATTTGAGTAAAAAGAAAGCCCTGCACTACATGATTACGTTGCGTCTCCTCTTTACCAAGACTCTCTTCTCTGTAGTATATAGGAGATTTTAAATGGGCAACCCACTCTATATTGTTTAGTCACAGGGTATACAGTATCTAGTGATGTAATTATAGTCGGTGCAGGAGTTGCAATCACACCAGGGCCTTTGAGCCAGTTGGCCCTAAAAGGTCCCTTTGACACATATAAGAAGACTAATACTACCAAAAGACCCATAATTTAAATAAGAGGCGGATGTGCAGTACACTGCCGTGGCCAGTATGAGAAGACGGAGCAGCTCGCAATTGAGCAGTTCCGGCCAGCGGCCGCCGACACCGAGAACAGCTAGTTGGCGGGGGTGCCGGGTGTTGGATCCCGACTGATCAGACATTGATGACCTATCCCAAGGATAGGTCATCCATGATAAATTAGTGGACAGCCTCTTTAATATACAAATTATCATCATCTTGTCGTGCTAAACATATAAATAGTAAATAACTTTTTTTAATCATACCACTGAGTTTGCGCTCTCCGTGTGGCTGCATTCTCGCACCTATTAACACTATCAAAGAAGGCGTCCTATGTTAACATGTAAGTTGGCCTATTAAGATGTTTTTGGTTGAAAAAGGTTTTGATTTCAGTAAATGTGACCTCTTAATGCTCCAAATTCAACAAATGACCATTTTCAGTTCTTTACAACCTATAAAATGTTTGGAAACTCTGTTGTGCATAATAATTTGGAACTGCACATTTTGAGTTTTTTTAGTTTTGAACAAAAACACTGTTATCATTGGGAGCTTTGTCAAAAATATGATTTATACACTAAAGGTTGATGATTTGAACATTATGCTGACTCATCTGCATTGACCATTTAGGACAGGGGTGGGGAATCTTTTTTCTGCCAAGGACCATTTGGATATTTATACCACCTTTCGGGGCCATACAAATTGCACGCTAATCCGCCCATAAAGTACCTGACGCTGGCGCTGACGTCAGGATGTAATCTTTAATTGCCCCCGTCTCAGCATTCAGTAGTGAACACTGCGTGCGCGTGTGCACAAAGCAAGGATCTGAGGTTCCCCACCCCTGATTTAGGATAATCAGAGAAAAATAGCATTTGCATAATAATTTGGAACATAGCCTTCATTTTCTTCAAGACAAATCCGATAAGGGTCTCAAATTAAATACATTAAAGGCTCATTTTCACTTGTTAAAGGGAACCTGTCTGCTACGAGAAGTTCAAGGGGCTCACTGGGTGAGGTGGATTCCCTAAGCCCGAGCTCCAGGTGGACACATGGTCCACGGGTGTCGGTTCAGCAGGTTGGTGAGTAAAGGGGATGGAAACCATAGGTAGACAAGTGAAATGCAGGAAACCACAGACAGGCGGAGAACATCAGGAAACCGCAGGCAGGTAGTGCAAAACTGGAGACCGCAGGCAGGTAGCAGATAACACTCTGGAGAAACAGGAAAGTCAGCAACCAAGAAAGCCGCACACAGCCAGGAAGACGCCTGAAAACTGCAGGCAGATACAGAGAAGAGGTCCGACAGAACTCCATAGTCACAGAAACCACAGACATGAAGAGGCGCTAGAAGCTGCTGGTCTATAGGAGATGACTTGTGACTCGCCCCCTGGGCCGTGGGGCACTCGGATCCAGGCAGTAGGGGAACGATGGGAGTAGTAGTGGCAACCCGGTTCCGTGGCTCAGGGTGGTCAGGCCAGTGGTAGTCCGTTATGTGCTGATGATTATGTCCGACGACGCCACCCGTGGATTGCGGTTATTATGAACCGCCGCTGCATGCAGACCGCTGGGGCTGATGAGGTGTGCAGCTAGGGTAGTGTGACTCCCCACGGGAAGAGTGCGGCCCCAGGGCAGTATAATGGATGTTGGGAGTGATGGTAGTGAGAGTCCCAGTGCTGATAGTGCTGGAGGAGCAAGGAGCACGCACACAACAGGTTGCAGTCCAGGGTCTTTACTAGAACAGGTAAATTGACCCACAAACAGTCCCAGCTAGGAGGGGACCTGGATGTCTGAGAGCAACGGGGAAATTGGCCCTGGTCAGGGTGAGGGTGTAGGCCTACCGTGCTTTCTGTGCTCCTTCTGGCTATCTCCTCGTTATAGGGTAACCGCCCACGTTTCCGCGCTTTCCGTGTATTCTCGCCTGTATGGCCTGCGACGTGGGTTCCTTTCTGCTCCCAGCCTTGTACGGCTTTGCTGGTCCCTTCTGTTGTGGCAGGGCCTCCAGGCTTCTTAGGCCAAGGAATATACAGTCCCCTGCGGACTGGGTATCTGCTGGAGAATGTGGAATCCTCCCAGCCTCAGACACCAAAGTCTGGTAAATTAAGTCCGTTATCTGCCAAGACAGGCTCTCTTCGCCTCTTGTCTCTGGCTTGTGGCTCTCCTACTGCCACACTTCCTCTTAGGTGCAATACAACTGTCCCTCTCTGCTCTGGGACCTGAATCCTGAGACAGGTCGTCCAGCTCTCTCTAACCCTGCCTCCAGCACCAGCTTTCATAGGGGCAGCCTGCTCCCCCTACTGGCCTGAGACAGGAGGTACTGCATGCTAATGTTCCCCTGACTAGAGAACCTCCCCCTTGCTCTCAGACACAGCTTTATTACATTTTGTGGCATCCAGGCCAGGGTGACACATTCCCCCCTAGTGAAATTTAGTACTCCGGGACTAAACAATAAACAAAGACAATATGCATACCATAAAACATTAACAGACAGACGACGCACAGATTGAGTTCTTAAGGTCACAGTGTGGTCTGTGACCGGGTGTCCATATCACCAACACAATGGGGAGCCTTAACCAGGTGGGGGTCTGTCCTACCCCAAGTCCTTTACAGTCTTAGTTCATTCCTGGGTTAGGCTCCGAACGCAGTCCATACAAAGTCCCGGTTATAAAAAGTCCATAACCTGTGAGTCCTTACGGTAACTGCAAGAAACTGAAACATAGAATTACCAAACATGTGTGTAACTTGGCAAACATTTCAACATTTGGCAACAGGGTTATTTACAATTTTAGTACACTCTATATTTTCCAGCGAGCGGGTATCTGCCCTTTTGTGCTCCTGGTTGATCTCCTTAACCCACTGTCTGGTGGTGGACCGACCTGGCTTTCCCCACTAGCGTTAGGGGTACAGATACCAGCTGGGTGTACAGGTAGGGCAGGCAGCTGTCTGCGGGTCCTTTGGCTTACCGCAGGCATGGCAGGCTCACTGTCAGCAGAGGGTTGACTCTCCTGGACTGCTGATACAGGCTCTTCTGCCTCTGGAACTGCTTGCTCCTCTTTGTCTTCCGGCTCCGGTGTAGGTTGTTGCGGAACCGGTTGCAGGAAATGCAGGACGGGTACCACTATTGCATCATTTATGCGAGTCCAGGACTGAGGGAACTCTCCGAGAACGGTGCTGATCATTTCTTCCTTGTCCTCTGCGGGTTCAAGGTCACTCTGATCCGCTTCTGCACTACGGAGTTGCTCGGGGAACCTTTTGAGGTGGTCTCTGGAGACGGTGGTTTCCCCTCCGTCCTTGGTGATCACGCACACCTTCGGGTTGTCGTGATCAGACTGCAGTACAGTGTAGGGTTCCCTTTCCCACTGGTCGTCCAACTTATGTAGCCTTCTCTTCTGCTTCAGGACCTGCTCACCAGGTTCTAGGGGACCAGCAGGGGCATGTTGGTTGAAGAGTTTTTCTTGCCTCTCTCTCACCTGGGCCAGGCTCCTCTCCACTCTCTCCTGTACCTTCTTGTACTGCAGTTGCCTTTCAGTATCCCAGTCTGCATCCGGGGAGGTGTCCTCAGGTGTTAGGACTTCCACCTCCAGGTCTACGGGCAGCTTACCTGGTCTGGCTCGCATCAGGTAAGCCGGGGTGCAGTTGGTAGCATTCACTGGGATATGATTGTATAAGTCTATCAGGTCCGGCAGTTTTTCTGGACACAGGCTGCGTTCCTCCAGGGGCAACGTCTTCAGGAGATCAATAACTATATTGTTCATCTTCTCACACATCCCGTTGGTTTGTGGGTGGTAAGGCGTTGTCCGAATCTTCTTACAGCCATAGAGGTTGCAGAACTCCTGGAAGATTTCAGCCTCGAACGCTGGACCCTAGTCTGTCAGGACCTGTTCCGGATACCCATGTGGATGGCAGAAGTATTGCTGGAAGGCTTTGGCCGCTGTTTGGGCTGTCAAGTCCTTTACCGGGACCACCACTAGAAAACGGGAATAGTGGTCCACGATTGTCAGGGCATAGATGTATCCTGACCGGCTTGGAGCCAATTTGACATGGTCCAGAGCTACCAGCTCAAGAGGCTGCGTGGTGACGATGGGCCTCAAGGATGTCTTCTGGCTGGCACGGTCCTTCCTCCTTAGGTGACAAGGGCCACAGTCTCTGCACCATTTTTCTACAGCTCCTCTCATGCCGACCCAAAAGAACCTTCCTCTTAGCAGGAACTCCAGTTTCTTCCAACTGAAGTGTCCCACTCTGTCATGGTAAGCCCCCAGGACCATAGCTGCATCCCGCCTTGGGACCACGACTTGCCAGGTCAGCTCGTGCGTCCGGTGGTTGACAATCCTTCTGCACAACTTGCCTTCGTAGAGGAACAGCTTGCTCTTCTCTTTCCATAGCTGCTTGGCTTCCTCTGGGGCATCTGGATCTAAGCGGGCGTCTTCCCGGGTCAGCAGATCTTTCACCAGGCGGATTGCAGGGTCACTATCTTGGGTCTCGGCCCAGCTGTGGTGAGGTAGGGGATTGATCATCACGGTTGTTAGATCCTCCTCCTTCACGCGGTGGGAGTATTGAGCGGCTCCATACCGGTGAAACGCGGGGAGTTATACCTCCTCCAGCTCTTCTGGGTCTTCGTCACCTTCAGGTAAGTGAGGCATTCTTGATAGGGCGTCCGCGTTGGCATTGGTTTTGCCTGCCCGGTACTTGATCACGAAGTCATAGTTGGAGAGACGGGCCATCCACCGCTGTTCTAGGGCACCCAGTCTTGCATTGTCAAGGTGTGTCAACGGGTTGTTGTCCGTGTACACGGTGAACTTTGCGGAGGCCAGGTAATGCTTGAAGCGTTCTCTCACGGCCCACACCACCGCCAAGAATTCTAGCTTGAAGGAGCTGTAATTCTCCGGGTTCCTCTCGGTGGGCCTCAGCTTCCGGCTGGCGTACGCGATCACCCTTTCTCTGCCCTGTTGGTTTTGGGACAGTACGGCTCCCAGTCCCACATTACTGGCGTCTGTGTGGAGAATGAAAGGCTGGCCATAATCAGGGTAGGCCAGGATCTCGTCCCCTGTGAGGGCCATCTTTAGCTGGCGGAAGGACTCCTCTTCCGGTTTATCCCACTTGAAGGGTGGCTTTTGACTTCTGGACTTAGACTGTCCGATCAGGAGGTCCTGCATAGGAGCTGCCATCTTAGTGAACCCGGGGATGCACCTTCGGTAGTAGCCTACCAACCCGAGAAACTGTCTCACCTCTTTGATGTTCGAGGGGCTTGGCCAGCTCTTGATTGCCGTGACCTTGTCAGGGTCGGGGGCCACTCCTTCCGCACTTACCACGTGTTCTAGGTACTGGACCTTTGGTTTCAGCAGTTGACACTTCGATGGTTTCACCTTCAGTCCGTAGCCTGCCAGGGCTTCGAACACCTCGGCCAGGTGCTTTAGATGGTCCTCGTAGGTCTTTGAATAGACGATCACGTCGTCTAGGTAAAGGAGGACCGTCTCGAAGTTTCGGTGCCCTAGACAGCATTCCATCAGCCTCTGGAAGGTCCCTGGTGCGTTGCAGAGCCCAAAGGGCATACAGTTGAATTCGCTCAGTCCCATCGGGGTGGTGACGGCGGTCTTCTCCTTGTCAGCCTCTGCCACAGGAACCTGCCAGTACCCGCTAGTAAGGTCCAAAGTAGAAAAGAAGTTAGCAGATTTTAGTGCGGCTAAAGACTCCTCTATTCTAGGCAGCGGATATGCGTCTTTGTGGGTGATACGGTTGATTTGTCTATAGTCCAGGCACATTCTCATGGTGCCGTCTTTCTTTTTCACCAGAACCAAGGGGGCTGCCCAGGGGCTACAGCTATCTCTAATGACCCCAGCTTCCTTCATTTCTCTTAGCATGCCCTTTGCGTTCTGATAATGTGCAGGGGGTACAGGTCGGTGTCTTTCTTTTATCGGTGGGTGGCTCCCTGTGGGGATGTGGTGTTCTACCCCTTTTACTCTGCCGAAGTCTAGCGGGTGCTTACTAAAGACTCTCTCGTACTCCTGTACCACCCGGTAGACTCCTTGTTTTTGGTGCAGGGGAGTGGAGTCAGCAGCCACGTGAAGTTTCTGGCACCAGTCCTCCTTTTGTTTCTGGGAGCCATTAACCTCCGCCTGAGGAGATGGAGGCAAGGGTTCCACGGCCCTGATAGCTTGGTGTTCGACAACAAACAGTTTGGCGAGTGTAGCGTACCTGGGTAAGTGTACTTCCCTCTCCCCAATGTTGAGAATGCGGACGGGCACCCTCCCATGACGGACATCAACCACCCCCCGGGCTGTCAAAATGGTGGGCCTGCTGTCTGAGTACACGGGTTCTACCATGGCTTGGTAGTCTCTACCTCTCAACCCTATTGCAGTCTGACACCAGATCATCATTTCACTTTTCGGAGACATGGAAATGGGGAATGGGTCACTCAGTCTTACGCTACCGATCTCACCACCAGACAGTTCTACCTGCTGCCGTCTCATCAGGGCTTTTATCTCCTTGTTGAGGACTCTCTGTTGGCTGGAACTAGCATTCACCGCCACCTGTTGTAGAATTACAATTACCTCTGAAAGACAATTTTCAATCACGTTAGTACCCACAGTTATTTTAGGGTGACTTTCACGACGGTCAATGTCCACAATAATCACTCCCCGTGCCGGTAGTTCAACTTTACCAATTTTAATGGTCATCTCCTTGAACCCCATCTGTGGCACGGGTAAGCCATTACTGGCGATGATGCTCAAGTTACTGTCTGGATACCGTATGATATCAGCATCAGTCCAATACTGCTTAAAAAGTACATAAGGGATAGTTACTTACTTGCGACCCAGTATCCAGCAAGGCGCTCATGGGGATACCGTCCAGCACCACGGGTAAAACCGGGCGCCCCCCAACGTACTTATTACGCCAATAGTAAGGGCCTGGTGATCTTATGCCTGGGGGTTGGCCCTCTGCCCCAGGTTGGACCCGTTTAAATTACAGTACCTGGAAATGTGTCCGGGCTGGTTGCATCGGCTGCAAATGGGCTGTCCATCCTCTGCGTAGCGGTCTGTGGGCCTCCCTCGGAACGACGGGATCCTCCTCTGTCTACGCCACGGGACATCCTCCGGACTTGAAGCCAGCTCGATGGGTCTTGACGGGTCCACTCGTAACGCCTGGACGGTCCTGGTCAACGCCGCGACGCTCCTGGTCAGCTCCTGGACTTGGTGGTGCAGATCTTTCGACGGGGCTTGGTTCAGGGCCTGTGCATCAGCCCCCACGGGATCCATAGAGGAGGGCGCCGCCTCCTGGTGGTAGGTGAGAGCAGGGCGCCGGGGGTTTATAGCGCCACTGGTTGCAGATTCACTTAGCACCCTTATGGCCCTGTCCTTAAATTGGGCAAAGGTCAGGTCGGGGTTCTGAAAGAACATGAGGCGCAGTTGGGCCCTGTGGGCGCTAGACAGCAGACCTTCTATGAATTGTTCTGTTAGCAGCTTATCCGTTTCCTGCACACTGCCAGGGTCAGTTTGTTGAATAGCCCTCAAGGCTTCCTGCAGATTTAGGGCATAGTCTCTGATGCTGTCCTGTGCCCGCTGCTTACATCCATAGAACCTCATTTTAATTTCAGCGGAGGTACGTGTGTCAAAGGTACCCCGCAGCCGGGCCAGAATACCCTTCACGGTCCTTTTCTCCTCAGTGGGCCATGATTTTACCTCCCTTTGGGCTGCGCCAGTTAACTGCCCTGTTAGTATGCTGACCTTCTGTTCCTCTGTCAGGGGGTAGACTTGGAACAAACTGTACAGCCTTTCCTTAAAGTCAGTTAGGGCATGGGTCTCCCCTGAGTACTTGGGCAGCCAGGCCGCTCCAGGGTTGTAGGGCAGGGAAAAGGGCATCACCGCTGCTGCAGCTGCGTTGGTGGTAGTGGGCGCCTCTGTGTCCGACATCTTCCTCCCCCCTAGTTAAGCATGGCCTACCTTCCGACGATCCTCTTCTGTAGGCCGCGGCTCCGCTGCTGCTGCTCTGGACGAGGACCTTGCGTCGCGTCCTGATGACGTCAGCGTCGCTCTCTCTCCCTTCCAGGACCTTGCGCAGCGTCGGTGCGTGGGGCGGAGCTTCAGGTCTCGCGCCCTTTCGGCGTCCACGCCCCTCTTTTTCCCGCGCGGCGTCCTGAATATGGCGTCCGACGGCGGGAAAACGACTTCGGATGGCGGGAAAACAGCTGAAGATGGCGGGAACCGACTGAAGATGGCGGGAACCGGCTCCGGATGGCGGGAACCTTCCCACGGCAGGTATGACAGTCTTTTGAAGGCACGCAGTACCCGGTGGTTGCGGGCACGAAATCCTGCCGACTATGCCAAAGCTGACTCGCCCCCTGGGCCGTGGGGCACTCGGATCCGGGCAGTAGGGGAACGATGGGAGTAGTAGTGGCAACCCGGTTCCATGGCTTAGGGTGGTCAGGCCAGTGGTAGTCCGTTATGTGCTGATGATTATGTCCGACTATTAGGAACCGCCGCTGCATGCAGACCGCTGGGGCTGATGAGGTGTGCAGCTAGGGTAGTGTGACTCCCCACGGGAAGAGTGCGGCCCCAGGGCAGTATAATGGATGTTGGGAGTGATGGTAGTGAGAGTCCCAGTGCTGATAGTGCTGGAGGAGCAAGGAGCACGCAGACAACAGGTTGCAGTCCAGGGATTTTACTAGAACAGGTAAATTGACCCACAAACAGTCCCAGCTAGGAGGGGCCATCATACAGTATGAGGATCATTATACAGTTTGGGGGCCATCGAACAGTGTGAGTACTACTGTGATGGGCATTATACTTTGTTTTGGTGGAGCAGTGAGGACATCATACAATGTATAGGGGAGCTGTGGGTCATTATATTGTATATAGGGGAGCTGTGGGCCAATCATACTGTGTATGGAGGAGCTGTACATGGGAGGATTCAGGGGACATTATTAAAGTGATTTTCCACTACTAATTTCACCCCTTTTCATTAGTCCTAACTCTTCCTAACGAACACTTTTCTAATACACTTTTAGTACCTGCCATGCTCCTGTAAGCTCATCTCTCTGTGGGTCATATATTCTTTTGTTTTGATTCTGGCTCTGCTACTTCCGATCTGGGGACCGTAATCGGACGAACAGAGCAGGGCATGTCACTGGTGGGGGTGGGGCTACCTCTCTGTGCCTGACAGCAGTCTCAGCACCCATGCTCAGATCAGTCTTCACTCTCCTCTTTCCTTGGAAGCTGCTTTGAAGTGCCGTCCATTCAGCTGACTAGCCCTGCGATGTGCAGATCATTAGAAAGTATATCACAGGGCTTGTCAGCTGAAGGGACGGAACTTGTGCGCCCGGTCATGCGTGGTGCCAACTGAGTCTGCTGATGCTTTGAAGTACCGTCTCCAAGCAGAAAGGAGAGTGAAGTCTGATCTGAGCATGCATTCTCAGACGGCTGACACCCAGCAAGATGTAGCCCCGCCCCACCAGTGACGTGCCCTGATCTGTTTGTGCGATTATGGTTCCAATATCAGAAGTGGCACTGCCAGAGTCAAAACAGAAGGACATATGACCCTCAGAGAGATGAACTTACAGGAGCACGGCAGGTATTAAAAGTATATTAGAAAAGTGTTAGCTAGGAAGGGGTAGGACAGATGAAAGATGGTTAAGTCAGTAGTGGAAAACCTCTTTAAGAGTTAAGTGGGGACTTAAACATTATTGTTATAGGGGCACTCAGAGTACTGTGACCCTCAAAGGTGCACATGGAGCATTATTACATTCTAGGAGCAAAATGTGGACAGTGTTTACTAGTTTTACCATCTAGAGGGCATTTTACTATGTAAGAGGCACAGTGGTGGGCATTATTATGTGGTGCAGTGAGAGGAGCCATTATGGTACCAATCAGAAAGTGCAGTTATAGGGACACATATGGCAGCAGCGGCTCAGTATTGGGGTGACAGTAAGATGAGAAGTTTGTGCAGGTTGGGAATAGATGGGGACGGTGCTGGAAATGTGAGAAGTCAAATGTGTTTGTGTTGTAATCTCTGCAGACCAGTCATGATCAGAGAAGTTGTCAGGGTCAGTCTGGGCCAGATGGAAAAGACGGGAAATGTGAACAACTCCATCAGAAAGAACGTCAGCTGTAAGTTACCATTGCTGCACCAACCTGCTCAGAATTAATGGACCTGAAACATTTAAGACATCTTCCAAAAGCTAAAGGAGTGGTCCGAAGGCAAAGTAATTTTTATTTTAAATCCCTGTCTACTTAGTGCCATAATCTAAACTATTTTCTAATATACTTGCATAAAAAATTCATTACTGTTCCATAGCTATACTATCTACATTCCCCCTAGCCCTCAATATAGTATAATGCATCCCATAGTCCTCCATATTGTATAATGCACTCCCCATAGTATATTGCATCCCCATAGTCCTCCATACAGTATAATGCACTCCCCTTAGTCCTCCATACAGTATACTGCACCCCATAGTCCTCCATACAGTATAATGCACTCCCCTTAGTCCTCCATACAGTATAATGCACCCCAAATTCCTCAATACAGTATAATGCAGCCCCCATAGAGTATAATGCAGTCCCAATACTGTATAATGCAGCCCCACAGAGTATAATGTAGTGCCCCATACAGTTAAAAATGCAGCCATATAGAGTATAATGCAGCCCCCATACAGTATAATGCAGCCATATAGAGTACAATGCAGCCATTTAGAGTATAATGGAGCCATATAGGGTATAATGCAGCCCCCATATAGAGCACAATGCAGCCCACATATAGAGTACAATGCAGCCCCCATATAGAGTAAAATGCAGCCTCCATATAGAGTATAATGCAACCCCATAGAGTATAATGCAGCCCCCTATAGAGTATAATGCAGCCCCCATATAGAGTATAATGTAGCTCCCATAGAGTGTAATTTCGCCCCCATATAGAGTATAATGCAGCCCCCTATAGAGTATAATGCAGCCTCCATATAGAGTATAATGCAGCCCCCATATAGTATAATGCAGCCCCCAGAGTATAATGCAGCCTCCATATAGAGTATAATGCAACCCCCATATAGAGTATAATGCAGCCACCCTACAGAGTATAATGCAGCCCCCTATAGAGTATAATGCACCCTCCATATAGAGTATAATGCAGCCCCCATATAGTATAATGCAGCCCCCAGAGTATAATGCAGCCTCCATATAGAGTATAATGCAGCCCACCTATAGTATATAATGCAGCCCCCATATAGAGTATAATGCAGCCTCCATAATAGAGTATAATGCAGCCCCATATAGAGTATAATGCAGCCCCCTATAGAGTATAATGCAGCCTCCCTATAGAGTATAATGCAGCCCCATATAGAGTATAATGCAGCCCCCCTATAGAGTATAATGCAGCCTCCATGTTGAGTATAATGCAGCCCCCATATAGAGTATAATGCAGCCCCCATATAGAGTACAATGTAGCCCCCAGTCCTCCAGTATTTTGGCTTCAGTGAGTTAAAAAATAAATATAACACTTACTCTCCTCCCCTTTCCACAGCAGCTCCGGTATCTGCAGAGCATCGCAGTAGCTCCACTGCCCTGCACAGTGTGGCGCGTGATGACGTCATGATGCTGCGTCGGAGGCAGAGGGGAAATGATGGGAGAGAGAGCGTCACGTGATGTTCTCTCCTCCATCATTACTATCAACTACCGATACAGTTGAATACGCGATGCGGGGGGGGGGGGGGGAGCGGCGCTGACATCCGGCCACCCTGACTCATGGGCCCCATAACTGGGGAAGAGTGGGAGCCCTAGGCAGATGCCTAGTCTGCCTGCCCATAACGCCAGCCCTGGCTTTTAGACCATGCCAGGAGCATGGTTTAAAGAGGCATTCTGTCAGTCTAACATTGATAGGTATAATGCATTACAATGTATTATACCAGCGATCAGATTAATAAAAGTTAAAGACCCATAAGTAAAAAAAAATTATGAAAATATTTTGTTCATTCTGCCTCCCAAAAATTGGAATGAAGGCGATCAAAAAATATTATGTGACCGAAAATGGTACCATTTGTTTCGTCAACTTGTCCGGCAAAAAACAAGCCTTCACATAACTCTGTCAAAAGAAATATAAAAAAATTATAGCTCTCAAAATATGGGGATGCAAAACCTTGTATTGTAAAAAAAAAGCATCTTTTAGTGTGTGATAGCAGCCATACATAAAAAACTATATGAATCTGGTGTCACTGTATTCGCACCGACCCGAAGAATAAAGTCATCTAATCACTTATGCCGCACGAGGAACATCGTAAAAAATAAATAAAACCAATTCTTCACCAGCTGTTGATTTGTTCATTCTGCCTCCCAAAGATCGCAGTAAGGCTCGGCTCACAATTATCCTGCGCTCTACGCTGAGGGTTTCCATGTGAATCAATGAAATACGTCATTCAGACAGAATTCTCAATAGAAGATTCTCTATAATGAGGCAGATGGAGGCACTGTGGATGCCGTCTGGCCTATGATCCAGCGGTGTCCTTTTTAAATGTGCATAAAAGCAATGTCGGCCACAGTTTTGTGCACCTCTGAAAAGAAGGACACCGCTGAGCAGAGGCTAGACGAGTCCAGAGTAACTCTGCTGCCTCATTATAGTAAATGGATCCCTCAGGTGTTTCGTCTGAGTCACGTCATTTGAAGATTTAGATTGAAACCCCGATGTAAGTGCTCAGAGTAGAGCACAGGATAAATATGATCCAAAATGTTGTGCAAAATGTTTGCAATAAAAGCTTCAACTCAATCCACAAAAAAGCAAGTCCCCACTCAGGTCCGTCATCTGTCAATGGAAATATTCGGGGCTTCCATGTTACTGGTAGCACAAAGGCTTTGAAAAAGTGCTATGGCTTCTTGCCCCCTAAAAGAAATCCAGCAAATTCTGCACTCCCAAATCCAAATTTCCCTCTACCCTTCTGATCCCCACAGTGTACCTAAACCACAATTACCATCCTCATGTTTGGCATTTGTGAAGTGCTGAGAACCCGCTTAATTTACGGGGGATCATGTCTCCAGAAACACAAACTTAGCATAATGTACTGGGCACTACATTGTACTGGGCACTACAATGGCAGATTTGCATTTTTCAGTCAGCAATATCCAGTGCCGCTTGTTTCTGGAAAACACCCATGGAGTCCAAATTTTCACTATATCTGTAGATAAATTGCCAATGGGGTGTAATTTCCAAAATTGGGTCACTTGAAGGGGAATTCTGCTCTTCTGGCACTTAGGGGCTCTATATATAGAGTCCGCAAACTATTCTACAAATTCCGAGAGTCAAATAGTGCTCTTTCCCTCCCGAGTCTCATTGTGTGGCTAAGCAGTACTGTACAGCCACATATGGGGTATTGCCATGTTCAGCAGAAATTGTTTGACAAATTTTGGTGCCATTTTTAACCAATTTTTCCATGGGAAAATGTATAATCTAGGTCTAAGACAATTCTTTAGCGGTAAAAATGTAATTTTTTTTTTCACTGCCCAATGGTATAAAACTCTGTGACACACCCATCGTGTCAAGATGATCACTGCACCTTTAGGTTAATTCATTGAGAAGTGTAGTTTGTAAAATGGGGTCACTTATGGGGGATTCTGCTGTTCTGGCACCTCAGGGGCTCTTACAGTTGGTCATGGCACTCGCAAACCATAGCAGCAAAATCTGCACTACAATATGGCGCTCCTTCCCTTCTGAGCTTTGCACTGTGCCTCAAAAGTATTTCCCAATTACATGTAGGGTATTAGCACACTCGGGAGAAATTGCACAACAAACTGTGAAGTCCATTTTTCCCTATTAGCACTTATAAAAATTTTAAATTTGGGGCTAAAACAACATTTTAGTGGTAAAAATGTAATTATTCTTTCTTCACCGCCCAATGGTATAAAATTCTGTGAGGCACATGTTTTGTCAACATGCTCACTGCACCTATGGATGAATTCATTGTGGGGTGCAGTTCGCAAAATGGGGTCATGAATGGAGAGGTTCTGCTGTTCTGGCACTTTAGGGGGCTGTGCCAATATGACATGGCACCCACCACATATGTGGTATTGGCGTACTCAGGACAAATTGCATAACAAATTGTAAGGTTCATTTTCTCCTATTATCCCTTTTGAAAATGAAAAACTTGGGACCAAAGCAACATTTTAGTGCTAACAATTGTAATTTTCAATTTACTCAGCCCAATGTTATACATTTCTGTGAATTGCCTGAGGGTTAAAAATGTATATAATGGGGTAAAAAGTGAACATACCAAATAGGAAATTGAAGTGGTCAGGGCATTTATCTGGCTCAGATTTTTATGATGGTGGTTGTATAACATGCTATGTATTACACACAAATGAGACTGATACAGCAGCATGTTTTATTTTATTGGGGAGTTCCAAGGTCAAGGGCATGCAGGTAAAGAAGATTCCAGTTGATACAAAGACATAATGCATACAAACACTACATATATTAATGCATTTCCTTTGCATTTCATTACTTTTTGATTTGTTGTTTAGATGCTGTCACCAAATCAGTAAACACATGCACATCAGTTCTTCACCTGCTCTTACAAAATTTACAACTTAACTGTCTGTAAACTGATTCATTTGTGGTGAGATCAGACAGGGATTGGAAAATTTCTTTGAAAATCTTCATATAACAGTCCACAGCTCTTCAGTCAAGTCAAAACCTTGTAATACTGGATAAATAAATGTTCATTGAACAGGCAGCATGTACACAAATAGCAATTACACAGCATATGCACAATACCAGGATATTTGGAACCTGCCAAACAGACATGGAACCAAGACTGAACATGTGACACTACACAAACCTATGACAACACTACAGAACCTATGACAACACTACAGAAACTATGACAACACTACAGAACATGTGACTAGTACATTGGCAAAAGTGGTGTGTAAAAAAAGTAAAAGACTGGAACAGCAAAACATATAGAAAATGGAGGGTGACTAAAAAAGGAGAATTGTAAAGCAGTTGCCGAGGTTAAAAAAATAGTGTCTACTATCTTTCCAGAAACTGTGCCGCTCGTCGGCACTGTCTTTTGCTGCAACACCAAATGTAACCCATGGAGAAGAGTGCTGCTATTTTTGGAAAGCAGACCCTATTTTTCTAAATCAAGCCCTTGACAACCCCTTTACTGATATCAATTTACAGATTCATATTGTCAGATCTCTGCAATAATTTTAAGCAACAAGGAGAGATAGAATTATTTGCTGGGTACTACTACTTATATACATACAACTAGTTATAAAATATTTCATTCACCTAAATAATTTAAATTATTTCATTACCTAACAATTAACATTTCTTATTTCTCCGCTATTTCGCCCTATATATGTAATGTTTCCTCTAGTTCTATAATATGGGTTAAGAAACTGCTAACATCAGCACAGTTTTGCATCACAAAACTCTATCTTTGGTCTACAACGTTTTGTCCAACTTGACCACATGAAACGGCAAGGCCCTGATTCTCGGCTCCATGCAGCTTTCCTTCCCAGTAATCTCATTCCTCGTCTTCTCGATTCCACGATAAAAAGGAGCCCCATCTTTTCTTTTTCTACAAATTTAATTGAGAAAGTCCATACAGTACGGTCCAATTTCACATTATTATTATTCTTATTAAGAGGTTAGTGTTCATTGAAAACAAGACAAATCAGAGTAGGTTTGGTTTTCATAATTACAGTTGGCAGAAGAAAAAAAAACAAACAAAAAAAGTTTGATTTCCACATATAACAGTGCCAAGTCGAGGTAATGTTGTCTTATTAACAAAACATTCCCAAAGAGTGAAATTTGCTGCCCCAGCAGTTTGTCCTGTAAGTGATTTTCCTGTGAACAAGCTTCGCTGGCGAGTATTGTTTGGCATGGTCTATTAAGACAGGATGCAGTGGTCCAATTTCTTCCAGTCAAACATAATTGTAACGATTCTTAAGAAGCCATCAGCAGCAGATCATTCCTTCACTCAGACTTTAAGTTTAGCATTTTGCTCAGTCTTGTTGAATTTCTTGTACGCTAGCACCTGATGTATGTGTGACACCGTGAAGCATTCTATCTTTCCAGTTCTTTCTCATGTGAAATATCGACATTGTGTAGAGTCAATGTAGCAATAAGTTGTGCATCGTAATTGTCCATACGATCTATTGAAAAGGGAAAAGAAATAAACCCAATATCAGACATGGATATGTACTGTATATACTATAGTTGTCCTGCCTCTGCTGTGGTTCAGTACACTGACTATATGGCCTAATCGAGCTGTAGGTGTCTAATACTACCTCGTAACATAAGTCACAAAGATTGCCATTGGCTCATAAACAACATTTGTCAGCTATCCAAGTATTGAGCATGTGGGACCACTGTTCCTTTACATGCTTGCTATTACTACACTCACATAGGTCATCCAGCATCAGCATCCAGACCCCCCAGCACTTATACATTTATCAACTATCCTGTATATAGGTAAGGCCATGCGTGACGAAACAGCATCTAATCTTAATCAGCCAGACGTATAGATTTGTTAAGCTAAGAGAAATACACTATTGTGTTTGTGTTGACTTGTAAATGTATGTATATTTCTATGGCTGGTCAACAAAGACAGATCAGTATTTGTATAACGCTGATTGTTGTCTTCTCTTGGTTCTGAAATAATGATGTTTGTTACTATGCTAATTGCATATTATACTAAAGCCAGCCAGAGGTTTATTTACAAGAGCCCCCGGCTATACCAACTATGTAAATTGTTATGTAACTATGTAAATTGATAATGTGTGTAAAGCACTACAGAATATGTTGGCACTATATAAAAATAAAGATTATTATTATTATTATTATTATTATTATTATTATTAAAGGCTCAAACAATGAGACCTGAGCCCTGTGGAATAATACCCTCCCTAACCCTTGCCCTGTGGATGTGTACTTGGAAGAACAAATGTGGACTATTTAAGGAACATATACCTCTGTAGCAGGCAGATTTGAAACAGAGAATTGAAAGAGACTTTACAAGGAGAATCAAAGATCAGACTCTCTTCAGATCATCAGCTTGGTAGCATGGATTTATCCAAAGAGACACAGATTTGGATTCTACATGATTCCAGCCTAAGGGTATGTATGGCCCTGACTGGAAGGATACTGATCTGCTCCATTGACCATCAGAGAGCCCATGGATACATTTGGGGAGATCAGGTTGGGACGATGAATTCACCTGGCCCCATGGATATGAAGTTTGGGGTTGCCAGGTGGGACCCTCCGGTCGCCTAGAACCCATGGAGACATTCGGAGAAGCCAGATTGGGACCAGCCGGTCATCTGGCCCCAGGGAAATTATCAGAGAGGCCAGGGTGGGACCCTCAAGTCTCCTGGCCTTGTACCTCAATGGACTGTCAGCTTCTAAGCTTGTCACTACTTTCTTTCTGTGGGGGCCCGCTAAAAGCGGGGGGGCCACTGGTTGAGATAGTTGGCCCTGGAAGTCCCAAAGTCGCATCCCAGGCGGGTCAGCGGAAGGGTGAAACTGTGTAATTTGCACTATCTTGGGTATTTGCTGGGACTGTTCTGTTTATTGTCAGTTTAGTGGTTCAATAAAGTATTGCCACACTCTTTCACCCACACCCTGTGTTGTCTGAGTGGTATTACGTCCACGGAAGACCCGGGGTCTTCACACTATGCTTACACGTTGCAAAAAATTTCAGTTGCTGATTTAATCACTAGTCCACAGACAGAGTCAACATGTGATACTTTGGTGTGGATTTCATCCTACTCCATTACTAACAATGAAATAGGGTGAAATTCGCAATGAACATCCGCATAAGAATCGGCATGCTGCAGATATGAGATCAGCACCATACTTTCATTTTTGTGTCAATTTTTTTTCTGTTATGTGTGAATGGGATTTTGAAAAACCCATTTAGAGAGCTACAAGGAGACCTCTCTGACCTTCAACCCAACTGATATCATCACAGCTACAGCAGGACATGCTGGTAAAACCTCAAGAACCCAGGGCTAATTTGAACTCCTTTGGCAATTTTGCTTTTCACTAAGCACCTTTAGAAATATATACACTTAGAAAAATGGTGACATGTTCAATACTTATTTCAGCCATTGTATGTGAACTATATGTCCACAGTTCATTGTTAGTAAAACAAAGAAGCATCAATCCAGAATAGCATATCATAGAGATCATAGAGTAGGGACTCTAATAGGTTTGTCTTAAGTCAGACAGAATTCTTTTGACACAGACATCAATGCGAATCACATACGACTGCAAATTGAACGTGATGTGGTTGATTTTATTTTTACAGCAAAATCAGAGCTCCGAAACAGTCTTGTGACAGCAAGTTGCGCAAATCTTTTTGGTTGCACAATTTGTCTGAGAATTGCTGTCATGTGACACATGTCACCTTGTAGGCCCAGCCTTACAGCCTTATTCTTAGTAAAAATGTTGAAGTTTGGTTCTACGTACCCTGGGAGATATGTTCTGCATGCTTGGTAGCCAAAGTCTTTCCCATCACATTCCTCCACCCCTTCCTGCCGATAGCCATCCCCGCAGTACGCACGCTTGCATTCTAGAAGAAGAAACACATTATCATCTCTACTCGTATTATCAGCAGATTGTACAGCAGATTGTACAAGCTCTGACATATAAAGACTCAATTGACAAAAAATAACTAAAGTGAAAACCAGAAGTGCAGCCATATTATTAGTTTCTGAGAAGCTAATTTAAACCAATATGGCTGCACTTCTTATAGTCATGTTTTTTAAAGAGGGTCATCTAAAAGAAAAAAATGTCCATATCTCTATAAGTAAAATACAAGTCGAACAAATTGCTTATTGTTTTAAAGGGAATCTGTCAGTATGATCAACCCCCCTAAGCCATCCATATGGGCATATAGGAAGCTGAATAAATTGATACCTTGATATCTGTGATTCGATTACTTATTCTAGAGAAATTCATAATTTTATTATATGTAAATGACCAGTTAAGATCTATGGGCTGGATACTGATCTCGCTGAGATTCTGCCTCCTGAGATTATTTTAAATAAAAGAGGACATTACCAGTGTGATATAAAACCGCGGCTCTCTGCTCTCTGATTTGCTAACATATAGGAAACTTTATTTTTGGGTTGAAGTATTCATTAAAATGCACTTTTAGCTCAGTCAAAATTTATTTTAGTAGAACAAGATGGATAATCAGCTGCAAGATATCTATAGTACCACTTATCCCTAATACTAAAATGATCATCCTTTGCTTATGGTTCCCTTTTATCACTGGTGTCAGATGAGGAACCCCCAGACCTTATAAATAATTATTTGCTGGATCAAACAAACTTCAACCAATTGACAAAGTCAATGGGGATTTTCTTCTGTATGGACAAGATTTGAGGGTGGATATATAGAGTTCAGAGAAGTTTAGAACGTTATAAGCTAAAAGTCTCTGCAGTGTTTGGATCCTTCTGCTCAGCAGTGACACTTTCATGTGATTGCAGTAATATATCACGCTGAGGGATAGTGCCTTTTGCAAATGTCATACGTATATAATTTCCTTGGTGACACTGATATCATACAGCTGGTTATTCATGGGTTGGTTAAGGTTGATATCATTGCAAAGTTGTTCTAAGAGCTTTATTTTGGCAATAATCACTTCGCTAAGGCTTTATCTGTCTATTAAGGTTAACTAAAGTTCATGACTAAACATGGCTCAGGGTTCAGTCCCTCGGTACCACCATGTCTCATACGGTGGGCTTTCTATAAAGTAGAACACAGAAGGCAAGAATGACTCCAGACCTTAATATTTTTAATACACAAAAATTCACCAAGCAAACAATTACAAAAATAGCTTATTACTATGCAATAGTGGCATCTAAATGTAAAGACAGGCAATCTATAGTTTAATGCTACTCTTAGCATTATTTTACATTTGCTACAAAATAGACATTATTCAAATGGGATTAACAATACATCACCTATAAATATGTATAATGTCAAATAGAAATGGAATTACTATTAGAGCTGAGTTAAGCTACTAAAATTCAAATGATCACTCAAATTTGGCTGGGAAATTCAATTTGCATCAAATTTAATTGATTTGAATCAAATGAGCCCAAACTCCATAAAAAATAGTTAATTATGCTCTGACATCATCCTATCCCAAATCAGAATAAACCAATGGGCCATGAAGAGGCTAAAAAACAATAATTTATCATACACACCTACCCTTCACCTGTCTTTGATTCTTTATCGGATCCTCCGCTGGCTTGCTCCAGTGCGGCGCTGGTCTCCTCTTTACTGGTGTTTCTGGCGCCGGCAACACCCTTTCGATTTCAGCTAGGCCTCGATGCACATTGTGACATCATGACGTGCACCATGCCATGGGAATGTTTCAACGACAGCGAAGCGGAGACTGGCACTTGAGTAGAGTAAGGCCCTAAGGAAGCTGGAGGAGCACCGGGAAGCTGCGATAGCAGGAACAGGTGAGGTGCTAAGTGAGTATGATAATTTACTGTTTTTAAACCCTGTTCCAGCCGATATGAATCCAGCAAAATTTGCACAAATCAAATTTCCAATTAATTTAGAATCGATTCGCTCATTTCAAATCACTATACATAAGGGTTTCTAAAAACTTTTTTTTTTACATGGCCAAAGCAATGTGATGCCTTTGCTCTACCAGCTGTGGTTCAAGTCCATGACAAAACTAAACATTTTGTTTAACTTACCTCTCATTTTTCTCCTGAAAATACTAAAACATTATAAAAGAAGTCCCAACCAGAAATTGGCGAAGCCAAAGATAGACCTTATGGTAGTTTTTGTTAAAACTGGCTCCTCAGTGGAACTTCACCAGTAACTAAGGAGTTTTACTCTTTACCAGGCACCGATACACCCTATCTACTATATAATCAGCTTATACCGTCTGTCTGTCCGTCCAGGAAATCCAGCATCGCTGATTGGTCCGGCCGCGGCCAATCAGCGACGCGGGATTTCAGAACAAGTCGGGAGATAGCAGGGCTGACTCCGCCCATGTGGTCATGTGACTCACCAACTGCCCATGACGTACTGAACACGCTCTGTCAGTCACAGTGTGACGTATTTCTGTCACGTTTCATTCACCGTGGTACGCGGAACAGGAGACCCCCGGCTGCAGCCGCAAATAGTCGTGATGTAAGCGGAAGCAAGAGCCGGCTGCAGCCAGGGTATTACGTGCTGGCTGTGCGTGGTCAGCGATGTTGTCACAAGCAGTATTGACAACATGACGTAATTACAAAATTCATTAGGGGCCCCGGGGGCATACATTGGGGGGTTAATGTAAAGTAGTGCACAGCCCATTTAAACACTGCTTCACTGATTAGTCGCGCCCGGTCGGCCGCATACATATTCTAGAATACCCGATGCGTCAGAATCGGGCCACCCTCTAGTCTAATATAAACTCCTCAACAATGAAATTGCAACACCAAGAAGGAAAAGTCATGGAATTATGTAAATCACACGACGGACAGACATGTTGAAAATACACAAATTATAGAAAAATGGAAACAAAGTTCTGCGCTCATGCTTGGATTTATTCAATATCGAGCATGAGCGCAGAACTAGCAGAAATACATGACCTTACACACCTAGGCAGCTATTAATCAGATTACTAATGGCTCTCTGAGGCATGTTCTACCACATTGAATGCATTTGGGCACACAAATCATCAAGAACTGCTGCTGGCAGCTCCCTTTGCAATTGCTGAACAATAACGTCCCAGATGTACTTCATGGGAGACAAGTCTGTAGAAGTTGCAAACCATTGTAGCGTATTTAGGCCATGCTAGCTGATCACAGTAGCATAAGCAACATGCTGACTGATGTTGATGTACAGGTGTTCCATTGACCTCATTGATAGCCACCAAGACTGTGTATTTCTACACATGCCGCTCATACTCAATGCTAAATAAATCGAGATGTTTTGAAAATTTTGTTTCATTCTTTCATCATTTACGTATCATTAACATGTCTATCCATCCTGTGATTTCCATAAATCCCCGACTTTTCTTTCTTGGCCTTGCAATTTCAATGTTGTGTATTTTTTATATATTTCAGACAGGGTTTTTCACCACTTCCTTTTTAACCTATATGTGGTCCATATGTGCAGTAAAAAAAATAAATAGCATATACACACCTATGGATTCTCTGCTAGTCCACAGTTCTGATGATTTGATCCTCTCCTTCTCTTCCGGCATTGTCAGCACATGATCACTGCAGCCAATCAGAGGCCGCAGTGTGCGACCAACATGTCTCCATGTGTCCATTGATTGACTGCAGACAGGGATCATGAACCGACAACATTAAAAGAAAAGTAGAAAAAAGTAGAGGAGACTAGTGAGGACAACAGAATGGCGTATATTCAAAATCCATCTGTAAATTAAAAGAAAGGGTCCAAATCCTTTTAAGGCCACATTCACGCGTTCAGTATTTGGTCAGTATTTTCCATCAGTATTTGTAAGACGAAATCAGGAGAGGGACAATCAGAGGAAAAGTATAATAGAAACACATCACCACTTCTATATTTATCACCCACTCCTGGTTTTGGCTTACAAATACTGAGGCAAAATACTCACCAAATACTGAAAATGTGAACATGACCTAAAGGTCATATCGAGTTGATATACGAATCCCCCACTTAAGAATTACCCTTGCCATAATACTCCCTGCAGGGAAATGTACAGTTTGCCAGCAGCTTTCCAGTGTGATCATCATTGAGGCTACATCCATAAAATATAGTAAGTGGTCTTTACTGGGCAATATTTTTATAGATTTGACTCTGGATCATCTACTTACTACCTTTCTTGTCTGATGACCTTTTTGTGGCTGCTTGTTATACAAGGTTTAAAAACAATGAAAAAAAAGAACAACCAAATTGATATCCTGTCTTAGTTTACTCAATTCATTTACCCAGGCTTGGACTAGCCCACAGGAGAACAGGAGAATCCTCCGGTGGGCCCTAGTGCAAGACTCACCCTCCCTTTTATATGAGCAGTGCTTGGCACAATATACTTGAATCACTATGCACAGACAAAGGCAGTATCTTATTCATCTTATTAATTTTAACAATCTACCTTATCTAATCTACCCAGTTCTTTGTTATATACACACGTGGTCAAAATTGTTGGTACCCCTCGTTTAATGAAAGAAAAATCCACAATGGTCACAGAAATAGCTTGAATCTGACAAAAGTAATAATAAATTAAAATTCTATGAAAATGAACAAATGAAAGTCAGTCATTGCTTTTCAACCCTGCTTCCACAGAATTTAAAAAAAATTTAACTCATGAAATAAGCCTGGACAGAAATGATGGTAGCCCTGAAAATAATGTGACAAAAGGGACATGTTAAATCAAGTTGTGTCCACTAATTAGCATCACAGGTGTCTACAATTTTGTAATCAGTCAGTGGGCCTGTATATAGGGCTACAGATACTCACTGTGCTGTTTGGTAATATGGTGTGTACCACACTCAACATGGACCAGAGGAAGCAAAGGAAAGAGTTGTCTCAGGAGATTAGAAAGAAAATTATAGACAAGCATGTTAAAGGTAAAGGTTATAAGACCATCTCTAAGCAGCTTGATGTTCCTGTGACTACAATTGCACATATTATTCAGAAATTTAAGATCCATGGGACTGTAGCCAACTTCCCTGGACGTGGCCGCAGGAGGAAAATTGATGACAAATCAAAGAGACGGATAATACGAATGGTAACAAAAGAGCCCAGGATAACTTCTAAAGAGATTAAAGGTGAACTTCAGGCTCAAGGAACATCAGTGTCAGATCGCACCATCTGTCGTTGTTTGATGCAAAGTGGACTTCATGGGAGACAACCAAGGAGAACACCATTGTTGAAAAAAAATCATAAAAAAGCCAGACTTGAATTTGCCAAACTACATGTTGACAAGCCACAAAGCATCTGGGATAATATCCTATGGACAGATGGGACAAAAATGGAAGTTTTTGGCAAGGCACATCAGCTCTATGCTCACAGAAGGAAAAATGAAGCATATCAAGAAAAGAACACTGTCCCTACTGTGAAACATGGAGGAGGCTCTGTTATGTTCTGGGGCTGCTTTGCTGCATCTGGCACAGGGTGTCTTGAATGTGTGCAGGGTACAATGAAATCTCAAGACTATCAAGGGATTCTAGAGAGAAATGTGCTGCCCAGTGTCAGAAAGCTTGGTCTCAGTAGCAGGTCATGGGTCTTGCAACAGGATAATGACCCAAAACACACAGCTAAAAACACTCAAGAATGGCTAAAAGGAAAACATTGGACTATTCTGAAGTGGCCTTCTATGTGCCCTGACCTAAATCCTACTGAGCATCTTTGGAAAGCGCTGAAACATGCCGTCTGGAAAAGGCAACCTTCAAAATGAGACAACTGGAGCAGTTTGCTCATGAGGAGTGGGCCAAAATACCTGTCGAGAGGTGCAGAAATCTCATTGACAGTTACAAGAATCGTTTGATTGCAGTGATTGCCTCAAAAGGTTGTTCAACAAAATATTAAGAGTACCATCATTTCTGTCCAGGCCTATTTCATGAGTTTAATTTTGTTTTTAAATTCTGTGGAAGCAGGGCTGAAAAGCAATGTCTGACTTTCATTTGTTCATTTTCAAAGATTTTTAATTTATTATTACTTTTGTCAGATTCAAGTTATTTCTGTGACCATTGTGGGTTTTTCTTTCATTAAACGAGGGGTACCAACAATTTTGACCACGTATGTACATTTATGATTGAGGATAATGTCACATTGCATGTAGTTGTAAAGTGGGGTCCTGGAGATTGTTACTGGAGGGCCCTTGGTACCCCAGTCCCACACACTGCACTTACCTATACAGCTGTCAGTGACAATCCTATTGCCATCATCACACTCCTCTCCTGGCTGGATGATACCATCCCCACAGGTGCCACTGGCATCAGATAGCGTAGATGTTAGCTGAAAATACATTGCAAATGCAGGACAATAACCAGAAACTTCTAATGAATTACAATCTATTAGGGCCTTACTGCTGTACAGTTCTACAATATACCATAATGAAAATATAGCAAACATTAATTTATTATAAATAAAAAAAAAACTAACATAATTTAATAATTAGTTAGGACTTTTTTGGTATTCATCTTTTGCTGAGCAATATAGTTTTAGCCTCCCCCTCTTTCCTCGAGTTTCATCACTAACTGCTATCTCTTTTAAAACAGAATCTGTCATCAGGATTTTGCAACCTCATCTGATAGCAGCATAATGTAGGGAAAGAGATCCTGATTCCTGCGATGTATCACTTAGTTTACTGGGTGCAGCAGTTGTGACACAGAGTTTTCTCTGCTGTAGATGTAGCAGAGCTCAGAAAGCTGAGACTGCCCACAACCCTGATTGGCAGCTTTCTGTGTACATTGTATATTGACAGTAAGCTGCTAATCAGTGCTGGGGGCATGGTTTACCAGGAGGCACGCTGGAACCTTTCCAGCAGTGATAATCTCCTGTTGATAAAACACTGATAGTATTAAAACTACAGCACAAAGCCTATAAAGTGATAAATTGCAAAAATCAGTGTCTCAGCCCCAACCTCATGTTGCCCTCAGATTACATAGCAAAACCCTGCTGACAGATTCCCTTTAACAGAACCCTTCAGCTACTATGCCTCACAGACTCTTTGCCTGCGATTCTAATAATTATTGTTTCACTTATTAATGACCAGGCAGTTTGAGCCTTAATGACCAAGCAATTATGTGTTTTCACTTTCATCCTCGCATTTCAGACCCATACAATTGGTATCATTTTCCACTAGCACCTTTTGTGGGTACATATAATTTATTGATGAGTTTTTATTAATTCTTTTTTTTTGGGGGGGGGGGGGGGTGGAGGAGTAGGGGAAGGTAATGAAAAAAAAAATACCCAGCAACCCTAGCATCGTTTTTTTCCTTTTGAGAGGCTGCATATAATACAGAGAAAATAACATGTGGCAATACCAAATATGTATACTTTTTTTTAACCATAGACATAAAATTTCGGGTGCTTTCCGAATATCTTTGGCGTGCTCGTATATTAAGTTCGAGTCCCTGCGTCTGCATGATTTATGGCTGTTAGTCAGCCTCAACACATGCAGGGGTTGCCTGTTTGCTAGGGAATCCTCACATGTGTTGAGGCTAACAGTCATAAATGTGTCATACGCTATGAATGATAAAATATATTTATTCTGTGGTTTGTTATAATAGATACAGTACCAAATATTTATATTTGTTTATACCAAACCATTTTTTTGGAGGGGAGGTGACTTTTTTAAGAAATTAAGCAAATAGTTGAAGTATACATCTTCTGTATGTCATCAGTGCAAAGTCAAGGGATGTTAAGACTATAAAAGGAAAGAATTTATCATATATCCAAAATATAAGTCTTTTACCTGTATAGGGAACCATCCGTTTGTATCTCTGTAATAAAGGGATCTTCGGTCCTTACGGAATACTAATGCATTCTCAATATCCAACCGGTCTAGCTCTTCCTGACTATTGACTAGAAAAATCTGTGATACATAAAAATGTAAAAACAAAAAAATACACATTATTTTGTTATTGAAATTATCTATTTTTGGGAAAAGGGCAGAAATAAGGGAGGAAAAAAACTGGCCATACTAGTAAACTTTAAACAAGGGAGAAGGGAACAGTGTAATTTTCTGAACAGAAACTGTATGACAATGGATCTGGTAATAACTTCTTCTAATAACTTCTCTATACCAAAAATATCCTAACTGGTAAATTTATATGTATATAAATATGTGAACATTCTTGATACATAGCCATTTTATCCAGCATTTTTAGTAGTTTTGACCTGTTCTCCAAGTGCTACCAATTATCACTAAAGTTTAGCATGTCTTGTCTATGTATACAACATGCAAGCCTCATTACATTAATTATTACAGTATTACCTTGGCGAAGTTATAACCATTTAACGATTCATCAAGCACAGACTGAGGATGTTTGCAATGACATCTCCCTGGAGGTCCAGGAAGACCTCGCTCTCCTTTTGGTCCTACGACTAATTGTCCTGAGAAAGAAAAAATATATATTTACAAAAAAATAACAAAATATTAATTAGATGTTCTGTCTCAAATATCAAAAAGACAGGAAAAGCACTGCAGAATGGTAGATAGCAAATTAAGTTAGCGTGGTTACTGCACTGGATTACAACTGACATGAGCAGAATAATATTTATCCAACATTTTTCTTTCTTTCATTTTTATTTACTATATGGGCATAAATACTTATTTCTGTTTTTTTCCCTTATATTGTGGAAATATTGTACGTGGTTTTGTTATTGTCTGTCTTTACTTATTGTCTTGTGGTTCACCCAGATGTTTTTGTTACAGATGATAAAAATAGTAGTGATGATAACAATTATAATACACTGCTCAAAAAAATAAAGGGAACACTTAAACAACGGAATATAACTCCAAGTAAATCAAACTTCTGTGAAACCAAACTGTCCACTTAGGAAGCAACACTGATTGACAATCAATTTCACATGCTGTTGTGCAAATGGAATAGACAATAGATGGAAATTATTGGCAATTATCAAGACACCCTCAATAAAGGAGTGGTTCTGCAGGTGGGGACCACAGACCACATCTCAGTACCAATGCTTTCTGGCTGATGTTTTGGTCACTTTTGAATGTTGGTTGTGCTTTCACACTCGTGGTAGCATGAGACGGACTCTACAACCCACAGAAGTTGCTCAGGTAGTGCAGCTCATCCAGGATGGCACATCAATGCGAGCTGTGACAAGAAGGTTTGCTGTGTCTGTCAGCGTAGTGTCCAGAGGCTGGAGGCGCTACCAGGAGACAAGCCAGTACACCCGGAGACGTGTAGGAGCCCGTAGGAGGGCAACAACCCAGCAGCAGGACCGCTACCTCCGCCTTTGTGCAAGGAGGAACAGGAGGAGCACTGCCAGAGCCCTGCAAAATGACCTCCAGCAGGCCACAAATGGGCATGTGTCCGCACAAACGGTTAGACACCGACTCCATGAGGGTGGTATGAGGGCCCGACGTCCACAGATGGGGGTTGTGCTCACAGCCCAACACCGTGCAGGAAGCTTGGCATTTGCCACAGAACACCAGGATTGGCAAAGTCATCACTGGAGCCCTGTGCTCTTCACAGATGAAAGAAGGTTCACACTGAGCACATGTGACAGATGTGACAGAGTCTTGAGATGCCGTGGAGAGCGATCTGCTGCCTGTAACATCCTTCAGCATGACCGGTTTGGCAGTGGGTCAGTAATGGTGTGGGGTGGCATTTCTTTGGAGGGCCGCACAGCCCTCCATGTGCTCGCCAGAGGTAGCCTGACTGCCATTAGGTACCGAGATGAGATCCTCAGACCCCTTGTGAGACCATATGCTGGTGCGGTTGGCCCTGGGTTCCTCCTAATGCAAGACAATGCCAGACCTCATGTGGCTGGAGTGTGTCAGCAGTTCCTGCAAGATGAAGGCATTGAAGCTATTGACTGTCCCGCCCGTTCCCCAGACCTGAATTTGACTGAGCACATCTGGGACATCATGTCTCGCTCCATCCACCAACGTCATGTTGCACTACAAACTGTCCAGGAGATGGGGGGTGCTTTAGTCCAGGCCTGGGAAGAGATCCCACAGGAGACCATCCGCAACCTCATCAGGAGCATTCCCAGGCGTTGTAGGGAGGTCATAGAGGCACGTGGAGGCCACACACAATATTGAGCCTCATTTTGACTTGTTTTAAGGACATTACATCAAAGTTGGATCAGCCTGTAGTGTGTTTTTCCACTTTAATTTTGGGGGTGACTCCAAATCCAGGCCTCCATTGGTTAATAAATTTGATTTCCATTGATGATTTTTGTGTGATTTTGTTGTCAGCACATTCAACTTTGTACGGAACAAAGTATTCAATGAGAATATTTCATTCATTCAGATCTAGGATGTGTTATTTGAGTGTTCCCTTTATTTTTTTGAGCAGTGTATATTCTTTGATCGGGTTGTGCTTTTTATGAGGAATTTATTACACTGATCCACATTTAAAAAAAAAGAATTTTCTGGTGACCTAGTTTCGCTGATCTTACAAAATTTGAAGGTGTTGATTCCAAATATGAAGTCAGAATTGATGTATCAGGTTAGTAGTTTTTACAAATACGAAATGTTTGTTTACACATAGTTAAATTTAATATGAAGAATTAACAAAAGTTCTGAAGCACAGAATAACATTTTTTTTATATACAAAAGATTAGTTTTATTTATTAACCAAAAGATCCTTAGTTATGTATATTCCTTATTATTAGACACAAATTTTCTCTTTTTTTGGACTTTGTGGAATAGCTATGACCAGGTTTATCTCACTGGAATAGTCTGCCATCATGGTTATGTTCCATCCGCCTTTATATCAGTGTTCCATGGTCTAAATGTCCTGATAGACGCGTTATCCTTGCTCTTCACTCATAGAGCCAATATTTCAGGGGAAGTAGTTTTAATGGCTTTGAAGCAATAGAAACCAACAAATTGATTTTATTCAGCCTTGAACTTAGTAACTCAGCTGAAGATTTTGGTAGATTCAGATCCCATACAAGATCATTTAATTCTGCTTGAAGGAATATCTGGCACATTTCAACATCGACTCCTGAGGCCACAAAATCATTGGTTTCTTCAAACACATGGAAGGATTCATCGTTATTCGAACTTTCTAATGTAGAGAAGGCTGGAATAAGGACTTCATCAAAGTGAGCAACTGGTTTTAGAGCTGAGGCGAGATTTCGGTACTCAATTGAATGTCTTGTCTTTGTTGTAAAGCCAGTGATCTTAATCGTGCAAAAATAGCAGTTATCAGAATGGTTTTGAGGCTCTCGCCAGATCATTATGACACCAAAGCTGAGACATTTTCTCTGACCTTTTGTCCACGGTCTAAGATGTTCAACACATAACCTAGACACTTTATGTGGTGCACATGATGCCCTATAATACTCTTATTTTACAAGTTCAACATAAGCTAAATTGTGCAGTTACTTTAAATAAGACAAGCAATTTGTGTGAAAAACAGATCTGTTATTTGTATTCGGCAGACTAAAATTTACAAAGATCAGGTGTTATTCTGCCGTCACCAAAATAGATGTAGAATAGTTATTCATTTTACCTGGTCCTGGTGGCCCAGGTTGACCTGCAGACCCTGGTCTTCCAGGAGGGCCCATAAGGCCCATGGCACCAGTCATGCCCTTGTCTCCCTATAAAATAATAAAAATACAATACAATTATTATGTATAATAACGATAATAATAATAATTTCTATGCACAATAAAACACTGCATTTGACAAATGTTTAAAGGAGTTGTCCCATACTTGGTCAATCCCTTCTCAATCCCTGCCCCCCCCCCCCCAGTAAAAAAAATAGCATCTATTTATATTTACTACATCATACTGGCTCTTCCAGAGCTCGCATGACAGCAGCCAATCAGCCCTGGCTTCACTCTCCTGCAGATCTAATTGACATCCGGCGGAAGGGAAAGGTGAAGCTACTCTCTCACTTCTTTCGGATGTCTTGATTTGTCCAAAGAAGAGGAGAGTGAATCCAGTGCTCACTGGCCATAGAGATCACGTGACATAATAATGTCACGGGAGCCCTGGGAGAGCCAATGCCGACACCACTGGAACGGTGCCATCACCAGAGGTTAGAATAAGTGTTATTATTTTACTGGGGGAAAACATTGAGAATGGGTTGTCCAAGTAGTGGACAACCCCTTTAAGTTATGACAGTTAAAATACAAAAAGTTGTTAAAATATATATTTGGGATAGGTTACACATGTCAAGAACCAATATCTCCATATTGAATAATGTTACATCTACCTACGCTAGTCTAGTGTGCCTCAATTAGTCCTGATGAAACATCAACAGCTTATCCTAGTCATAAACACCCCATAAAACATTAGGGTCCAGATTCATCATTGCCTTTGCACCTGTTTTTTGTTTAGTTTTGTGCCTTTTTATGTTTGGACACAATTCATTATTCTATTTTTGCCTTTTTTTAAGTCTTTTATATTTGCTCGCCTGTTATTTTTTTTTTCTATCTGATTTGTGGGCGGAGACTAGTAATTCTAGATGTTTTAGCCTGATTCATCAATTGCGACTTTTTAAAAAGTTGCAAAATTTGATCCAACTTCACTTCAATCCCCCTTTTGTATATTTGAGTGCACCAACATTTAGCGACTTTTGGCACCAACATGCGACTTTTGGTGCATAACGACACAAATGTTAGTTGGCTTTTAGACCAAATTTTAAGCCAAATGCTGGAGCAAACATTTAATAAACTTGGTGAATGTTACAAAAACACTTAGTCACTCTGCTTGTCTGGACACTTTAGTGTCTAGTGAGGCATAAAAATAGCCTAAAACGCTTAAAAAATACAGCATACAGCATAGAGGCAGAATTCTGGTGCAGTTATTTCTGCCACAATGTGACAGAGATTCATACTACTAAACAGAACAATTCATACACAAAGGTCTGCATGTGTAGTACATGTAGTCTACGGATTTTATCAATTCTACAAAAAACGGAATAAAATTCTTTTGACACTGATGTCAAAGACCAACTGTAGATATAAGGCAATATTAATGCAGCAGGATGAACAGTCAGGTTTGTACAATTTAATTCCTCAAATAAAATGGACATCGGTTGGACAGCGTAGTGGTTGACTATTGAATGTGAGAAATCCACATTTTAGAAATCTTTATGTACGTAAAGATGTCACAAGCGGCTGATTTCGAATTTTCAAAATAGTTAGAGAGGCGATATTAAGTGGTCATCAGAAGCTTGTACGTCTCTATTCTCTGCTGATAGCACAGCATTTTGCTCCACTCTGTCCTTTACTTATCAGGTAATTAAAGTTTGTCATCAACAAGATTTTGAACTCTAAGGGATGAGCAGGGTAGAGTTTCAGCCTTGGATTAGATCATTGAAGATTTCCATTACAGACACTGAATGGTTTTAAAATACAAATGTAAAGAGACTACACATAAACAATGTATGTAGGAAAAACAACTGCCTCATGAAATTGAATAACTGTGTTTATTAACTTTAGCAGAAACAATGCAATGAAATTGGAAATTGATATTTCATATTATTGTTGACTCCAGGCCTTACTATAAATTCAACCCAACAAGAGAGTGAATAAAAGCCCCCATAAATAGATAGCTGTCGGCGGAACAATTGTATCTCTCCTACCATCCCCATACACATGAACATTTGGCTTGGCCAAACATACAGTATATCACAAAAGTGAGTACACCCATCACATTTTTATAACCCTCCGTGATGTTGTCATGAAGGAGTGCAAAAGGATTACAGTGGCAACCTGTGAAGCTCTAGTGAACTACATGCCCAAGAGAGTTAAGGCAGTGCTTGAAAATAATGGTGGCCACACAAACTATTGACATTTTGGGCACAATTGGCCATTTTCTCTTAGGGGTGTACTCACTTTTGTTGCCAGCAGTTTAGACATTAATAGCTGTGTGCTGAGTTATTTAGAGAGTACACCAAATTGACACTCTTATACAATGCTGTACACTGACTACTGTACATTGTATCAAAGTGTCATATCTTCAGTGTTGTCCCATGAAAAGATATAATAAAATATTTACAAATATGTGAGGGGCATACTCACTTTTGTGATTTACTGTACATGTGTTTGTTTTCTAAGGAGAGAGCCTAGAAAGCCTCTGTCAAATAGCTCTGTTAGCAGCTTATCTCCTAAATAAAAAAAAGTCTCGGGCATTAAAGGAGTTGTCCTATGAACAAAGTACATTTCAATCACAATTGGATGTGTTAAAAAAATGTTCCTGTGCTGAGATAATCTTATAAAATGTACCCATGCTGTGTACTGTGTAATGGCTGTGTCTGACCATGCAGAAATATGGTCTGGTCATACGACATCTCATGGTCAGGGGAGGATGTAAGAGAGTGTGGTAAGACGACGAACTCGGCTGCTTCCAGAAGTAGACTCAGGACACGGTTTCATCCGCAGGTTTATTGCAGCGGCATAAGCACTGCAGATTCAGCAAAATAAACACGGTCTTTCCGGCGTAACGGCAAAACAAAAACATAAAGTATAGTACAGTCCATAAGTGAGCGGGTTCCGCCCACTCTTGGTATCACAAACCGTTCAGGCAAAAGTCTTTTTGTGGAGCTCTCTAGCTTCCACGCACAGCCTGGAGATTTCACTCTCCAGATCACAACAGAGAAAAAACATAGTGACTGAGCATTTAACCTTGCTCAGCCTCACACTGAGGGGAGGTCGGGTGAATGACTTCCCACCCGATCTCTATGTCATTCACACCAAACCACTCCCTTCACAATGGTGATTACATCCCCAACATATAATATGCTGGGGAAAAATTGTAGGTTCAGTTCACACAGGCTAGCAGCCATAGTGACCCATACCTCCCCTCACATATAACACCAATGACCCTGTCACAAGAGGAAAACATGGGATCACAGCTGATCACTGATTGTCTGTTTTTAAACAGACAGAGGAATGTTTTACTTCACAGAGAGAGACATTACACAGTTACATTAGATTAACATCGGCTGAAGTTACTGTTATTGACTGGTTCCACCAACAGTCTAATGTGTCGGGGAAGAAAAGGGTCCAGTATGTTCAATTTTGGACTGCTGACCCTTTTTTAAGAGAAAAGCCTCTTCCAGACATGTCTAGGTCCCCATAGAGAAGACATGAGAACTCAGCTAAACAAGAGCTCCTGTGTATGGGCGATAGCTACCAGTTGAATGATCAACCAAACCATCATTCTGCCAACAGCTATCTAAAGTGTATGGGGGCTTAACTTACAAGAAACATATCATGACGCAGAAAGTTAAAGGGGATGACCAGGTTTATCACAAAAGTCTGCAGTAACTCTGTGACTGTAGAATTGTGAATCCTCACATCACACGCACTGCACACTGTGAAGATTCTCCGGTGCCAGGATTGAGTGGTCATGTGACAGCAAGTATGCAATTTGCATACTTCTGGCCACATTCCGACTAGACGTGCACGTCTAGTCAATACAAGTCAATTGAGAGAAGCCACATATGTCTAGTCGGAATATGGCCGGGAGTAAGCATATCGCATACTTATGGTCACACGATTGCTTGGTCTCGCCCCTGGCACTGGAGAATTCTCTCAGCGTACAGTGCGCGCAATGTGAGGAATCACAAGTCTGCAGTCACACAGAGTGAATACAGACTTTCATGATAAGCCCAGACAACCCCTTTAACTCTTACAACTAAATACAACAAAATCCATTGAATTTGTATAGTTCTATGTCAAGTTACATTTTCTGCATCGGGATAACTTTCTACATCATGAAATTTGTGTCATTTTACTAAGGATTATATATATAGAACAAATTCACCATGTCACATCATTGACTTCAAGGACAAGCATTGGAATAAAGAAGAATCCTGGTACAATAGAATAAGTTAATAAAAGAAATGACTGAATGATACATCGATTAGGATGTCATTCATCATTTAGTAAAAGAAAGTGTAGGGATGGTGGCATCTTAAGATGGCTCTTAAAATGGATGGGGAAGTAACACTTCTTATTTTAGATGAGGCTTCAGTAGGGATATTTAAATAGAGATGTATGCTGGACATGCACACTGAAAACTAATGTGTACACTGGAAGAAGACAAGCTCAGCAGATGTCCCATCAACACATGCATTAATCTTCAGCTGTAATGGACACTACATGCACTGTTACATTTCGTGCATTTACACATTGACATTTCTATAAAGTCTTGCATATTGCATTTATATAAAAGTAGCACTCTGCATGTGAATCTACTCTCCATACTCATGGCTCTGCACATTACAACAAGAAGAGTTAATTTGATTTGCATTCGACAGGAACTATACAAGTTCTGTTCCTCTGTGCTGCTGGGTCACCCATAAAATCTCTGGGGCCACTGACAAAATAAAATTACCTCCCTATCCTCTCCACTTTTCCATTCAGGAAATATTAATGAGTCTGGAAATTTGATCCAGCAAACCAGTACAAGTGTTATATAGGGTAGAGAAGATGTCCAGCGGACATAGTGACCCACAACAAATATTTCAGGTTTACTTTGCTATCAGAATACATTGATGAGACATTAAAACTACTTATGGTTTATTGCCTAATATTTCAGGAGGTTCAGTGTGAGCTCTCAGTTAATGCTAAATTTTCCTTGTCATCTAGGGTGTCTGATTTATTAACCCTGTAAAAAACATTGTTTTTGCAGAAAGGGGTGTATGGATCTGGGCTCTCGCCAAAAAAGGGTGAATGCCAGCTGTATTATACAGATAACACCCACGTGTAACTGCCACTTTAGAGCCAGCTCCAGATATGGTGTATCACTAATATTATTTATTCCATATGGTGAATTCTGCAAAAAAAATGCTAAAATTACTATTTTTTTGTCATATCTCTTTCTCTAAAAATGAAACAAAAAGAGATCAAAATCTAAAACATACTCTAAAATAGTACCAATGAAAACTACAGCTCACATCGCAAAAAAAAAGGCCTAACATAGACCCCATTAACTAAAAAATGTGTTTTATGGCTTTTGGAAGACAGAGATGGTAAACGAAGGTGAAGAATAAATTCTAACATAAAACTATTATCCATCAATTGGTTGCTGCTAAAATGAAACTAATAATGCTGCAGACAATAGGGTGGGAAATTCTAATACCTGTTTTCTACAGTTGTTGTCACATTTGGATCCTTTAGCAAGTGGTATTATAGGATGCGCCCCAAGCCATCAGTGTGAATATGCTGAATTTCAGGCCATATGCAGAGTCATGTTACAGCCACATTATATGAAATGTGTTTGTGGGTATGTTTATTTTTAGGATTACAAAGTTACGCTGCACCCCTTTTCTAGTACTATAGTGTTATGGATAACGCTGCCTCCTGTGTGTATGCCTTTAAAGCACCACTCCAGTCATTTTTTTTTTATTTCAGCGGTAGTTTAACTGCTGTGCCTTTATATTGCTGCAAAAAATGAATATATTATTTGTGTGATTCCTTAAATGATGTTAATGATAATGAATTTCTTAGTCTGTATATAGCTTATAGTGATATGCCACATGGGACACTGTGCCAGAGTAAGGTGAATTCAGGGGCCACACTTCATGTAGATGTTGTAGCCCCATTTTCAGACAGGAGAGGAGTCACAAGTCTGGGTAACTGAAAGCTGAGGAGTGGATCACCCTCCTCAATATTACAAGCTAAACCACCCATAGATGGGCAACTGTCCCCCTGTATTTAAAACTGTATATAGTTCTACCTTGAAACTGAAAAGCAAGGTGTCTATATTTTGTAACCATCAAGAGTATGCTGGATGTCTGTAACCATTAAGTGTAATGCCTCTCTGTAAAGGAGTTGTGTTTCTACAATTCATATTGACCTTCTGTCTTTTCCCTACTGTGCCATTCCTCTGAGGAGTGGGTTATCATTAGATCCCTTACTTGCTACCCCTGACTCAAACTATATTAGGATATGTTCATACAGATTTTTGAGGAGTTTTTGGAGCAGAAACTGAGTGTGCACATACCCTTACTGTAGCAAATCTGTCAGCAGACAAAATGATGCGATGTACTGCAACATAGCCTGCCAATGTCCTCCAGATTACATCTTGCCATAAGACAGGAGGGCAAGCTCAGGGAATCAGTTCTATAAAGACCTAAGTAAAATATCTAAGAAAAATTCTCACAATGAGAATTAAAGTATAGGCACTTTAAAAGGAGGATATTTTTTTCAAATAGGTAACACAATATGAGGTCATTACTAGTGATAAAAAATGAAAATGCAAAAGCTATATATAACTGACAGTATGATGTCATGTATCTTGTGCTCAACCAGCACAAGCCAGAAATGTGTTAATCATTCATTTGATATAATATCCTTTATAATATCTTATTACTAGGATCATCGGAAAAGGAGGTTTAAAATTCATACATATTTTTTTAATGGATCTGATAAATCATATTACACTCCAGGGAGTCATTCACTGGTAAACATTGACTTAGTAATATAATATGTCAGCCTTTCAGTATGTTACACCACTGCAGTAACTAAAAAATAATTACCATGCGATTCATTGAAAAACTGTATCTTCCATTATTTATTTCTTTTAGGGACTGGCAGTAATAAAATATTTTTTTGCCATATTATTTCTTTAGTACACTGCATTGAAACTAATTTAGAAATATTACTGTGCAAACATTTTAGGCAGGTGTAGAAAAATTCTGCAAAATTAGAATGCGTTAGAAAATAGATGTGTTACGAGATTATTTTTATCAATTAACAAAATATAAAGTGAATGAACAAAAGAGAAATCTAAATCACATTAATATTTGACCACCCTTTGCCTTCAAAACGGCATTAATCCTTCTAAGTACACTTTCACACGTTTTTTGAAGGAACTCGGCAGGGAGATTGTTCCAAACATCTCGGAGAAGTAACCACATCCTTCTGTGGATGAAGGCTTACGCAAATTCTTCTGTCTATTCATATAATCCCAGATAAACTTGATGCTATGAGGATGAAGGCTCTGTGGCGCCATATCATCACTTCCAAGACTTTGTTCTTCTTTCATGTCACAGTCCATACACCATTGCCAGACTGAGCACAGCAACAAGACATAAGGTAGTTATACTGTATCAGCAAAGTCTCTCCTAGGCAAAGATTTCAAAGCAGACTGAGGTTTCAAGATGTACTGTTCAAGCTCTTTTGAAAAACCACCAAGAATTGGGCAACATTGAGGAACGTAGACTCAGTGGTCAGCCAAGGAACATGCTTACCTTCCTTTGAAATCGGAAGATTTCAGCAGTGCCATCAGCTCAGAACTTCCAGCAACTAGTGGGAACCAGCTACACCAAAGTCTTGCAAAAAATAGTGTTCACAGAAAAAATGTGACCAAAAAATCATGCCTTTGACATGGAAACAAGGCCAAGTGACTTAATCAAGCACAAAAAATATAGGAAATGGGGTGCAGAAAAATAACAGCAGATGCTTTGGAATGATGGGTCAAAATTGAATTTATTTGGCAGTAACAGAAGGCAGATTGTTTGAAGAGTGGTAAATGTCTGTTAACCTTGGGTTTTGTCGTTTTTGCTTTTTCGTTTTTTGCTCCCCTTGTTCCCAGAGCCATAGCGTCTTTATTTTTTAGACAATATGGCCATGTGAGGGCTTATTTTTTGCGGGACAAGTTGTACTTTTCAACGCCTTTACTAGTTTTACCATATCGTGCACGGGAAAACGGTAAAAAAATTCCAAGTGGGGTAAAATTGCAAAAAAAGTGCAATACCACAGTTGTTTTTTATTTATTTTTTTACCACGTTCACTGAATGCTAAAACTGACTTGCCATTCTTATTTTCCAGGTCATTACGAGTTCGTAGACACCAAACATGTATAGGTTATTTTATATTTAAGTGGTGAAAAAAAATTCCAAAATTTGGTAATTTTTTTTTTAAAAAAATAGCGCCATTTTCCGAGACCTGTAGCGTCTCCATTTTTCGGGATCTGGGGCTGGGTGAGGGCTTATTTTTTGCGCGCCAGGCTGATGTTTTTATTGATAACATTTTGGGGTAGATCCAATGTTTTGATTGCCCGTTATTGCATTTTATTGCAATTTTGCGGCGACCAAAAAACGTAATTCTGGTGTTTAGAATTTTTTTCTCGTTACACCGTTTACCGATCGGATTAATTCTTTTTTTATATTGATAGATGGGGCGATTCTGAACGTGACGATACCAAATATGTGTATGTGGTTTTTTTTTTTATATATATATTTTATTTTGAATGGGGCAAAAGGGGGGTGATTTAAACTTTTATATTTTTTTTATTTTTTTTATATTTTTAAAAACATTTTTTTTTCACTTACTGCATGCTTCAATAGTCTCCATAGGAGACTAGAAGCAGCAGTTGTCTGATCGTCTCTGCTACATACAGGGGACCAGCAGATCCCCTGCATATAGCAGAAATGGTCCTGTGCTATGAGCGCCGACCACTAGGTGGCGCTCATAGCGACGAGATCATGAAAACCACAGGCATCTGCTGCAGACCCTGGGTTGTCATGCACGCCCATCGGTGACCCGCGATCACGTGACGGGGTCGCCGGTGGGTGGGGCTTATGACGCGCAACCCGGAAGCGCGCGTTAAATGTCGCTGTCGGAGATTGACAGCGGCATTTAACATGTTAACAGCCGCGGGTGGATCGCGATTCCACCCGCGGCTGTTGCGGGCACATGTCAGCTGTAAGAATCAGCTGACATGTGCTCGGTTCAGTGCGGGCTCAGCGCCGGAGCCCTCACTGAACCGGGGGTACGCAAATGTGCGTACTAATACGGCAAGGGTTGGAAAGGGGTTAAGGAAAGTGTCTGCAGGCCGCAGTGAAACATGGTGGAGGTTCCTTGCAATTTTGGAGCTGCAATTCAGCAAATGAAGTTGGAGATTTGGTCAGGATTAATGGTGTCCTCAATGCTGAGAAATACAGGCGGATACTTATACATCATGTAATACAATCAGAAAAGCATCTGATTGGCTCCAAATTTATTATACAGCAGAACAATGACTCCAAATACACAGCCAATGAAAGTAGTCCCCAGGACATCAGCCATCTCCCTCTCATCCATCCTTCCTTCGTAAGCACAATCACACCACATGCCGTACTTCGAACCATAAATCCTTTTTATAAAAAACGAATATACTGATATCTATTTCATGTAGACGTTACAGGTATTTAAGGTGATATCTTAGACCCTATTACTGAAAGAGGACACAGGCATTGTCCAGTCTACTTTGTGGTACAATAGTGACATTCACAGTATAGAATAATAAACCCTGAAACCTATTTACTTTTCCAAAACAGAAGAGGACATATAACTTCTACAGTATTAATGAACCTCCTCCAAGGACAAATGGTCCTAATCGGATACTTATTTTACCTTAGTGCATTCACTAAGAATTCCTTCTTACTGTCAATAAGGATCCAAAACTACCACTTCTAATGTTGCTTACAGCTAAAAATAAATTCACAGAGTGAACTGATGTTTTAGTCCTCTTGGTGCGCTAGTTTGTGCTTTAGGTTACCCTGCACGTCTCTGTAAGGCTTTCTGCAAGAAGTCTGACATTTTCTCTTAAAATAAAATCTTTACTGTGTGGGATTAGGGTTGAAGCCAAAAGTCTTTAATCCACCTAAGTAATTTAAGTTCAAAAGTGTATTCCATAATAGAAAATATTACAATGCATCACAATAAGAGGTAATGTAGAGTCAGTCAATACCTGTTTGCCCCGCTTTCCAGGTCTACCAGTAGGTCCTCTATTTCCTGGAACTCCAGGTTCTCCTTTTGGGCCCATCTCTCCCTTTTGTTGCAGAAAATGAATCAATGATTAGTTGAGTAGAGCATGTAAATCCTCATCAGCAAATATTATAATATTCCTACAGTACCCATGGGTAAAATATTTAGCATAAAATACTTTCTTTATTTCATGTCACTAGTCAGGAAAAAACATTGCTGTACAAAATATCATTGAAATAGAAAATTAATCCAAAAGTGTGAAAATGCAAATTAAGCCTCCACAAGTTAGACATGCCTCACATGTCCAACTTACACAGTCCTTGCATGGACAACGATTTACAGATCAGCCGAAGGTCTCTTTACGTGAAATCACCAGCCTCATAAACATATATGAGGTTGTTGTTTTTGGGTCAGGATACTCGATGCTGGTCTGTAAATCTCTGTCTGTACACGGGCCGTGAGTCTTGGATGTGTGAAGCTGGCCTAAGAGATTACAGATAGCACTGGTCACAGATATTTAGTTAAGCAGGGGTCCCTACAATGTGCCTCATGGGCCCATGATCTGTGGCTTGTGGCTGTTTGCCAGCTTGATGCATTAGCACCATATCTAGCAAACAGTTGTGAAAAGAAGGTCTCTAGCTGGTGACTTTTTTGAGTAGCCCTGCACATATAGGATGATGAAATGATGCTGCCAGTTAGAGAGGGGCTTGAAGCTGGATGCAATAGTGTGGTGAGTGTGCTTGATGTAAGAATAACAAATATAGGGTAAGGTGGGAATCCCTAGATGTAAGTATACTGCCTATAAGGGAGGAGGAACAAGGTTTTGATGTGCTTTCTGTAGGAAATCTTTGGTTGTCATTCTACTGATAATGGGGGACTCTGAGACTCACCCCTGGGGAGAGGAAGCACTGGATGTGGCTGTCAACCATTTCTCAGTGTTCAATATTGCTGTCAAGGTAAGAAAGTGTAAGGACCACTGGGTTTTAATGATAGCTTCGTTAATGTCACCAATTAGCCAACACTAGGGTACAGTGCACTTATGGATTTTCCAGAACTGTTTTTTTTCCCATTAATTTAAAGTCTCACTGCTGCAATTAGTGCAATTAAAATTCTACACTCTGTGACAATGTGGCGCCCCTGAGGGTTCGACCGCCACAGGGATGCTGCACTTCTCTAATGGAGTGTAGTGTTCCTCCTCTGAGGTAAGAACAGCGTGATGGTCGGGACCCAACCCTTACATCCAACACCACATTTCTCCACCAGAGGGGGCTAGTATGCACTAGGTGCTGCCCTCCTGGTTACAGGGAGACTGGGGAACCAAGAGTTGGGGGAACCAGTTAGTGGGTGAGGGTGGAGGACTCACAATTTAGTGACACTTTAAAATTCATATTTAATAAAAAGCCATCTTGGTTCTGGGTCCTTTTGAGTTTGCTCTTTTGACTGTTCTACTGTGATCTCCCACCCTGAACGTGGATCCTGTGTGGACCTGCAGCGGATGGGGACACAGCCCTCGTACCTTGGCCTTGGGTCGAGGGGCAGGTTGCAGACGAGGAATGTCTCAACCCGGTCAAGGACCACGACCAAGAAGGCCCGGAGCTTAAGAGTGTAGCTCCACGGCAAATGGATCCCGGGGAGGATGCAGACGGACCGGTGTACGCCACCTGTCCTCACCACCTGATATATTCAGAGGGACCCGGCTGCAAGAGGGGTACCGGCCCCCGACACCCGACCTTGCTACTCTATGTCCTGGTCGGGAAAGCCCAATAGACCTTGAGGATCCCACCGGGTATCGGAAGGAGCGGAGCTGCCACCCGTGCCCTTGTTCTGACAGGAGTTCAGAGGGAGACCTGGCCTATCTACACGCACAGACAGGAAAGGATACGGTCTGTAGTTCAGGAACACTCTGGTGAGGGGTCCCGATTGAACGCTGGACTTGCTCGGAGGTAGTCGGATCCCCGTCCCCGGTGACCGCAGGACTCCGCGGGGAGCAGGGAGTCGCCTTCCTACTGCCATCTCTAATGTGAGTAAAGCCTTGGAAGTTCACCCCTATGGCCTCCGGACTGTTTATTCTGCGCTACACCGCATGACGCGGCACCCGTTCTCCTTTACTACTACCCCCTCCATCCTGTCTCTCTGCCCTGAGGCCTTGCTCCGCCTGTGGGGAGTAGTAACAACGCCGGCTGCCCTAACACCAGGTCTCAGTGGACTGCAACAGCGCTGGTGGCCCTTCACCAGGTACCACAGGTGGCGTAGTCGTAATCAGCCACTCAACCCGGATAAGCCCACACCATCCTTTTAATGTGACGGCCCTGAGCACGGGTCGGGTCCGAGCCACGGCTGCACCCCATCTTTCCATCACAGGACCCGACTCCGAGTCCCCCATCTCCCAGGGTAAAGAAAAAGGGCTTTCGAGTAGAGGCGTCACAACTACACCTCCAAGCTCCCAACAAGTGCAAATGCTGGCTCGGGCAATGTATAAGAAGTTAGAAAATGTATGTACAACTGGCTCTAGCAATGATTTTTTTCGTGACCAGACTCGTTGCAAAGTTGTCTCCAGTATCTCTATCACAAATGCAAGAGTGAAGAAAAACTTGCACTGTATGTTGAATGCAATGGTACATTTACACTGTATGTAATAATGTATTAGGCGGTTCTACCATAACTGCACCAAGTCCAAACTACATGAATGAGTAAATACATGCAGGCTGGCCATGGAGCTTCTCTGAATGCAGTGCACGTCTGTTATTCCTCCAATGAATACATTGACAACTAACTGTTACCATTCCACAAAAGTGATTGTGTCAGACTGTACAGAATAAACCTATTCACTTAAGTAACACAGATCTAATGATAGAAACTTATAGGCCATAATCACATGACATAGTTTTGGCCAGTATTTATCAGCCAATATCAGGAGTGGTTGCAAAATACAGAAGAGATGTGACTCCTGTATAGTTTTTCTCTCTGTAGATTCCACTCCTGGTTTTGGCTTACAAATACTGATACGAAACACAGACCAAAATACTGACATGTGAACAAGATCTAGTCTGTAAGATGTAACACTGCAAGAAAAATAGATAAAAGGGAAAATGGCATAACAATGTCACCAGGGGATTTTGCATTTTACTACAGCTGGAGTCAGTGTGACAGAGGAGATACCTATGTCTTATTTCTGGATGTGCAATAAATGAACCTAGTGTATCAGGTTTCAGCACATGCATCTATTTCTGTTCATCTCGCTGCCTGGGGAAGTTGAAGTTAATACACCTTAACATAAATTACCTTCTCAATTCGGTTTTCCAAAGACAACATGAATACAATTTAATTTCTACTTCTAGACTCAATTATGTTCATTATATCATTTTCTCTTGTTGGGTTCATGCTCAAGTTAGAGAAACAAAACACATTTCCTTAGCATGATCCTTATTTAGAAATTATATGATTATCACTGATAATCAGAGTAGCTGCCAGTAAGTAATGCTATATTTAGCTAGTTATTAAGAACGGTAATGCGGGTAATGCGATGCATTGCAGCTTCCTCACTGTAAAAAGTGCATGGAAAACAGACTGGGAGGTGACATAAGTTCATAAAGCAAAGGGTAAATGATTGTAACACGAGACAGTAAATGAAGTATGGAATCCCTCAAGAGCCACCCAGCATACTTACTTACATCTATCCCTGCTGTCAGCTGTGGTTATAATTTAGGATAAACCACAACAGAATATCATTGTTCATTTAAAGCTAACATAAATGTTAGTGGTTAAATTGCTTTGGTTTGAGCATACCTAGGAGTGGACAAGGTTGTACAGAATGTACCCATGACAAAATATATATCAGTGTATATTTAGGATTTTAGATCAGAAAAGGTAACATTTTGTAATTACATTTCTTTATTTGTTCAGTACAAATCCTAAATTATAAACTATTATACTCCAGAGCTGCATCCACTATTCTGCAGATGTTGAAAATTAAAGGGATTTTCCAGGACTTTGCTTATTTTACTCTACGGGGCTAAGAATTTACAGGCAGGTACTGTAGTTGCTAACTACCTGCCTATTCTACCCAGAGGCGATCACTATTGGTTGGGAGCAGTTAGGGACCACTTTTGCCAGCGATTATGCTGCTTCATTTCATCTGACATCAACATAGCAACTCTTCCTCTTCTGGTCTGTTCTGTCAGCAGGGCATCACTGCTGATACCGTGCTGATAGACAGCTGGCTCCCCGCACTTAGGCAGCAGGGAGCCGGCTGTCAGCATGACATTGGCAGTGATGCTCCATAGACAGAACAGACCAGAAAAAAAGAAACTGCTCTGTCAATGTGACATTAGCAGAAGCCAAAAAAATTGCTGGCAGGAGCAGTCTCTGACCAATCTGAGCTGACAGAGATCAGCACAGTGCAGTACAGGCAGATATTCAGCATGTACCTGCCTGTAAGTTCTTAGCCCCAGATGCAAAAATAAGCAAAATCTCAGAAAACCCCTTTAATTTCTCCATCATTTCCCAACTGCCTCAATGTCAAGTCTTTACGATAGGACGTTACAGTTATCTAATGTTGGAAAAACTAAAATGTGTTGTGCAACCAACAAAATAAGCTCATGAATTGTTTCTAGGACACATAGGAGAATTATGATTTTAGCTCTTGAGCCTAAAAGAAATTTAAATGTGAAATCATAGTTAAAGGGGTCTTGCAAAATCACAGTAATAACAGTCTTTTCATCAGGTAGGTCATGAATATCAAATAAGTTGGGTTTGATTGCCGACACCCCCAAAGCTTAGCTGTTTGAATAGGTCACAGCACACACTCCAGTTATACGGACTCTTTATTGTTTAAATTGATATGTCTGTCCACACACCATACACTAGTAGCAGCTGTGCTGGGTATTGCAGCATTGGTTATTTAAGCATAGAAAGCACTTACTTTTTGCCCAAGCATTCCTGGAAGACCCATAAAGCCCTGGAAAGAACAAACACAGCCATAAGGATACCTCTTTGGTGACGCATGTTCTTAATTCCTCAGCTAGTTCAGCTCTCCTTAGCTATAATACATGGAGTCCAGCTGTTGAACTTTGACACAGGCAGTAATCTTCCTTCATATTAATTTACACAGTGATGGATAACAAGTCTTGGGATTCAGAGACCATAATCACATGTTAAAGGAATAGTTCAATATCTTCCTAATTGTCAGAAATTGCTATGATGATCACATCGTTTGCCACAAGAAGGTGACTAAAGATTTGTGTGTGCAATCCAACATCATTAAGAACATCTACACCCATTCAATGAAGTATCCTACCTGTTCACCTTTGGGACCCATTTCTCCCATGTCTCCTTTTATACCCTGGATGTAAAGATATTAGAAAATATATTAAATGTTATTGCAGTTTTACACTATACATCAACCTATATACAGTGTATTGTGTATTTGGCCCCCTTGAACTTTTCTACCTTTCGCCACATTTCTGGCTTCAAACATAAAGATATAAAATTCTAATTTTTTTGGGAAGCATCAACAACAAGTGGGACACATTCATGAAGTGGAACGAAATTTATTGGATATTTTAAACTTTTTTAAAAAAAATAAAAACTGAAAAGTGGGGCATGCAATATTATTCGGCCCCCAAAAGTGGTATTACAGCAAAAATGTCCCCGGAACAGAAGTAAATCCCTCCCTATCCTCTCTGCATGAGCCTTTAGGCTGGTGGTGAAAACAAATTAATTAATAAATCATTAAATACTCATTCTATAGATGGATTAGGCTGTCGAATTGTTATATGTATTACTGAATTCCTGATATCTCCTCATTAAAGTTCCAAAGAACGTATTGTGAGATTTCAACCACAGGAAGAAGAATTAACGTCATTAATTGGTGATGGCATATACTTCTTGACATTATAAGGGTTTTTGGAATAAAATTTTGGTTCCCCAAAGGGTTATAGGTGTACAAAATAATTAACTAAGAAGTTACTTTCTCCAGGTCCAGTGATACTTCTCTGCTTTTATCTTTGTCGATTGGCTGCAGCATCAAAGCCTCTAAGAATAGTGTTTGACTGCAGCAACCACATGCACTGTTAATAAAAACTGAGGCAGTGGTGGACGGGTATTGTTGGAGTTGGGGAGGGTGAGCAACAGGTCAATTTATTATTTCATACATCTGAAAGCCTTTACAGAAGTAATATTTTATCCTGCAAAACGACTCTAATGCTCTATTTTTATTGCAGGAAAAATATATATCTTTGTAACGTGTTAGCCAGTAAATAGAAAAATATTACGATTTAAGAGTCCTCAGTGGTTGATACCTTTTAATGGCTAACTGAACAGATGGTAAGCAAGCTTTCGAGACAACTCAGGTCTCTTCATCCGTTGTAGAATAACACAAAATCTGAAGAGTCACATATTTATGCAGAACAGGATACAGAAATAATGCAATAGATAAGACAAGTGATGTGAAGCAAAACTATCATTATGGGAGAGGGATAAACAGTTGGCCGTAAATATTGGAACAGTTCATAGATAAGGAATGTGAAAGTTTTATTGTCCTGTGATTGAGGTCTGGTCCATGATTGTGATGCCTCCAAATGGTCTAAGGAGCACATTCCTTAGTTGATATAGAAAGACATAAATCCATGCGACACATTCATTCCTATACTGAGTGTGTCAAAGGTTTTCATAGGTTTGTACTCAGGGGTGGGATTGGGTCCAGTTCGGGAGAACCAATTGTTTAAATTGCTGCCGGTTCCCCGAACCAGCCAGAAGCGGCGCTGAGATCCGGTTCCCTGGCCGCTTTTTTCAACTAATGTGCATCTGGCCGCACATGTAGTTGAAAAAGGCACACGTCTCATTGCCCTCATCTTGTGCAGTGGGCAGGAAGCGATCCCTCCAGCTCCGCTGTTGACAGAAGGAAAATGGCAGCGGAGCGGAGGTATCGGTCCTCTGCTTCCTGCCCGGCGCTGAATCCTCCCTGACACAGACGCGTGGCTTGATGACATCATCATGCAGCACGCGCCTGTGTCAGGGAGAAAGCTGGCGGCAATGAGGATGCTGCAGCCTGCGGGGGAACGAGCAGAGAGAGGTAAGTGGGTTTTTTTTTTCGTTTTTTTTTTTTTTACCTAATGCACTGGCGATGGGGGAGAGCAATGGTGATGGAGGAGGTGGGGGGAGATGGAGAGAGGAATGGTGATGGAGGAGGCACGATGGAAGGAGATAGAAGGGACATGAACCAGACTCCGGCCCGTGGCCTGCAGCTTGCAGCATCACCCCTCAACCTGGAGGAGGTTGTGTCCAAGCTGTCTCTGGAGGATACCGGCTTCCTCCGCGATGAAGTACAGGAACTGGGCTGACGGATGGAGGAGGCCCAGCAGGCTGCTGTCGCCATCTGGAAGAATGAGCTGCTGGAGAAGCTGCTGACCCGGTAGCAGTCCGCGCTGAGTTCCACCAGCAATGCCCCAGCCCCGGCGGAGCCTCTCCTGGACCAGGAGGCGACAAGCAGTGCTGGAGCGGCCGCAGGAGCAGGTAACGACGACACCCCTGCCCCGGGCGCTGACAGCGCTGACCTGCTCCTGGGCCCTTTACAGGAACCCCCTGCCCCAGCCGCCTGCAACCCCAAACCTACTAATGGGCCCCCAACAGGAACCTTCTTCCCCGGGCACTGATAACACCAATCTGCTCCAGGGGCCCCTACAGGAACCCCCTGCCCCCGCACCCGCATGGGTGTACGGGCGCCCCCCGTGGGACTGGTCCGCAAAGTTCGAGGACCAGCAGAGAGCCCCTCTATTATCCATGCCCGCACCCCCGGTTGCCTGCCAGGGAGGAGAAGAGTCCCGGTGGGACAACCCGGAGGGTAACCGCATGGGGTTCCCGAGGGAGACCGAGGCCCTCCGGAGAGAGGAACAGTGCCAGCGAGAGCTCCGGAAGCTGACAGCAGAGCGCCAGGAGCGACAGCAGTGGTATGAGAGAATGGAGGCCCGCAATATGGAGGAGAAGGCCCGGGCCCGCAAGGTAAAGCCGGCCACCCCCAGTCCCCGTGCAGAAGGGACTGTAGTCAAATTCGACCTGGATGCCGGATGGGGCTTCATAAGGGTGCCACAATTGGCTAAAGACTTTTTTGTGAACCGGTGGGACGTGGAGTCTCATCTCCAGCAAGGACATCCCGGCCGGGACCTATACCCTGGTGACCATGTCACCTATACCCGGCTTAAGGGACCGTGTGGATGGTATGCCCTCCATGTGCGCAGGGTAGTGGAGGAGGAGGAGGACATGCCTATAGTGATCAGGTGTCTCCCAGGAGGGAGCACCACTGTTGAACTGCCCAGTTAAAAGTGAAAGAAACTGTATATAGTTAACTGTAGGGGTATAGCAGAAATGCTGTGTATTTAAAAAGTTTTTTTTGTTTATTTGTTTAGTGTTCCCAGTAAAGGTACAAGGACACTTAGTCTGTGGACGGTGAGCAGCTAAAAACTTTCCCTTATAAATAGATTGTGTGGCACCACAGGGGTCCGGTTGCCACAGTGGCATTGCCTCCCTCACAAGAGGTGATGCCATGCCTGGAAGCAAGCAGGGGTCCCCTAGTCAGGTATACTAGCATGCAACACTTTCCTAGCTCCAGACCAGCAAGGGGAGCTCCTCTCCTTAGAAACTGGAATCTGGAGGCAGGGTTAGTTAGAGTTAGTGAGAGGGGTTGAAGTCAGGACAGCAAAGAGGAAAGATCTGGGGAGTGGAGCTGCACGACAGTTCACCCCAGAGAGGAGCGTAGAAGAACCGGACACAGGAGTCCGAGGTTGTGGGACACTGAAGGCCCAGCAGCAGAAACCGGAGGGCAAAAGACTGCAGGTCTCCTGACCCCATCAGACGCCAGGAGGCTCAGCAGCACGATAGGGCCCAGCACCGCCACGTGGGAGCGACACTCCAGGAAGGCCTGAGCTGCCTGCCATACGGGCGAGCACAAAGATGTTTTACTCAGGGACGAGGGCCACAGCACAGCGATAAGCAGCAGGGCCAAAGAGATTAGCGCAAAGGGAAGGCCTCCAACTTCACCTGGCGAGGTGGATTCCCAACTTGCTTCCAGGCCGCCCAAACCTCTACTACCAGCTAGTACCTGTGCCCCGGTCTGCCTAACCACCGCAAGTAAAGATAAGAGGAAACCGCCATTAAGTTGTGGACTGGTTATTATAGCGCCATCCCCTACACTACACTGCACTGCAACATCTATAACATCACCATTTCCTGCCCTAGAGCTAAGCTCTGCCTGAGGAGAGCTGTCCCAATTCTGCTGCGTCACCATCAGCTCCAGAGGATCAGCACCGCAGCGGCGGCTCCATATAGCCGCATATCACAAGTGGTGTCACGAACATTAAACTATAAAAACTATAATCCCCTTTTATTAACCGCCCTGGGTCACGGACCGGGTCACTGCCGCTGTGGCATCCCCTGCACTGACCGGCCCGGCACCGAGTACCCCACGGCCCAGGGGGAGCGTCATTTGCACTTCTTAAAGTGCTTCTTGTTGGTTTTATATAAAAAGACCATTGAACAAAAACCCGTTTGGCATGGCCGAAGACGTGTTCCAACAGCTGGATCACCTATGCCCTGCAGCCACGCCCAGGGCCTACGTTGAGGGTTTTCGGACGGGTCCCTCATGTTGCTCAAATTGCACCTTCACCAGTGAGATGGACACACGGTTATGGATCTCACTGTAGCTTTAAGAAAAATGTTTTATATGACAAATGTTTTCTATATGTGAAGAAAATTTTATTGAAGAAGGTTTTATAATGTTTTGTAAGCTGATAAAAAACATGTAACGTTTAAGAAAAGAGCCTCCCATAAAGGGAAGAAAAAGTTGTGTGTTATTCTTCTATGTGAATGCATTCTAAAAATTTGCATGTCTCTAAAACACCTGTGTTTTTGCTCTGTTCCAGACCGCGGATGTGAGAGGGGGAACCATGTAGTGGGTGTGGGTGGAGGAAGTAGATCAGGGGAGCACCGTCAGGAAGGAGTATAAAAAGAAGGTAGAAGGTTCTAGAACAAGCCAGTCTCCTGCTCCAGTGCTGGGAGCAGGAGTGTAGTGTGAGTACAGAGGAGAAACAGTGGGGAGTGGGAGCTCAGAAGGAGCTCTGCTCAGGAGAGAGAAGAGCGGGCCTAGTCTGAGAGGCCCAGGAGAGAGAGTGTGAGAGGACGGGAGCAGAGGGAAGGCTCCAGAGACAGAGGGGATCCCAGGGGCACAGTGAGTGCAGGAAGCCACCTGTGCGCCCGAATCTACACGGACGTGGAGGGATCAGGCCGCAGAGGAGACCGGCTCCTAAACTAGTGGAGAAGAATCAGGCTCAGCTAGATAAACGGAGGCTACTGTACTTTCAAGGTGCAGCTGCCCACTACCACAATTATATCGCCGAAAAGGTGGCCGCATAGGGTCCAGGGGACTGCAGGTCGTCCGACAAGATCCGAGGCTACCGGCTTGGGACACGGATTGTGAGGCGCTGGGCAGGAGGGTGAGAGCCAGCGCAGGAAGACGACCGAGTAAGGAACATAGAACGGGGTCCCGTTTAAGTACCCCTTAAATACCTGAGAGCTGGTAAACCCCTTCCTTGGTGAACGCAGGACGACGTGAGTGGTTATAAGCTGGCAGTTGTAACCTGGAGCAGCGTGATAACTGTGAGTAAACCTTGAAGACTGCACCCCACTGTGTCCTGGAATTATTGCTGCGCCATCACCAGCCCTGCACTACACAGCATAGCAACATCTACCTCATACCATCACTATCCTGCCCTGGAGCTAAGCTCTGCCTGTGGAGAGCTGAACCAACTCTGCTGCATCACCATCAGCTCCAGAGGATCTGCACCGCAGCGGCAGCCCCATATAGCCGCATACCACAGGTGGCGTCACGAACATTATTTCTATAAAAACTTCATTCCCCTTTAACTTTTACCCTTTTATTGACCGCCCTGGGTCACGGACCAGGTCACAGCCACTGGCCGGCCCGGCTACCGAGTACCCCACGGCCCAGGGGGCGCATCATGTGCACAGGACAATGAGCTGCCGAGAATGACGATCTTTTGTGTAACACACAAGTACATTCCATCCAACAAGCAAGTGTTTTGCTTGTTCCTCGGGTAACTGGCAACCTGTTTAGACTGCAAGATTAATGTGAAAAGAGCGTTCCTCGGAATTTATGTTCAGTGTAAATGGACCCTAACAAATCCCAGCTAAGCCAAGATATCAGCTCCTAAATATAATTTTTTTTCCAGGTATTGTCTTTTAAAGGGGTTGTCCCTGATAGGTCATCGATATAAGATTGGTGGGGTCCAACATCCAACACCTTAGTGGTTTAGCTGTTTGCAGTTCCTGCATCCGTTGAAAGTACAGAAGAGCACAGTTCTGTATACTGTGTAGTGGCCGTTCTGACATGCTGTAACTTAGCTTCCATTTCCTCCATTTGGAGCCAAGAAGTACATTTCAAACCAATAATGTTTTAGTAATAGAGTCTAAGAACTGATATTCTAGTGTGTTTATTTATTTGCAAAATATATATTATGCATGGGTTTAGTTTACCTGTAAGCCAAAGAAACTAGGGAGGGGTCCTGATGCCGTACACATATATTAACCAAGCCTTTTTAGCATAGTTATCTTATGATATTTTTCTAATTTCCTTTTTACAAGTATCTTTTCTTATGCAGTATCATTTATGAATTCCTTTCCATTTGCCTTTAGGATTAATGTTTTATTTGCTAAGCTGTTGGCTTATTGCATGTTTCAGAAAGGAGTTGAAAAATATTTAAATATGCTAGTGACGCGCCCCCTGGGCCGTGGGGTACTCGGTGCCGGGCCGGTCGGTGCAGGGGATGTCACAGTGGCAGTGACCCGGTCTGTGACCCAGGGCGGTCAATAAAAGGGGATTATAGTTTTTATAGTTTAATGTTCGTGACGCCACCTGTGGTATGTGGCTATATGGAGCCGCCGCTGCGGTGCAGATCCTCTGGAACTGATGGTGACGCAGCAGAGTTGGTTCAGCTCTCCACAGGTAGAGCTTAGCTGCAGGGCAGGATAGTGATGGTATGAGGTAGATGTTGCTATGCTGTGTAGTGCAGGTGTTGCGCAGATAATAACTCTAGGACACAGTGGGGTGCAGTCTTCAGATTTACTCACAGTTGTCACCAGTACCAGGGTGACCACCCACGCCGTCCTGCGTTCACCATGGAAGGGGTTCAGCAATCCCTCAGGTAATTCAAGAGTACTTAACGGGGCCCCATTCTGTGTGCCTTCCTCGGTCGTCTTCCTGCGCTGGCTCTCACCCTCCTGCCCTGCGACTTGCAACCAGTGTCCCAAGCCGGTAACCTTGGATTTTGGCGGGCAACCTGTAGTCCCCTGAATCCTATGTGGCTACCTTTTTAGCGATGTAGTTGCGGTTGTGAGCAGCTGCACCCTGAAAGTACAGAAGCCTCTGGTTTCTAGCTGAGCCCTGTAGTTCTTCACTAGTTAGGGGCACCTTTGCGGCCTGATCCCTCCACGTTCCTGCAGATTCGGGCGCACGGGTGGCATCCGCACTTCCCGTGCCCCTTGGATCCCCTCACTTCTGGAGTGTTCCTCTGCTCCCTTCCTCATCCTGCCAGTCCGCCTGGGCCTCTCACTTTAGGCCCGCTCCTCTGAGCAGGCTGTCTTCTCCGACTGGACTCACTACTCCCAAGATGGCTCCCCTTTTTATACTCCTTCTGAAGTGCTCCCCTGTCTTCTTCCTCCACCCACACCCACTACATGGTTCCACCCTCCAGCTAGGGACCAGGGACTTTGCTCTCCCTTAGGAGCAATCTCGCCCTTCCCTCTGAAGTGGAGTGTAATGGATGCAAGTGTGTGGGTCCCGGGCAGTACTCCATCCTTACCTGAGAGTGGGATACCACACCTCTGGGTGAGATGCAGTACCTCTGTGGCGACTGAACCCGCAGGGGCACCACACTAGTACCCATGATTTTCATACAGTTTTAACAAACCTTAGGGCCGATTGGTCCTCTTGATCCGGTTCCTGCTATTGATGCAGAATCCCCCTTTTCACCCTGGAAATACATAGAGTGGCAATTAATAAAATATTCCTTTCCAATTTTAAATTGCAGCTTCAGAAAGGAAGCAGACTTGAACTCTAGTGCCACCTTTTGGACTGAGCAATCTTAAAAGTCAATATTGACTCTTTAACAAGCGTTGCCATATAATTTCTCTCCACAAAGAGAAACGTTACCCCTTAGATCCCAGTCAGAAGCTTCTCATACAGCCAAATCGGATCTCATGCTTTGCACTGAGAAGAGGCAACATCCCAAAACACTGTATCTGCAAATTGAGATTCAGGTTTGGCTTTTATCCTAAGTCATATGGAAAGGCTTGTAAGTCGTGCACCAGGAGTGTTGTTCAGGACACGGCAGAGCCACGGGCGAGAAAACAAACTCTTACACAGTTTGTTTCAAACTAAACTATTTACTTATTTAACTGTATATTTTTTACCCAGACCATACAAAAAGACAACATTTAAATATTATGCGAACATTAGTCAACAGCTGATCCTCAGTGGTATACAGCGTGGCACATAAGTTTTACACCTAAATAATTAGATTAATTATATGCATGTAACGTAAAGGCTAGCCAGCGGTATAACACTGAAGTTATACAATTTTACTAATATTTCCTCTATTTATCCAACCAGATTTCCCTTTCCCTTCCAGTAGTATTTACAGAGGAACAGTCCGTCATCTACTGTAATGAAAATACCCAAAACTAACTGCAGTGACGGACGTTTAGCCGTACATATAGTCGCACGTAGGTAAATAACTGTCCGGTATTAAGAGGCTGTGCAGAAACTTCCTCCTGTAACAAACTGGAGTTCAAATATGATCCGGAGTCTGTAGTGTGCCATGTCAGCACCTCAAAGTGGATTGGGATTAGTTATTAATTCAGCATAAACTGTGGCAGATAATCCGAAAGCTCTGGATGCTGATATTAGCCACAAATGCTGTGTGAAGAAGTTACTATACCTAACTAACTAACTACAGGCTATACTTAATCCTTGAATATTTTGGCGCCAAAATGTAATGTGTGAACAGTTACTCACTGTGGAGCCCTTTTAACAGGTGATCGGTACCATTGAGGCTTAATTTCTCAGTGGTGTCCAACACCTCTTCACCATAGATCCTGGCCTTTATCGTCTCTGGACAGCGTTTCTGACAGGGATTTCCTCCGATTTGGACAGGTTCCGGTCGTAAGCAATTTCAGCTTCAATATCCCGTTTCTCTGGAGTCAATGGGGTGTTCTCACAAGCAGATGCTGCTGAATTCCCATCCTCTTCAGTTCAGGACATATTCCAGACTACCCCCAAAATGGCCGCCGCACTTATTCCTGTCACATACGGTTTTCAACTGTCACTGAGAAATCCCCTGAGCGCAATCACTAAGCCCCTCCCACACTGGAGCTAGACCAATCACCATCTCCCCTTTGGTTGTTGGGCAGATTTTACCATTACTACCCTATCATCAATATATTAACTGCTTATTCTCCTTATATAATCATGTAATACAATACATTTTAAATCATTCACAGAATTCAAACCTTGTTACATATATATATATATATATATATATATATACAATCTTTCAATAAGTACAGTGTTATACTGGTGTAGACACAGATCTACACAATTATATCACTCTGGTGGACCGACACACATCTCACAGGCTCATTAAAGGCTCAGTATTGATTTTTAGGCTTGCAACTTCCAATAGGTGGCACTAGAGTTCAAGTCCTCTTCCACTTTGAAAATGCAATTTGCATATTTAATTTCTCAGGGGAGCATTGCGTGGCTTATAATTCTCCTTACACTGACTTGCCAGGCATGTCACTCTCCACAAGGAGAAACGTTACACCTTAGATTCTTGTCCCGTAGTTTGACTATTCCTACTTGACTGCACTATAGGTTTGCCTAATGCATAATCCATGATCTCCTTTGATATCTGTCTCACAGATTGTAAGATATCCTTTAAGACCACTATCACTATGCCACATGTCTGCCATCATAGGCTGCTGACTCCAGAATGATTTTTTGTCAGTATACCATATTGTCAGTGTGTTCATTTTTGTCAGTATGGAATATTCCAATTTTGATATATCATACACTCATTCATATATTATAGAGTATATTTTAAAGTTCACATGCTCATTTATTTGTCTTATACAAAGAATTGTGAATAATAAAGTAGAAATAAATACAGAGCGGAAATAAAAAAGGTTTTTAAGCACAAAAACACGTGCATTGTAAAAATAATGATTTTACTACAATAAGTTTTATTAGTAACTATTGTTCATTTTGTGGCACAAACTTTTCACAAAATTCTTTCTTTAGAAACACAGAAATAAATGCATACATATTATATTTGTAAAACACAAACCTTTTGTCCTATTGGTCCTCGTGGTCCTATAGGGCCTGGCATGCCTGGGACACCAGGAGGACCAATCCTGCCCTAGAAGTTAAAATTTGCACATGTAAAATATACCATCTGAACCAAGCACACTACGTTAACATATTGTTGTCCAGTATTAGAAAAATATGGCTGTATTGTTGCTGTAATGTTGTACAAAGGCAAATATATATCACTAGTTTCAGTATTACATTTGCCCTGATATGTTCCCTTTAAAGACACTTTAAAGAGGTTGGCCGCTACTTTTTATTGATGGCCTATTCTTAGGATAGGCCACCAATATCTGATCGGTAGGATTACGACACCCGTCACTACCGCTGTTGCCAGCACCAGTTGGAAATTCTCAGATGATGCTGGAACACAGTGGCTCCATAATTTCTAGAGTGACTGCGCCTGGGTACTGCAATCCACTCCCCATTCAAATAAATATGGTGTATGGTGGTGGATCTGCAGTATATGGATACGGCCATTATAGTTTCGAAGCAGCTGCTTAGTTCTGGCAGCAACCCAGAACTTGTGGCCAACGTTGGAAACAGCTGATTAGTGGGTGTGCAGGCTGTCACACACCCACGATCGAATATTGATAGCCTTTCCTAATGATAGCCCATCAATAAAAAATTTGTGGCCAACCCCTTAAAGTTACATCTATAAAACCATTATAGCTGAGTGTGAAGGGAAAAATATAATTGTAGCGAAATATATAACAGCAGTAGAGTTACATTTAGTTGACAAAAGGACAAACTGGATATAACAGTATTGCAAGAACTCAGAACAAATGGGTCATCTTGCTATGAGTACAGAGGTGTCAATCCCGACATCTCACCCTAGTCACTCTAAGCTTCAAATGGTTAGCAAATGGTCTTTATAATCAAGCTGAATATTCCCTATGTATTGTAGCTAGAGATGGAATGCAAGGCCCTGGCCCCTAAATTAATCCACATCCAGTCACAAACAGCAATTTTTATATTGTCCAATCCAGGCTGTCCTGGAAATATGATCCCAGAACCAGGCATATAAAAGATGGGTGACACAATAGAAACATATTCACATGTGGGGATCAGCATCTGCTGATTGTGATACATAATTCATTTCTCCTTCCCTCAAGGAAACAGAAGATAACTGTAGTCAGAAACGTTTAGGTATTTCTGTTATTTCTCCCTTTTCATTTTAAAACTGTTTTGCATATTTGAGTGTCATTTTATTTTTACCTTTTTATATCTTTTCTTGTAAGCACTGTACTTTTATATTAAAGCTTAAATCTTTAATAAGTTTGATCCTTATATGCTCTAAAAAGTGTGGCCTTTTTTTATTGTCTAACAGTAACATATTTTGGGGACTCATCACCCCATGTTTTTGATGAGTGGTGGCAGCGTGTTACGTATCCATATCCGTGTTGTGTAGTCAGTGTTGGGGATGTAATATTTGCTCACTTTATAGCCTGTAACAGAGGCTGAGTACTGAATTGAGTGAGAGGAGCTAAATTAACCCTTGCAGACACAGTCATGTCATGTACTGTGAAGTGTGTACGTGACAGTGAGGATAAATAGAACAGTTTATAACATTAGCTTTTATTGCTTCTCCTCTTTGGATCTTGATCTCTTATTTATTAAGGTCTACATTTCTTTACATAGGTCAGATAAATATTTTTCATCTGGCTTCTTATCATGATTTTTTTATGCAACAATAACAAAATAACAAGATCAGCCATACTTATCTCTGCAGCTCCAGCGATGGCTCTCTGTTGCTGCCCCGTTGTTTGATGATATGACTGCAGAGGCAACATTACAACTTCAGCGAATCACTGGGCTCAACAGTGATGCTGATGTTGATGGCATGAGACCACTGAGCTCAATGATTGGCTACAGCAGTCACATCCTGTAGTCATGTGGTCACCAATACAGCTATATCAACAAAGACCGGGAAAGCAGCAGAGAGCCAGTGATGGAGTGGAAAGGGATAGGAATGGATGAATTTGGTATTTTTACAAACAAGTCTTCGCAATAAAAAAAAAAAGTAAAACCAGAAAACCCCTTTAATTATATACCGATGACATTTGTGTTAAAGCAATCACATCTTTGAGTTTTCCCTTGATCACATAGTGTTGTCCTATTCAGTGAAAGTAGTTACAGTCCAGTTTATAAATAACACTTTCTTACTTCTGCTTCTAAATCTGAGCACTTCCGACAGAGAGAGGATGTATATGATGTTGCAGACCATGTGAGGACCTAAGATATTTGTAGCTTGCTAGCATGGTATCTACTATGTGAGCATCCAAACTTCAGACTTGTATAGCCTGTACAAAGTATTTTTATGATGCACTCATCTGGCTGCCAGCACATCCCACGCTACTAAGTGTACTTAATACAAATGGGGTTACTGATAGAATAAAAATAGCAGAGGCGAGTTGAGTTAATGATAGAGACAAATAATTTTATTTCAAAACCATTGACGATTTCCTGGAGACAAATATATCAACTCTATTAAAAAAGTGTATTATTTAAAATTCCATTTTTACACAGAATCTGGCTGCAGCAGTGATATCATCAGTATCCTCACATGCCTTTCCTGTTACCCGCTGCCCTATAATCTATCTAAAACTTCAGTGCACAACAAATTTGTATTCTGAATGTGGAGAGAAGGGCTGATGGGGCAATGTATGTAAAGGGAAGTCTGAACACAACTTAAAGGGAACCTGTCAAGTTTAAAATGATATCTGATCTGCAGGCGGGATGTTATGGAGCAGGAGGAACTGATCAGATTCATATACATTTTTATGGAAAATCTTTCAGTAAACCTTTCATTTTATTCATCGAAATTTCTTGTGATTGTATATACATAAGTCCAGTGGGCGGTCCTAAGTAATGATTGACAGCTTTTCCTGTCTGAGTGTGCATACAGAGATAGGACCTCTCACTGGAATCCTGAGGTTACAAACACCAGGGATTTCAAGGAATGAAATACAAGTTATACTGAATCTTTTCCTAGAAAACCATATATTTTTCTGCTCAGCTGCTCCTTCCCTATTCTTCACTAGCCACAAATCAGACAGCATACACAATGTGACAGATTCCCTTTAGCACTCTTGCAGACGACCATATTATCGGTCCAATGGCGATCCAACAAAATATCGGATCGCACTCGGACCAATGTTATGCTATGGGGCTGTGCACATGTCCAAGTTTGATCCGATATTTGGATCACACTCAGCCATGCAAGTCAGTGAGTCTGTGGAAACCATCAGACGGTACTCGAATGACATCTGAGTGCAGTCTGATTTTCACGGACTGACAGAATGGAGAAGATGGAGACATTTTTTTCTCCATCTCTTCATTCAAGAGAAACGGAGCACAGAGTGATCACACTCTGATCAAACTGTCTTTCAAAAGTGAAAGTCTACACCTAGCCTCAGTATGAACCATAACCTCCATTTGCAATAAAACTTAAAAAAAAACTAACTTTACCTTTCTTCCTGGCCTACCAATTTCACCCTGGAAAATGAAAAAAGGGTAGGATTAGTGACAATACATAAAAATGTTTTCAGATGCAGATACTGTGGAAAATAAAAACCATAGATCTTCATGTGCAGTTTGTATGGGTAGTGTTTGAATACAATTAGAATTATGGGTAGTGTTAGAATATGATGAAAAGCTCAGTCGTTTTTTACTGTAGATCTCTCCTTCATTGTAATTTACTAATGGGAAGTTATCATCGTCAGTCACATTACAGATGCAGTGGAGCTCCAGTCCAGGTACGTTGGCCCAGGAGGAGCTGGAACTCTGTGCTACAACGGAGATAGAGGGAGATCTGATAAAAGAGAGTAGTTTGGTACCAAAAGAAGAGTGTAATAAGACAAACTAAGATGCTTATTTCACATTTTCTTCATGGCTAAAATGGCTGCTGTGGAGCATTGGTGAATGTCTGAAGCATGCCTCCCCTGCCTTTCTCTGCCTCAGAATGAATGTATACTGCACCATTGTCATCAGCGCTAGTTAATTCCACACCAATGTAAAGGCATGGAAAACATGGTTCAGACTTAAGCCCCCGTCACACTAAGTGAGATCACTAGCGAGATCGCTGCTGAGTCACAAGTTTTTGACACAACAGCGACCTCAGCAGCGGTCTCGCTACGTTTCACACGTAGCAGCGACCAGGCCCCTGCTGTGAGATCGCTGGTCGTGTCAAAATGGCCTGGACCATTTTTTGATCGTTGAGGTCCCGCTGGGTAGCATGCATCGGTGTGTTTGACACCTTACCAACGACCTCGTTGGCGACTCAGAACTGAGACACATAGGCGTGCATTTGCGTTGCATCATTATATGGGTCGCCGTATCGTTGCTGCATCGTTGGGAAGATCTGACTGTTTGACATTTCACCAGCGACCACATAGCGACGCAGCAACGATCCCTGCCAGGTCGTATCGGTGTCGGGATTGCTGTAGCGTCGCTAAGTGTGACGGTACCTTTAACCCAGCACTATCTATGCTTCCAGAGGGCTATTTTAGAAATGTAAAGAACATGATACTGATCTCAAATGTAGAAGGAATGGCAGCAGAGGCCAAATAGTAACTAGACATTAGAAATGTATAGCGATAGGAGTATTGATCCATTTTGAAGGTGTTCAAAAGTCACACAGTAACTTCAAGGCCAAACATTTCTCTTGGCTGAGGCACACAGAAACTTTTAATAGTACTGCTAATTGATTTTAGTCATTTAATAACAGTTGGTGACCACAAGATTGCATAGAGCTCAATGTATTTTTTTTGGACTGCAGCAGTAGTTCTATAGTTAAAGTCAATCATTAGTACTACAAAAATACAAAAATTCGCTGTGTAGACCTAATCTGGGAGTGTTAGTGTCAAAATGAAAAATGTCAGCCTGCATGTCAAAGCCAACATTTTAGGCAGAGCATGTAACGTATAGTACCAGTCAAAAGTTGGGACACACCTGTTCATGCAATGATTTTCCTGGTTTTATTGTAGATTTAGACTAAAAGCAACAAAACCACAAAGGATCACATGTGGAAGCAAGGAGGTAAGAAACACGGTGAATCAAAACCAAATATGTGTTAAGCTTTGGATTCTTCAAAGTTCCCCCCTTTAAGGCTAAGTGCCCACGATGCAGAAATGCTGCATATTTTTTCCGCTTCTCCCTGGCAGGAAAAACGCATGCCTATTTTACATGCATTTTTCCCGCCAGGTAGAAGCGTTTGTCAAGCGTTTTTGCATGCATTTCTGTATGCGGGTTATCAAGCGCTTTTCCAAGCGATTTTAGCATCACTTGGAAAAGTGCTTGACAACTTGGTCACACTATATAAATCCATGCAACCGGCATGGATTTATATAGTGTGACCAAGTAATAGTTAAAAAACAAAGAATAAGAATGGTAAAAAATAAAAAAAAAAGATTATACTTACCTTCTGATGGCCCCCGGCCTCCTCAGCAATGCGTCTGGTGTGTTGGGCGGCTCGCGGTGGTGTGAGGACCTGCCATGACGTTATTTAGTCATGTAACCGCCGATGTCAGCGGTCGCGTGACCTGTCACATGACTAAATGACGTCATGTCAGGTCCTCACACCACTGCGAGCCGCCCAACACACCGGACGCATGGCTGAGGAGGCCGGGGGCCATCAGAAGGTAAGTATAATCTTTATTTTTTATTTTAAATTCTTTTTTTTACAGGTACCATGGTACCCGGGTCTGGAGGAGAGTCTCCTCTTCTCCAGACCCAGGTACCATCCGCACATTGAATCGCTTCATATCCACGTGTGCACATGTAGTGATGCGGATATCAAGCGTCTCAATGCAAGTCAATGGCGGCAATTACGTTGTGTGTCTGCAAAATTAATGGACATGCTGCGGATTTTTCCGCAATGATAATCCGCAGCGGAAATTTCTGCAGCATGTGCACAGCACACGTGGATTATCATTGGGGACCATGGGGCACGTATTACCAAGGGTTTTTTAAGCATTTTCGCTGCGGAAATTCCGCGGCAAAAACGCTTGAAAAACTCAGCCTAACTCAGATGACAGCTGTACACCCCCTTGGCATTCTCTTAAGAAGCTTCATGAGATAGTCACCTGGAATGGCTACCAGTGAAAAGGTAAGTGTTCATTAGTGAAATCATGGCGTTCAGAAAGTGTTTGCAAACATCAGGTGTATCTTGCAGAGGCAGTGTGGCTACACATTTCCATGCAGTGCTGAGCCATATGCAACTACTTATCTAAGCAAGAATATGGCAAGAACTACTGAACTAACTAAAGAGGAACAACAGTATATCTTTACTTTAAGACATGAAGGTCAGTCAATCCTGAAAATTGCTAGAACCTTAAAATTATCCTCCAGTGCAGACAGGAAAACCGTCAATGGCTATGATGAAACTAGCTCTTGTGAGGACCACCCAAGGAAAGGAAGACCAAGAATTACCTCTGCTGTTGACGATAAGTTCATCAGAGTTACCAGTCTCAGAAACTGCGAATTAACAGCAACTCAGATAACAGCCATCATAAATGATGCGCAGACATCAAGTACCAGACACATCTCAACATCAAATATCCAGAGGAGACTGCAAAACGCAGCCTTTATGGTCGAATTGCTGCAAAGAAGCCACTACTGAGGACTGCAAACAAGAAGAGATTGGATAAGGCAAAGCAACACAAGGGCTGGATATTAGATTAGTGAAAATCTGTACTGAGGTCCATTGACTCAAAATTTGACATTTTTGTTACCAACTGCCATTTCTTTGTGAGATGAAGAAAGGGTGAGCAGATGGTTTCTACATGTGAGGTGCTCACTGTGAAGCATGGAGGGAGAGATGTGATGGTGTGGGGGTGCTGTGTTGGTGACAATGTTGGTCATTTATTCCAAACTCAAGTACACTAACCCAGCATAGCCACCACAGCATTCTGCAACAACATGTCATCCATCTTTTTTGCACTTAGTGGGACAATCATTTGTGCTACAACAGGAAAATGACCCAAAACATACCTCAAGGCTATGTAAGGTCTATGTGACCAAGGAACAGAGTGATAGTGCTGTGTCAGATGACATGGCCTCCACAATCACCCCACCCCAACCCAATTGTCATGATTTGGGATGAGTTGGACTGCAGAATGAAAGCAAAGCGGCTAAGAAGTGCTCAGCACCTCTAGGAACTCCTACACGACTGTTCGGAAGTCAGTGATGAAACCGCTAAAATAATGCCAAGGGCGTTTAAAGTTGTCTTCAGAATAAAAGGGATGCGCTTTGAGGAATGTAAGATTTAACAAATAAACTCGTTTGTTTCACACGTTTCTTTTCTCCTTGTTTCCATATGTGTGACCCTGATTTTGCTGCCTTCATTCTGAATCTACAATGTGCACATTCCAAAAAGAACAAGATAAACAATTACAAGAACAGATGCGTCCAAAATTTTGACTATTACTGTACCTATTTTGTACATTATCTCCACCTCTACAGTTTTTTTGCATTTTTTTCGGCCTCCATAGGTTGAAGGAGCTTGCAACCTTGAAAATGAATACATTACACCTAGTACCTAACAAAAATGTCCCCCAACATTTCTACTTCTATGTGCTAAGTCACACTGAATCTTAAAGAGGAAAAGTCTATTCAAGTTTTGCCTTAGTGCCAGTGATATACTGTAGATTTGATCCTAGTGCTAAGACTATGTTACATCCCTGGACATATTGGAATTGATATTTACCACCATAAAGGCTCCCAAGACACTGTTTATGGAGCACTGGCCAAACATATTAAACATTTTTACCAGTCAATACTGTGACATACCTGGTGGCGGGCTTGCATAGTGCACCATCGCTCACTATGCAAGATCACAAACTTGATCATCAGTCCAGTCTGCTAGCCTGGCTTCTTTCCACGCTGTCTGTCTGTTTGTCTCTGTCCTGACTGCTTAGGGCAGCGGCCCGGTTACTTCGTGATTCTTGTAGCTGCTGTGGGCACACCCCTAATGCGTCCTCAGCCTATTGCTGTCTGTCACTGGATATTTAAACCAGCTTCACTTGGAAGCTGATGCCTGAGCAACTTTAACATTCAGTGTGCTCTTTGACTCTGAATGTGCCAGGTCCTGTTCTGTTTTCTTGCCTGCCTGTCCACCTTCCTGGAGGCTGTATTTCCAGGCCTGTCTGAACACGCTCCTAGCCTGTTCGTTTCTGCCTCTGGGGGCCGTATACCCAGGCTCGTTCCTGTATTTCGCTGCAGTAACAGTTCCTGTCTGAACTGTCTCCTAACCTGTTACCTGTTTTGTCCCTATGTCTGTTTCCTTCCTTTTGTTGCAGTGTCTGAACCAGCTATTGGCTATACCTAGGCTCGTTCCTGTATTTCGTTGCAGTACAGGTCCTGTCTGAACTGTCTCCTAACCTGTTACCTGTTTTGTCCCTATGTCTGTTTCCTTCCTTTTGCTGCAGTGTCTGAACCAGCACTTGGCTATACCTAGGCTCGTTCCTGTATTTCGTTGCAGTACAGTTCCTGTCTGAACTGTCTCCTAACCTGTTACCTGTTTTGTCTCTTTGTCCGTTTCCTCTCTTTTTCTGCAGAGTCTGAACCTGTACCTAACTCCTACTCATTGTCGCTGTACTTCTGTTTGTGAGTTTGGAGTCCACTCGCTACTTCCTTGCAAGTACCTTGTGTGTATCTGGTTCTGCCTTTCCCTTCCAGTCTGTTCCGTGTGAACAGAGCCCTGTCCCCTCTGCTCTGTCTTTGCTCACCACTTTGGCGGTTTATCTCTGTTCTGCCTTGCTTGCCGCTCTGGCGGTTTCTGCCCGCTCTGCTCTGCTTTGTTCACCGCACTTGCGGTCTCGCTCTGCTCAGCCTTGTTTACCGCACCTGCGGTTTCGCTTTGCTCGGCCCTGTCCACCGCGCTTGCGGTTTCGCTCTGCTCGGCCCTGTCCACCGCGCTTGCGGTTTCGCTCTGCTCGGCCCTGTCCACCGCGCTTGCGGTTTCGCTCTGCTCGGCCCTGTCCACCGCGCTTGCGGTTTCGCTCTGCTCGGCCCTGTCCACCGCGCTTGCGGTTTCGCTCTGCTTGGCCCTGTCCACCGCGCTTGCGGTTTCGCTCTGCTCGGCCCTGTCCACCGCCCTTGCGGTTTCGCTCTGCTCGGCCCTGTCCACCGCGCCTGCGGTTTCGCTTTGCTCTGCTTGATTACCGCATCTGCGGCTCTGAACCAGTCTCCTAGTCTGTACTGGACCCTACCCAGCCTGTGCTCTAACCTGCCTGTTCCTGTATTCCCCGGTGTGGGTCAACAGCCGTGTCCGGGGTCTGACCTGGAGTCGCACCTGGTCCCTCTGCTCGGTTCCTCCCTGGTGCACTGACGTCGTTAGCCGTCGTGCGACCTTGGTTGGATCGGGTAGATACTTAGTTACGCCCCTCCAGGCACTCTCCGGTTCATGGTCCAGTGGGATCACTAAACACGCACACGCCAGTCAGTCCGGGCGTGTGCATAACAAATACATTTTACTTCTAGACATATTAAAAAAAGTAAAACTTAATTATTGAGATCATCAATATGGTTTTTGGAATAAAGGAAGAGCCTACATTACATATACTGTACACAAGCGAGTTTAACCAAGCAGCACAGACTGGCACTGGTGCTTGAATTAAAGAGGTCACACAGCATCAATAAATAATATGGCTGAATAATTCAATAGAGCGGTACATAGCTGTCAGAAGAAAAGGCATGCAGCAACATACATTTTCTCCTTTTGGTCCAGCTGTCCCTGGAGAACCTGGAGGCCCCTAGTAAAGAGAACAAAAAATAAATGTTATACATATCCTCATGTATCATATGGAGAAGATATTAGAAGTGTCTTTTGAAGATATGCCTCAATATAATTTAAAGTTTTTACTTTATACACAGTTAATGACATTAGGGAGATCATAGAACTTAAAAGGGTATACAATTCACAAAAAAATAACACCTATCCGCTAGGTAATTGTTGGTTGGTGTGGGTCCCACTGCTGGGAAACTGATTGATTATCCTCATCACTCACTATAGTCATCTCCTCCTGGCTTTGATCTCCCCCTGTCTGTCCAAGAAGGGATGGGGCTAGAAATCTCCCTGTACTGGTGATCAATGGAGATCCCGCCAGTCGGACCAATACTCATCTAACAATTCCTCCCTGTCCAATTAATAAGTGATACATATTAGAGACTGGAATATCTGTTAATCTCTACATACAGTATTTATTTCATTAGTGACTATATGACCGCTTCATTTGCTGCTCCCTCCAGGTAAATGCCCAAATGGATACTGATAAATTAAGCAGCCCTGTAGGTATGTAATATATCTGCCTCTCCTAGCATGGTGGCTCAGTGGTTAGCACTGCAGCCTTGCAGCGCTGGGGTCCTGGGTTCAAATCCCACCAAGGAAAACATCTGCAAGGAGTTAGTACGTTTCCACTGGTTTCCTCCCACACTCCAAAGACATACTGATAGGTAAATTAGATTGTGAGCCCCAATGAGGAAAGTGATGATAATGTCTGAAAAGCACTGTAGAATATGATGGAGCTATTTAATCAATGCATAATGAATAAATAAATATGATGAAATGGACAAGTTTATCTACAGCAGCAACTATTTAGATGCCGCCCTTCTCTACAACACCGAATGTCAGACTAGTTATTTTATGGGAGTTGAGTGCCATTCATTGAAATCTGATCTACCCCTTTACATGGAGAAATGTAAATAACACTTTAATTTAGAGCTAGTTTAAGAAATTCAGCACCATGGACAAGTCACCTTAACTGTGAGAACAATGAGATGTGACAAATGATAAGGAAGATAATATGCCTAATAATATAAAATAAAGAACAGTGTGCATAAAACAAGTCTTTGATATAAAAAACATCTAAAAGTCAATGTCACACCAAGAGAAGCCTCACTCGCAGTACTTTAATTTCTAAATTAAATACCCACACATAAAAATAAACAATAATAATAATAATGATATCTTTAAAAATGTACATTTGTTAACAATGCTAATCATGTTGTTGGTAAGTGTGCTAGCTGTTACTTAGGAGATAACTAAACAAAAAAAAAAATTTGCATTTCAAGTCCTGAAATATATATACCTGAGGTCCTGGAGGCCCTTCGGGTCCAGGTGGGCCTGGTACACATAGAGGTATTGTGGGATTTAATTCCAGAGGTGAGTTTGTGTACTCCAGGTCATACATCTTGAAAAAATACACAAAATAATATATCTTAAAATGATTTTCTGTTAAATTTTAAATTTACATCAGATCATACTTTACATCGTTTGAGCAGACAGTCAGCACATCATATCTTCAAGGTGATAGTCTTGTTGCTTCCTAAGCTCCTTCTTAATGAACAAAAACCCATATCGTGAATTTATTATGATCATACATCCTTAGATCAAATATTCAGCATAACACATCCTCCCGGTAATACTGTCTGATTGCTCCCTTAGAGCAGACCGGCAGCACGACACGACCGGCAGACCAAAGTAAACAGTGCCACTGAGCGATCTATACTGATTTATACTGATCGCTCAACGCACACAGGCTGCCATGGTTCTCCGCAATGCAATGTTTACACAGGACGATGCACCGCCAAGAACAATGATTTTTTTTGCTGCGTAAAAGGTAATTTCACAAGAAGCATAAGCATACTGCTTATTCATCAATCAGCAGCCTGTATAATTGTGAAACAAGCGTTTTTAACAACTCTAATCATAATTATCTTGCAGCGTAAATGCAGCATAAGCCCTTCTCTATAATGCAGCCATGACCTTATCTTGCTCTGCTGATAACTAACAAACCAGGAACAGTTGTGTATGAAGTCAATGGCTCTATAATGTTGTGGCATGTCCGCTATAATTCTAGCTAGCCATAATGGCTATGAGCAATGATTTCAATGTCTGTCTACCAGAGACAATGTTTTCTGATGTGTGTGCTCTGTAAGTTTCAAAGAATTAAGGATTAACATTACTTTTGTAGAAATGAAAGTCTAGTGATAGGAGGCCAGGACTCTGCTATGGACTGTCAGGAATATATTCCCACTTTCATTCTATATCGAATATACAGTTTAAATTATTTTCTGCAATCCATGTCCAAATCTGCATTAATAAAATCCTGTTTAAATTTGTTCAAAAACAAGGTTTTTATTCTAGTTGCTAAACATATAATGTTTTTTTTTACATTTTCTGATTTAAACCACTTGTTGAATTATATACCTGTAGCGACACATCATAATATATCAATCCTGTGCACAGCATCCTATGATTAATGACAGTGCCATATGATTGGACATATGGATGATGTATGTTTTGTCAGGTTAATGATCGCACAGGGCTCATATACTGCTCTGGTAAACAGTGAAGCATAGAGTAACAGCCTAATGAACCCTGGGGAGAGGTTGCATTTTACTGGAACGTCCTTCTGGAAGAGTAGCCTATATAGTAATCAGTAAAGGCTGCACATACAGCTAATGAAATTCACTAGGTTCTATTAGCTAGATTGGATGTAGCATTCAGTGGCAGGTTTCACATGAGTAATTGTTTTCAAGGGCAGAATAGAAAACCTACCAGATGAAGAATCACAGATTCCTGAAATCATTAATCGAAGTAGGGAAATTGATTTTTTTTTTCTTCACTGATACAATGTAACCCTTTGTTCTGTAATTCTTTAACTGGTTTTATTAAACCCTATTGTTTGTGTATTTTATAATTGCTATTATTCTTGCACTGTGTGGGGTCGCACAGTATTAAGAATTCACTACGATCAAACTGTGTCAGACTGTTTTTTTTAAACCCATTACAGAAAATTATTCTAATCCTCCATCCATACACAACATGTGCACATCAACCTTTAAATGCGCCTTGGACTTTTATGCTGAGATTGCATACACAGGACATGACATCAATAAGATCTCTTATGCCGTTTGTGAGGCAACCCTTAATAAATAGACCCTTTTGGAAAGTGATTCACTCCAAATTCAGGTCCATTAGGGTTACCTTCTGCTGGAACCTTAAAGTCTGTTGTTACCTGAAGGCCAGGCTTACCAAAATATTGTCTGAAAACCTAGCTGACCAGCCTGACACTACCATATGGGATGGCAAAATTATACTTTTTTCTGGTGTTTTTCTAAATTGTTTCTGTTGTTATATATACAGTTCTGGCCATTTAATGAAGTCAAAGATTGCTTTTGTTCCCCATTACTATGTGCTGAGCTGACCTCCACTTATCTAGGTACTTACTGTGTTTCTGCGATCTCTGAAGAATGGTGGTGGTGGGAATATTGGTGGTGGTGGAGGCGTTAAGAGGCAACATCCTCCACTATTAGTTCGCTTCTTCTGTTCCAAAGAAGGAAAAGCTAACAAAAAAAGAGTATTTAAATGTATCACAACACAAAATTTTTGCATTTTGCAAAGCTAAGAATGCAAATAAACTAGTTCTACCCCTTTCAAATTTAAGATGCTTTTCGTATAAATATTGAGCCTTTCATCAGAAGTATACATCAAATTGACACCCCAATGATATACCACACTATAGGCATAGAGTGGCATATGTCACCAATGGCTTCCATGTTAAAATATGATATACCATGCATCATATGGTTTATTTTCCAGGATGCTGCTGCATAGAGAAGTGTAGTTGCAAATGCTTTTATATACATTTTTTTAACTTTATGTCTTTTTATTGTGTTTTGCTCTTAGATATAGTTAAAAAGGTATAAAAATGTGTAGCTGCCTGGAAAAAGGACACCTTTAGGCTTTGCATAAATAATGAGGCCCTGTGAATATGTTTGTATGAGCTAAAACCTTTCCCAAATGTAGAGTATAAATGAAATGTAAACATAACCGAAGCAGTAAATATTACCAATTTCAATATTTATGCATGGTTTACACTGTGTTCCAAATTATTATGCAAATAATATTTTCTCAGATTTTCCCAAATTACCTATATGAATTGCAGTCATTGTAATTTTCCAGTCAAATAACTATTAGAGTACAATTGAAAGGTTTTTGTACAAACTGCCTATGATAACAGTATATTTTTAAAAAAATAAAAAACTCAAACTGCACTCAAAATGCATGTTCCAAATTATTATGCACAGCAGAGTTTTCAACATTTTCATTTTAATAAAGAACAAAAAAATTGTCATTTTTGAAATTCTAAGCATTAGCAGGTTATTACAAACTGAAATCAAACAGTTTTCAACTCAAAACTTTATTCTAGGTGATGTTACATTTGCACATAGGACCGCTTGTTCGAAAGGAGCTTCTGAACTCTCTCGTCCATTGAATTTGTCAGGTTTTGGATGGTTTCTGCTTTAATTGTTTTGCATGAGGACAGAATACCCTCCCAGAGCTGTTGCTTAGATGTGAACTGCCTCCCGCCATCATAGACACTCCTTTTGATGATGCTCCAGAGGTTCTCAATGGGGTTGAGGTCAGGGGAGCATGGGTGCCACACCATAAGTTTGTCCCCTTTTATGCCCATAGCAGCCAGAGATGCAGATGTGTTATGTGCAGCATGAGACGGGGCATTATCATGCATGAAAATGATCTCGATGGTCCAGATGGATGTAGTGGAGGATGGCTGGTTGATGGACACCCCATGCAAACACGGCTACGGCGCTAACAAGGAGGAGGTGGAGTAATGTTTTGGGCTGGAATCATGGGGAGAGAGATTGTTGGCCCTTTTAGGATCCCTGAAGGGGTAAAGATGAACTCCATAATGTATGTTGAGTTTCTCAAACAGCACTTCCTTCCATGGTTCAAGAAGAAGAACCGTGCATTCCGCAGCAAGATCATTTTCATGCATGATAATGCCCCGTCTCATGCTGCACATAACATATCTGCATCTCTGGCTGCTATGGGCATAAAAGGGGACAAACTTATGGTGTGGCCCCCATGCTCCCCTGACCTCAACCCCATTGATAACCTCTGGAGTATCATCAAAAGGAGTGTCTATGATGGCCGGAGGCAGTTCACATCTAAGCAACAGCTCTGGGAGGGTATTCTGTCCTCATGCAAAACAATTAAAGCAGAAACCATCCAAAACCTGACAAATTCAATGGACGAGAGAGTTCAGAAGCTCCTTTCGAACAAGCGGTCCTATGTGCAAATGTAACATCGCCTAGAATAAAGTTTTGAGTTGAAAACTGTTTGATTTCAGTTTGTAATACCCTGCTAATGCTTATAATTTCAAAAATGACAATTTTTTTGTTCTTTATTAAAATGAAAAGGTTGAAAACTCTGGTGTGCATAATAATTTGGAACATGCATTTTGAGTTTTTTAATTTTTTTTTAAATATACTGTTATCATAGGCAGTTTGTACAAAAACCTTTCAATTGTACTCTAATAGTTATTTGACTGGAAAATTACAATGACTGCAATTCATATAGGTAATTTGGGAAAATATGAGAAAATATTATTTGCATAATGATTTGGAACACAGTGTATATACAAATTTTAAATTCAACTAAAATTTACTCTCAAACACTGGAAATACCTTACCTTCTCTTGCATTGTCTCTTTTAATTGGTACATTTGTTTCACCAATATTGACCTATGCGTTTATTATACTGTAACCTACTTTCTTATTTCATGTCTAAATCAATAAAAATAATCATTAAAAAAAATGTTCTGATCCATATGGACTAAACTACAGTATCTACCGCTCATGAAGCATGAAATCAAAACAAGTGCAATGCTCAGTATCACAGATATACAGTATATCGTAGATATTACGGCAAAATATTGTGGAAAAACTATATCAGAAACACACAATAATATGAAATTAAGGCCACGTTCGCACGTTCAGAATTTGCTCAGTATTTTACCTCCTCAGTATTTGTAAGCCAAAACCAGGAGAGGAACAATCAGAGGAAAAGTATAATAGAAACACGTCACCACTTCTGTATTTATCACCCACTCCTGGTTTTGGATTAGAAATACTGATGTAAAATACTCACCAAATGCTGGAAGTGTGCACATGGCCTTAGGCGATGTCTGGTTATCTACACCCTCCCTGGCAAAATTAACTATTTGGTGGAAGTCTTCGAAGTCAAATCCACAACATTCATTTAGACCACAATTTGGATTGTTCTTCCCGTTTGCCTAGATACTCTTTAAGACCGCCATCTACTGGACACGGTTTAGTGCTTATCTTGGAAGGAGAATCATGCCGTGTATAGTTAGAGAAGTTCAAATGTCTTCCAGTCATCAATAACTGAACTCTGTCACAAGAGTCGGTATTATATTTTTAAGCATCACATTTTAGCTGCTATGCAAAGAATTTTTCTAACATAGTTTCCTTGGCTGTTTCGGCTTACAGTCAGTTCTAGTGTCTAGACATGGAACAGACATGAGGTGCTCAGTCAATAATGTTGCTCATGGCAAGAGAACAAAAACCTCTTTTCTGTAGCATGCAATGTTTAACTTTATTTCTTCTTAAAGTGAACCTGTCAGGTCCAGAAATGCTATTTACCTTCTGATAATCAGCTTATCTGCAGATAAGTAGCGTCACAATCCTGCCTTCCTGCTTTACTGGAAACATGGCTATCAGGAGAAAATGAATTTATATCCCCCCTGCAGCCTCCTGCTTCCAGACATACACACGGTGCAGGGAGCTGTTACAATACCACTTACTACACTATGAGCGGCTGTAATCGCTCCCTGGCACTTTGATTGACAGCTTGCTGTAGTGATTACAGCCGCTGATCACAGTATAGTGAGCGGAGATTGGAACAGCTCCCTGCACGGCGTGTATGACCTGAAGAGAATGGCAACATGGGGCCTATAAATTCATTATGAAGTGTCACTAAGGTTCAGCTGGGCTGGTGGAGAATGAGTCTCCCCAGCAGAAATCCCTTAACAAATTGGTGTAGGACACCCATTGTGATGCTCCCCACAACAGTGGTTGAACAGAACAGAACTGAAGTAGAAGAAATATTACAGGTAGGTTCCCCATGGGACTAGTAGATACTAATAGGCTGTAAATAGGCATTGCTGTGAGCTGCCAAATCAGAGTTTTCTGGGAGTGTAGTGTTGTGGATCTATAGTACATTTTTATGAGATTAGGATGGTCGCAGTCGTTCCTGAATAACATTTTAATTTGTATTTGAACCTGTTGGGTAGGAGAGACTCTTATGACCCTAATAGTTACTGGAGCAGTAATTAGTATTTTCTGCAGCACTAGATGGATGATGCACAGATGATGAAGGTTAGAGATCAATAATTGGGTATAACAGTCTACCCTCGGTCTGTTGGTGAAACGGGTGACCTTGAGTCAACAAGCCTGTAATACACAACTACAGCAAGAACTAGTGTGTCAGTGACACCATTTAGCTCAGCAGTAAGTTTGTGTTGCAGACAGCTTTAGTAGACCTAATGTCAGAGGTCCTGACTTTATCCCGCATAAGGTTAAGTGCACACGTAGCGTTATTGATGCGTTTTCGCGGCGGTTTTTCTGGGCGCAAATGCATCAAAAACGCTTGTTAATCAGTCTGCCAGCTAATGTAATGGCAATCATGATTTGCTGTGCACATAATGCAGAAATTCCCGCTCAGGATTGGTGTTAGATTTTATAGGGGGACCCTACGTCAATTTTTTTCTGGGGTCCCCCAGTAACCTAGCCAGTAAAGGCTAAGCAAACAGCTGTGAGCTGATATTAATAGCCAGGAAACATTGTTGGCTAATGGCCCCTTCCCCGGCTACTAATATCAGCTCACAGCAGTCGGCTTTCCCTCTGCTGGTTATGAAAATGAAGCAGAAGCCCACGCCATTTTTTATTTTAATTTTAGACTCTGTGCCCATGATTAAGACTTAGCAGCGCTTTGGACGCATATTTTTGCTGTGTACAAAACGTTGCATTCTATTGAACACAGGTAAATCATCAAGAGAGTCTGACATGGTGCGGTCCTGAAAGACGAGCTGCATGTCAGTGTCCACGGGTAATTCACAGCTTCTGATGCACGCATAGTGGACATGGGATTTCTAGAGAACCCATCCACTATACTGTAACATCTGGACGCTGCGGGTTTGACACTGTATAAACACATAGCGTCAAACCCGCAGCGGCTCCTGACCGTGGCCACATACCCAAACTCACCTGCAGCATGTCAATTTCTGTAGCAGACACACTAGTCTCCGCTGCAGATTTTGACCGATTGAAGTGTCATTATATGCGGTGGATTCACATGTACCGACAACAAAAGTGTGGCATTAGAACACCACGTTTTGGAAGCAGCAAAAATATGCTGAGTCCAAAGAGCTGATGAGTGCTAACAAAACAGCTGTGAGCTGTTAATAATATCCCGGGACCATGTTTGCCTAATGGCACCTTCCTAGACTAAAAATAGCAGCTCTCAGCTGCCCCAAAAATGACATGAATGGAAATGCTAATGAAGATTGGGTGAAAGCTGACACCTAGCCCTTTTGTTTGGTGATGACAAGGTGTCAATCAGACCCTTTCATGACCAAACCTAATTAAAGTAAAGTAAAGAGGTAAATAAACACACAGACACAGTGTAAACACTTTATTTGAATTACAACAGACACATTCTTACATTAACCAATATACTCACCCCAGTTTTGATGGTAATCCAAAGGTTAAAGCAATGTCCCACGTTCCTTTTCAAATAACTCTATTTAGCTCCCAAAAGCATTTATTGATGTATAAAAATGCATAAAAAAACGCTTCAAAAAACACATCAAAATCGCGGAAAAATGCGCATTTTTCCTGCCAAGGAGATGCAGAAACGCTGCAGAAATTTCTGCTTCAAATCCTGAACGTGCGCACATACCCTAAAGCCTCTGTGACTTCAGCTCATGTTTGCGATAGGTGGAAGTGTCAGCAAGAGAGCGCACGGTCAGTCCGTGTTGTAAGAAGAATTTCCGGAGTGCAGGCAAAGCAGAGACCAGTGACGTCACAGTGCGCTCTCTTACCAGCTCGTTACTTCTGATCAGAGCTGGTGAGCGAGCACATTCTTAGAATCCACTGAGGATATGTTGGAATTGACAACCGATGCATGCTCAGTAGAGCCGGGACTAGCCCAGCACATGAAAAGGACGTCACTGATAAGGTTTCTTTTCAGGGAGGGAGAAGAGGCTGTGGCAGTGACCGCAACCCCTTCCCCTGATGACAGCTCATGTTAGTATCACAGCATGTACTGGGATTCTCAAACAAAGTATCATCAAAGAGGAAGTAGTAAAAAAAATAAAGCAGTTAGAGAGTCTAGAGCAGGAACAATAGAGACTTTTTAATTAAAGTATATTAGAAAAGAGATTAGATTATGGCATTAGATAGATAGGCTTTTAGGATTCAAATAAATTTTAGTTTCGGACCACTTTAAGCCTTAAAGGAAATATATCTCAGTGTAGGTAAGTAACCTATAGTTTAAACAGTACTCAGTAGTACAGAATACAAATGACACATATGGGCTGCTGATGGGTGTGTGTCCGGGTCCTGCAACCCTCACAGATCAGTCTAAACATGGCTTTGTATCTGTAAAAATCAGATGCTACCGTATATGGTTGATTCGTATGGGATCCATTTTTTTTATTACAACCATAGACTTAAATGGGTGAGTCTCATCCAAAATAGGGAAGAGACTAGTGCATGCTGTGATTTCTTTTACACAGAAATTCAGTCTCTGTAAAAAAAAGGAAAGTCATCTGAACAGCCCTATTGAATAACATTAGCCAAGCGCTGTCAGATTTTTCCGCAGACATCACTCGCTCCAAAAATACTGTCTTGTGAAAGTAGCCTTAAAAACGAACCTGTATCTTCAGTACATAAGACTCCGAATGTGTCCTATTTTCACTCATTTTGTGGATCAGGTTCAGTCATTAAGTCTGAGAATCCCTGTAAAGTGGATGAAACACAAAAGTCATACTTTGTATTTCAGATTTCCATACTGGTTTCATTTGTTTCATCCTTTGCTAAGAATCAATGTATATAAGGTTCAGACAGTCTACCTGCTTCAGTGAAAAAAAAGGGATGAGAAAAAAAATTGTTCTGTTTCACACGGATGGTAATACTCACACGGATGGTAATACTCACACGGATGTGTTAATGTAACCTTGCCCTTAGTAGTATACGGATGTTTGCGGTTCGACCAATGTTATTCAATAGCGCTGTTAAGATGACAGTTTTTGTCATGTGAAAAAAATCGCAGCATGGGCTGATTTCTTCCTTAGTTTGGACGAGACTCGCCAATTCAAATCTAGGGGTGTGCAAAAAAAATGGGATCCCGTAAGGATCATCTGTATTGCATCCGATTTTTATGGATAACATAGGCATCTGTATTTGACCATGTACATTTTATACTGTAAGGGCTCTATAACTGACCCATGTTATTCAATGAGGAAGTCCTGATGGCCGTTTTTTTTCATTGACAGAATCTGAAAAAACTGCAGAATGCTGCGATTTCACTCTGTTTTCGGCTAAGTGCGAGAAAAAAATTGGATGCCATATGATAATTATGGATACACTGCAACTCTGCACGAAGGGAAACTATAAATGGTCGTGTAAAAATTTAATAGCTGCTGAGCAAACAAACAGATTGTATACGGACTGCTCACGCATGTCAAGTGAGAAAAAATCACGATCATGTGTCCCCAGCCTTAATATATAAATAAGAATGTCACACGGATGTAAAAAAAAAAAAAAAAAACAGATTCACAGATAGAATATGGATGACAATAAAGATGAAAATCAAGAGTTTTCTGGCTAAAACTTAGACAATGTTTCATACATAGAGCTGATGGGGTGGAGATAGGATAGTCACTAGATTTTTTTTTCTCCTAAATCTAGTATAATCGGGAAATTGTATTTCAAATCTAAAAAATGAAAAACATTTAGGCTGATTTTCTTAGCAAGCTCTCAGATTTGTGGGTATTTGTAATTTAACGGTTTAAAGGGTTACCCCAAAAATAGAAAGGAACAAATAACTAAAGGACATATTATTATAAATAAATTCTTTAATACATTTAATTAGCAAATCACAATCTTTATTTTTAGGCAGGTAGTCAGTATAGAATTAAAATGGCTGCTGTCCTGTTACACTGACATAAACCTGTCCTAGAATTTTAGGACAGGTGCCAGTGAGCATTTGCAGTGAGAAGCTCCGTCCCTCTAACTTCATAGGTAGGAAGATGTGCTCCACTACTGGAGATACCAGAGGTGCTGAGGTAAGAAGAGGCCGCTCAAAGTTCTCACCACCCTATCTTTCTGAATGACTATATGTACCGTGGCGCGGGGCGGTAGCCGTGGGCAAAGTACTCGTCTCTTACGCCTCACTACTTCACCACAACCCAGCTCAACACTACAGTTCAGCTAGCAAGAGTCCTTTACTCAATGTGCGGTTCCGTGTCTACTTTACCCTAAGGGGAGCTACTTCACCACTATGGCCGGTATTTATCTTCTCTTCTACTGACACTCTGGAACTGCCGCCTGGGGCACTCTCTTCATCTCGCGAACTCCGTCCTGTGTGAGCCTGTTATCTTAAGGAGTTATAAACTCTGGGCCATACTCTCCCAGGACCCATCTTTGGTAAATCATTCTGTCTCTCAGTCGTTCTTCCTTGTTTCTGCTCCGGATCATGCTATCTCTATCTCCCGGTCTCCTCTCACTACTAGGGACATCCATGAAATGCGACACTGCTCACATCAGACCTTAGGTCTGTACTCTATGCACTTCAGGCGCTTTCTGTCTTCCTGACAGGACCTGTCTCCTCTCCCTTAAGCTTTGCCGCTCCCTCTCTAGGCTAGTCCCAAACATTAATTCTTGCTGTCCCTACTGTCAAGCAATTCATAATACTAACATCATTAACGCACATCACAGTTCACATTACAACAATATACTTGTTTCTTAAAGGGAGAATGTGGGCAATATGTCTATATCCTTACATATACATGGTACTGCTTATATCCAGGTCACAGCACAGGAGATCTCCTGCACATGCTCACAGGCACCTGTCCTAACATTCTAGGACAGGTTTCTCTCAGTGTAACAAGAAGGCAGCCATTTTATCCCTATAGTGATTACTTCCCTAGACAAAACTATTGTGATTTAGTTATTGAATTATATCAGAATTTATTTATAATGACTTTTCCTTTAGTTATTTATTTTTTTCTATTCCTGTGGCACCCTTTTAAAGACTTTTCACTACTTTGTCCACGACTCTCAGATTTCTATGATTCGCAGTCATTTTTAGACACAATGCTGGATTAATTGTTCTCTTCTATGTTTGTTTATAGTAAAGACCTGATACTTTTCACAGACATTCTCATTAAACACTTGCACATTCATGTACCCTGCACCAGCTGTCCTGAAGGCTAATCTTCAATTCAAGTGACTCATTGGCTTCTATGAACATTGATTGACAGGCTAAACCGTTCCGAGGAGCGCTGCTGACATAACATCACAGGTGTCTTTCCTACTTGGGAGCAGATCAAAACTAATAATAAACAAGCTGGGTGATACACATTACGTACTTAATACTGACACGACTCTAGTGCCTCCATTCATTATTTTCCCACACTCCCTTGGACATCCTGCTTGTATTAATTTCCCTATGTGCTTACTGGAGAGAGTGACTTAGGATTCCGGATATAAAACAGTTGAGCGGGGCAGAGCTGCATAAAAAGAAAGCTTCTATTTAAGCAGCGTTTAGTCTAATACACAAAGCAAAGCTACATACAAAGAGCCTGTAAGTGGCACCAGAATTATTGCACAATTTGTGAAGAGCAAAACCTGGTTCCCCTTGTATCACCTCTATTACATTTTACACACTTACAAGAGGCATGGGTTTTCAACAAAGAGGACTGACTTGATATGTTCCACCATGCACCAAAAATATTTTGGTGTGAATTTCTGGTGCAAAATAAGACCATAGATGGGGTAAGCTCAGACTAGGCAGTCTAAGGTTATGTTCACACGTTGCTTTTTTGCTGCTTTTTTCTGCAGCCAAAACCTGATATCTTGGAAGTAAAAAAGCTGCAGACAAAACGTAGGTTTGCTGCCTTTTTTGCTGCATTTTAAGGATCCCAAAGTTCAGCTTTGCTTCCACCTTGCAAACATGTATAATAGAAGGTGTTAGGTCACCAATGCAAGACATATGTGGAACCATAAAACATTTTTGGAAAAAAGGGCAATTTCATTAAATTATTTAGTGGAAAAAAAAAATTCTGTCTGAAAAAATAGTTACTGTTCTGAGCAAAAAAGCTGGATTAACGTATGAAGCGCACCCAGGGCAGGCTCCAGGTTTTTGGGGGCCCTTGGTGAAAGAGTCTCAGTGGGCCCCTTTAACACATACCACGATTCATGATGCACAGATACAGCAGAGAAATATATATATAGTACAAGGCCAAAGATTTCACTGCTTACATTACATGAGTGATATCTATTGTAAATTCCACAATAGCTCAGAAACCGGCGAATCGCTCCATACAGAATACTGGCTCCCATAAAATGCTCCATACAGGATACTGGCCCCCATATAACGCTCCGTACAGGACACTGGCCCCCATATAACGCTCTATACAGGCTGTGCCTCCACATAATGCTCCATGCAGGCTGTTCCCCCCACATAATGCCCCATGCAGACTGTTCCCCCCACATAATGCCCCATGCAGGCTGTTCCTCCCCTTATAATGCCTCATGCAGGATTTCACCCCCCCGTTATAATGCCCCATGCAGGATGTCACCCCCCCTTATAATGCCCATTCAGGATGTCACCCCACCCCCTTATAATGACCCATGCAGGCTGTCACTTCCCCCCTATATAATGCCCCATGCAGGATGTCACCCACCCCTTATAATGCCCCATGCAGGATGTTACCCACCCTTATAATGCCCCATGCGGGATGTAACCCCCCCTTATAATGCCCCACCCAGGATGTCATGCCCCCTTATAATACCCCATGCAGGATGTCACTCCCCCCATATAATGCCCCATGCAGGATGTCACTCTCCCCCCCTTATAATGCCCCATGCAGGATGTCGCTCTCCCCCCCTTATAATGCCCCATGCAGGATGTCACTCCCCCCCATATAATGCCCCATGCAGGATGTCACTCCCCCCCTTATAATGCCCCATGCAGGATGTCACCCCCCACTTATAATGCCCCATGCAGGATGTCACTCCCCCCATATAATGCCCCATGCAGGATGTCACTTCCCCCCTATATAATGCCCCATGCAGGATGTCACCCCCCCATATAATGCCCCATGCAGGATTTCACTCCCCCCCATATAATGCCCCATGCAGGATTTCACTCCCCCCCATATAATGCGCCATTCAGGATGTCACTTCCCCCCCATTATAATGCCCCATGCAGGATGTCCCCTCCCTTATAATGCCCCATGCCTCCATACATTAGAAAAGAAAATCAAATACCTCACTTCTCACCTGCTGCCACTGCTCAGCTCTGGACTCTACTGTCGCCAGCGTCTTCCTGCTCTGCGCTGTGACTGCTCAGGAGAGGGCGCGGTAGAAAGACGTCATCGCGCCCTCTGACCTGAGACGTCACAGTGCAGCAGCCAAGGAAGATGAAGGACCTGCTGCAGAGGCACAGGGAGAGGTAAGTATTGTGCCGGGGCCCTGAGCACAAAAAAAAAAAAGTTACAGCTCTCAGAATATGGCGATGAAAATAACTACTTTTTATTAAGAAAAAAAAGCATTTTTACTGTGTGATGGCAGCAAAACCTAAAAAACCCCATATAAATCTGGTATCGATGTAATCGCACCGACCCGAAGAATAAATCCGCCTTATCACTTACACCTCACGGTGAATGGCGCAAAAATAAAAATAAGAACTATTCTGGTACTGCTATTTCTTCATTCTGCCTCCAAAAAAATCGGAATCACATTTATCCTGCGCTCTCCGCTGAGCGCTTATGTCAGGGTTTCTGTGTAAACTCAACAAAACCGCAATTAGGACAAAAAAAACAGATGGAGCCACTCACTTATGAGACCGATGGAGTCCCTTTGGACTGGTTTCTGTTCCGGCAGCATACCATCATTTTAGGCTTTTTTTTAGCGCACAAGTGTGGACGACCACAGATCTATGTGCGCCTTAAAAGATGGAGACCACCGGAGCAGATGCCAAACGGACTCCAAAGTGTCTCCATCTGCCTCTCTGTGGTGGGTGGTTCCGTTGGGGGTTTCGTCTGAATCACATTTTTGTGGGATTTACATGGAAACCCAGTTGTAAGTACTCAGCATAGACTGGCGATCCAGTTTTAGTCTAGAAGCAATCAAAAATTATGTACCCCACAATGTTACCAATAAAACCCCTAATTCATCCCACACAAAATCAGCCCCCTCTCAGGTCTGTCATCTGTCCCTGGGACTATGGAGAGTCCCATGTTACTGGTAGAACAAAGACTCTGGAAAAGCAACATGGCTCCCACCCCCTCAAATAAAATCCAGTGAATTTTACGCTCCCAAATCCGAATGCCCCCCACTTCTGAGCCCCACTGTGCCTAAACCGCAGTAGCCTGGCGTGGATGTTACATAATAGTCACTGCAGCAGTAGATGAATTCATTGAGATGTGCAATTTCTACAATGGGGTCACTTTTGGGGTTTTTCTGCTGTTCTGGCACCTTAGGGGCTCTGCAAATGTCGCCCACAAACTATTCTACCAAAATCTATGCTCCAAAAAGCCAAATATTGCTCCTTCCTTCTCAGCCCTGACATGTGACCTAACAGTAATTTCTGACAACATATGGGGCATCATCGCGTTCGGGAGAAATAGCACAACAAATTATGGGGTCCGTTTTCTTCTATTATCCATTGCAAAAGTTACAAATTTGGGGCTAAAACTACATTTTCGTGAAAAAAAAGAAAATTTTCAGTATGCCGACCTAATGTTATCAAATTCTGTGTAGTTCCTGTGGGTTCAAAATGCTCACTATACCCCTGGATAAAATCCTTGAGGGGTGCAGTTTCCAAAATGGGGTAACTTGGGGTTTTCCACTGTTTAGGCACATCAGGGGCTCTCAAAATGTGACATGACTCCCGCAGACCATTCTACATAGTAACATAGTAACATAGTTTTTAAGGTTGAAGGAAGTCTAAGTTCATCTATTCAACCCATAGACTAACATGTTGATCCAGAGGAAGGCAAAAAAAAACCATGTGGCAAACACTAAGCTCCACATTGGGGAAAAAAATTCCTTCCCGACTCCATACGGCAATCAGACTAGTTCCCTGGATCAACGCCCTATCAAGGAATCTAGTATATATAACCTGTAATATTATACTTTTCCAGAAAGGCATCCATGTCCTTCTTAAATTTTAACAGTGAATCACTCATTACAACATCATGCGGCAGAGAGTTCCGTAGTCTCACTGCTCTTACAGTAAAGAATCCCCGTCTGTGATTATGATTAAACCTTCTTTCCTCCAGACGTAGAAGATGCCCCCTTGTCCCCGTCTCAGGCCTCAGAGTAAAAAGATCAGTAGAAAGGTCTTTGTACTGTCCCCTCATATACTTGTACATAGTAATAAGATCACCCTAAGCCTTCTTTTTTCCACAGTAAATAACCCCAAGTGTAATAACCTGTCTTGGTATTGCAGACCCCCCAGTCCTCTAATAACATTGGTCGCTCTTCTCTGCACCCTCTCTAGTTCAGCTATGTCTTTCTTATACACCGGAGACCAAAACTGTACACAGTATTCTAAGTGTGGTCGCACTAATGACTTGTATAGAGGTAAAATTATGTTCTCCTCATGAGCATCTATGCCTCTTTTAATGCATCCCATTATTTTATTTGCCTTTGCAGCAGCTGCCTGACACTGGCCACTAAACGTGAGCTTGTCGTCCACCAATACACCCAGGTCTTTTTCAGTTACAGTTTTGTCCAGTGTTTTACAATTAAGCATATAATTATACATTTTATTTCCTCTGCCCAAGTGCATTACCTTACATTTATCCCCATTAAAGCTCATTTGCCATTTATCAGCCTAAGCTTCTAGTTTACATAGATCCTCCTGTAATATAAAATTGTCCTCCTCTGTATTGATTAACCTGCAGAGTTTAGTGTCATCTGCAAATATTGAAATATTACTCTGTATGCCCCCTACAAGGTCATTAATAAATATGTTAAAAAGAAGGGGGCCCAATACTGACCCCTGTGGTACCCCACTGTTAACTGAGACCCAGTCTGAGTGTTTTCCATTAATAACCACCCTTTGTTTCCTATTACTGAGCCAATTCTTAACCCACATACATATATTTTCCCCTATCCCCATTGTTCTCATTTTATGTATCAACCTTTTGAAAAGTCCATATACACAACATTCACTGCATTTCCTTGGTCCAGTCCAGAACTTGCCTCCTCATAAAAACTGATCAGATTAGTTTGACAGGAACGGTCCCTCGTAAACCCATGTTGATATTGGGTCATGAGGTTATTCTTCTTCAGATACTCTAGTATAGCATCTCTTAGGAAACCCTCCAGGATTTTACCCACAGTAGAGGTTAAGCTTACTGGCCTATAATTTCTAAATTCAGTTTTTGTCCCCTTTTTGAATATTGGCACCACATTTGCTATACGCCAGTCGTGTGGTACAGACCCTGTTATTATGGAATCTTTAAAGATTAAAATTAATGGTCTATCTATGACGTTACTTAATTCCTGCAGTACTCGCGGGTGTATCCCATCCGGGCCCGGGGATTTGTCAACTTTAGTGATTTTTAGACGCCGCCGTACTTCCTGCTGGGTTAAGCAAGTGACATTTAATGGAGAATTTTTGTTATCACTAATCATGTTTTCTGTCATGCGATTTTCTTGTGTAAATACGGTTGAAAAAAAATCATTTAGCATATTGGCTGTTTCCTCATCCTCATCCACCATTTCACCCAGACTATTTTTAAGTGGGCGAACACTATAATTTTTTTGTTTTTTTACTATTTATGTAGTTAAAGAATATTTTGGGGTTATTTTTACTTTCTCTGGCAATGATTCTCTCTGCCTCAATCTTTGCTGCCTTGATTTGTTTTTTACATAATTTATTTAATTTTCTATATTTATTTAATGCCTCATCACTACCTACTTGCTTTAGTTCTCTAAATGCTTTCTTTTTGTCACTTATTGCGCCCCTTACAGCTCTATTTAGCCATAGTGGTTTCCTCCTATTTCTAGCATGTTTATTCCCAAAGGGTATATATTGTGCACAGGTCCTATTCAGGATGTTGATAAATGTCTCTCATTTGCTTTGTGTAGCTTTATGTCTCAGGATATCGTCCCAGTTTATTGCACTAAGATCATCTCTCATCCGTTGGAAATTTGCCTTCCTGAAGTTTAGTGTCCTTGTAACCCCTCTACTACACATCTTATTAAAGGTTACATGAAAACGTATTATTTTGTGATCACTATTACCCAAGTGACCCCCAACTCGTATATTTGATATGCGGTCTGGCCTATTGGTTAATATTAGGTCTAGCAGTGCCCCCTTCTTGTTGGGTTCTGAACCAGTTGTGAAAGGTAATTGTCTCTCATAGTTGTCAAAAACCTATTACCTTTGCTTGAACTACATGTTTCTGTCCCCCAATGTATTTCAGGGTAGTTGAAGTCTCCCATAATAATGACTTCTCCTTGAGTCGCTGCTTCATCTATTTGCTTTACGAGGATATTCTCCGCTACTTCCATTATTTTTGGAGACTTATAACAAACCCCTATCAGTAATTTATTATTTTTTCCCCCTCCCCTTATCTCCACCCACAGGGACTCTAGATTTTCATTAGATTCACATATATCCTCCCGCAAGATGGGTTTTAAGGATGATTTTGCTTATAAATACACCCCCCCCCTCGCTTGTTTGTACGGTCATTTCTGAACAGACTATAGCCCTGTAAATTAACTGACCAGTCATGGCTCAAAGTCTGCATTCCAAACGTCACTCCTTCCTTTCCAAGCCCTGCCGTGCGCCCAAACAATAGTTTTCCCCTACATATGGGGTATGTCCTTACTCAGGAGCAATTGCACAACAAATTTTGGGGTCCATTTTATCCTGTTACCCTTGTTAAAATAAAAAAATTGGGGCTAAAAGTACATTTTTGTGGAAAAAAATTTGATTTCTTAATTTCACGGCTCTACGTTAAAAACTTCTGTGAAGCACCTGGCAGTTCAAGGTGCTAGCCACACATCTAGATAAGTTCCCTAAGGGGTCTAGTTTCCAAAATGGTGTCACTTGTGGGGGATTTCCACTGCTGAGGCACATCAGGGGCTCCCCAAACATGACATGGCATTTGGTAATTATTCAAGCAAATGTTACATTCAAAAAGTCAAAAGTAGTGTTGAGCCACCCCCGTAGTGTTCGAGTTCGGTTCGGTTCGTCGAACACCCGTGTGTTCGCCGAACTGTTCGTCGAACTGTTCGTCGAACACCTTCGAACACCGTTAAAACCAATGGCAGGCAAACAAAAACACATAGAAACACATAGAAAACACCTTCAAAGGTGTCCAAAAGCTGACAAACTGCTCAGAAGACACAACTAACACATGGAAAAGTGACAAGTACATATAGTCATGCGAAAAGAAAAGAGGTGGAGGAGTAAAAGGAGGGGGAGACACAGATAAAGGCATGTCATGCCCTTCTAAAATCCAAAAAGTGAGAAGCCGAGACGGCCAGTCCGCTCCTGCCCGTGCCACCTCCGTGTCGCCGGGTTTGTGCCAGAGCCGCGGTGAACCCTGACGGCCAGCCCCCCTCTCCCAATACTGGTGCCTGTCCGCTGGTGGGTCGAGAGAGCCCCCCTGTGGTGGAGGCAGCTCTAAGCTTTTTAATTTAAATTGTCCCTCTAATTTGAATGAATACACTTTAAATCCATTTACAAGGATCTATTGGAGGGCAAGTCTCATGCCAGCAGCCGCGTAATTCCAGCTCCAGTAGCGTCCACTAAAGCTGCTGCAGTTAAAAAGCTTTTATAAGGATCGAGCTCGGCTGTCCACCGCAAGGCATCCTAGTGCCAGTCCCAGCCCCTATGCCTTGGGGTGCCTCCTGATGCTCTTCACTAAGTATCCCGTGGTCCCGAAGCATTTCCTTTGAAAAAATTAAGTGTCCAAACTACAGGTGGTGTAGCTTGCTTAACAGCCGGGATAATCCGCTGACTAGCAGACACTGCTACTAGGCACAAAGTATTTCCTGGGCTAGATGCAGTTAAAAATTTGTAAGTAGATACTCTCGTTGGATGCTGAGAAAGCATTCCATAGAGTCTCCTGGCACGCCATATATGATTCTCTTAAAAAGCTTGGGGTAGGGGTCTAGGGGACCCTTTTATAGCCAAAATCACGGCCCTGTATCACAATACGTCACCTAGGCTGAAGATAAATGGAACTGTAGCACCGAGGGCTCGGTTGCTACAGACGTATTGCACCTCACCCAGAGGTGTGATATCTCACTCTCAGATAAGGATGGAGTGTGGATCAGGACCCGACACCTGCATGCATTACACCACATTGCCGTGGGGCAGGGCGACCAATATGCCCCTGAGATGGGCACGACAGTCCCTGTCCCTGGCTGGAGTGGGGGGAGGGAACACTGAGGAAGGGGAACCCTGCAGTGCAGGAGCAGGGAGGAAGCAGTTCCTGGGTGCATTGAGAAGGGAGTATAAAAGGTGGGCACCATCTTAGTTCAGTGCAGAGAAGTCTGAGCAGAAGTGGCAGGGAGCAGAGGCTCTGCATGAGCTCTGCTCCGGAGGCGGGCCTAGTAACAGAGGCCCAGGCCTGCAAGAGGGAGAAGGAAGGAAGAGGAGCGGAGAAGGCTCCAGGAACGAGGAATGAAGGGATCCCAGGGGTGCGGACGGGCGAGTCGCCACCGCACGCCCGAATCCACCTGCGTGGAGGGGTCAGGCCAAAGGGGGAGACCGGTCCCCGAACTAGTGGAGGCAGGAAACGACCCTCAGCTAGAAACCGGAGGCTCTGACATTTTATGTGGCGCAGCCCCTTGCTCCACCCGCTAGGAAGGCACCACATAGGGTCAGGGAAACTGGCGCCAAGTTTACCAAGAGGAGGCCCGAGGCAGCCGGACAGAAGTGTTGGTAAGAAAGGCCAGACAAAGGACACACAAAGGGGGTCCTGTGAAGCGCTCCAAAGTTATCTGGGAGTTGTCTGAGCCCCTCACCTGGTGAGCACAGTACGACGTGGGCAGCCGTTACCTGCAGACGTGGTCTGGATAATAAGAACTGTGAGTAAAGGCCCTGAACTGCATCACTGACTCCGTGTCGTTACTGCTGCTGCCCTGCACCATCACCCCCATCCTCCGCATACACTGCCCTGAGGCTATACTCCTCCCGTGGGGAGTTATGCTACGCTCTGCTGCACCCACAACACCAGCCTTAGCGCTCTGCCCTGTAGCGGCGGTTCACTCTGACCGCAATCCACGGGTGGCGTAGTCGGACATTTAAACATCAAAACCACATAAATAGTTCCGCCACTGGTTTGACCGCCCTGAGCCACGGAACCGGATCGCCGCCACGAAGACTACAACCACCAGCATCCACCAAAAAGTGTCCGGCTCCGGGTGTCCCAAGGCCCAGGGGGTGCGTCAGAACATTTTCATCACCTTTCACAATCACCAATGGGACAAGGCAGGGATGTCCTCTGTCCCCTCTCTTATACATCCTAGTGACGGAGCACCTGCTCTCATCAATTCGCCATAACCCCAATATTAGGTGGATTGAGGTGGGAGGCACCGAGTACAAGTGCTCTCTATTTGCTGATGATGTCCTAGTATATATCACTCAATCACATATATCCATCCCTGCTGTTATGGCTGAAATAGATCACTTTGTTACATGGTAAAATTTTAAAATCAATGCAGCGAAGTCTGAGGCCCTCGATGTCTCCCTCCCTAAATCCATATAGGATTCCATCCAGTCCAACTTTCCCTTTGCCTGGCCCTCACAGGGTATCAAATACTTAGGAATTCCTATTCATAGAGACCTCTCCCATCTATGTTATCTTAATTTTGGGCCCTTTATTGAACAATTCCATACAGACCACGGTTGGCAAGTTAGAACTGTAAGATTCACTACGTGAACCACTGGTGTTTTGTGGAAAAGCACATGTACACCGCGTTCCAAATTATTATGCAAAAAGTGTTTAGGAGTGATAAGGGAAGAATTTGTTTGTTTGTCAGTTAAACTCATTGATGGTGATGTGTGTCAGGGCTCTTTATATCACTGTAAGCAATTGCAGACACCTGTGCTAATTAGTTTGGCAGGTGTGTCCAATGAAAGGCAAGACTACTTAAGAAGGCTCTCTCACATTATTAAGCAGCCTACATTTTCTGCCAAAATGGGAAAGAAAAAGGATGTGTCGGCTGTTGAGAAGCAACAAATTGTGGAGTGTTTAGGTCAAGGCATGACTACAATCAACATTGTGCGATGATCAGGATGAAGTGTCTTGGCAATCAAGAAGTATGTAGCTGATTCACAGTACACACGTGTGCGTGCTGATAAGGGCAAATTGAGGACTCTTTCCTACAGGCAATTACGTCAGGTTGAAACAGCAGCGGCAAAAAAGCCTTGTCATAGCAGCAGACAAGTTTTTGAAGCTGCTTGTGCCTCCAACGTCCCCCGAACAACAAGATGCAGGGTCCTTCAGAGGTTTGCAGCTGTGCATATGCCATCCTGTCGACCTCCTCTATCCACTTCACACAAGCAGAAACGGCTCCAGTGGGCCAAACATTACATGAAGACTGATTTCAAAACTGTTTTGTTCACGGATGAGTGCCGTGCAGCGCTCGATGGTCCAGATGAATGGAGTGGAGGATGGCTGGTTGATGGACACCCCACGCAAACACGGCTACAGCGCCAACAAGGAGGAGGTGGAGTAATGTTTTGGGCTGGAATCATGGGGAGAGAGATTGTCGGCCCCTTTAGGATCCCTGAAGGCGCTAAAGATGAACTCCATAATGTATGTGGATTTTCTCAAACAGCACTTCCTGCCATGGTTCAAGAAGAAGAACCGTGTATTTCACAGCAAGATCATTTTTCTGCATGATAATGCACCATCTCATGCTGCACATAAAACATCTGCATCTCTGGCTGATATGGGCATAAAAGGGGACAAACTTATGGTGTGACCCCCATGCTCCCCTGACCTCTACCCCATTCAGAACCTTTGGAGCATCATTAAAAGGAGTGTCTATGATGGCGGGAGGCAGTTCACATCTAAGCAACAGCTCTGGGAGGGTATTCTGTCCTCATGCAAAACAATTGAAGCAGAAACCATCCAAAACCTGACAAATTCAATGGACGAGAGAGTTCAGAAGCTCCTTTCGAACAAGGGGTCCTATGTGAAAATGTAACATCACCTAGAATAAAGTTTTGAGTTGAAAACTGTTTGATTTCAGTTTCTAACAACCTGCTAATGCTTATAATTTCAAAAATGACCATTTTTTTGGTCTTTATTAAAATGAAAAGGTTGATCGAAAAGTTTGGGGGATCTAAGAGTGTGGCAACCCAGTAGTCATGATTACTTCGAATTCTGACAATATGAGGGTCATGCTGCAGGTAGTGCAGCAAGAAGGCACTTATGTGTCTTGCGCATCTCGGAGCCCCAAAATTATTTTCCGGGCTAGATGCAGCTAAAAATTATTTTTAATTTTAAATCTGGTGAAGCTTATTATAGATGGCCTAATAGGATCAGTGCTGCACACTGCTACAAAGCCCAAATTATTTTCCAGTCAAGATACAGATAAACATGATTAGTAATTTGAAAGCTTAAAACGGTTGGTAGGGTGATTTTAACCAATCATCAAGCTTTTACTCTCCCCAGGATGACACAGGAGTAGAAAAGTCGTTTCGGATCCATGATTTGTTCATCTTTATGAACGTGAGTCTGTCTACATTATCAGTGGAGAGCCGCGTGCGCTTATCTGTCAGCACACCACCAGCAGCGCTGAACACACGTTCAGACAGAACGCTGGCTGCGGGGCATGACAAGATCTCCAAGGCGTAAGTGGCTAGCTCCGGCCATTTATCCAGATTGGAAGCCCAAAAAGAGCAAGGGTCCAGTGACACAGTCGTGGCTTCAATGTTTACTTGGAGATACTCCTGTACCATCGTCTCTAGGCGTTGACTATGTGTCAGACTTCTTGTCTCCTGTGGCCTTGCAAAGGATGGGCTAAAAAAGTGGTGAAATGATTCCGCAAAATTGATGTTACCAGCAGATACTGTGGTTCTGTTACGGTTTGAGTGCTGAACACTTGACGGTCCCACGGTTGGCAAGTTGGAACTGTGAGATTCACTACGTGCACCACTGGTATTTTGTGGAAAAGCACATGTAAGATTCTGCAACAGTCTCTGCTGATACTCCTGCATGCGTGCATCCCTTTCTATGGCAGGAATAATTTCTGCAAATTTACTTTTGTACCGGGGATCTAACAGTGTGGCAACCCAGTAGTCAGGATTATTTCTAATTCTCACAATTCGAGGGTCATGTTGCAGGTAGTGCAGCAAGAAGGCACTCATGTGTGTTGCGCATCCAGGAGCACCAAGTCCCTGTTGTGTTGGTGGCGAGGTAACAATCATGCTTCCTTCCTCTGTCCTCTCCCCCCAACCTCGCACAACAGAAATGTGATCAAGGTCTCCCTCATCTGATGAGTCTTCCATCAGTTCGTCCTCCACTTCTTCCTGGGCTCCTGCACCTTCCTCACTAGTTTGGCTGCTACCATGCGCCCTGGTAAAACCATCTCCCCCACCCTCACATGCCTGCCGCCTTGGTGCTGCCGACCGTCTGGACCTTGCAGATGTTAGCCCTTCCGCATACAACTCCTCCTCCTCTACTTCCTCCACCTCCTCTTGTGCCACCACCTGACTCCGAATTCTGTTTAACATGTGCTCCAGCATGTAAATCACCGGAATAGTCATGCTGATAATGGCATCGTCAGCACTAAACATCTTCGTCGCCATTTCAAAACTGTGCAGAAGGGTGCATAGGTTCCTGATCTGAGACCACTCCTCCAGCGTGATTTGCCCCACCTCTGAATCTCGTTGGCCCAGGCTATACGTCAGAACGTATTGCACCAGGGCTTGTCGGTGCTGCCACAGTCGCTGCAACATGTGCAGAGTTGAATTCCACCGGGTAGGCACATCGCATTTTAGCCGGTGAAGTGGCAGGCCCAACGACTTCTGTAGAGATGTAAGTCGCTGAGCTGCGGGATGCGAACGGCGGAAGTGAGCACACAGCGACCGTGCCCTCTGCAGAAGGCCATCTAGTCTGGGATAGTGGGCTAAAAATTGCTGGACAACCAGGTTCAACACGTGAGCCATACAAGGCACGTGTGTGACATTGCCCCGGCGAAGGGCCGCACCCAGGTTTGCAGCATTGTCGCACACGGCCTTCCCTGGTTTCAGGTCCAGTGGAGACAACCATTCATGAAATTGGTTCTCCAGAGCTGACCACAACTCCTCAGCTGTGTGACTCACATTTCCCAGACATTTCAATGTAAAAACCGCCTGATGACGTTGAGCCCTACTGCCAGCATAGTAAGGAGGTGTGCAGGATCCCTTCTGCGCAGTTAGAAAGCTTGTGGCATGACCAGACAGGCTTTGGGTGCAGGTGGAAGACCGAGAGGAGGTTGAGGAGGCAGAAGCAGTGGAGGAACTTTGACATAAAGAGGATTGACGCACAACTCGTGGGGACGGCAAGACTTGGACAGCAGCCCCTTGTCCTGCTGTCACCATAGTTACCCAGTGCCCAGTCAGCGACATGTAACGCCCCTGTCCATGCCTACTCGTCCAAGTGTCTGTGGTGAAATGCACCCTGTCACACACAGAGTTTCTCAAAGAAGCGGTGATGTTGTGTGCGACATGCTGGTGGAGCGCAGGCACACCTTTCTTTGAGAAGTAGTGCCGACTGGGCATCTGGTACTGGGGCACTGCGACGGACATAAGGTCTCGAAAATCCTCTGTGTCCACCAGGCGGAAAGGCAGCATTTCTGTAGCCAAGAGCTTGCAGATGGTGAAATTCAACCTCTTAGCTTTCTCATGGCTAGGAGGAAATGGTCTTTTACTTGTCCACATCTGAGGGACCGAGGGCTGGCTATTGTGCTTAGACGGGGTTGATAAGGGTGTCCCCGGCAAACTGCCGGTCTGTGAGGAAGATGCAGGCGGACATGTTAGGTTGCCTTGATCCAAAGGTGGTGCTATCGATGTCGGACAGCGCTCAACACCAGTTGGTGTTACCACCTCCAAAGAAAATGATGACCTGCCAATCACGCTGGCTGTTGCGGGTAAAGAGGTGGCAGGTCTGCGCCCCAAAACAGGTGTGACTGCTGTCCCCCCAGTCACAGAGGATGAAGAGGCCGCGGATGCACAAGATATGGCAGACGGTGATTGGCCCGGCCGGCTAGGCCGCATTGTAGCACACTGAGCTTCCCACTGCAACTTATGCTTCATGTCCATGTGCCGGTTCATGCATGAAGTACTCAAACTATGTATTTTTTGGCCTCTACTTAGCTTTTGCTGACAAATGTTACAGATAACACGAGTTGGGTCATCTTTATCGATCTGAAAAAATGCCCAGGCTATGCAAGGCTTAGCACCCATGCGACCTGAAGAGCCACCACGACTTGTGGTGAGAGGCAGAGTTGTGTTTGAGGATGCAGTTGTTGACGTGCTTCCAGTACTACGTCTCTGTCCAGGAAGGCGCAACCTGACCTCGTCGTCACTAGCATCTTCCTCCACCTCCTCTGCTGACCTCATCTCTTGGCTGACTGTGGGTTGACAGTAAGTGGGATCTCCGACCTCATCATCATCACCCTGTGCGTTATCACACCCGTCGTCCTCAGAGCCAACCTGTTCCTGCCCTGACAAAAAACTAAAGTTGTCGCTCCAATCAGGTATTTGAGTCTTATCATCGTCTTCCTCATTGTCTCCACCAACAGGAGTTACAGTTTGGGAATGAGGGTCTACATTATGGTCAGAACCTTCTGCGTCTGGTCCTGGATCCGACTCATAAAGATTCTGGGCATCAGTGCAGATCATTTCCTCGTCTGGATTCACAGAAGCGCTGGAGTCGACCTCTGATTCCCAGGCTATAGTATGAGTAAACAGCTCTGCAGACTCAACCATCTGTTCTACCTCATACTCAGACGGGCAGCTGGAGATTTGGGAGCTGTGAGGAAGCAAGTGCGATTTGGGTGACACCTTTGAGGACTGGAGTATTTGTGATGTTGAAGTTGATGTGGAGGAGAGCCCACTTAAAGGAGCACTTGATATCCGTTGAAGCACCTGCTGTTTTTGTGCCTCATCTGGAATTTGTAGCGATTGGCGTGGCCGTAAGAAAGGGATCTTATCACATTGTCCGCTAAAAGAAGTAGACATTTTAGTTTGGCTGGAAGATGGTCTTTCTTCTGCACCTACCCCACGGACACAACCTTTTTTCCCCTTCCCAACACGCCTATTCCCCTTTCCACCAGCAGCAGGCCTTTTTCCACTCATTTTGGTGGTTAACTAATTCACAACTCTGGAGTTGTTTGCACAAAAAAACAATGGATGGTAACCGAGCAGAGCTGAGTGGCCAAACTGTGGTATTAGGCCAAAACTATTGGCTGGGCTAGATGCAGAAAAAAATTATTTTTAATTTGCAACCTGATGGAGGTCAGTATAGATGGACTAATAGACCAAGTCCCACACACTGCTAGAAGCCCAAATATTTTTTCAGAGCTAGATGCAGAAAAAAATTATTTTTAATTTGCAACCTGATGGAGGTCAGTATAGATGGACTAATAGACCAAGTCCCACACACTGCTAGAAGCCCAAATATTTTTTCAGAGCTAGATGCAGAAAAAAATTATTTTTAATTTGCAACCTGATGGAGGTCAGTATAGATGGACTAATAGAACAAGTCCCACACGCTGCTAGAAGCCCAAATATTTTTTCAGAGATAAATGAAGAAAAAAATTATTTTAAATTTGCAACCTGATGGAGGTCAGTATAGATGGACTAATAGACCAAGTCCCACACACTGCTAGAAGCCCAAATATTTTTTCAGAGCTAGATGCAGAAAAAAATTATTTTTAATTTGCAACCTGATGGAGGTCAGTATAGATGGACTAATAGACCAAGTCCCACACACTGCTAGAAGCCCAAATATTTTTTCAGAGCTAGATGCAGAAAAAAATTATTTTTAATTTGCAACCTGATGGAGGTCAGTATAGATGGACTAATAGAACAAGTCCCACACGCTGCTAGAAGCCCAAATATTTTTTCAGAGATAAATGAAGAAAAAAATTATTTTTAATTTGCAACCTGATGGAGGTCAGTATAGATGGACTAATAGACCAAGTCCCACACACTGCTAGAAGCCCAAATATTTTTTCAGAGCTAGATGCAGAAAAAAATTATTTTTAATTTGCAACCTGATGGAGGTCAGTATAGATGGACTAATAGACCAAGTCCCACACACTGCTAGAAGCCCAAATATTTTTTCAGAGCTAGATGCAGAAAAAAATTATTTTTAATTTGCAACCTGATGGAGGTCAGTATAGATGGACTAATAGAATGATGCTATGCCCAAAAGATTTTACTTCACTAGGTGCAGTAAAAAAATTGGTATTCTATACACAGGTGGTATATCTTGCAACACAGATAGGCTACTCCACTGACTAACACACTCTGCAATAGGCCAAAAAGGATTAGCTTTGCTAGATTCAGCCAAATGCTGTGAAAAAAACTTGCACAGCACTGGCACAGACCTGCCTGGCAAAAACTGATAGGAACTGATGTAACCTAGTCCTGAAAAGGACTCCAATTACAATTAGTCTTTACTCCCACAATCTATCTATTTAAGAGCACAGACCTGCCTGATAAAAGTCGTAGGAAATGCTGTAACCTAGTCCTTAAAAGGACTGCAATCACAACTATTCCCTACTCCCAAGCTATCTGTATATTTGTGCGAAAATTGGCTTGAAATTAACAAGGTATAGCGCACACAGCAACAGCGGTGCCGTCTAACACGCAGCTGCAGCAGTGAGAAAATGGTGGAAACGGGGAAAATGGCTTGGTCTTATAGGGCAAGGACATGTGACATACACTGCCAATCACACATGCCCTTGCTTGTGTGAAAAAAAGCACTTCGCTCCGTGTGTGCGCTGCTGATAGGCTGACAGATTGCACCTCCCCACTGCAAATGCGGGAAAGAGAAAAAAAAATGGAGATCTTCATTGTTCCTGCAGAGATCCATCCCCTGCCCCTCCCCCCGCCCCGCTGTACACTCAAACTGCGTATTAACATTAATTTTCATCATTACTGAGAAAAAATCCAGTTATGATTTTGGTGCACGAACAGTTATCGAACATAACCTCGAACAGCCGAATTTTTCTCAAATTGTTCGTGTTCGCCGACCGGCTCGAACACCGCCCAAAACAGCTCGAATTTGAGATTGGCGAACAGTTCGAGTAGAACAACGCTCATCTCTAGTCAAAAGGCGCTCCTTCCCTTCCGAGCCCTGCCATGCGCCCAAACAGTGGTTTTTCCCCACATATGGGGTATCGGCATACTCAGGAGAAATTGCACAACAAATGGTATTGGGAAATTTCTCCTGTTACCCTTATGAAAATGCAAAATTGGGGGTTGAAAAACTTTTGTGGGAAAAACGTGAAAATTTTATTTTTACCGCTCAATGTTATAAACTTCTGTGAAGTACCTGGGGGTTCAAGGTGTTCACCACACATCTAGATAAGTTCCCTGAGGGGTCTAGTTTCCAAAATTGGGTCACTTGTGGGGGGGGGTTTCCACTATTTAGGCACATTAGGGCCTCCCCAAACGCGATATGGCATCCGCTAATTATTCAAGCAACTTTTACATTCAAAAAGTCAAATGATGCTCCTTACCTTCCCGAACCCTGCCATGCGCCCAAACAATGTTTTTTCCCCACATATGGGGTATCGGCGTGCTCAGGAGAAATGACACAACAAATTTTTTGGTCCATTTTCTCTTGTTACCTTGTGAAAATAAAAAAATTGGGTCTGAAGTAAACATTTTGTGAAAAAAAGTTAAATGTTCATTTTTTCCTTCTACATTGCTTCAGTTCCTGTGAAGCACGTGAAGGGTTAATAAACTTCTTCAATGTGGTTTTGAGCACCTTGAGGGGTGCAGTTTTTATAATGGTGTCACTTTTGGGTATTTTCTCTCATATAGATCCCTCAAAGTCACTTCAAAGGTGGTCCCTAAAAAAATGGTTTTGTAAATTTTGTTGGAAAAATGAGAAATCGCTGGTCAACTTTTAACCCTTATAACTTCCGAACAAAAAAAATTTGGGCTGCAAAATTGTTCTAATGTAAAGTAGACATGTGGAAAATGTTATTTATTAACTATTTTGTGTGACATATCTCTCTGATTTAAGAGCATGAAAATTCCAAAATTTTCAACATTTTTGCCAAATTTCCGTTTTTTTCACAAGTAAACGCAAGTCTTATCGAAGAAATTTTACCACTATCATGAAGTACAATATGTCATGATGAAAAAACAGTCTCAGAATCAGTGGGATCCGCTGAAGTGTTCCAAAGTTATTACCTCATATAGTGACAGTGGTCAGAATTGTAAAATTTGGCTTGGTCATTAAGGATATAATTGGCTCCGTCCTTAAGGGGTTAAACTTGGGAAAATCACAAAAACAAATGAGCTTTACATCCTGTACCTGCGTGTTTTTCACCAAAAACACTGCAAACACTGATGGCGATGTTTTTGCTGCTTTTTTGCACTTACTCATTGCAAAAACACTTTAAAAACCATGAAGAAATTGACATGCTGCAGTTTTCACAAATGCAGCACTTTTCCAATTCAGTTAGGAAAAAAAAATAAGCGTGTGGATGAGATATCTGCATTCTCATAGCTTTTGCTGGTACTGAAACAGCAGCTTTTAACTTGCATAAAAACGAATCAAAAACACGTGTGAACATAGCCTAAAGGTGCACCTCGAGAACCCTGAAACACCCGCCTGCTGCCTTATTTTAGCCACTGTAAACAGACATTTTATGCGCTACTAGGCATTTTAAATGGGTTATACAGTGTTGTAGGGGATTTAGCCCCTATAACAATTATACTAGCACTGTACCTGTTACTGGTACTACTTGGACAACCTCTTCTCAATACCTATGTTTTCCCCTTGTAAAATAATAATGCCTATACTCACCTCTGGTGCCGGCGCAATTCCAGCAGTGTCAGCACTGGCTCTCCCAGGGATCACGTGACATTGTTATGCCACGCGATCACTGCAGCCAATTAGCGCTGGCTTCACTCTCTCCTCCTTTGGATCACATACATCTGGTGGAAGTGAAACAGCAGCAGAGCTAACTTCCTCCAGATGATTCCAGGTCTATATAGGACAATATCACATGGCTTCTCGGTTACCGTTATATGACAGGCAAACAGAATCATAATCAAAACTGTCAAATTGGACTTTGCACCAGTAAAACAACATAAAAACTCAAGTGAAAAATGGAAGCAACCACAGAAGTCATAAAAGTCACAGTAACACTACTAATCTCTATTACAGGTTATTTATTTTGAAATAGGCCATTTGAAAAAATATATATCCAATTTTATGTATATGTTCTATCAATATATTTCATGGACAGAACACATACCCATTATAGTCTATGGGGCTGTTCTCATGCATCGTTTTTTTGCCCATACAAGACTACTGGTCTGTTTGCTCATACATTGCTATTTGTATTCAATCCATGTGCTGTCTGCTTTTATTGTTATGGTTAGGACCTGAAATTTTTGGGGGGACATTCGAGAAAATCACTGATCAAATAGAGATAAAAATCAAATCCAGAACACTGATGAGAATCATTCAATTTTTTTTTACATACGAGAAAAAATGGATGTCTGAATAAAGCCTAAAAACCAGCATGGCTCCATTAAGAACAGAAGTCAACCTCATTCAGAGTTTTTCATGCTCCTATAGACTTGAATGTGCTATGTCTTCATTTGTGTGTTTCTGTATTTGTTTGTATTTGCGGGCACTTGGTGCCCCCCAAAAAATAAAGAAGTGTGAATGTCCTACCTAGTGACTGACAGTCCTCCCTGGGTAAGCATGCATTCAGAAATATATGTCAACTACTGATAAATCTGCCCACTAGACCTGTCAGCCCAGAATAAACCAAAATTGAAATGTATGCTGAATCTTTTCCAACAAACCTATATAATCCATCCGCTCATCTGAACCTACACTATAACATGTTCCAAAATATTGTACAGCATTTTCACGGTGACAGGTCCCCTTTAAAACTCAAACCATAACTAGAAATAATTAAGGCAATGTTACAAATTATTGTATAACAAATGGAATGTCTTCCTAAAATTTTCTTAACACTAAATGCCATTTGTTAGCAGCTGCTATATGAAAAAAATGCAAAATAGCACATTCTCTCAATTACCTAGCATAGAGAATTACATGGGATACAAAATGCCCTCATTATTTATACACCGAAAAATGAATTTTTACAAATCACTTAATGCGGGGTATGAGCTGGTTTCCCAACAAGTGTGTTTCATGACAGTGTATAAAATTACAGATTTCAACTACTGCTTAATTCGACAAGGTCACATTTTCTGATGTTCCACTGAATATCCTAATAACAAAGCAGCTTTTTGTAATGAAACTGTAAATTTTCAGTTTTCAACCAAGAGGTCATTTTGAAGAAAATATTATAGTATGATGTAAACAGGGTGAAGGTAATATTTCCATACTATTATATATTTGGATTAGTATGTTTTTTTTGTTTTCTTTTTCCAAAGTGGAGTTGATTTTCTATAGGACTGAAAAAATGTCAGGGAAGACATGAATAAAATGATGCAAAAGAAAAGCAACACACCAAAAATACCATAAGAACGGTTAGTGCAGAAATATACCAATGTTCTGTAAGGTGTTAAATGCATTTTTGAAACAGGAAAAAAAGAAAAATTAAGCATTATTATCTATCTTGCTCCCACCAGCCCTATATTAGATTTTATCTCTGCTTCACTTGTTCCAATTTGCTGATTATATGAATAGAAAAATAAATATCTGTGTGTATATATGTATATACCTATAGATATACAGTATATATATATATATATAGGCTCTTATGGACAAAAAGTTATAACAGCAAATATGCAGTTCATTCAGCAGGCACATATATGTCAGTGTGGGTTCACCCGAACAGATTACAGTCCTTTCTCCTGGAGTAAACTTCATACATAGAAGAGGGACGATTCCATCAGTCTCGGTATCACAATCAGCCTGAGCTCCAGCAATTTCCAACACCAAACAGAAGTGTTCAGCTCCAGGCACAGCTCACACTGAACAGACTACAGTTTCCACACGGTTCTCTGCAGCTCCAACACACAGACTGCTCAGCTTTCCTAGCTGACCCATGCAGTCTCCATTCAGAGGGAGACACAGCACGGTTCTCTCCCAGCTATAGTTTACATTTTGGCTGGTCACTCACCAGCAACATACTCGACTTTACTCAACATCCAACAGACAGGACCCACAAAGGTGAACACTTGCCCTGGCTCAGCATCTAATCAAGACCCACAGTACTAGGATTTAATCCAGTATATATATATATACACACACACACACATATATATATATATATATATATATATATACATAATTTGGCTATGTTAACACATCGCATTTTTGCTGCGTTTTTTATGCAAATTTTAAACTGCGTTTTATAGCACCAGCAAAAGCTATGAGATTTCAGAAATCTCATGGACACACATTGTTTTTTTTCCCTGACTGATTTAGAAAACTGCTGCGTTTTTGCATACTGCAGCATGTAACTTCTTTCAGCATTTTTGCAGCGTTTTTTCACCCATAGAAAGCAATGAGCAAGAGCAAAAACGCAGCAAAAATGCAGCAAAAAACACAGGTATCAGGTTTTGCTGCTTTTTTAATGCAGAAAACTCAGGAAGTTACATCATGGTTTTTTTTGGAGGCACTAAACTTTATCAGCAAGCACAAGAGACAAATGCACCTGACAAAAACGCAGCAAAAAAACCGCAGCAAAACTTGCTTTTTGTAAGCAGCTTCTTTACTGCCCAGAGAGCAGGTTTTGCCTGCAGAAAAAAACGCAGCAAAGTGTGAACATAGCCTATAAGTTGGTCAAACTAAATTCAGCAGACTCAACTTTGATTAGGACTTTAGCCATGCAAAAATGTACAGGATCAGTTAGGGTATGTTGACATGTGGCATTTTGGCTGCATTTTTTTCTGCAATTTTGCTGCCTTTTGAAGTGAATTACATGTGTGATTTGTCTACAGTACATGTTAATAAAGTTAGTTTTATTCAGCAAAAAACGCAGCAAAAAAATGCTGCAAAAACACAGCACACATGTTTTGCTTTTTTTTTTTGCAGCTGCCTGCGTTTTTTTTAAGCTTTTTTTCCACTTTCTCATTGTTTTCTGAGTGAAAAAAAACCTGCAAAAATACAAAGACATGCTGCAGATTTCAAAAATGCTGCAGTGCTCAAATTCAGTCATGAAAAAAAGCTGTGTGCATGAGATTTCTGAAATCTCAAAGCTTTTGCTGGTATTGTAAAAAGCACCTTTTCCTGCAGAAGAAAACAAGCAAAAAATAATGACAAAAATGTCATTTATGTACATAGACTAAGGAATAAGTGAGATATTTACAGTCTTATACCATCAATGGTAATTTTATAAAACTCCTTGTCCCTCATTTTTATATAAATGTAAGGCTTATATTTTCTTTCCTTTTCCTTTTTCATGGTTGTATTATAGAAACAAAATCACCATGTCATAAATGCTCATAAAAATGTAGATATAATGTTCCTTTCCACTTAATTTATTTTGGTTAAGACGTGTATATTGGAAAATCTATATTATTCTAAATTTTCAAGTAAAAGCTAAAATTTACAAACTGACAAAAACAAACAACATGTAACTTCAGGGTTCTGAGCAAAAACACTATAAGGCAAAATCCATTAGCAAAAAGAATAACCCTTTGCATGAACAAAACATTTTGTAGGGAGAAATGTTAGTGCAATTACAATGTACTATTTAAACATGTGGACAGCCAAGCACTGCAGGTAAGGACTTCCGGTTGGCGGCGGCCGCCGGCACCGATAACAGCTGATCGGCAGGGGTTCCGCGTGCGGGACCCCGGCCGATCATACACTGATGCCCTATCCTAGGGATAGGGCATCAATGTAAAAGTAGTGGACAACTTCTTTAAGGATTTAATGGAGACACTAAAAAGCAATATTATATCATGTACGTGTATAGTACCATTAACTAACAATAAGAAAACATATCATTGCACTTATCACTATTACACCACTCATCATAATTAAGGCCATAAATATTGATATAATTTTTAAAAAAATAAATAGCTCAATTCAACAGTGAATAATAAAATGTAATTCATTCCACAAATAATTTACTTTTTGTTAGGTAGAGCTGAGTTCAGACTATTTTGAGGAAGAAATGTTTTTCATATTTTATATATACTACATAAATGAAGTATCATACTTTTTACTTTTTTTTCTAGCTGTATGGTGTACAAACATTTAGATGTATACCCATATGTTTGGATCTATCTGCCACCACTGACTTCCCAAATCTACATACACTGGGATCCTGTTCACTCTACAATTAAAAACAAGATCCATATGAAAACATGTCAAACAAAGATACTCTATTGGTACACGCTTGCCCCAAAGACAAATATTAGTATTCTAAGGTATATGTGTCCATTCATTTTTAGTATACAAATATTTATGTATTTATGTATGAGAGATGATCAACCTAAGGCCAGGTTCACATGACGGTTGGCAGTTCTAATTTTATGTTCCCATTTAGAAACAGACAAATGAAATTGATGCCCAAAGTTGAACACTTGTCAACTGCTGCAAACAGAAGCAGAGGGCCCCATTGATTATGGGGTTTCTTTGGTTTCCATTCGGTGTCAACTTTTAGAACAGAAGAAAAAGTTTCCCAAGCTATGGTTTTTCTTTTGTTCCAAAAACTAATACCAAAACGAAACAAGACAAAAAAATAAGCAATGGGACCCCTACGTTTTTGGAACAAAAAAACGCTCAAATGGGCATGCGAAGTTAGTCTAAGGCCTCATTCACACGTCCATGTTGCATGTACATATTCTACCTGTGTTTTTCATGGAAACAACAAGTACCCATTATAGACATGTCTGTTTTTTTCCAGCAGCACAGATGAAAAGTGCCAATAAAAGTCTATGGGTCCGTAAAAAACAGGTGCAATCAGGTGCCATCCGGGTGCTGTCTGTGTTTAAGATTGCAACGTATAGGAGAAGCTTTGTAGTTTATTTATTTATTTATCCATCCATAAAAAATACTGATGGCACAGCGACCAAACACTGATGACACACGGATCCAAAACACTGATGACAACAGTACCATTATTTTGCTTGCATGAAAAACACTGACATCTGAATGAGGCCTAACGTTGCTTTGAACTAAGCTTTTAATCTTCAATTTCGCCTTCATTATAAATAAGTAAATTTAATTATCACTAAAATGAAATAAGTTCTGTATGACATACTGTAACTGTACAATTCAGTACAATTTATCGATTCTAGATAATCTTAGCTAAAATTTAACTTATTACTTTTATTTAAAATGGGGACATTCTGCTGTCAGTACATCATGTAATAAAAAATTATTTAAGTAGCCAAAAAACAAACAAATATAATTCTAAACTGTTTACTCTCAGTAACAATGTAGTTTTGTCTACACAGAAATCTTCCAAGATAAGGGGTTGTTCAGATAAGAAACATAATTGTAATTTTTAATTATGTTATTAGTTTTTATTGCGAAGGTCCAGCATTGATTGAACAAGGGTTACATATGAAGGACACCCTTTTAATCAGCAATTTTTAAAGAAAAAGCAAAGAATTTCCAGCATTTTCCCAATATATTATCTGTGCTGTACTTTTAATTGTAACAATTGAAACATTGATTTATACTTGCAATAACTAATTCTGTCATTAGAAAACAACAACTCGCTGTATTTACTTATTGAGTAGTAAAGCCACTGTACTGTTGAAATATTTTAGAAAGATGATTGAAAAGATATTGATGAGTGAAACATATGCTGTATAATAAAATGAATCTCCGGAAGCGTCAGTGAACTCCTGTCCGCATTCTGTTCAGTCACATGCAGTGAAATATTTGAAATACATGAGAGTATTTCCCTCTGAGATGTTTATGTGTAGTTCCTAGTTACTGTCTTGTGACCCTGTAACACCTATACAATATTTGTTTACATCTGTTGCCATGGAAAGACATGTGATGACATAAATAAAAGGTGTTCTAAGGCCACTGATTTTCAAGCATAATTGGAAATAATCCAAATGTATTTTCGTAACACATGGAAAAACAAGTCATCACTCAAGAATGGACTCACTATTAGACGTGATTAACCTAATGCTTTACAAGATTGCTGTATTTTCCTTTCACAAATGTGTTACTTGTTTTATAGAGGGACAGCTGGTGGAAATGAAATGCATCGACAAGCGGGTTCAAATGTAAGAACAAGCATACAGTAGCCTAAAGGTTATAGGAAAGCTAACCATTTATCTCCTTACAAATAGTGCACATACACAGTGACCTGGATCAAAGAGGTACAGTTAATGCCAAAATCGGGATCAGGAAAACTTTTTCCAAAGTTTCCAATCTGATCCTGCCCTTGTACTAGATATACTGTACAATATATGCACAGGTTTCTGATATAGCCATTGGGGAAAGGTCACAAATGCTTCCAAGCATAATGTAAAATTGTAATATCAGTTATTTTGTACCCTTTTATCTCCAGGATAAAGCAGACAGAGTTTGCTGCTAATTGAAAAAAATGTGCAAACTTTTCAGACATGCGAGACATCAAGACTTAATGGATGATATTCTTATACCTATATTTTTCTCCAATGGATATAACACACTCTATGAGTAATTCTATATATGCCAAGGGCGATGGAAGTATCCTGTGCTGCTGAATAAATGACAAGCCACGATGGGATGAAGGAATGCTGGTTTAATGTCAACGCGTTTCAGAGTCACTCCGACTCCTTCTTCAGAATCCACAGATGCTAATTGATGCTAATATTGAGTACAAGTTTGAATATTCGCTCAGATGGAGAAAGTATATTAAATCACGTTTTTTACTTTATTTTTTTTATGTGATTTTAGAGCGCGTTTTCATTTATTTATGTTGGTACCCGAGTATAAGTACAGTAGATGGGAATATGAAAGTCTAGTAACATGCAGGAAGAAGCCATCTAAGGCTACGTGTCACGGATCTGTCAGATGTGACAGACAGTCTCCCTGCAGTTTCAGTTGGTTGCAGAAGATCTCTTTGTTTGGCATTACAGATGCCTTCTTAGATCTGTATCACTCTAGGACTTAGCGACTACCTCCCTCCTGCTAATTGACACCCAGGCCTGGGTGTTTAAATACTTTCTGTTTGCTACAGGGAGGCGCTGGTGATATTCACATGTTCACTTGTGAAGGCTTGGAGCTACTGCAGTCTGTTTACTTCCTCTCTGGTGCTTGGAAGACATGTGGTGTAATCTCTTTGAAGTCGGCTCAAGCAAAGTTACTTTCCCCTGTGTTTGTCTCTTTTGTTGTCTTTACTTGTTAGTGGGAACTGTCTAGTGCTCACCCCCCTTCCCTATCCATGGCCAGCTCTAGGGAAATACAGGATTTAGGTTCCTGTGCGGCGATTGGTGAGGAACCAATATAGGGATGTCAGGGTGATATCAGATCAGCCTCAGCCTAGGAGGTCTCCACTCCCCCTTTCCTTAGAGTCTGGACTCCCTTCCCCTTTTCCCTTCGTGTAGCACTTAGTCTTTCCCACACCTTGCATGACACTACGTTCCCATGATGAGCATTTGGTGAGTTTTTGATTTTTGCAGCATTTCTGCACCTACTAGGTTACTTGTGCTTTTTTATTTCATTTTTAGTGCATTTTTTAAGTATTTTTGACGCTTTTTTTGTCTCTTTTTCATACATCATGTTTTAACTAAAGCTGCTTTTTTAATACTTTCTGCTATTTGGTTTTGACAAAACGTTATTTATACAGTCGTGTGGAATACATCATATTAGTGTGTTTCCTCAGCAGAAACCCACTAACAATGTACGTGCATTTTTTACCTGTGGATTTTCCACATCTAAGGCAGTTCTATGATGAATATCAGCGCATAAAATTCAGCGTACCTGACGCGCCCCCTGGGCCTGTGCTGTGCTGGGGATACCCGGAGCCGGATCGCTGGGGGTTGTAGTCCTCCGTGGCTGTGACCCAGTCCGTGCCCAGGGCGGTCAAACCAGTGGCAGTCTGAGTGTGATAACAAATGTCCGACTACGCCACCCGTGGATTGCGGTCAGTGGGGACCGCCGCTGCACTGCAGACCGCTGAGGCTGATGTTGTATGCGCAGCCAAGTATGGGATAACTCCCCACGGGAGAAGTATTGCCTCAGGGCAGCTAGTGTGGATGATGAGAGTAATGGTGTGAGCGTCCCAATACTGATGGTGCTGGTGCGGCAATGAAACACAGAGACGTCTGGTGCAGTTCAGGGTCTTTACTGATGGAATAACGCAGACCCTCCCGGGAGTACTGGTTAGCAGTAGGGGCCTGGTCAGTCTGTAAGCAAGTAGGATCTCCCCTGGCCAGGTGGAGTTGTAGGCCTCCCCGACTATCTGCACTCTTTCCTGGCTACCTTGCTCTATGCGGGTAGAAGTAGCCCACGTCCCTGAGCATACCATGCGGTGCTCACCCGTATGGCCGGTGACTTGGGGCCTTCCGTTAGCCTCCGCTTCACGATGGCGGTGCTGGTCCCTTGCTTGTGACCGTGCCTCCGGGCTTCTATGGCCAGAGGACATGGAATCCCCTGCCGGTTGGATTCTGCTGCTGGACCTGGATGTCCCCACAGCCTCGGACTCCGTGTCCGGGTTTAGTGTCTTCAGCCAAGGCGAGCTATCTAGCTTCCAGCCTCTGGCACTAGCTCCTGCTCCTACAGAGCTCCTAGTTCTTGCTTTCCCTGTGTCTGCTGTCCTCCAGACCAGACTGCGTCTCTCTCTGGGACTTCACTTACTAATCCCGCCCCAGACCCAGTTTATATAGGGCAGATTCCTCCCCTCCCAGGTCTGGGCGGGCGGTGTTGCATGCTTAGGGCTCCTGACCAGAGAAACCTCCCACTTGCTCTCAGACATAATATTTCTATTACTGTGGCAACCAGACCCCTGGGGTGCCACATTCCCCCCTAGTAAAGTTTAGTACTCCGGGACTAAACACATTTTTAAAGAAACATAAATACAAGGGTATAAACAATAATACAATAACATATTTACAAGAAGCTTTAGTTCTTTAAAGGTCACGGCGTGTCCGCAACCGGGTGTCCATATCACCCAAAGTGAAGTTTGTGAAACAAGAGGGCGTCCATGTCACCCAGGGTGAAGCTTTAAGCGAAGTAGGGGACCTGTCCAAAGCAAACCCCTTGCGTTGGCCCTGGGCGTGGCTGCAAGGCTGAAGCTAGCTACTTTGGGCCGCAAGGAGGCCACACCAGACAGGTTTTCTCTTCTGCGACCATCTTCGCAAGAGGCACAGTGTGCAACTATCTACAAGATTGTTCCGGTTATCCAGCGTCCATAACCTGTTAGTCCAAATAAATCTGCAGGGTAACTGAGAAACATAATTAGTAACAGGCAACAAACATAAACCATAAACAGTTAAACAGATAAATTCACAGTGCATTAGTTTAGATTTTCCAGCGAGCGGGCATCTGACCTCTAGTGACTCTAGTGGACCTACGGAGCTCACTAACTGGTCCTGCACTACAGGGTGTAGGAGGTGCTATGGGTAAGCTGGGCAGCTGTCTGCGTACTCTTTGGCTCACTAGGGGCACGGCAGGCTCACTACTAGCAGAGGGTTGATTCTCCTGGGCTGCTGGTGTGGACTCTTCTGCCTCCTGGGCCGGCTGCTCTTCCAGCTATACCTGATCTTCTGTAGGCACTTGAGGGGCTGGCTGGAGAAAGGTGAGGACGGGCACCACGATAGCGTTGTTTACTTGTGTCCAGGACCGGGGAAAGTCTCCGAGTACAGTGCTGATCATTTCCTCCTTTTCCTCTACGGGTTGAGGGTCTTTCTGATCTTCATCTGTGCTTTGCAACTTCTCGGGGCACTTTTTCAGGTGGTCTCTGGAGACAGTGGCTGTGGTCTCTCCTCCATCCTTGCTGATGACGTACACCTTTGGATTATTGTGGCTTGAGGGCAGTACGGTGTACGGTTCCTTTTCCCACTGGTCGTCCAACTTATGGAGCCGCCTTTTTCTTTTCAAGACCTGCTCTCTAGGTACCAGGGGAACAGCGGGAGCATGTTGGTTATAAGTCCTCTCCTGCCTTTCTCTTGATTGACAGAGACTTCGCTTGACGCTCTCCTGTACTTTCCGGTACTGCTGCTGCCGTTCTGTATCCCAGTCTGCCTCTGGCGAGGTGTCCTCAGGTGTCAGGACTCCCATATCCAGGTCAACAGGCAGCTTACCAGGTCTTGCTCGCATTAGGTAAGCCGGGGTACAGTTGGTGGAACCTACCGGGATGTGGTTATACAGGTCCACCAGATCGGGCAGTTTCTCAGGCCACAGACTGCGTTCCTCCAGGGGCAATGTTTTTAGCAGATCCATCACCACCTGGTTCATCTTCTCGCAGAGTCCATTGCTTTGGGGGTGATAGGGCGTTGTTCTTATCTTCTTGCAGCCATACAGGTTGCAGAACTCCTGGAAGACCTCCGCTTCGAAGGCTGGTCCTTGGTCCGTCAGCACTTGGTTCGGGTACCCGTGTGGGCGGCAGAAGTGCAGCTGGAAGGCTCTGGCTGCTGTCTGAGCCGTCAGGTCTTTGACAGGGACCACCACCAGGAACCGGGAGTAGTGATCCACGATGGTTAGGGCGTAGACATACCCGCTTCTGCTTGGAGCCAGTTTAACATGGTCCAGAGCGACCAGTTCCAGCGGCTGCCTGGTAATGATGGGCTGCAGGGGAGTCCTCTGGCTGGCACGGTCCCTTCTTCTTAGATTGCACGGGCCACAGTCTCTACACCACCTCTCAATGGCTCCTCTCATGCCTATCCAGTAGAACCGTTCACGCAGCAGGAACTTCCATCCGAAGTGCCCTGCCCCATTGTGGTAGGCCTCCAGCACCATAGCTGCGTCCCGTCTTGGTACTACAACCTGCCAGATCAGCTCATGTGTCCGGGAATTGACCATTCTGCGGCACAACTTCTCCTTGTAGAGAAACAGTCTGCTCTTTTCCGTCCACAGTTGCTTGGTCTCTTCCGGAGCGTCTGGGTCCAGGCGGGCGTCAGCCTGGGTCAGCATCTCCTTCAACAGATGGACTGCGGGGTCACTGTCTTGCATCTCCACCCAGTTGTAGTGGGGTAAGGGGTTGAACGTAGCGGATCGCTGGCCCCTCACACGGTGGGAATACTGGGTAATCCCATGACGGTGAAACGCAGGGAGTTCGATCTCTTCCAATTCTTCTGGATCCTCCCCTTCGTCCGGTAGGTTTGGCATCCTGGACAGGGCGTCCGCGTTGGTATTGGAGCGTCCTGCCCGGTATTTGATCGGGAACTCATAATTGGACAGGCGGGCCATCCATCTCTGCTCCAGGGCACCCAGTCTTGCAGTGTCCAGGTGTGTCAACAGGTTGTTGTCCGTGTACACGGTGAACCTGGAAGAGGCAAGGTAATGCTTGAAACGTTCGGTTACTGCCCACACCACTGCCAGGAACTCTAGCTTGAACGAGCTGTAATTCTCAGGGTTTCTTTCCATGGGTTGCAGTTTTCGGCTGGCGTAAGCAATTACCCGTTCTCTCCCCTGCTGGATCTGGGACAGTACGGCTCCTAGCCCGATGTTGCTCACGTCCGTGTGGAGGATAAAGGGCTGGCTGTAATCAGGGTACGCCAGGATTTCATCCCCCGTGAGGGCCATCTTCAGCTGGCGGAAGGACTCCTCTTCCAGCTTTTCCCATTTGAAGGGTGGCTTCTGGTTTTTGGCCTTCCTGGACAGGCCTATCAGGAGGTCCTGCATAGGAGCAGCCTTCTTGGTAAAACCGGGAATGAATCTTCGGTAGTAGCCTACCAACCCGAGGAACTGCCGCACTTCCTTTATGCTGGATGGTCTTGGCCAGTCCTTAATCACGGTGATCTTGTCAGGGTCGGGGGCTACTCCGTCAGCACTCACCACGTGTCCCAGGTACTGTACCTTTGGCTTCAGTAGATGACACTTTGAGGGTTTTACCTTTAGGCCATAGTTTGCCAGGGCTTCAAACACTTCTGCCAGGTGTTCCAGATGGTCCTCATAGGTCTTGGAATAGACGATGACGTCGTCCAGGTATAGTAGGACCATCTCGAAGTTCCGGTGTCCCAGACAGCATTCCATCAACCGTTGGAAGGTTCCTGGTGCGTTGCAGAGCCCGAACTGCATACAGTTAAATTCGCTGAGTCCCATCGGGGTGGTGAATGCGGTCTTCTCCCGGTCCGCCTCTTCTACAGGAACCTGCCAGTACCCGCTAGTGAGATCCAAAGTAGAGAAGAAGTTAGCAGATTTTAATGCAGCTAAGGACTCTTCTATCCTTGGTAACGGGTACGCATCTTTGTGTGTGATACGGTTGACCTTCCTGTAGTCTACACACATTCTTATGGTGTTGTCTTTCTTTTTCACTAAGACTAGTGGAGCTGCCCAGGGGCTACAGCTGTCCCTGATTACCCCAGAGTCCTTCATGTCTTTTAACATCCCCTTGGCGTGCTGATAGTGTGCAGGGGGTACGGGTCGGTATCTCTCCTTTATGGGAGGATGGTCTCCCGTGGGGATGTGATGTTCTACCCCCTTTACTCGCCAGAAGTCCAGCGGGTGTTTACTAAACACTCTCTCGTACTCTTGGACCACCCGATAGACTCCCTGTTTTTGGTGTGAGGGAGTGGAGTCAGTACCCAAATGCAGTTGCTGACACCAGTCCTCCATTGGTTTCTTAGAGCCATTAAATTCCTCTGGTTGAGATGGAGGCAAGGGTTCCACGGCCTGTACAGAGTTCTGGTTGATGGTGAACAATTTGGCTAGCGTGGCATACCGGGGCAGGTATACTTCTCTCTCCCCGATATTGATGATGCGGACGGGCACCCTCCCATGGCGTACATCGACCACCCCCCGTGCTGTCAAAATGGTGGGCCTACTGTCTGAGTAGACGGGTTCTACCATTGCTTGGTAGTTTCTACCTCTTAGACCAATAGCTGCCCCGCACCAAATCATCATCTCACTTTTCGGGGGCATGGCAATAGGGAACGGGTCAAACATTCTCAGGCTACCTATCTCACCACCAGACAGTTCCACTTGTTGCCGCTTCATCAGTGCCCGGATCTCTTTTTGGAGCACACGCTGCTGGCTGGAACTGGCGTTCTTGGCAACCTGCTGCAAAATAAGTATCACCTCTGCAAGACAGTTTTCAATTACGTTAGTACCCAGGGTTATTTTTGGGTGACTCTCACGATGGTCAATGTCCACAATGATCAGTCCTTGTGCCGGCAGTTCAACTTTACCCACCTTGATGGTCACTTCCTTAAATCCTATCTGTGGCACGGGCTGACCATTGCTGGCGATAATGCTCAGGTCGCCATCTGGGTAGCGGGTTATGTCCGAGTCATTCCAGTACCGCTTGAAGAGCACGTACGGGATGGTGGTGACCTGTGACCCGGTGTCCAGTAGGGCACTCATAGGAATGCCGTCCAGTACCACAGGCAAGACCGGACGTCCCCCTACGTATTTATCACGCCAGTTTGATGGGCCTGATGATCTTATGCCTGGGGGTTGGCCCTCTACCCCAGGTTGTGCCCGTTTAAATGACAGTACCTTGCCATATGTCCGGGTTGATTGCAGCGGCGGCAGATGGGTCGTCCGTCCTCGTTGTATCTGTCGCTGGGTCTTCCTCTGACAGGTGGGGTCCTCCTCAGTCGGCGCCACGGGACGTCTTCCGGTCCGGATGCCAGCTGGATCTTTCCTGGAGAAGAGACCTGTAAAGACTGCACAGTTCTGGTTAGCGCGGCAACGCTCTGAGTCAGCTCTTGGACCTGATGGTGCAGGTCTGTAGCCGGGTTATTGTTCAAAGCCTGCGCATCAGCTCCCACAGGCCCTGCAGACAAGGGCGCCGCGTCCGGGTGATAAGTGATAGCAGGGCGCCTGTGGGTCACAGCGCCACCTGGTGCCGGTTCTCAGAGCACCCAGATGGCTCTGTCCTTGAACTGTGCAAAGTCCAGGTCAGGGTCCTGTAAGGCCATTGCTCGCAACTGGGTTCGGTGGGCATTGCACAGTAGACCCTCAATAAATTGTTCGGTCAACAGCTTGCCTTCATTTCCCACGCTGTCAGGGTCTGCCTGCTTAATGGCTCTCAGGGCCTCTTGTAGGTTTAGAGCATAGTCTCTTATACTTTCGTGTGCCCGTTGTTTGCACCCGTAAAATCTGAGCTTTATTTCGGCTGAGGTGCGGGTGTCAAATGTGTCTTTCAGCCGGGCTAGTATTTCTCTGACAGTCCTCTTCTTCCCAGGTGACCAGGACTTTACCTCCCTTTGGGCTGCCCCGATTAACTGGGCCACCAGGATGCTTACTTTTTGCTCTTCCATGAGGGGGTATACCTGGAAGAGGCTATCCAGTTTTTCCCTAAAGTCACTCAGGGTATGTGACTCCCCTGAGTACTGGGGTAGCCAGGTTGCCCACGGGATATAGGGCATGGTGAATGGCATGACCGCTGCAGCGGTTGCGCTGGCGGCCGGTGTGGCAGTGGAGCTCCCCTCGGTGTCCGACATCCTCCTTCCCCCCTAGTGGACCGTGGCCTACCTTGCGATGCTCTTCTTCCGTAGGCCGCGGCTCCGCAGTCAATCGTCGGGGTAGAGGACCTGGCGTCGCGCTCCGATGACGTCAGCGTCGCTCTTCCTCCCTTCCAGGACCTTGCGCAGCGTCAGTGCGTGGGGCGGAGCTTCGAATCTCGCGCGCTTTCGGCGTCCACGCCCCTCTTCCTCCCGTGCGGCGTCCCGAAGATGGCGTCCGAAGGCAGGAAGCAGCTGCGGATGGCGGGAAGACGGCAGAAGACGGCGGGAAAAGACCCAAGATGGCGTCCGATGGCGGGAAACGGCTCCGGATGGCGGGAAACTTCGCCACAGGTAAGTATAAAGTCTTTTTTCAGGCACGCAGTACCTGGTGGTTGCGGGCGCGAAATCCTGCCGACTACGCCAAAGTTGACGCGCCCCCTGGGCCTGTGCTGTGCTGGGGATACCCGGAGCCGGATCGCTGGGGGTTGTAGTCCTCCGTGGCTGTGACCCGGTCCGTGCCCAGGGCGGTCAAACCAGTGGCAGTCTGAGTGTGATAACAAATGTCCGACTACGCCACCTGTGGATTGCGGTCAGTGAGGACCGCCGCTGCGCTGCAGACCACTGAGGCTGATGTTGTATGCGCAGCCAAGTATGGGATAACTCCCCACGGGAGAATTATTGCCTCAGGGCAGCTAGTGTGGATGATGAGAGTAATGGTGTGAGCGTCCCAGTACTGATGGTGCTGGTGCGGCAATGAAACACAGAGACGTGTGGTGCAGTTCAGGGTCTTTACTGATCGAATAACGCAGACCCTCCCGGGAGTACTGGTTAGCAGTAAGGGCCTGGTCAGTCTGTAAGCAAGTAGGATCTCCCCTGGCCAGGTGGAGTTGTAGGCCTCCCCGACTATCTGCACTCTTTCCTGGCTACCTTGCTCTATGCGGGTAGAAGTAGCCCACGTCCCTGAGTATACCGTGCGGTGCTCACCCGTATGGCCGGTGACTTGGGGCCTTCCGTTAGCCTCCGCTTCACGATGGCGGTGCTGGTCCCTTGCTGGTGACCGTGCCTCCGGGCTTCTATGCCAGAGGACATGGAATCCCCTGCCGGTTGGATTCTGCTGCTGGACCTGGATGTCCCCACAGCCTCGGACTCCGTGTCCGGGTTTAGTGTCTTCAGCCAAGGCGAGCTATCTAGCTTCCAGCCTCTGGCACTAGCTCCTGCTCCTACAGAGCTCCTAGTTCTTGCTTTCCCTGTGTCTGCTGTCCTCCAGACCAGATTGCGTCTCTCTCTGGGACTTCACTTACTAATCCCGCCCCAGACCCAGTTTATATAGGGCAGATTCCTCCCCTCCCAGGTCTGGGCGGGCGGTGTTGCATGCTTAGGGCTCCTGACCAGAGAAACCTCCCACTTGCTCAGACATAATATTTCTATTACTGTGGCAAACGCACCACAGATAAGTTTTCACAGCAGAAAAAAAAACCACAGTGGGCATGGGAATCTTATAAATCCCATCCTCTTTGCCAGAACTGTAAGGCTATGTGCCCACGATGCAGAAATGCTCCAGATTTTTTCCTGAGCGTTTCTGCATCTCCCTGGCAGAAAAAATGCATGCGGATTGTACATGTGGATTGTACATGCGTTTTTCCTGCCAGGGACATGCGGATGTGAAGCGTTCTTCACATGCATTTCCGCATGCGGGTTGACAAGTACTTTCCAAGCGATTTTAGCATCACTTGGAAATTGCATGACAACTTAGTCACACTATATAAATCCATGCAAACGGCATGGATTTACAGTGCCTACAAGTAGTATTCAACCCCCTGCAGATTTAGCTGGTTTGATAAGATGCAAATAAGTTAGAGCCTTCAAACTGCAAACGAGAGTAGGTTTTATGAACAGAAGCATAAATCTTACAAACCAAAAAGTTATGCTGCTCAGTTGAATTTTATTAAATTTTAAACATAAAAGTGTGGGTCAATTATTATTCAACCCCTATGTTTAATATTTTGTGGAATAACCCTTGTTTGCAATTACAGCTAATAATCGTCTTTTATAAGACCTGATCAGGCCGGCACAGGTCTGTGGAGTTATCTTGACCCACTCCTCCATGCAGATCTTCTCCAAGTTATCTAGGTTCTTTGGGTGTCTCATGTGGACTTTATTCTTGAGCTCCTTCCACAAGTTTTCAATTGGGTTAAGGTCAGGAGACTGACTAGGCTACTCCAACACCTTGACTTTTTCCCTCTTGAACAAGGCCTTGGTTTTCTTGGCTGTGTGCTTTGGGTCGTTGTCTTGTTGGAAGATGAAATTATGACCCATCTTAAGATCCTTGATGGAGGAGCGGAGGTTCTTGGCCAAAATCTCCAGGTAGGCCGTGCTATCCATCTTCCCATGGATGCGGACCAGATGGCCAGGCCCCTTGGCAGAGAAACAGCCCCACAGCATGATGCTGCCACCACCATGCTTGACTGTAGGGATGGTATTCTTGGGGTCGTATGCAGTGCCATCCAGTCTCCAAACGTCACGTGTGTGGTTGGCACCAAAGATCTCGATCTTGGTCTCATCAGACCATAGAACCTTGAACCAGTCTGTCTCAGAGTCCTCCAAGTGATCATGAGCAAACTGTAGACGAGCCTTGACATGACGCTTTGAAAGTAAAGGTACCTTACGGGCTCGTCTGGAACGGAGACCATTGCGGTGGAGTACGTTACTTATGGTATTGACTGAAACCAATGTCCCCACTGCCATGAGATCTTCCCGGAGCTCCTTCCTTGTTGTCCTTGGGTTAGCCTTGACTCTTCGGACAAGCCTGGCCTCGGCACGGGAGGACATTTTCAAAGGCTGTCCTGGCCGTGGTGGAAGGCTAACAGTAGTTCCATAAGCCTTCCACTTACGGATGATGCTCCCAACAGTGGAGACAGGTAGGCCCAACTCCTTGGAAAGGGTTTTGTACCCCTTGCCAGCCTTGTGACCCTCCACGATCTTGTCTCTGATGGCCTTGGAATGCTCCTTTGTCTTTCCCATGTTGACCATGTCTGAGTGCTGTTCACAAGTTTGGGGAGGGTCTTAAATAGTCAGAAAAGGCTGGCAAAAGAGATCTTTAATCCACACATGTGAAGCTCATTATTCTTGGTGCCTGAACTACTTCTTAATACTTTAGGGGGACCAAACAGAATTCTTGTGGTTTGAGGGGTTGAATAATAAATGACACTCTGAATTAACTTTTAACGTTTAAAAAAAAAAAAAAAAAAAGCAAAAACAAAATTTGCTGCAGTGCATTTCCCACTTCCAGGCTGATCTACAGTACAAATGTCACAATGCCAAGTTAATTCCGCATGTGTCAACCAGCTAAATCTGCAGGGGGTTGAATACTACTTGTAGGCACTGTATATAGTGTAACCGTAAAGAATGTTAAAAAATAAAAAAATAAATCTATACTTACCTTCCGATGGCCCCCGGAGTCTTTATTCGCTCCGTCCTGGCTTGCCGGCAGCTCACGGTGCACTACACTGAAGAACCTGCCGTCACATGACTAAATGACATCAGCGCAGGTTCTTCAGTCCACCGCGATCTGCCAGCAAGCGAAGACAAGCGCACCGCGGGCCATCAGAAGGTAAATATAATATTTATTTTTTATTTTATTCTTTTTTTTTACAGGTTCTATGGTACCCGGGTCCGGAGGAGAGTCTCCTCTTCTCCAAACCCGGGTACCGTCCGCACATTGAAACGCTTGGATTCTGCATGTACAGATGCAGTGATGCGCATTCCATGCGTTCCAATGCAAGTCAATGGCGGCGAAAACGCAGCGCTTCTGCAAAATAATTGGTAGTGCTGCGTTTTTTTCCGCAATGATAACCCGCAGCGGAAATTTCCACAACATGTGCACAGCACGTGCGGATTATCATTGGGAAACATGGCAGACCTTCTACTATGCGTTTTTTAAGCGTTTCTGCAGTGGAATTTCCGCTGCGGAAACGCTTTAAAAACACATAGTGGGCACACAGCCTTAGACGCTCTGTTTTTTTTGTGCAGCAAAAATACTCAGCATCAAAATCTCATCATGGGAACTTAACCTGTCACTAAACTTGAGTTGGGCCAGGTGACAAGTTCATGTTGTTACAAGACTGTTTTTATCTTACTTATTGGAAGTAGAAAAAAATCATTACGAAAAGAAGCTTTGGTATCGCTGTACTTCACAATAATGGGCCATTGACTTGTCATTCACTTGTTCTTTAGAGAACATGGAGATGGCAGAACTAACATTGTTCCTATGTACTATAAGATGAATGGCAATTTATGGATGAATAACCGGTTTCAAGAAAAGAACACCAAAAGTGGATTCACATAAACTGGCCATTCCAAGGTATGTCCTGAGGCTGTGGTTAATGCTTATATATATCTTGGGCTTAAAGTTTATTTACCTAATCACAGCATTTCAAGGTTTTAAGGAACAACTGGAAAAGTAAACCTATTAAATCTTTCAGCCCTCATGTCAAAATGCTAACTGAGAATCAAGACCCTCCTCCCCAAAATCAAACCAATAGAGGTTGTGGAGGTTGTAAAACCTGAATAACTAAATAAATAAATCCTACAGAAGATGAAACACCAAATACTACAATTGGCCACAAGTATACTAATGCATCCTTACTGTTAGCAAGCAGGTACCTGATTAGAATATGACATGTCAATGGGGAAACAGAGTCAAACATGATCAACCCCATATGATACTACAGACAGGATGACTATTGATGGTGTATATGAGGAGTTTGATAGTTTGATGAAGATCTGGACTTAAAGGGGTTGTCCCACCATTAAATCATCATAATTACAGCATAGAGTAGATCATAAAATATTACCAAAGCTTACAAGTTGCATGCTGTTATAATGATCCAGTGAGGAGTTACAACATGTACTTACTGTACATAATATGGTGCCACTTGGTGTTTAAAGCATATAGCAATGTGCTTGTTCACCTAATGGTTGAGTGCTGCTTGTCATGCATCCTTAGTTACTTTCCCTACCACAAGTTCTCTGCATAGTGGTCCCCCTGTACACAACAGAGCAGCCAACAGACATAGCTTCCAGGTCTACATGTCAGAGAAGGAGCAGAGACTCTGCACTAGCATGGTAGAAAAGCTGAGAAGACTCCCCATGGGAAGTTACAAGGTGTCAAACCGGCGACTCGCATGGGCAGTAAGCGCCGTCCTACTCACTTACGGTCACCTCTCTGCTCCTCCCAGTCTCAGGTCGTCTCGCTGAGCTGCCTCCTGCAGCATTTCCAGCTCTGCTGCGTCCTACTGCTGCTGGTGAGTTTCCACCTGGATATAGGGAGGAGCGGCCAGACTTTGCAGGAATTTAACTACTTGTGTCCTGCAGAGTTTAGTTTCCCCAGCCTATCCCTAGGCAGCAGGAGGTTTATTAGGTAGCTCCTCCCACCACTCCTTGCCTCAACGTAGGTTCCTAGTTGCTTGTCACTAGATCCTGTTGGTGCATGTTCATTCTGTCGCTCTTGCTATCGACCTGGCTCGTTCACCGTTCATCCTGATCTCTCTCCGCTTCTGACCTCGGGTGCATATATTGAACCTGTGCTGTCAACCCTGACCTCAGATTGTCTGACTACATCTTTGCCTTCGTCCCCCTGCTCCTTGCACCCATGCCTCTGACCCACCGGTCAGCTGCTGCAGAACCGGGGACTGCCCTGCAGTGGTACCTGGTGACTACTTGCAGCCAAGCCTATCCTCACCATCAGAGGCTCTAGTGAATACCGGGTAGTCACTTAGTTATGCCCCTTTAGTATAAGCCCGGCCAGTGGCACAGTGGATCCACACCCACCCTCGTTACAGAAGGGACTATATTGTCAAATGCTGGAGGTGTGTAGGGGCGTGCAAAGGAGACTGATTCTGTCCAGAACCTGACCCTAACAGCATAGGTTAACAACAGTAACAATAAGAATACAGAAAAGTAAAAAAATTATAAGAAGGGTATTTTATGATAAAAACCCAGTAAATTACTTTAAAACAACTAGCAACAATGCAGTTTTGTTAAAATAATAAAACAAGAAAATTATATTAGGTTGGATATACATGTTACATGTATATACATGTTAAACATGTTTGGCTCATGACTTTCTGCTATACCTCCCTATGAACATAGAAATTAAGGCTGATGCTAGTCACTGCATTTATCTAATTCGAGAGACAAAGATCAGGCACATGAGATCCAGTATGTCCAGTCCTTCTTTTCCCAAACTATGGATGCCGTGGACCAGTCAGGCTACCCACATATACATTGGATTTTTGAACATATAACTCCTGGCAAAAACAAAACAAAAAAAATCTCAGATGATGTTTCTCCAGATTATTTACTTAATTGCATATACAGAAAGCACATGTCACGTAAAACATTGTTTATTAGTAGAATTTATAAGATTTGCAAAACATTCATCAATCATACCTCCAAAATTTTTGACAATTTACTTTACAAATCAGATAGAACTAGGGTAATGTTTGCAAAAAACTGAAATAAACAATCATCTAGTGAATGATTGATTCTCTGATTCAGCCATGCACATTTTCTTTGTAATCATTCAAACCTTACATTTTTTTAATGACACTGGGTAAAAGACCAATGATCTTTTTCGGAAGTTTTTAACAATAAAAGATCTTTTTGTCTATCAGACGAAAAATTAAAACATGGACGATTTAACTTTAAAGAATCATGGTTTGTCATCAGTTAAAAAGACCACTCGTTGCATTTTACCACATTAATATTTATTTTGTAATCGTACATTTTCAGTAACTTCAATCTGATCGATCTTTATTAGACCAAAGATGTAGCAATAGGGAGACAATGCAAATGTGATTAAAAAGTTTGTGCTACAATTTAAAAAAGTATATCAACATGTAATCCATGGTGAATTTTAGTGCATATACCCTAAATGGATATTACATACCTACAAGAGCAGGGGTTAGCACAAATAAAAATGAAACAAAAAATATAAAGAATTGTATACATTATTGAAAATGTTTAAATATATGCATAAAAAATGTCAACATCACCGCAGGACGACATAAGTTAAATTAATTTATATAGTAAAAAATACAATCGATAAATCGATATCGATAAATACAGTAAAAAAAAAATGGGTGAGTTGATATACATTAGGATACAATAGTGTGATAAATATACAGATATGCGTAAGAATATATAATTATAAGTGATGCAGGGACAGAAACCAGAATAAAGTTATAATAATGATAATAAAGATGCAAGGACTAAATGTTGTGATTGTCCAACATAAACAATATATAATAATAACACCTAGTAGCAACATATTAATGTAATAGTCACAGTGCAAAATGAAAATCACCAAAAGTATAACAGGGAAAAAAAAAATATATATATACTGTATGTATGTATATATATATATATATATATATATTTGTACCGTGTTGTACTCTAATATCCCACACCAGGATGGATTAAATGCCTGCAAAATCTTCATGGAAAATACAGGAATTGATGCTGATTCTGTGGTGAAACTTATAAAATTCATCCTCACCCACAATTACTTTGAATTTGATAACAACATATATGTACAGGAGACTGGCACAGCGATGGGAAGTAAAATGTCTCCACAGTACGCAAATCTTTTCATGGCCAAGCTTGAAAGTGACTTTTTGTCCTTATATCCCATCAGGCCTCAGGCCTACTATCGTTTCATTGACGATATTTTAATCATCTGGACGGAGTCTGAGCAACAGCTGAAGACGTTCCATGAACACTTTAATCGATTTCATCCCACAATCAACCTAACACTCAACTACTCCTGTACTGAAATTAACTTTTTGGACACCAGCATCAAGCTATAGAACAATGAAATAGAGACATCCTAATACCGAAAGCCAATCGACCGTCCAACATATTTTAAATGGGACAGTTTCCATCCAAAACACATAAAAAACTCTATTGTCTACAACCAAGCCATCAGGTACAATCGGATATGTTCCAGCCTTATGGATAGAGACAAACACCTTGATGGCCTCAGAAAGACCTTTTTGAATCAGGGCTACCATCCAAGAACAACTGAGAACCAGATTACAAGAGCCACCAGAATATCAAGGAATCATCTCCTACATTACAAAACCAAACAAGAAAGCAACCGGGTGCCTCTAGTAGTCACCTACAATCCAAATCTGGAGGCGCTAAGAAGAGCTGGACGGAAACTACAACCTTTACTACAAAAAGATGTCCGATTACAATCCATATTTCCAGACCTCCCACTTCTGTGTTTCAGGCAGCCCCTAAATCTAAGAAGCATCATTGTCAGAAGCTCCCTGTCATCTCCACCAGCTAAAGGTACCTTTCCTTGCAACCAGAAAAAATGTAAAACCTGTCCGTTTATAATGAACACAGACAAGATGAAGATACCCAACTCACATCAGGACTACAAGATCCCAGGTACTTTCAGCTGTATCACATCTAATGTAGTGTACTTAATTATATGTGTGGCGCCCCTGAGGGTTCGACCGCCACAGGGATGCTGCACCTCTTCAATGGGGTGTGGTGTTCCTCCTTCGAGGTAAGAACGGAACAATGGTCAGGACTCCACCTCCACATCCAACACCACACTCCTCCCACCAGAGGGGGCTAATAGGCACTAGTGTGCTGCCCCTACTGGGAAAATGGGAGACTGGGGAACCAAAGATAGGGGGAACCATGTAGTGGGTGAGGGTGGAGGACGCACACTTAGGTTACACCACAAAATTCATATTTAATAAACAGCCATCTTGGGCTTATGGTCTTTTGATTGTGATCTTCATCACTGAACGTGGCTTTCTGTGTGAACCTGCAGTTGATGGGGACACGGTCCTCGTACTCTGGCCTTGAGTCGAGGAGCGGGCTAGAGTTAACGGCTGTCTCTACCCGGTCAAGGTCCCTACCCAAGAAGGCCTGGAGGGGAGCTTAGGAGTGTAACTCCACTGCAAAAGGATCCCAGGGGGGATGCAGAAGGAGAGGTATACGCCACCTGTCCTCGCTATTCTGGCCTAGTCAGAGGGATTCCGGCTGCAAGAGGGGTGTCGGCCCCCGACACCTGACTTCACTACTCTACGTCCTAGTCAGGGAAGCCCGGCAGGCCCAGAGGATCCCACCGGGTGACGGAAGGAGCGGAGCTGCCACCCGTACCCTTTTTCTGAGCGTAGTCCAGAGGGAGACCCGGCCTATCTACACACACAGACAGGAGAAGACTCAGTCTGAAGTCTAGGAACACTCTGGTGCGGGGTCCTGATTAAGCACTTGAATTACTCGGAGGTTGTCGGACCCCCGTCCCTGGTGACCGCAGAACTCAGTGAGGAGCAGAGAGAAGCCTTGCAGCTGTATTCTCCACCGTGAGTAAAATCCCTGGAAGTCAACCCCTATGGCCTCCGGACTCTTTATTTCTGCACTGCACCGCACCACGCAGCACCAGACCTCCTACACTACAACTCCCTCCATCCTCATCTCTGCCCTGAGGCCCTGCTCTGCCTGTGGGGAGTAGTGTCAACGACGGCTGCCTCAACATCCCGCCTCAGAGGACTGCAGCAGCGCTCGTGGCCTTCACCAGGTACCACAGGTGGCGTAGTCAATACAACCACTCGATTAACACCAACTCTGAAAGCCCATTACACCCTTTTGAATGTGATGGCCCTGGGCACGGAACGGGTCCAGGCCACGGCTACAAGCCACCAAACATCTGACCCGGCTCCGAGTACCCCCATATCCCAGGGCAGGGCTGCGGGCGTCACATACGCACCAAATGTCCAGCTGGGTGTCTGTATGTAGGGTCGATGGGGCAAAAACTTAGGACAAGGATGAATCATCACCGCCACACAATAAAAGAAAAAAGAATTTATGGTAAAACTTATTGCTATTCATTACAAAATCTTCAGTTTCACTCAAATTAGTTGATGCAAAAATGAACACACCCCACATCAAAAACTACTAAATCTAGTATTTTGTATGACCTCTCTTAGAGCCTGGATGCTGGACGGAGAGCGACGACAACTTATCTCTTCAGAATTCCCCATAGGTGTTCGATTGGGTTCAGATCAGGAGACATACTTGGCCATTGAATTACTTTCAACCTGCTCTTCAGAAAAGCAACAGTGGCCTTACATGTGTGTTTTTGATAATTGTCATGTTGGAAAATAACAAGTCTGTAATGCTGGTCCACACTGCACCACGGGCCGGGCTGAGCACAACTAAGTGACTATCTAGTATTCACTAGAGCCTCTGATGGTGAGGATAGGCTTGGCCCCAGGTAGTCACCAGGTACCACTCCAGAGCAGTCCCCGGGTCTGAGGCAGCTGACTGAAGGGTCAGATACATAGGTACGAAGTACAGGAGGGAGAAGGCAAAGATGTGGTCAGACAATTTGAGGTCAGGGCAGGCAGCGCAGGTTCAATATATCTAGTCAAGGTCAGGAGTGGAGAGATCAGGATAAACGGTAAACAAGCCAGGTCAATAACAGGAGAGACAGAACAAATATGCACAAACAGAAACTAGAGACAAGCTATGAGGAACCTACGTTCATGAAAGCAGTGGTGGGAGAAGCTGCCTAAAAACACCCTGCTGCTTAGGGATAGGCTGGGGAAGATAAACTTTGCAGGACACAGCAGGGTTAAGTTCCTGCAGGATCTGGCCACGCCTCCCTGTAGCTAGGTGGAAACAGCAGGAATATGCAGCATAGCTGGAAGAGATGTATGAAGACACGGGAAGGAGCAGAGCGGTGAAAACTTATTTATCTGTATAAAGCGCTGGTAAGGCCGCACTTAGAATATTGTGCACAGTTCTGGGCTCCGGTGCTCAGGAAAGACATATTGGAGCTAGAGAGGGTACAAAGGAGGGCGACTAAGGTAATAAAGGGAATGGAGGGACTAGAATACCCAGAGAGGTTGTCAAAATTAGGCCTATTTACATTGGAAAAGAGAAGGCTTAGGGGAGACCTCATAAACATGTATAAATACATCAGGGGGCAGTACAGAGATCTCTCCCATGACCTGTTTATACCAAGGATGGTGACAAAGACGAGGGGGCACACTATGCGTCTGGAGGAAAGGAGGTTCCTGCACCAGCATAGAAGGGGATTCTTTACGGTCAGAGCCGTGAGACTCTGGAACTCTCTGGGAGAGGAAGTGGTGATGTCCAACTCACTTAAAGAGTTCAAGAGAGGCCTGGACGCCTTTCTTGAGAACAATAAAATTACATCTTATGCTTAGTTAATTAATCCAGGGATTTAATCTTACTGCCAGATTGGTGTCGGGAAGTGAATTTTTCCTCAGTGATGTAAATTGGCCTATACCTCATGGTTTTTTGTTGCCTTCCCCTGGATCAACGCTGCGGAATAGCTGCAGTGCACAAGAAATAGGCTGAACTGGATGGACGCTTGTCTTTTTTCGGCCTTATAAACTATGTAACTATGTAACTATGTAACTATGGAAGAGCTGCATGAAGACACGGGAAGGAGCAGAGCAGTGAAAGCAAGGAGTAGCATGGTGCTGCGAACGCATGTGCGTTACTGCCATGACAACAGCTACCAAGGACACGGAGTGATGGTAGCATTTTATCTTTCAATATAGAGCAGTACATCTGTGAATTCATGATACCATCAATAAAATGTAGCTACCTGACACCAGCAGCACTCATGCAGCACCACATAAGGTCCCTTTCACCACCATGTTTCACTGTAGGCACCATGCATTTTTCTTTGTACTCCTCACCTTTGTGATGCCATACAGCTTTGAAGTCATCAGTGCCAAAAACATTTATCTTGGTCTCATCACTCCAGACTATAAAGTCCCAGTAGTCTACATATTTTTCAGCATGGGCCCTGGCAATTTGCAGGCAAGCTCTTTTGTGCTTGAGCTTTAGGAAAAACTTCCTTCGTGGACGACACACATACATGCCTTTCCTCTGCAGTGTAAGCCATACTGTGTCACCCTAGTTTTGCTTTTTACTTCTTTAGCTAACTGCAGTATACTTGCATATCGATGTTCTTCAACCCTTCTCATCAGCACTTGTTCCTGTTTAGGTGTTAACTTCTATGGTCGGCCTGGATGTCTCTGTGAGATGGTTGCAGATCTATCTTTTTTAAGTTTTTGTGTGGCGCCCCTGAGGGTTCGGTCGCCACAGAGGTGCTGCATCTCACTCAGAGGTGTGGTATCTCACTCTCAGGTAAGGAAGGAGTACAGCTCAGGACCCTAACACCTGCATTCACTACACCACATTTCCGAGGGCAGGGCGAGATTGCTCCTACGGGAGAGCACAGTCCCTGGCTGGAGTGGGGGGGAACCACAGTAAGGGGTAACCAAGTAGTGGGTGTGGGTGGAGGACGTAGATCAGGGGAGCACTTCAGTAGGAGTAGTATATAGAGAGGAACCATCTTAGATCAGTGTGTACAGTCAGAGGAGGAGAAGTGACAGGGGCAGAGGCTCTGTACGAGCTCTGCTCCAGAGGCGGGCCTGGACAGTGAGGCCCAAGTCTGGGAGGAGAAGAAGAGAGGAGAGGGAGCAGGAAGGCTCCAGGAACAGAAGGGATCCCAGGGGTACGGGCAGTGCTGGAAGCCACCCATACACCTGAATCTACCGGGAGGTGGAGGGGTCATGCCACACAAAGGGAACCGGGTACCTCAACTAGTAGAAGATTGAAAGTCTCTGCTAGAAACCGGAGGCTGCAGAACTTTATGTCCTGTAGCCACAAGTCCACGCCAGTCTCACTGAGAAGGTAGCCATATAGGACCCAGGGGACGGAACATACGTCGCCCGCCAAGGCCCGCGGGTACCGGATTGGAGTCACTAGGTGTGAGGTGCAGGGAAAAGGCCAGAGAAAGGACACAGAAGGGGGTCCTGCTAAGTACTCCAGAGATATCTGAGGGTGGACTGAACCCCTCACTGAGTAAACGCAGTACGACGTGGGCAGTTACATTGGTACCTGTAACTTGGACTGCAATAACCGTGAGCAAAGACCCTGGGACTGCACCACCTTGTCTCTGTGTTTCTTGCTGCACCAATGCTCCCTGCACTACAACACCCAGCACAACCACCAACATTCACACACTGCCCTGAAGTTAACTCTTCCTGTGGGGAGTAATAATACCCTTGCTGCAATACCACCAGCTTCAGAGGACTGTTCGGCAGCGGCGGCCCCCTTTAGCCGCACTCCACAGGTGGCGTAGTCGGACTCTTTAATAAAACCCATATACAATTTCCCCTTGGATTGATCGCCCTGGGTCACGGCCCGGGTCACCGCCACAGTGACTACAACCCCCAGCATCTACCGGCCCGGCACCGAGTACCCCACGGCCCAGGGGGCGCGTCAACTTTGGCGTAGTCGCCAGGATATGTACCCACCCATTATCATCGGGTATTGTGCGCCTAAAAGACTGTGTTTTCTACTAAATGTGGCGCCCGCCCCTGAAGAACGGGCACCATTATGTGCGAGTCAAACAACAACAAAAGATCACCTCCCATCGTGGGCCGGGTCCCAGAATGGCGCTAAAAGCGCAACCCACCCACTGCAACTGTGGCCATGACCCTGGACCTGTCCATCAGTCTGAAAGAGACGCCCCCAGGTGTGCCCGACAGCGAGCAGATATGGGACCGCCCCAAAAAGGGGAGAGGAAATAAAACTAAGGGACGGGGTGTGGTCTGGATCCTTCCAGACAGATCATACCCGGCAGGGAAGAAGGAGTCCAGTGAAACCGGAGCCCTTGCTGGCGGCCTGTCACCACCGGAGACACCCCTCGCCCTGGAGGAGTTAATTGCCAGGCTGTCCCGGGAGCATTCGGAGTTCCTCCGCGTCGGGATGGAAGACCTGAACCGGAGGATGGAGAGGGCCCAGCAAGATGCCATCGCAAGCTGGAAGAAGGAGATGGTGGGACGGCTGGTGAGCCGGCAGCAAGCACCGCTGCCAAGCACCAGCAGCGCCCCAGCCTTGGCGGATCCGGACCAGCGCCAAGAGGTAGAGTGCAGCGCAAGAGCAGCCGTGGGAGCAGGTAAGAGGAGTCTCCCTGTCCCGAGTGCTAGCACCGCTGACCTGCTCCTGGGCCTCCTGGTGGAGCCACCGACCCCCGGCGACGCCGGCCCGCTCCTGACACCCCAGCAAGACCCTCTGCCCCCGGCTGCGGAAAGCGAGGACCCATTCTGGACCCTCCTTCCCGGATCCCTGTCCCCGGGCGCGCCCGCACAAGAAGTCCTTCCGGTCCTAGGACCGTTACCTCCGGGCACCAGCGACACCGGCCCGCTCCTGGGCCCCTTGCAAGAACCGCCTCCTCCGACGCTTGAGTGGGTGTGTAAACGCCGGCCGTGGGATTGGTCCGCGGAGGTGGAGGACCAGCGGCCCGCACTCCTGCCCGCTCCCCAGCCCCCTGCCGACTCCCGCAGTGAGGAAGAGGAGTACGAGTGGGACAACCTCGGGGAAGACCTCATGGGGTTTTCCCAAGAAACCCGGGCCGCGGCAGCCCGCAGGAAGGAGCACTGTCGGAGGGAGCTGGAACAACTTGAGAAAGAGCGACACATCCAGCGGGTGCGGTGGGAGAAACTAGAGGCCCGCAACATGGAGGAGAAGTCTCGGCCCCGCAGAGCCAGCAAAGCAGCATCCGGTCCCCGTATGGAAGGGGTCATTGTTACGTTTAATCTGGAAGGAGGTTGGGGTTTCGTCCGGGACCCGCATTCTGACACTGACCTCTTCATCAATCGGAGGGACGTGGAGTCCTACCTTAAAGAAGGTCATCCGGACCGAAACCTATTCCCGGGTGATTATGTAAGCTATACCAGACACCGAGGCAAACGAGGCTGGTATGCCTTAAATGTCCACTGGGTGGGGAAAGAGAGCACTTCCTCATCCTACAGCGCTGAAGACCTGGCTGGGCCAGCCTACAGTGGACAAGAGCTTCCCCCGGAGGGAACACCACTACTGAGCGCAGTAGATGGGATTGAACTGAACTTTAAACTGTAAATAAGTTACCCGTTAGGGTGCAGCAGAGACACTGCAAGTTTGACCGGTTTTGTTTGTTAATATAGTTACCCTGGTAAGGGTACCAAAAACTATCAGGTTATGGATGGTGAATAACCAAAGAACTTTCCCTTGTAAATAGTTGCACTTATTAAAGTGCCCCTTATTGGTTTTATAATTGTACAACAAATGACCTCAGAACAAAAACCCGTTTGGCGTGTCCGAAGACATGGTCCAACGCCAGATCACCTACGCCCTGCAGCCACGCCCAGGGTCTACGTTGAGGGTTTTCGGACGGGTCCCTCATGTTCGTGTTTACCAGTTAGCACTTTATTAAAGAAAATGGACACCTGGTTGCAAATTGCACTGTGACTAGTTGACAAAAGTTTGATATGAAAAATGTGTTGTTGAGGAAGAATGTTTTGAGTATGAAGAAAAATGCAATTACCAGTGTTCTTAAAAAAATGCTTTGATATATTAACCTGTTGAAAAATGTCTTATATGTGTATGAAGAGAAATGTCCTTTATAAAGTTTTATAATATTTTTGAAAGAGAAAAAGTAACCAGTAACGTTAAAGAAAGAGAACCTCCCATAAAGGGAAGAAATGTTGTATTGATAATCTTCTATGCGAATGTATTCTAAAAATTTTGCATGTCTTTAATCTACCCAGTCTTTTACTCTGTTCCAGCCCGCGGACGTGCTGTGTTTTACCAGGGGGGTGTGTGGCGCCCCTGAGGGTTCGGTCGCCACAGGGGTACTGCATCTCACCCAGAGGTGTGGTATCTCACTCTCAGGTAAGGAAGGAGTACAGCTCAGGACCCTAACACCTGCATTCACTACTCCACAGGGCAGGGCGAGATTGCTCCTACGGGAGAGCACAGTCCCTGGTCCCTGGCTGGAGTGGGGGGGGGAACCACAGTAAGGGGGAACCATGTAGTGGGTGTGGGTGGAGGACATAGATCAGGGGAGCACTTCAGTAGGAGTAGTATATAGAGAGGAACCATCTTAGATCAGTGTGTACAGTCAGAGGAGGAGAAGTGACAGGGGCAGAGGCTCTGTACGAGCTCTGCTCCAGAGGCGGGCCTGGACAGTGAGGCCCAAGTCTGGGAGGAGAAGAAGAGAGGAGAGGGAGCAGGAAGGCTCCAGGAACAGAAGGGATCCCAGGGGTACGGGCAGTGCTGGAAACCACCCGTACGCCCGAATCTACCAGGAGGTGGAGGGGTCAGGCCACACAAAGGGAACAGGGTCCCTCAGCTAGTAGAAGATTGCAAGTCTCAGCTAGAAACTGGAGGCTGCAGAACTTTATGTCCTGTAGCCACAAGTCCAAGCCAGTCTCACCGAGAAGGTAGCCATATAGGACCCAGGGGACGGAACATACGTCGCCCGCAAAGGCCCGTGGGTACCGGATTGGAGTCACTAGGTGTGAGGTGCAGGGAAAAGGCCAGAGAAAGGACACAGAAGGGGGTTCTGCTAAGTACTCCAGAGATATCTGAGGGTGGACTGAACCCCTCACTGAGTAAACGCAGTACGACGTGGGCAGTTACACTGGTACCTGTAACTTGGACTGCAATAACCGTGAGTAAAGACCCTGGGACTGCACCACCTAGTCTCTGTGTTTCTTGCTGCACAAATGCTCCCTGCACTACAACGCCCAGCACAACCACCAACATTCACACACTGCCCTGAAGTTAACTCTTCCTGTGGGGAGTAATAATACCCTTGCTGCAATACCACCAGCTTCAGAGGACTGTTCGGCAGCGGCGCGCCCCCTTTAGCCGCACTCCACAGGTGGCGTAGTCGGACTCTTTAATAAAACCCATATACAATTTCCCCTTGGATTGACCGCCCTGGGTCACGGACCGAGTCACCGCCACAGTGACTACAACCCCCAGCATCTAGCGGCCCGGCACCGAGTACCCCACGGCCCAGGGGGCGCGTCATTTGTATCAGTTTTGCTATAGTATTCTGACTGATAAGTAAAGCTTTGCTGAACGTCTTGTACCTTTCCCCATTCTTGTGTAAAGAAATTATTTTCTTTCTCAGGTCTTGCAACATTTCTCTTCCATGTGGTGCCATTGCTGACAGCATAAAATGGGAAGGGGTTTTCTTTGTTAAGTAATGCCCTTTTATAGTCAACTGTCTGCTAGACACCTGTTTAATGAATAAGGTTGAATTCTTGTTCATTAGAATTCTCTAGTCTAAATTTTAGCTTTGCTCCTAAGACTGGGGTGTACTAATTTTTGCAAAATGGTATTGAATTAATTTGTTAGAAAAATTACTTTTTTGGGTTTGGAAAATAACACATCTTGTCTGCAATCAATGGCCCACATTTGTGCGAATAATTTGTAGTATGGTATCCCATAGAATATGTTGATTTTGAAAGAAAACTAAAAGTTTCTAACAAATCTGTTGGGGTGTACTCATTTATGCTGAGCACTGTTTATTCTCTTAATGATATTAAGCAGTACACAACAAGTATATGATTATCAAATATAGTATAACCTTTCACCTAATGCTCAGACTTTGTTTACCGGAAAGTGCAGTTAAAGGGTTATTCCAATCTCATTCTTTTATGACTGAGACAGGAATAACATTGTCCAGGCTTCCACCACAGGAGGTGAAGTGGCAGGACTACAAGGCTTCTGAGACTCCAAAGGGCAGAAGTTCCCTCTCCTGACATGTCTGCTTTAGTAAATATGTCTATTCCCTATGACATATAAGGAGCTTCTATTCTTATAACTGTGCATTACTATTTGGTGTTACTATTCCCTCTATTAAAATGGTGTGTCCCTACACAATTGTGTATCCCTCTTTGTTGCTTACCAGGTACAGCTGTGTCCATATGGTAGTGCCTGGTACTGCAGCTTAGGCTTGGTTCACACTCATACAATGCTCTCAACTGAACACTACGTCAGGATTTGTGTCGTAATCTCTGAAAACAGGCTTCCTATTCTAACCCCAACAGAGTCCCACTGGAGCCAATGATAATTATCAACATTTTTGTGCATGTCTGAAAAAATAGATAAATCCTGCTAGGACAGAGGCCAGACAGTGTCCAAAGTGACTCTGTCGGCTTCAGTATGGCTCTTTCTGGGTTTCAGTCTGAATCCTATTTTTTGAGAATTCTGAGAGAAACCCCCATGTACTGCTCAATGGAGTGCACTGTACGTGTGTGGGAACCTAGCCTTAGTTCTATTCAGTTGGTGAGGTTCCAGCCCCTGACACCCAACTGATCAACATATTGAAGCACCACAAGTGAGAATTAGAACCCTACCAGTCTGACATTGATATCCTATGTTAGGGACAGGTCTCCAATGTCTAAGTCCTGTAAACCTTATTATCTAACTACCATCACCATATTAGATATAATCAATGGGGGAACCTGGAAGCACATGTTCAATCTCCCTGCGACACTACCATATGGTAATAAAGCATTAGATAGTTCCCATTGCAATTAGTATTATCTTTGTGTAACGCATGTATGTGCCAGACCCTCCCCAACAAGAGATTATCTTTGTATTCATTCTATGTTTTAACGGCATGGATTTATATAGTGTGTCCGAAAGAATGTTAAAAAATAAAAAATAAATATTATACTTACCTTCTGATGGCCCTCGGAGTCTTTATTCGATGCGTCTCGGCTTGCCGGCTGCTCGCGGTACACTGAAGGTCCTGCCGACGTCAGCGGTCGCGTGACCCGTCACATGACTAAATGACATCAGCGCAGGTCCTTGAGTCCACCGCGATCTGCCGGCAAGCCAAGACAAGCACAACAGGGGCCATCAGAAGGTAAGTATAATATTTATTTTTTATTTTATTATTTTTTTTACAGGTTCTATGGTACCCGGGTCCAGAGGAGAGTCTCCTCTCCTCCAGACCCAGGTACCATCTGCACATTGAAACGCATGGAATGCGCATGTACAGATCCAGTGATGCGGATATTAGGCGTTCCAATGCAAGTCAATGGCGGTGAAAACGCAATGCTTCCGCAAAATAATTGGTAGTGCTGCAATGATAATCCGCAGCAGAAATTTCCACAGCATGTGCACAGCACATGCGGATTATCATTGGGGAACATGGCAGGCCTTCTACCAAGCATTTTTTAAGCGTTTCTGTAGCGGAATTGCCGCTGCGAAAATGCTTAAAAAACGCATCGTGGGCACACAGCCTAATAAGCAAGGTTTTATTTTTGACTGCAAGTTTCCTATAATACTATTTATAGGTCCAAATGTCTTTATCATTCCCCTAATGTTATTCTAGGCTGGTGTATTCAAAGAAAGCAGAAATATTTGATTTACTCCTTGTTCTGTATTTAGACATTGTGATCTAGTTTATACTGTTTATATTTATATGCTGACATTATAATGACATTAATGATTATTATAAACATATTTAATTACCAAAAACAACTTCTGTGCTATAGATGTTCATACAGATGATAATTATCTCGGCATCTGCTGGTGGCACAAATTAAGATCTGCAGTAAAAAAGGTTTTAACGGTCTCTTTACCTGCCAAAACTGTTCAACTTGCATTAGAAGTCTTATTTTCCATTACATTTTAATATGTACAGTATAAAGATAATACACTTCTTGATTTTATAGAATTAAAAAGCACAAATAAACAAAAGAACATCTTAGCAAGCAATAAATAGAAAATTGAAGGTTCTCTCCATCAGGAGAGGTGTAAACAAGCTGTTTTATTTCATGCTGTGAACTCCTATCTCACATACCCCCACAGCATCTGGGAATGTCCAGCACACAATTTTGGTAGTGTGTATCTTCATAAAATTGTATAGTCTCCTAATTGGCAGAAAGATATGGCAAAATGTCACATCATTTAAAATATGATGTAGTGGATGCAACATTTATAGCAAACCAGTGGCAGACGTGGACAGAGGGCCCTGTGCAAGAACACTATATGGGCCCTTTACAGGCCAATAGCTCCTCATAATGCACAATTTCATCTGCTTGGAGGTGGAAGTGGGCCCCCTTACCTGCTGGGCTCGTGTGTGACTGAACAGGTTGTACCATTGCTATGTCCACCCCTGTAGCAAACTCTGGCAGACAGTGGTCAATGGGCCACATCCAGCTCATTGGCTGTTCCTGTCTGACCCTCTGCCGGGGGCAGCCAGAGGACTGGATACAGTGGTGTACCACTAATAGCGGCAGATAATGTGGCCCCTATGGGCACATGTGTCGGTGAAGCCTGGTGCTGAATGGCACAGAGACTACCCCACCTGATGCCTCAATTTCAATGGTACCTGCATCCTCATAATCTAGATCCAGTTTAATATAATGATGGAACATGGAGCTATCGGCTCCCTATTCTACCATTCAGCTTGTGTTTAAGTCTCAGCAAAGCAGGAGCAATGACGTCACTAGATCAAGCATACTGCGCCGGGGCCTAAGTCAACATGCCGCACAGTCTATATAAGCATATCGGAAGTGGAACAGGCGAGGTATTTTTTTCAGTCAGTTCTTGTGAGGAGAAACATCATAGTGTATGAAGAGGAGAGGTGGGGGCATCATATTGTATGTGGAGTCCATCATATTGTGTGTAGGGGAGCTGTGGGAGAATCATACTGTGTTGGCTGGATGTGGAGGCACCATACAGTGTGTCAGGAGCTATTGGGATATCATAATGTGTGAGGGTATGTGGGGGCATTATACTGTGTAATGGGCTGCTGAGGTATCATGCTGTGCTGGGAGCATTGTGGTAGCACAGTATGAGCAAACTATGTGGGGGAAATCACAGTGGGAGTAACATAATGTGTGTGAGGGTCATTTTTGGGGGCTTCATATTCTATATTGGGGACATGAAAGGGTATCGTAGTGGGTATGAACATGACATTTTAATTTTAACTATACGACTAGGTCTGCTATTTGTCTGTCCCTTGTTAGTCCAAAAAGTGAATGCTTCAACGACAGCCAGTCTTTTATGTAATGAGTCTCCAAGGTCCTTTTGTGAAACAGTTATTTTTGTTAGATCAAAAATATGCATATTTCTCTCATTATTTTATAAAGTTTTTTTCATCTAGTTTGTTTCTTTAAAATGTATTGTTCAGCAGTTTCCTCTGGGTATTCCGGTTTCCTCAAACAATTTAGATTGTGAGCACCAATGGGGACAGCGATAAACATCTGTAAAGTCCTGTGGATTTAATGGCACTATATAAGCAAGTAAAATTAATTTATAGGCAAAAGGAAATAATGTAAAAAAAAAGGTCTTATGCCAGTTTTTAGAGCGGAAGGGGTGGTGCTTTTTTTTGTTTGTTCTAAAAATGGGTACATAGCGGAACCTGGATGAACCAAATAATAAGGGGTCCCTCTGTTTTTGTTTGCATCATATCTATTTTTCATATTGATGCAGTTTGCCTGTTCTTAATAACAGAACAGAACAGTCAAACGGAATGTCAAATAGGAAGTGGGAATGTATCCTAAAATGAGCAGTCTCCAAGGGAAAAAATTATATACTGTATATACAGTACAGACCAAAAGTTTGGACACACCTTCTCATTTAAAGATTTTTCTGTATTTTCTTGACTATGAAAATTGTACATTCACACTGAAGGAATCAAAACAATGAATTAACACATGTGGAATTATATACTTAACAAAAAAGTGTGAAACAACTGAAAATATGTCTTATATTCTAGGTTCTTCAAAGTAGCCACCTTTTGCTTTGATGACTGCTTTACACACTCTTGGCATTCTCTTGATGAGCTTCAAGAGGTAGTCACCGGAAATGGTTTTCACTTCACAGATGTGCCCTGCCAGGTTTAATAAGTGGGATTTCTTGCCTTATAAATGGGGTTGGGACCATCAGTTGTGTTGTGCAGAAGTCTGGTGGATACACAGCTGATAGTCCTACTGAATAGACTGCTAGAATTTGTATTATGGCAAGAAAAAAGCAGCTAAGTAAAGAAAACCGAGTGGCCATCATTACTTTAAGAAATGAAGGTCAGTCAGTCCGAAAAATTGGGAAAACTTTGAAAGTGTCCCCAAGTGCAGTTGCAAAAACCATCAAGCGCTACAAAGAAACTGGCTCACATGAGGACTACCCCAGGAAAGGAAGACCAAGAGTCACCTCTGCTTCTGAGGATAAGTTTATCCGAGTCACCAGCCTCATAAATCGCAGGTTAACAGCAGCTCAGATTAGAGACCAGGTCAATGCCACACAGAGTTCTAGCAGCAGACACATCTCTTCAACAACTGTTAAGAGGAGACTTTGTGCAGCAAGCCTTCATGGTAAAATAGCTGCTAGGAAACCACTGCTAAGGACAGGCAACAAACAGAAGAGACTTGTTTGGGCTAAAAAACACAAGGAATGGACATTAGACTAGTGGAAATCTGTGCTTTGGTCTGATGAGTTCAAATTTGAGATCTTTGGTTCCAACCACCGTGTCTTTGTGCGACGCAGAAAAGGTGAACAGATGGACTCTACATGCCTGGTTCCCACCGTGAAGCATGGAGGAGGAGGTGTGATGGTGTGGGGGTGCTTTGCTGGTGACACTGTTGGGGATTTATACTGAACCAGCATGGCTATCACAGCATCTTGCAGGGGCATGCTATTCCATCCGGTTTGCGTTTAGTTGGACCATCATTTATCTTTCAACAGGACAATGACCCCAAACACACCTCCAGGCTGTGTAAGGGCTATTTGACCAAGAGGGAGAGTGATGGGGTGCTACGCCAGATGACCTGGCCTCCACAGTCACCAGACCTGAACCCAATCGAGAAGGTTTGGGGTGAGCTGGACCGCAGAGTGAAGGCAAAAGGGCCAAAAAGTGCTAAGCATTTCTGGGAACTCCTTCAAGATTGTTGGAAGACCATTTCCGGTGACTACCTCTTGAAGCTCATCAAGAGAATGCCAAGAGTGTGCAATGCAGTCATCAAAGCAAAAGGTGGCTACTTTGAAGAACCTAGAATATAAGACATATTTTGAGTTGTTTCACACTTTTTTGTTAAGTATATAATTCCACATGTGTTAATTCATAGTTTTGATGCCTTCAGTGTGAATGTACAATTTTCATAGTCATGAAAATACAGAAAAATCTTTAAATGAGAAGGTGTGTCCAAACTTTTGGTCTGTACTGTATTTTTAAAATTCTACCAATAAATCATGATCGGCAGGACTCCTGCTATCCACCACTGAGGAATGCTTATGCACACCCAAAACACACATGTGTATATAAAGGCTTATTAAATATACTGTAGATATATTACAGCTTACACATATATTTGCTTAAATTATTAGTCAACAGCAAATGGTAAAAAGAATTAAACTAAGAAATAGGAAAAATAAATTTAATTCATTATTCGTTTGTCTAGAAACCCTCATCTTAAATCTGTAGGCTGAGAGACAAACCACCTGCTGTTTGGCACTGGGCACCAATGCAGTATCAATACGGTCTTCTAATCTTTAGTATTACTGGTGACACTTAATCGGTATGTGATATATTATATGTAATGTAAAATATCTATTGCACATCAGATTTTGTAATAATTTAGTCATCAATACTTTCAATGCATATAAGATCGTTAAAGAAAAACAGTACATATAACATTTTCTAAACAAGATAAAACCAGATGCTCCTAAATTCTCCTTAATAAAAGTCTTAAAATTAGTGTGCTCTGAAGTTTGTTTTTGCTGGAAATGATTAAAGCCTAGTAAAACCATAAAGCACATAATACTATTGTTCTGGCTTGTACCAAAAATATTTTTTACTTTCTAGGAATATAGATCAAAATACAAGCAGCAGAACAACACGTCCAAGTCTAGGATTTTTTTAAGAAACTCATTGTCCATGTATGACTTCAAAATAGATGAAATAGAAATAGCCGCAGGTGCTTAGTAACAATGTTACACAAAAAATGCTATTGCTACAATCTATACTCACTATAATGGATACTTGGAGAGAAATGTCATCAGTTGCAGGATCAAGGATGACATCATGGGAGTGAGATGAAATCAACTAAAGGTACAATTCTCTTTATTTTTTGAAAAAGATCTAAAAAGGTCAAATTGTGTTTTCTGGTGTAAGAAAGTGGAGGTGTTGCCCACGTTCCCCCTTGAAGACTTGTATTTTGTTGCAATGCGTTATGACGTTTGAATACTTAATCTGTATTGATAGTGATAGGTTGTGTTCTGCCCAGCACTAGGTGGTCAACAGGGTAATGGTTTAGATTAGCTCAGAGTGTGAGGGGCTAAAGTGAAGGGACAGTGGGGAGGTTCCTGTCAGGAGATACATAGGGCCTAGCTTGCAACTAGAGCAGACCTCTAATCTGATTCATCAGCAAAGCCACATGAAGTGGGTTTCCCCCAAGCGAGTGGAGACCGAGGCAATGGTTAGAGTGATCCGGAGTAGAGACAAAGAAGAATGTTAGATAGAGTGAGTGATTCTCAGGATACGAGGCCTAGAGCAGGAAGCCTAGCGGGACGGTACGGAGTTATCTGACAGTTAAGTTACAGAGCAGCACTGAGAAGGAAGGCGGGACGAAAAGAGAGAGCCCCTTGCGGAAGGTCCAAATCGTTGGCAAGCAGAGAAGCTAAGTAATGGCCATAGTGGCATAAGTAGCTCCCCTAAGGGGAAAAGGAAGCGGAACTGCGGGTTCAGAAATAGGACTCTCGCTTACCAGTTAGTGTTGCTGTTGTTGCTGACTAGGGAAGCTCCCGAAGTACTGTGCTGGGTGGTGGTGAAGCTAGAGAGAGGCTAATGGACAAAAAGTGAAGCGAGCTCAGGAAGGAACAGGAATGGGTATGAAGATGTCCTATGTTCTAAGAGAAACGTCCACAAAGTTTTGCACCTGCTATCAACTGTACATACTTCCCCGTAAGTTATTGTTTGGTAAAAGACAGTTTATTTTTGAGTGCTGGTCTCCCCCATTGAACTCTACAACATCTGGTCCTGGCCAGCCAAAGTCAATGGCATCATGCGGTCTGCAAGGCTGTAGTACCCCCACAGATAAAGTCCACACACCCAGCCAGGACCTCCATTTTCCTGTAGCGTGCTGGGGTGTGGAGACGAGTACCTGACCCACAGCTACCGCCCCGCGCCATGTTACACAGGTGTGTCATTTTACAGAAATAATCAAATCTACTGCATATTATATTATAAAGCTACATCCATGGTCAAGATTTGATTCCCCATTCCTCAGAACCAATAGGACAATGAGGGAAGGGGGGGTGATATTTTTTTAATACGGTTGTTGGATGTATAGTTTTGCAAGTCAGCAAAAATGGCGTACATGGCATTCTAAATGTGTTTTGCAAGGTATTTGAGATACAATTTTCTTTCTTCTACCATTTAAATGCTGCTGCTCTTGTATACCAGTTTCATGTAAAAAAAGGGCATACATCTTTATTAAATGTAGTGCTATTATCAATTATTTGAAAAACCGCAAGTACAGGTCTAAAAGACATATGGTAATTAATCTGGGACACGCCGTGTAATCCATCTTTTCTGCAGCCTGTATCAGAATATTGCTTAGTAAATCTCCCCCTGTGTCATACTACATGTTCACCATTATAATTTTCAGCAAAATCAAACTGAAAACTGAAGTGCTGAATATTTATTATGCTCATCTGCACTGTGCATTAGTAAAATGTAAAGCTGCTATGGAGTCTTCATAGTGTAATGCTACAAACACAATAAGCGCGATTGTTAGAAACATTTATCAGCAGGTCAGTCCCATTCCCAGAAGTCACTATGATAAATGAACACTAAGAACATCCAACTAACACTATAAGGAGCTGTTCCTACGTTTGTTGCAGAAATGTCAATGACTGTGGATCAAACTGAGAAAATTCATGCACTTGGTGCAGAAAAAAAAAATTTCAGATGAATGGCAAGGATTTTTTGTAAATTGCGGATGAATCTGCCGGGTGTGAATATATCCTAAGACATAATGAACTTCCACTGCAGACAATAACTAGTTTCTGCATTGCACTGTAACACCATATAGCATCTATTCTGCCCCATGGACTTTAATCTTTAAGTATAAATATATAAGGTTATTTATTTTATTTTACAGTTTGTTTTTTTTATTACAATCAAGAACATTTCTGTCCAGTGCATTAAATTAGTTAGCAATATTTTGGATTAATCGCCTGTGGGGCTTTATCAGCCTTACATAATCATCCCAATATGATAATCACTGCAGTATAGTATACCAATACAAATGACCAGATATACAGCAGCTCATACTGCAAAGAATACATTGCATAGTGCATTATAAGCATGCTCCTATGCTCAGCATTCCCATGCATGGCTTATAATGAATGGTTTTCCTATAATAAGCCTTATCTAAATTCACCCAGTCTATTCTTCCAAGCACTCCTGCACTTTGCATTCAGTCTTGTAATAGGTTTATTAATAGGAATAATTGTCCTTCCTGGTTCAAATCTCTGGCTACCCCAGACAAAAATAGAAGGAAACATGCAGACAGCTCTCCTGCCCAGACCATGGGGGTCCCAGTGATAATGCAACCCTATGATAACATTCAGGGGGCTGCACATGCATAAGAACAGAAAACTGCTCATTACCTGCAGGAATTGGGAAGACACTGTCAATGAAGGAAGTCTGTGAGAGGATGAAACAGAAAAAGAGCTGGATGTAAAATCCCATTGCCATAAGTCTGAGCACAAGCATGTTGGCAGGAAGAGCCCCTGAGCCCAGGCTGAGGGGGTTGTGTGTGCAGGAGTGACTGTGTGTGCCAGTGTGTCTGTGTGCACCCTGCTGCCTCCACCCAGAGAGTGGGTGTGTGTCTGAGTGCAGCCTGCTGGCTCTGCCACCTTGAGTGTGTGTCACTTGCTGTCAGGGGGTCTTTATTATGTGCCCAGGCTTTGCTCCAGCTCAGTCTCCCCTGTGCTGTCAGTGTGACCCTCCTGTGTGTGTGTCTGTCCGCAGTGAGGACATTCTCAATGGCAGTCCCTCAGGAGGCAGCCTGCTGATATATTTAACTCACACAGCTTGGCTGTCTATTGAATTATGGCTCAGAAAGGGGACCCTTACAACGAGCAAATCCAGAAACGTATTTTTACCTCACGTCTAGGTAACACAAAATAGGAAGCAGCAGCCATGAATCACTGAGGAGTCTGCGTCACCTACAAAATCCTGTCAGAAACAACCAGCTCCCTCCCGAAAAGCGGCTACATAGTAATAACATGACAGGAAGGTCACCCCTATTTACTCCGCTGTGACCCTTGTAAAAAAAAAAAAATGGATATAGGGTTGGACAGAGACAATAGAGGGCACCTGTGTAAGGATGGTATATGGGCCCCTCTTATCCCATAGCTGAGCATGAAGCACCTAATTATCTCTAACAATCCACCGGTAATTGTGAGTTATGAAATTTATTAGTTCAAATCCTAACATGAATATAATAATCGATAATTTAGGTCATAGGGGGGCCCTTAACCTATTGGGAGTTTTCTGTCCTTTTTTCTGTCATAAAAAACATTTGTGGCTAAATATTTGCTGGAAGTTAATAGGAACAATTTAACCCCTAGCCGCCAGAGCCATTTCCCCTTTTCCTCACCTTCTTTCTTTAAAGGGGTTGTCCCCTGGACGAAAGTTCATTTTAATCACTAGATCTTGGAATAATAATAATTTCCACAATTGGATGTGTTTAAATAAAATGTTCCTGTGCTGAGATAATCTTATATATGTGCCCCTGCTGTGTACTGTGTAATGGCCGTGTCTGACAGTGCAGGAACATGGTCTGATCATACCACAGCTCCTGGGCAGGGGGGGAAGCAAAAGAGTATACAGACATTACAGCATGGGATCACAGCTGATTCTTTTTGTGAGGTAAAACATTTCCCTGCCTGTTTTTAAACAATGTCTTACTTCAAAGAAAGAATCAGCTGTGATCCCGTACTGTAATGTCTGTATACTCTTTTGCTTCCCCCCCTGCCCAGGAGCTGTGGTATGATCAGACCATGTTCCTGTACGGTCAGATACCGTCATTACACAGTACACAGCAGGGGTACATTTATAAGAACTTTTGTTCGTGGAAAAAAAACCTTAAGTTTTGCTTCAACATAGCTTGTTTTTTTGCAGGATGAGTTATAGTTTTGAATATCACCATGCATTTTACCATACAACATACTGACAAAAATAGGGAAAAAATCTTAATGCAGTAAAAAAATAAAAAATGCAACTCCACCATTGTTTTTTTGGGTTTTGTTTTTACAACATTCATTATGCAGTAAAAAGGACCCAATGATATGATTCTCCAGGTCAGTATGCTCACAGCAATAATAAACTTATTTGCCCCGATTTATCATTTGTATTTTTTTAAGTCACTTTTCTTTTTTAATCTTGTAGTATTCATTGCATATTTTACACCAAATTCTTCAAACTGGTGCACGTGGTTCATGAACTTTGCGCAATATCAAACATTGGTTTTTGAGATCAATTAATTATTGCATTAGTGCCTGTTTTTTGCCCAGTTTTCGTTTTTTCTTGTTTTTCATTTAAGTCTATTTTATGTGTTTTGTTTCCATTTTTGTGTAATTATTTTACGTTGAATAGATGTAATACAGGTTAAAGACAGATGTAAAGAACATTTTGTACTTTATGCAAAATATATGATTATGTGCACCCTTTTGAAGAATGTGGTGCAAAAAAGAAAACGTACTTAAAAAAGATGAATAGGGGCCTTTCTTTTTTGCGACTTTTTACCTCAAACACTGCTGCGTTTTGCAAAAAGATGCAACGTCTACTCAAAAATAACTGGCGTACATAAAATAACTCTGGAGGCGGAGTACTGGAGTCCATTTGTGACAAATTTTGAGCCTTTGTGAAAAGTCACAAATGGCGAATCAAATGGAGACATCTGGAAAGCCTAAACTCTGGACTTACAGGATATTAATCATGTAAGGGATACAGTGAAATTCTAACAAAAGTAATAAATTCCTATTACTAAAATAGACTTCAATAAAAACACAAATATAATAAGTATATGGCACACACAAAAAAGAAGCATTAAACACTTGGGGGGGGAATGATGCGATATCAATAATTGATCCTTGGTCCTATCATTTTTTTTTTTTTTGAATTTGAGAGATTAAAAAAATTCAAAACTACTGTATGTAGAAAAAAATTTGGTTTGTGTCACCATTTTCTGAGACCTCTTAACATTCTTAATTTTTTTGTCGATGAACCTATATGAGAACTTGTTTTTTTTATTTGCATGTCGAGCTGATGTTTTTATCGATGCCATTTTGGGATATACTGTATATGATACATTAATCTCTTGTAATGAATTTTTTAAAAGAAGTGAAGTAGCTAAAAAACAGCAATGGCATATTTTTTATATTTAATCTGTTTATTCTGTGTACAATATTGGCTAATAAATTATATATTTTGATACACTGGACTTTTCAGAAACGATGTCAAACTTGCTTTTTTTATTATTATTTTTATTTTCAAATTAGAAAAGGGCCAGTTTAATTTTTTTTTCTTAATATTAAAAATATAATAATAATAATTTTCACTTTATTTTTTTAATCCCCTTAGAGGACTTGAACCTGCGATCTTTTTGCTTTTACTAAATACTGCAAACCAACAGTATTTCATATTATAGTAAAATTAACAATCGCTTATGACACCAAACTAGCAGCTGGGCTTCACAGGAGCACCAAGATGGCAGTAGTGGTGCCTTCAGTAGGCCCCCAGCTACCATAGCAACCCATTGGCTCTTTGCAATTTCTGCGGTGGGGAGGTGCAATCTGTTGAGCATGTGTCAGTTGTCAATTCCGATGTATGCTAAGTAGATTTTTGTCAGTGTACAATATGCACAGTGACAGTGCACTTGCTGGTCCTGATCAAAATTAACAAGTCGGTGAAAGAGAGCACTGTCAGTGTGCGTTGTAAGAAGAATACCCAGAGCGCAAAAAAGTGAAGTCAATTGCGGGAGTGATGCTGGTCTCTGCTTTTCCTGCACACTGGGTATTCTTACAATGTGCACTAACAGTGCACTTTCTTGCCGGCTCTTTACTACTGGTCAGAGCTGGCGAGCGAGGGCATACTCAGGCGAGCGAGGACATACTCACTGTGCATATTGCACAGTGACAAGAATCTACTGAGCATACGTCCGAATTGACAACAGTCCCGTGCTCAGTACAATACAGCTTGCTGAGACAATGCATCACTGATGATGCATTGTCTCAGGGTGGCGGCAGAGACTGTGGCAGTGACAGCAGCCTCTGCCCCCTGTTGTTGACAACTCATTTGAATATCCCAGCATGCATTGGGATTCTCAAACAAAGCATCATCCAAGAGGAAGTAGTAAAAAAAAAGTTGTTAGAGTAGAGAGGGAACGATAGGAACTTTTTAATTAAAGTATATTAGAAAAAAGATTAGATTATGACATTAAATATATAGGTATTCAGGATTAAAATAAATTGTAGTTTCAGACCAACCCTTTAAGCCAGTCACCTTCTCTGTTACGCCCAATACATAAACAGAGACGTTCTCTGTTCATGCGTTGGCCATAGTAGAGAAGGGGTCTGACTTAGCTATTTATGTACAACAAAATGCTACAATGAAACAATATTTTGCTTTCCGCTCTTTGAAGGAAAGTGTTATAAACTATAGCTTGTCACAGCACTATAAAAGTAAAAGTGCTAAATTTGGTACCAAATGGGAATTTAGGCTTGTGCTGGGTAGTGCGTGCATTTCTCTACTGGGGGTTCAGACTTGGAACTGGTGATGCAGTAAAGACCAGCTGCTGCTGAGGTCTAGCAAACCATCAGCAGCCAGGGAGAACGCAGTACAGTCGGCCTGATAAAGAATGAGATGTGGAAAGCTGCAGATTCTTGCTCTGAGGAGTCAGTCTGACTGGTGGTGGCACTTAACAGGGAGTAAATCATGGATTTTTTAAGACGAAGAGAGCTGCCAGCACTGACTAACAGAGTGCAACCCGAGACTGACTGTTCAACCAATCAGAAGCTAAACACTATACGCCACGTACCAAATCATGACCGTGGCCTTTGGATGGCCAAATATACCCTCACACCTCAGTATACAGATGAAAAAGACACTTAAAAGGAATCTGTCAGCACCCCAAATGATTTATATGTGCATGTACCATACAGACCAAAAGTTTGGACACACCTCATTTAAAGATTTTTCTGTATTTTCATCATGACTATGAAAATTGTACATTCACATTGAAGGCATCAAAACTATGAATTAACACATGTGGAATTCTATACTTAACAAGAGTTCTGATCCACAACATGGAAAAGTAGGGGTGAGCAATGTTAGAGATCAATAACCCCCCATAATAGGACTTTGATATTAATTGTGGTAGGGACTACCGAAATAATGTGCAAAGAGCAAGGACAAAAAGAACTTTCGGACAAGGTCCCAAATGTATAAAAATATAAATTCTTTATTTGCATAGAAAAAAGGGAAAACACACATGAATCGCTCAGAAACAGTTAAAATCAATGAAAAAGCTAGGAAGTAGAGACAATATTATCAATAGTCCCATATCCATGAATCATTTGTGGAGAATATTTCTAACATGAATCATCAAGATTGCATAATCAAGACCCAAATTGGGTGCAAATTGAAGAAAATATCCTCTAAATTACAATTATACATGTATTGTAAAGGAAAAACCATCATAAAGCGGCAACAAGAATGATTCACGTTTTTAACAATATGAGACTTGTATTTAGAGTATTATAAATGGTTGTTAATAAACACTTCATTCATCTATATGGAGACTTGTCCCTAGGAACAATTCACTGGGTAATGCATTTGTCCATCTGTGCTACATAGGGTTAAAAATGAATAGCAGCTCAAAAAATGCTTCAAAAATAGACAATTGATTCACCAATGAATCAATAGAGTAATAGGGAAAAATACCCAACCATTTGTGCCATAAGGTAAGATCACATACTCACAATGACTGCAGCAGGGACTCGAGACTCTACTTCCTGCTTTACCCTACGCGCGTTTCGGCTGCACTTGCCTTCGTCAGGGGGTGGTGCATGAACGGGATGCCAGGGTTTAAAAGGCTGAAGCAGCCAATGACATAGGAGGGCGTGTGATTAACTGGCCAATCAATGCAGGGAGGGCGTGAAATGACGCATGTCCGTCACCACCCTACCGCCGCACCCACGGCAACCGCGTCATGTGATCTCAAGGCTCGCTACCACGTGGGGAACACGTGATCGCGAGTCCAAGACCACATAGAGATACGGCCAGCGAGGGATGGTTTTTCCTTTACAATACATGTATAATTGTCATTTAGAGGATATTTGCTTCAATTTGCACCCAATTTGGGTCTTGATTATGCAATCTTGATGATTCATGTTAGAAATATTCTCCACATATGATTCATGGATATGGGACTATTGATAATATTGTCTCTACTTCCTAGCTTTTTCATTGATTTTAACTGTTTCTGAGCCATTCATGTGTGTTTTCCCTTTTTTCTATGCAAATAAAGAATTTATATTTTTATACATTTGGGATCTTGTCCGAAAGTTCTTTTTGTCCTTGCTCTTAACACGAGTTCTGTTGGCATTGCTTATATGGGCACTCTGCTGGAACCATCTCAATGGGACAAGCAGTATTGTTCATTTTGGGGCAATTTATTGGAACTATTTTCGGTAGACCTACTGCTGACACTCTCTGTTGTTATGCGGTACATTCAGTACTTGTGGCTGGGGTTTGAATAGGAAATATTCATGAAAACAGGCAAGAATGTTACATTAAAACCACTTCGCGCCAGAGCCTCTTTTTGCCTTCGTGACCGGGCCAATTTTTTCAATTCTGACCACTGTCACTTTATGAAGTAATTACTCTGGAACGCTTCTACGGATCCCCCTGATTCTGAGACTGTTTTTTCGTGACATATTGTACTTCATGATAGTGGTAAAATTTCTTTGATATCACTTGCATTTATTTGTGAAAAAATCGGAAATGTGGCAAAAATTTTGAAAATTTTGCAATTTTCAAACTTTGAATTTTCATGCCCTTAAATCAGAGAGATATGTCACACAAAATAGTTAATAAATAACATTTCCCGCATGTCTCCTTTACATCAGCACAATTTTGGAACCAAAATTTTTTTTTGTTAGGGAGCTATAAGGGATAAAAGTTGACCAGCGATTTCTCATTTTTCCAACAAAATTTACAAAAACATTTTTTTAGGGACCACATCATATTTGAAGTCACTTTGAGGGGTCTTTAAGACAGAAAATACCCAAAAGTGACACCATTCTAAAAACTGCACCCCTCAAGGTGCTCAAAACCACATTCAAGAACTTTATTAACCCTTCAGGTGCTTCACAGGAATTTTTGGAATGTGGAAGAAAAAAATTAACATTTAACTTTTTTCACAAAAATGTTACTTTAGACCCAATTTTTTTTATTTTCGCAGGGGTAACAGGAAAAAATGGACCCCAAAATTTGTTGTGCAATTTCTCTTGAGTGCGCTGATACCCCATATGTGAGGGAAAACCACTGTTTGGGCGCACTGCAGGGTTCGGAAGGGAAGGAGCGCCATTAGACTTTTTGAATGTAAAATTTGTTTGAATAATTAGCAGACGCCATGTTGCGTTTGGAGAGCTCCTGATGTGCCTAAAAAGTGGAAACCCCCCACAAGTGACACCATTTTGGAAACTAGACCCCTCAGGGAACTTATCTAGATGTGTGGTGAGCACCTTGAACCCCAAGGTGCTTCACAGAAGTTTATAATATTGAGCTGTAAAAATAAAATTTTCACATTTTTCCCACAAAAATGTTTTTCATCCCCTAATTTTGCATTATCATAAGGGTAATAGGATAAATTGCACCATGAAATTTGTTGTGCAATTTCTCCTGAACACGACGATACCCCATATGTGGGGAAAACCACTGTTTGGGCGCACGGCAGGGTTTGGAAGGAAATGAGCGCCATTTGACTTTTTGAAAGTAAAATTTGCTTGAATAATTAGCGGACGCCATGTTGCATTTGGGGAGCTCCTGATGTGCCTAAACAGTGGAAACCCCCCACAAGTGACACCATTTTGTAAACTAGACCCCTTAGGGAACTTATCTAGATGTGTGGTGAGCACCTTGAACCCCCAGGTGCTTCACAGAAGTTTATAATATTGAGCCCGAAAAATAAAATTTTCAAATTTTTCCCACAAAAAATGTTTTTCATCCCCTAATTTTGCATTATCATAAGGGTAACAGGAGAAATTGCACCATTAAATTTGCTGTGCAATTTCTCCTGAGTATGCCGATACCCCATATGTGGGGGAAAACCACTATTTGGGTACACTGCAGGGTTCGGAAGGGAAGGTGCGCCATTTGACTTTTTGAATGCAAAATTTGTTTGAATAATTAGCGGACGCCATGTCGCATTTGGGGAGCCCCTAATGTGCCTAAACAGTGGAAACCCCCCACAAGTGACACCATTTTGTAAATTAGACCCCTTAGGGAACTTATCTAGATGTGTGGTAAGCACATTGGGAGACATAATAAACAAATCAGTAGCAGGTGAAGAATTGGTTTTATTTATTTTTTACGCCGTTCCTCGTGCGGTATAAGTGATGAGTTAATTTATTCTTCGGGTCGGTGCGATTACAGAGATACCAGATTTATATCGGGTTTTTATGATTGCCACTGTCACACACTAAAAGACGCTTTTTTTTTGCAAAATCTAGTTTTTGCATCGCCATATTTTGAGAGCTATAATTTTTCCATATTTCGGCCGACAGAGTCATGTTACGGCTTGTTTTTTGCGGGACGAGTTGACATTTTTATTGGCACCATTTTTGGGTACGTGACATTTTTTGATCGCTTTCTATTCCGTTTTTTGGGAGGTAAAATTAACAAAAACCAACAATTTAGGAATTGTTTTTTCAGTTTTTTTTTTATGCCGTTCTGCGTGTGGTAAAAGTGATAAGGCAGCATTATTCTTCGGGTCAGTACGTTTACAGCGCTACTACACTTACTGTATTTTTTTTATGTTTTGGCGCTTTTACACAATAAAACAATTTTATAGAAAAAAATATTTTTTTTGCATCGCTTTATTCTGAGCTAAAACTTTTTATTTTTCGGCTGATGGAGCTGTATGGTTCCTTTTTTTGCGGAACAAGATGACGTTTTCAGCGGTACCATTTTTATTTCCATTTTGCTTTTTGATCGCATTTTTTTCCACTTTTTGTTTGGCGATATGAGGAAAAAGCATAGTTTTTTCTGCTTTTTTTATTTATTTTTATTACGGTGTGCACAGAAGGAGTTAATTAGTGTGACATTTTATAGCTTGGGTTGTTTCGGACGCGGCGATTCCAAATATGTGTACTTTTTTTGTTTTTGCATAAATATCCGGATTTATCGGTTTAATATTTTATTTATTTATTTTGTGATTTTTTTTCTTAACAGTTTGAAAACATTTTTTTGACTTTTTTTTTGCATTTTTACTTAGTCTCTGTATGGGACATTAATTTTTATTTTTCTGATCACTGATCTCATGTAATGTAATAGACATATATTACATTGTATGAGACCACTGCTGAAAGTTTCACACTGTGTCTCCTGCTGGACTCAACTTGCAGGCTGAGCCTAGCAGGACACCATATATGGCAGATCTGGAGGCGGTCATGTGACCTTAAGCTGCCATAACAACGGCAGGTCCTGGAAGGTATCAGGGGTCGTCGGAGAGGTAAGTAGACGACCCCCTCTCCTCTTGCTATCTTCTGTATGCCGCGATCACTATAGATCGCGGCATATAGAAGGTAGCAAAGGGTTAACATCACTGGGATCTGATCCAATCAGGTCCCGATGATGTTCCCTGTCAGAGCTATCACTCTGCATCGCACCTGCAGCGCTTGCAGGACCCTGGGGGTCCTGAGCGCTGCGGGACCACCCACCGTTTTTAAACGTCGGCGCTGCACAGAGCCCAGGCAGCGCCGACGTTTATCTACAGTGGGCGGTCGGGAAGCGGTTAAAATCTGCTTTGGAAATAATTTAAATAAAAAGCAAATGCTCAAAGCATAGTGGTCTCACTCTAATTTAGGGTAATTGGTTGTGGGGTTACAGCTGTGGTTTGAGTTGTTTTTATTTTTCTTTTTTATATACATTGTACTTTTTGAAAGGTCATAAAACACCTTTGTGGGACATTTTAACATTATATTTTTTATTGCTGAAATCCTTTGTAAGTGGGGCTGAAGTATTAGTCCTACTTAAAGGGGAAAATACAGCTTATTACACTGTACTGTAGTGCTCATCTGATTTGGTTACTATCTTGAACCCAGAAATCAGTGATCACTAAGTTGTTCTCGATCAGTAAGGAGCATGTCAAATGTAAAAAAAAAGTATCAAAAAATATTTTCTTTTTCATTTATTGCATATACAGTGCCTTGAAAATATTTTAATGTTAAAGTTTCCAGTCCACTATAAGTTTCTATGACTCTTTTAGGGGACTCAATCTATTACAAAAAAATAAACACCTCTGAAGCATCACATTGGTGGACTGTTGTTGCTGGGACACCAAATTTGGCATAAGACATTTAGAGATGCAGTGCGTCACCCAAGTTCTGTAATGGATTGGGGAAAACAATGGTTAACACAGTCAATGGGTCAAGGAAGCAGATGGAGAGGTTTGATCCCATACTCCTCTAACTTCTGTCTTTCTATTTATGACTATACAATACTGCACTGTCCTACATGAATTGATTTCTTATTCATTCTGGTGCCTATTAATAATAGTCCTATAATTATAAACACGCTGTTGTTTTGTTGTCTATAGTGAAATGGATATGAGTCAGTATGGTCTATTTTTATGTAATTGTAAATACCACTGCCTAAGAATTAAAGGCTGGGAAGTTAAATATAAACTAGATGACACTGCACTACATTATTGTAAAATACTAAAGTACACTACTTGCCTGTTGAGTTTCTGAAACCCAGCAACTGGAATCATTGGAATACTATTTCTGAGTCTTCAGTAAGTACACATATTTAGAACAAAGGGCTTTTAACTGCTTGTGTAATCATGGTTCCTTTGTTCGCTATTTGTAGATACTGACCTTATTAAAAAAATAACAAAATACAGAATCATATATTTCAAGTAACCATCCAGTCTAAAATACAAATTAGACTATACTTGTCAAATGTATTGCTAACATCCTTCATGCCCTACTTAGGTACAACGGTGCCAATGTTGCGTGTTACGTCTGTCAGAGGCCACAGGCTCAAAGAGGCTGCTTTGGACAGACTTGGTACAAGCCACTCTTGTCTGGCAGAAACCTCGACCACCCTTTAACAACTGTACACAGATCTGGTCTTATAATGGAGTCCAGTGGATTGCTTCCACAGAAAGGTTGCTGTCCAGAAGTGCGAACCAGAGGAAAGAAGGGTCGCCAAGCAGGGTCAAAGCCGAGAAGTCGCATCAACGACAAAATCAGGAGATAAACGGATAATCAAAATTCAACCTCGAGTCAGAACACAGGAAATACAATACAGACCATAGGAGCCAAGAAACAGAGCCTAGTACTAGCTATACACACTAATAACTGCCAGCTAGAGACTGTCTGCTGGGGTTTATATAGAAAGGAGACCCACCCATGGCTCACAACAGAAAGCTAATTCCCTACCAGCTCACTGCAGCAAACACAAGTGAAAGAAAAGGGGAAACTAGTCTCAGCAATCTGAAACCTAAACACCCACACACTTGACATCCAGCAGTTTTAGTGTGGTGCCACCGAGAGACCAGGGCAAGGGCTACAGCAGCAGGTTCAGACACGCATGTGACATTGCGGAGTATTAGTCCCCTCTGATCATCAAAGAAAGGTCGCCTTGCCGTGGTTGATGGGCACACATGAATTGGTCAATTTATATGTGTAAATACATTGTTTTCTAAGATGCAGACATCTTTGTGCTTACAGAGTGCTGCTGTATTCTTTTGTTTGTATATTATGCTGTCATGGCAGCTTGTACCTGTTCACAGTTGCTTTATTCTGTTCGGAGGTGCTTGTCAGTTGTTTTATTTTTTTAGTGGATTCATGCTGCCCAAATCTCAGGCAGCATGAATCGCAATCTGGCTGCATGAGTGTAGACAGGTAATTAGTCTCTGAAATGTTCAAGCGTTTCAGAGAAGTTATACTTAAAAGATCCGGCAGGGAATCATTGCCAGAGACTAGACTTTTCTAGCCCTGCCCTGCCCAGCACAGTCGGAGGTGATTGACTGGTCCCTGCCCATGTACTCACTAGGGAGAGAGCTGTCAATCACCTGGAGCTTCACTAAAAAGAGCCGCCTAGGGACAGAGCTGGACTAGTCTTGACTTGGCCATTCCAAAACTTTAACTTTATGTTCATGTTTATGTTCATCTTTATGCATTCACTTTTAGAACGATTTGTGTGCTTTGGGTCGTCATCTTGCTGCATGACCCCTTTTTTTAACATTCAGCTCATAGACAGATATCCTGACATTTCCTTTAGAATGTACTCTGGTATAATTTGAAATTGTTCCATCAATTATGGCAAACCATCCTAGCCCAGATTATGTAAAACAGGCCCAATCCATGGTACTACCACCACACAGATGGTATGAGATTTTTATGCTGTAATGCAGTGTTTTTATTTCTCCAAACATAATGCTTTTCATTTAAAAACAAAAAGTTCTATTTTGGTCTCATCTGTCCAGAAAACATTGTTCCAATACCCTTGTGGCTTGCCAAGTGATATTTAGCAAACTGTAGATGAGCAGCAATGTTTTTTTTGGAGAGCAGTGGCTTTATCCTTGCAATTCTGCAATGCACACAATTGTTGTTCACTGTTCTTGCGATGGTGGACTTATGCACATTAATATTAGATAGTTAATTTGCTTACCGTTACTTGTTTAGTGGTTACCTTAGTTTCTTCGTGAGCTCGTAGACCAGGGGCGTATCTAGGGGGGGCAGGCAGGGCATGTGCCCCGGGCGCAGCTTGCAGGGGGGCACAGCAGGGCCGCCTAATGCGGCGGTAAGATGTGTCCCCCCCCCCGGCGGCTGCGTTCTGCCACCCCCCAGACTGGGAGTCGGCAGTTCTCTGAGTAGGGTGTCAAGCTGACACCGCGCTCAGAGAAGTTGCAGCTACTGGCTCCCAGCGTTGAAGCTCTGATCTCAGGATCATCAGAGCGACGCCAGCAGCGTGATCCAGTCATGTGATCACACTGCTGACGTCACTCACCGGCACTGCAGCTCAGGCAGATGCGGCCATTGGTGGAAAGTGCTCCACACTGGAGCTGAAGACACCGAATATGGAGGTGAAGATTAATTGTGGGGGATAATTTATGATATGGCTGGGGGGGTGGATTTATGATATGGCTGGGGGGTGGATTTATGATATGGCTGGGGGGGTGATTTATTATATGGCTGGGGGGGTGATTTATTGTATGGCTGGGGGGTGATTTATGGTATGGCTGGGAGGATAATTTATGGCATGGCTGGGGGGTGATTTATTGTATGGCTAGGGGGTGATTTATTGTACTGCTGGGGGGTGATTTACTATGGGGGGTGACTTATGATATGGCTGGGGGGAGATTTACTATGGGGAGAGATTTATTGTATGGCTGGGGGGGACATTTAGTGTGGGGGGAGGGGTGGGGATATTTTGTGTGTGGGTGATTGGTGCGGACACAGAATGAGGAGGATGGGTGCATACGCAATATGGGGAGCGAAAGAGGGGATTGTATACGGACACAGTATGGAAAGCGAGGGTGATGTTATCTGTGCAGACCCAGTATGGGGAATTGGGGGGATGTGTCAGGAGTTAAATATATGAGGAAACAGTATGGTTAGCAGGGGATGTGAGAGAAGACAGTAGGAAGAGGAGGGGGAAATAATGGGGGGAGAAAAGTGTGAGTGGACACAGAATAGAGACTGAGTAGTGTGGGGGGAAAGTGTAAGGGCACAGCCAGGTGTAAGGAGCTGAATCATGTATCTGTTCTGTCCGTTTTTTGCCCTTATCCAAAATGGAGCCGCATGTACCTGTGCTGCCCTTATCCAAGATGGAGCTGCATGTACCTGTTCTGTTTGGTTCTGCCCTTATCCAAAATGGAGTTGACAGCCTCGGGGGCCATCTTGTTTCCTGTCTGATATCTCCTGTTTCCTGTTTGCTATATATATATATATATATATATATATATATATATATATATATATATATATATATATATATATATATATGTATATATATAAAGAGACTCTGGCCAACTATACTTTGCTTGTGTATCTTGTATCTTACCTGCTGCCAAGCTTGAAGGACTTGCATCGTGCCTGTTGCTTCTCTACATTGGGATTCCCCACCTGTTACCTGCCTGACGTTTATCCGGACTTTCATCTGTGTGCAAAGACCCGCTCTGCATCCACCTGCAGTTCAGCTTGCTGTCTGCAAGGAGCCTGGTCTGGGCTCAGGATCTCGTGGACTGTGCGTTTCTGGACCTGGGACATCTATCGGTTTGTACTGACATCACAACCGTTTCCAGAGACTGTTTACTGATCGCTTATAGCCTATACCTGCCTGCTATAATATATGCTTTCCTGCTTGAATATATCCTGTTAATACGATATATCGTGTTTGTCTTCACTCCGACCCACGCTATCGATCTCCATAAGTATAAAGTATATAGCTGACACCAGGAGGGCACAGTAAGCCGATGAGGGGGCACAGTATAGAGACTGGACCTTATAGGGGGGACACAGAGTGAGTGAAGAGGGGTCCCAGTATGGAAAAGAGAGGGCAGTGTGGAGAGCATGGTAGCCCCCCCTATACCCCAATAAAAGAGGGGTCTCATGAGAACATGAACACTGGATTGAATTAATTTTATCAATTTATGGTTCTCAGTACAGTTTAATAATTGCCTGTGTATGGCTTTTTGGGGTCAAAGGTTATGCTGTGGGCTCTGGTGTCCACGAGCAGGTTCTAACCAGTTTGAGCCAGTTATTCTTGGCGCTCTTTTGTGACCTCCTGATTGGTTGTTTCAAGAAAGTGCGGGAATTTCAAATGTATAAATAGAACAGCGTGTCTGGGGTCCCCTCATTATCCTGTGAAAAGAGCGAAGACCCCACCTTCCCTCCCTTAATATCAATAAAATTCTGTATGTTGTGCTGTTTATTTGTGGGAAAATTGCCCAGTTTCTGGGTGGATTGGATTAATCTGTTGGTAATTTATTGAGTTTTATTGGTTAATAAATTATTCAATTTAATTTATTTAGTTACCCTAAATAAACATCACGGCCATTTTCTTCCAACTGGTGTTGTGTGTCATTATTTCAGGTTATTTGCACAAAATGTGTTCTGTGTTACCATGTACCATAAGAGGGGCAGTGTGTGGGTCATATTTTGTGCAGGGAATATAGTGAGGGGCAATTATTTATTCAGAGGCTCAGCGTAGGGCAGTTATTTTTATTATAATGACACTGCTATCTTTAAGGGCATCGTGTGGGGATGTGCAGCAGAAGACCGGAGAAGATGGAAGTCTGTGGAGACGGCTGTGGATGAGAAAAGTCATCATGGAGTCTGGACAAGATGGAGAAGAAAGAGAACGACTCCAGATCCAGAGACAACGCCATCTATAAGGTACATGGATGTAAATTTTATTTGTGATACTGACTAATGCTCATATTTTTATTTATGTTTGTAGCATTAAAGGGGTTGTCCAGGTGTGTGATGAGTCTGCAGTCATACTATGTGACTGCAGACTTCGGAATTCTCACAGTGCGCACTGCACATTGTCAAGATTCTCTGGTGTCGGCGATTTGTATACTTGCGGTCACATGCTGATTAGACATGTATGGCCTCACTCAATGACAATGAATTGAGCGAGGCCGGACACGTCTAGTCAGAATGTGGCCAGAAGTGTACAAATCTCATACTTGTGCTCACATGATCATCCACTGTTGCCACCGGCAAGGTAGAATCCTAAAAGTGTGTAGTGCATGCGCTGTGAGAATTCAGAAGCCTGCAGTTACATAGAGTGACTGCAGACTTTAATCTCAAATCTGGACAAGCCCTTTAATTATAAAATGAAGCCCTGTAACTAATCCTAATAGTGAATAATATACACGCTGTCAGGATTCAGCTCTGCTTGCTGGTTTAAGCAGTCATCACATGGTCACTTCACTTATATGTGATTTTCTTACTTACGGTCACTTGACTACGAGCTTCTCTTCCTGCTTCTCTCAGTTTTCCACTGAACATTGAGAGAATTAAGAAGAGCAGCTTGTCGGCATGTGACTAAGTATGGAAATCACATATGTGCTGGGGGGGGCACCAAATTGAACTCTTGCCCTGGGTGCCAGAAAGCCTACATACACCTCTGTCGTAGACTATTATACCCCTTGCTATTGGAGTGATCTTTGTTGGTTGATCACTCCTGGGTAGGGTAATAATGGTCATGAATTCTCACCATTGGTACAAAATCTGGCTGTGAATTGGTCCAAACTCTTTAGAGATGATTTTGTAAGCTTTTAAAGCCTGATGAGCATCAACAACTCTTCTTCTGAGGTCCTCAGAAATCTCCTTTGTCCGTGCCATGATATATTTCCCTTCCAAAAACTGTTGTGAAGACCAAACTTTGATAGTTCCCTGTTATTTAAATAAAATTTAATTGAAAATACACCAGACTCTAATTCTCCTAGGTTCACATACTTTTGCCACTCCCAGACATATGATATTGGATCATCTTCCTCAAGAGAAAAAATTACAAAGTCTAATATTTTTGATTTTTTAATTTATTTCTCTTTATATAGTATTAGGGCTTGTGTGAAAATCTGATGTAGTTTTAGGTAAAATGCATGCAGAAATATAGAAAATTCTGAAGTATTAAACTTTAAACCACCACTGTAGGTCTTATGAGTTATGATAATTGCCATAGCCTCTTCTATGTCTTGACTTTGCAAAAATTGTGCAGAACTGCATTTTATGTAAAGGAATTATCTGTGCTAAAAATGTAATTAAGACAGCTATGTGTTAAAATTCACTCATCCCCTACAAGGACATATTTTATATATTTACATTTAAAATGACAGAACCACAAAATTAGTTTTGTCAAATCTTGCAAATGACATAAAAAAATCAAAACTATTACTAATACTGTGCAAAAGTTTTAGGCAGGTGTGGAAAAAATGCTGCAAAATAAGAATGTTTCCCAGAATAGATATGTTAATAGTTATTTACATTAATTAAGAAAATCTAAAGTGAATGAACAAAAGAAAAATATAAATCAAATTAATATTTGCTTTGGCCACCCTTTGTCTACAAAACAGCATCAAACCATCAATTCTTTTAGGCACACTTGCTTGCAGTATTTAAAAGAACTCAGCAGGGATGTTGTTCCAAACATCTTGCATAACTAACCACAAATCTTCTGCCTACATTTATCTGAATTGAAGATACCACTAATAATGACCAAATCCCCAACTCCTTTTGCTGTAATGCAGCCCCAAAGTTGCAAGAAACCACCACCAATACTTCACTGTTGCCTGCAGACATTCATTATCATACCGCTCTCCAGTCCTTCTGAGAACCAACTGCTTACTGTTACAGACGAATATATTTATATAAAAAATTATATATAAAAGTTGAACTCATCAGTCCAAAGCACTTGGTGCCATTTTTGTGCACCCCAGTTCCTGTGTTTTTCTGCATAGTTAAATCGCTTGTAGTGTTGAGCGAGTATGTTCTGTTAACCCTTTCGCCGAGTATGCTCGGCCCAGCTCCGAGTATTTATAGCTGCTTGGTGATAAGGTTAAATCGCTCCCGTGTGCATGATTTGCGACTGTTTGACAGTTTTATTACATGGGAGGAATGTCTATTTCTTACATATTCCTCACATGTAATAAAGCTGCCAAACAGTTGCAAATCATGCACACGGGAGTGACTTAACCTTATCACCGAGCAGCTGTAAATACTCGGAGCTCGGCCCGAGCGTACTTGGACAGAACATACTCGCTCAACACTAATCGCTTGGCCTTGTGTGCATATCAAAGATATAGCTTTTTGGTAGCAATTCTTCCATGAAGACCACTTTTGGACAGATTTCTCCGAAAATTGTATGGGTGAACTGGGTCCTACTAGTTGCTGCCAGTTCTCATCTGATGACTTCAAAGGAAACTAAGCATGATGTGTCTTATCTGCTGCACTGTTTTCTTGCCCAACCACTACGTCTCCGGTCTTTAACATTGCCCTTTTCTTACTCTCCTCAATACTGAGAAATAAAGGCAGATACTTTGTTTTCAATACCATCATTTAGGTGTCTGATTAGCTCCAAATTTATTCAGCAGCAGGACCAGGGGTGGATTAAGAGTAGCAAGGGCCCCGGGCAGTTTAGAAGGCGCGCCCCCCCCCCACCTGATTTATCACGTGACATGTCACATGATCCCCTGTGATAGATCATGTGATAGTTCACGGGAAATTAATTTGGCACAATATTAATTGTGCTGCCTCATCTGAGAGCAGCACAATATTGGGGCAGATACCCTGATTCCAGCGATGTGTCACTTTTTCAGCTGCTTGTTGTCATTTTGAGAAAATCACCTTTTTATCTGCCGCAGCTCTCTGAATGCTGCGCTCTGTATAGCCCCGCCCACACCACTGATTGGCAGCTTTCTGCCCATGCTCAGTGTACACAGAAATCTACTGATCAGTGATGTGGGTGGGGTCCTACAGAACTTACTAGTCAATTACCTTCTGACAAATCAATGATTTTATCAAAACAACACTAAGCAGCCCAGTAAGTGACACATTACTGGAATCAGTGCCTCTAACCCTACATTATGCTGCTCTCAGATTAGGTGGCAAAAACCTGATGACAGATTCCCTTTAACCCCTTAATAACATCTGACGTACTAATACGCGTCTGTGCCCTGGGACTTAAGAGCCAGACCCGTATTAGTACGTCATATCTTTAATGCGGCACCGCGACTTAAGTCGCGGTGACAGCATTAAAGTTACGGTGCCATCCTACCTCCTGGTAGATGGCGTCATCATCCCGGGGGCTGTCGCCACCCCCCTGCACCAGCGATCGCTGTGATTGGCTGTTCAAATCTGAACAGCCAATCACAGCATTTCTCACTGTTTCCGGCAATGTGATTGCCGGAAACAGTGATCTGCAGCCTAGGATCGGTGCTCCTATGAGCACCGATCCTAGACTGTTGCTAGGACACCCCAGCCCTGGCCCCGGACTGCTATGATCGGTGCGATCGCCGATCACATCGATCGCACCAATCGTAGCGCGACCGCGCGGTGACAGGGCGGTCATGGGGCGGTGACCGGCTTGTGACCTGCCTGTCACCGCCCCATGACCCCCTGTAATGTGACTCAAGCCCCCAGACTGCTGTGATTGGAGCGATCAATGATGACATCGATCGCTCCAATCAGAGTACCTGAATACAGGTGACCAGGCGGTCACAGGGAGGTGTCACCCCTCTGTGACCCCCTGTGGTGCGTGCTCTGCTCCAGCCATGTCTGATTGGTGCAATCAGTGTCACCAATCAGATGGCTGGGGCACAACATGCACCACAGGGGGTCACAGAGGGGTGACACCTCCCTGTGACCGCCTGGTCACCTGTATTCAGGTACTCTGATTGGAGCGATCGATGTCATCAATGATTGCTCCAATCAGATTACCTCCACCTGTCACCACCCCATCATCACCCTGTGACCGCCCTGCAGACCCTCACATTTGGTGAGGATTTCTACAGAGCGATCACATCTGATGTGTCTGTGCTGGGCCTTGTAGTGCCACAGAATATTCTCACTGTTCCAGTCGCTGCTGCTGCCGCTGCTCCTGGATCTTCTGTTCCAGCGTCCTGGATCTTCTGCTCCAGCTCCTGGATCTTCTGCTCCTGACCTGCTGTGGTTCCTGCTCCAGAGCCTGCTGCTGATCCTGCAGAGAAGACTTTGGTAAGTCTGTTCTCCCCTCATCCACCCCAATCCCCCCTCCCCCCTCTTTTTACCCCCCCTTACCTTTTTTTTCTGCGTCCTGCAGCGGTCTCCAGCTCTGGTCCGAGTCTCCAGCTCCACTCCCGGTCACCAGCGCCGGGCTCCTGGTCACCAGCGCCAGGCTCCTGGTCACCAGCGCCAGGCTCCTGGTCTCCTGCACCGGGCTCCTGGTCTCCTGCACCGGGCTCCTGGTCTCCTGCACCGGGCTCCTGGTCTCCTGCACCGGGCTCCTGGTCTCCTGCTCCGGGCTCCTGGTCTCCTGCACCGGGCTCCTGGTCTCCTGCACCGGGCTCCTGGTCTCCTGCTCCGGGCTCCTGGTCTCCTGCACCAGGCTCCTGGTCTCCTGCTCCGGGCTCCTGGTCTCCTGCTCCGGGCTCCTGGTCTCCTGCTCCGGGCTCCTGGTCTCCTGCTCCGGGCTCCTGGTCTCCTGCTCCGGGTTCCTGGTCTCCTGCTCTGGGTCTTCTGTTCCAGTCCTGCTGACCCTTTGGTAAGTCCATCTCTGATCTCCCCTCATCCACCCCAATCCCCCTCTTCCCCCTCTTCCCACTCCCCTGTCTTTTTACCCCTCTTCCCACCCCAGTGTCCCTGTTAATTCTTTTGCTTCTGTTCTCCAGCTCCAGTACCGGTCTCCTGCACCGGGCTCCTGGTCTCCTGCACCGGGCTCCTGGTCTCCTGCACCGGGCTCCTGGTCTCCTGCACCGGGCCCCTGGTCTCCTGCACCGGGCTCCTGGTCTCCTGCACCGGGCTCCTGGTCTCCTGCTCCGGGCTCCTGGTCTCCTGCTCCGGGCTCCTGGTCTCCTGCTCCGGGCTCCTGGTCTCCTGCTCCGGGTTCCTGGTCTCCTGCTCCAGGTTCCTGGTCTCCTGCTCTGGGTCTTCTGTTCCAGTCCTGCTGACCCTTTGGTAAGTCCATCTCTGATCTCCCCTCATCCACCCCAATCCCCCTCTTCCCCCTTTTCCCACTCCCCTGTCTTTTTACTCCTCTTCCCACTCCCCTGTCTTTTAACCCCCCTTCCCACCCCAGTGTCCCTGTTAATTCTTTTGCTTATGATCTCCAGCTCCAGTACCGGTCTCCTGCACCGGGCTCCTGGTCTCCTGCACCGGGCTCCTGGTCTCCTGCACCGGGCTCCTGGTCTCCTGCACCGGGCTCCTGGTCTCCTGCTCCGGGTTCCTGGTCTCCTGCTCCGGGCTCCCGGGCTCCTGCTCTGGGTCTTCTGTTCCAGTCCTGCTGACCCTTTGGTAAGTCCATCTCTGATCTCCCCTCATCCACCCCAATCCCCCTCTTCCCACTCTCCTGTCTTTTTACCCCTCTTCCCACTCCCCTGTCTTTTTACCCCCCTTCCCATCCCAATCCGCCTCACCCCAGTGTCCCTGTTAATTCTTTTGCTTCTGATCTCCAGCTCCAGTACCAGTCTCCTGCTCCGTGCTCCTGGTCTCCTGCTCCGAGCTCCCGTCTTCCTGCTCCGGGCTCCTGTCTTCCTGCTCCGGGCTCCCGTCTTCCTGCTCCGGGCTCCCGGTCTCCTGCTCCGGGCCCCCGGTCTCCTGCTCCGGGCCCCCAGTCTCCTGCTCCGGGCTCCCGGTCTCCTGCTCCGGGCCCCCGGTCTCCTGCTCCGGGCTCCCGGTCACCAGCGCCGGTCTCCTGCTCCGGGCTCCCGGTCTCCTGCTCCGGGCCCCCGGTCTCCTGCTCCGGGCTCCCGGTCACCAGCGCTGGTCTCCTGCTCCGGGCCCCCGGTCTCCTGCTCCGGGCCCCCGGTCTCCTGCTCCGGGCCCCCGGTCTCCTGCTCCGGGCTCCCGGTCACCAGCGCCGGTCTCCTGCTCCGGGCTCCCGGTCTCCTGCTCCGGGCTCCCGGTCTCCTGCTCCGGGCCCCCGGTCTCCTGCTCCGGGCTCCCGGTCTCCTGCTCCGGGCTCCCGGTCACCAGCGCCGGTCTCCTGCTCCGGGCTCCCGGTCTCCTGCTCCGGGCTCCCGGTCTCCTGCTCCGGGCTCCCGGTCACCAGCGCCGGGCTCCTGGTCACCAGCGCCGGGCTCCTGCTACGGGCTCCCGGTCCTGAAAGAACAGAGAGGACTTTGGTAAGTAATCTGATCTCCCCTCATCCAACCCAATTCCCCTCTTCCCACTCCCCACACATTTGTGCGCACATCCAGCAGCCGCCGAGTATTGATCGGTGGCATAGTTCACCAATCCACACTCGTGCTCGCTGTTTGCACCACATACAGTATTTCCTTTTTCCACACACTCTAAATAAAGTACTGACACACACACACTCTCAAAGAATTGACACACACGCAGCACATACATAACAAACAATGTCCAGCTCATCCCAAACTCATTATTCAGCGGAGGAGGCATACGCTATTCTTGCCTCCGACACTGACAGTGAGGGTGAGGATCCCACATTTCTTTGTTTTTCCGACTCCTCGTCGTCTTCCTCCTTCTCTTCTTCCTCCTCTTCCTCAGGTTCTGCTGGCCCGCCCCGCCGTCGTCACAGGAGAGATGTTCCAGCGCCCCCCACTACTGAGCCTATATGGACTTCGCCCCCCGAAAATTATGAGCCGCTGATTCCTGATTTCGTAGCGGAATCAGGAATCAAGTTTGACACCACCGGCCTCACAGAAATAGACTTTTTCAAAGTCTTTTTCTCTGAGGATTTTATAAACCTCATGGTGGGCCAAACTAATTTATATGCTCATCAATTTTTAGAACAAAACCCCTCTTCATCATTTTCTAACTGGTCTCCTGTAGACGCAGTAGAAATGATGAAGTTTTGGGGCCTGGTCCTTCTTATGGGGATCTTGAAGAAGCCCGAGCTTCGGCAATACTGGAGTGTTGACGTTTTGTATAACACTCCAGTGTTCCGAATGGTCATGCCCCGGACACGTTTTCAGGCCATCTACAAGTTCTTGTATTACCAAGATAATGCAAGGTGTCCTGCACGCGATGACCCGAACTTTGATCGTCTTTTCAAAGTTCGGCCGGTCATCGAACACTTCAACAACAAGTTTGGTGAAGTGTACGTGCCCCAAAGGGACATTTGTGTGGATGAGTCCTTAATTTCTTTTAAGGGGCGGCTTGGATTCCGGCAGTACCTGCCCAGTAAGAGGGCAAGGTACGGGATCAAGCTGTATAAACTTTGTGAGAGTACCTCAGGATACACTCACAAGTTTAGAGTTTATGATGGGAAGGACTCCCGGATTGAACCCCCTGAATGCCCCCCTGTTCTGGGAGTGAGTGGGAAAATTGTGTGGGACTTGGTGCACCCACTGCTTGATAAAGGTTATCACCTCTACGTGGATAACTTTTATACAAGTATCCCGCTCTTCCAGACCCTCTCTGCGCGACGTACCGCAGCCTGCGGTACTGTCCGCAAAATTCAGAAAGGCCTCCCAAAGACGCTAATTGGGCAGCTGCTCAAGAGGGGTGAGAGCAGAGCCCAATGTAGCGACTACCTGTTGATGGTCAAGTACAAGGACAAAAGGGATGTCCTTTTCTTGACCACCATACATGGTGATGGCAGCACACTCAGCACTGTACGAGGTTCCACTACACAGGTCGTCAAACCAGACTGTGTAGTGGGGTACAACAAGTACATGGGGGGAGTTTATCTCTCTGATCAAGTCCTCCAGCCATACAGTGCTTTGAGAAAGTCCAGAGTGTGGTACAAGAAGCTGGCCGTGCACATTGTACAGATGGCAATGCACAATGCTTTCCTTCTGTCACAATGTGCAGGCCAGACTTCTGCGTCGTACCTTCAGTTTCAGGAAACAGTTATCAAGGCCCTGATATTTGGCAGCGGTGACAGAGAGGGCCCCAGTACTTCTGGAATTGAAGGACCAAGAATTGTACCAGGCCAGCATTTCCCAGGGCAGATCCCTCACAGCGGAAAAAAAGGAAAGTCACAAAAGAGGTGCCGAGTGTGTTATAAAAGTGGAATACGCAAGGACACCATTTATCAATGTGACACCTGCCCTGACAAACCTGGCCTGTGTATGAAAGACTGCTTCAAAAGGTACCATACTTCGATGGACTATTGAATTAATTTCTGAAGTATAACAACCTGACGAACACTGCACAGCTGACGTAGTGTTCGTCAGGTTGTCATACATCAGTTGTGTAGTGTTCGTCAGATTGTCCTACACAACTGATGTATAACACTACATTACAAAATTCAAAAATCAACTAACACTACCAAAAAGGGGGCACTTGTTAGGCATTTCACTGTTTAGGCACATCAAGGGCTCTGAGAACATGACATGACGCCCGCAGACCATTCCATCAAAGTCTGCGTTCAAAAGCGTCACTCCTTCCCTTCCGAGCCCTTACATGCGCCCAAACAGTAGTTTTTTTCCAACACATGGGGTATATGAGTACTCAGGAGAAATTGCAAAACAACTTATGGGGTGCAATTTCTCCTAGTACCCTTGTGAAAATATTTTTTTTTGCATTTTTGTGGAAAAAATGTTTTTTTTTTATTTTCACAAGTCAACATTATGATTTTCTGAGAGGCACCTGGGGGTTCAATGGGCTCACCACACATCTATATAAGTTCCCTGGGGGGTCTAGTTTCCAAAATGGGGTCACTTGTGGGGGAGCTCCAATGTTTAGACACACAGGGGCTCTCGAAACGCAACATGGTGTCCTCTAACAAATTGGAACCATGTCGCGTTTGGAGAGATCCTGTGTGTCTAAACATTGGAGCTCCCCCACAAGTGACCCCATTTTGGAAACTAGACCCCCCAAGGCACCTATCTAGATGCATAGTGAGCACTTGGAACCCCCAGGTGCTTCACAAATTGATCCATAAAAATGAAAAAGTGTTTTTTTTTCACTTATTCAATTTTACGAATCAATTTGTGAAGCACCTGGGGGTTCCAAGTGCTCATTATGCATCTAGATAGGTGCCTTGGGGGGTCTAGTTTCCAAAATGGGGTCACTTGTGGGGGAGCTCCAATGTTTGGGCACACAGGGACTCTTCAAATGCAACATGGTATCCGCTAACAAATTGTCGGCTCAAATTGTTAGCGGATACCATGTTGCATTTGAAGAGACCCTGTGTGCCCAAACATTGGAGCTCCCCCACAAGTGACCCCATTTTGGAAACTAGACCCCCCAAGGCACCTATCTAGATGCATAGTGAGCACTTGGAACCCCCAGGTGCTTCACAAATTGATTCGTAACAATGAAAAAGTGAAAAAAAAAACACTTTTTCATTTTTATGAATCAATTTGTGAAGCACCTGAGGGTTCCAAGTGCTCACTATGCATCTAGATAGGTGCCTTGGGTGGTCTAGTTTCCAAAATGGGGTCACTTGTGGGGGAGCTCCAATATTTGGGCACACAGCGGCTCTCTAAATGCAACATGGTGTCAGCTAACAAATTTAACGCAAAATTGGCTCAAATTGTTAGCGACACCATGTTGCGTTTGGAGAGCCGCTGTGTGCCCAAACATTGGAGCTCCCCCACAAGTGACCCCATTTTGGAAACTAGACCCCCCAAGGCACCTATCTAGATGCATAGTGAGCACTTGGAACCCCCAGGTGCTTCACAAATTGATTCGTAACAATGAAAAAGGGAAAAAAAAAACACTTTTTCATTTTTATAAATCAATTTGTGAAGCACCTGAGGGTTCCAAGTGCTCACAATGCATCTAGATAGGTGCCTTGGGGGGTCTAGTTTCCAAAATGGGGTCACTTGTGGGGGAGCTCCAATGTTTGGGCACACAGCGGCTCTCCAAACGCAACATGGTGTCGCTAACAATTTGAGCCGATTTTCCGTTAAATTTGTTAGAGGACACCATGTTGCATTTAGAGAGTCCCTGTGTGCCCAAACATTGGAGCTCCCCCACAAGTGACCCAATTTTGGAAACTAGACCCCCCAAGGCACCTATCTAGATGCATAGTGAGCACTTGGAACCCCCAGGTGCTTCACAAATTGATTCGTAACAATGAAAAAGTGAAAAAAAAAACACTTTTTCATTTTTATGAATCAATTTGTGAAGCACCTGAGGGTTCCAAGTGCTCATTATGCATCTAGATAGGTGCCTTGGGTGGTCTAGTTTCCAAAATGGGGTCACTTGTGGGGGAGCTCCAATATTTGGGCACACAGCGGCTCTCTAAATGCAACATGGTGTCCGCTAACAAATTTAACGCAAAATTGGCTCAAATTGTTAGCGACACCATGTTGCGTTTGGAGAGCCGCTGTGTGCCCAAACATTGGAGCTCCCCCACAAGTGACCCCATTTTGGAAACTAGACCCCCCAAGGCACCTATCTAGATGCATTGTGAGCACTTGGAACCCTCAGGTGCTTCACAAATTGATTTATAAAAATGAAAAAGTGTTTTTTTTTTCACTTTTTCATTGTTACGAATCAATTTGTGAAGCACCTGGGGGTTCCAAGTGCTCACTATGCATCTAGATAGGTGCCTTGGGGGGTCTAGTTTCCAAAATGGGGTCACTTGTGGGGGAGCTCCGATGTTTGGGCACACAGGGACTCTCTAAATGCAACATGGTGTCCTCTAACAAATTTAACGGAAAATCGGCTCAAATTGTTAGCGACACCATGTTGCGTTTGGAGAGCCGCTGTGTGCCCAAACATTGGAGCTCCCCCACAAGTGACCCCATTTTGGAAACTAGACCCCCCAAGGCACCTATCTAGATGCATAGTGAGCACTTGGAACCCTCAGGTGCTTCACAAATTGATTCGTAACAATGAAAAAGTGAAAAAAAAAACACTTTTTCATTTTTATGAATCAATTTGTGAAGCACCTGAGGGTTCCAAGTGCTCACTATGCATCCAGATAGGTGCCTTGGGTGGTCTAGTTTCCAAAATGGGGTCACTTGTGGGGGAGCTCCAATATTTGGGCACACAGCGGCTCTCTAAATGCAACATGGTGTCCGCTAACAAATTTAACGCAAAATTGGCTCAAATTGTTAGCGACACCATGTTGCGTTTGGAGAGCCGCTGTGTGCCCAAACATTGGAGCTCCCCCACAAGTGACCCCATTTTGGAAACTAGACCCCCCAAGGCACCTATCTAGATGCATTGTGAGCACTTGGAACCCTCAGGTGCTTCACAAATTGATTTATAAAAATGAAAAAGTGTTTTTTTTTTCACTTTTTCATTGTTACGAATCAATTTGTGAAGCACCTGGGGGTTCCAAGTGCTCACAATGCATCTAGATAGGTGCCTTGGGGGGTCTAGTTTCCAAAATGGGGTCACTTGTGGGGGAGCTCCAATGTTTGGGCACACAGGGACTCTCTAAATGTAACATGGTGTCCTCTAACAAATTTAACGGAAAATCGGCTCAAATTGTTAGCGACACCATGTTGCGTTTGGAGAGCCGCTGTGTGCCCAAACATTGGAGCTCCCCCACAAGTGACCCCATTTTGGAAACTAGACCCCCCAAGGCACCTATCTAGATGCATTGTGAGCACTTGGAACCCTCAGGTGCTTCACAAATTGATTTATAAAAATGAAAAAGTGTTTTTTTTTTCACTTTTTCATTGTTACGAATCCATTTGTGAAGCACCTGGGGGTTCCAAGTGCTCACTATGCATCTAGATAGGTGCCTTGGGGGGTCTAGTTTCCAAAATGGGGTCACTTGTGGGGGAGCTCCAATGTTTGGGCACACAGCGGCTCTCCAAACGCAACATGGTGTCGCTAACAATTTGAGCCAATTTTGCGTTAAATTTGTTAGCGGACACCATGTTGCATTTAGAGAGCCGCTGTGTGCCCAAATATTGGAGCTCCCCCACAAGTGACCCCATTTTGGAAACTAGACCACTCAAGGCACCTATCTAGATGCATAGTGAGCACTTGGAACCCTCAGGTGCTTCACAAATTGATTCATAAAAATGAAAAAGTGTTTTTTTTTTCACTTTTTCATGGTTACGAATCAATTTGTGAAGCACCTGGGGGTTCCAAGTGCTCACTATGCATCTAGATAGGTGCCTTGGGGGGTCTAGTTTCCAAAATGGGGTCACTTGTGGGGGAGCTCCGATGTTTGGGCACACAGGGACTCTCTAAATGCAACATGGTGTCCTCTAACAAATTTAACGGAAAATCGGCTCAAATTGTTAGCGACACCATGTTGCGTTTGGAGAGCCGCTGTGTGCCCAAACATTGGAGCTCCCCCACAAGTGACCCCATTTTGGAAACTAGACCCCCCAAGGCACCTATCTAGATGCATTGTGAGCACTTGGAAGCCTCAGGTGCTTCACAAATTGATTCATAAAAATGAAAAAGTGTTGTTTTTTTTCACTTTTTCATTGTTACGAATCAATTTGTGAAGCACCTGGGGGTTCCAAGTGCTCACTATGCATCTAGAAAGGTGCCTTGGGGGGTCTAGTTTCCAAAATGGGGTCACTTGTGGGGGAGCTCCAAAGTTTGGGCACACATGGGCTCTCCAAACACAACATGGCGTCCGCTAATTATTCAAGCAAATTTTACAATCAAAAAGTCAAATGGCGCTCCTTCCCTTCCGAGCCCTGCCGTGCGCCCAAACAGTGTTTTTTCCCCAAATATTGGGTATCTGCGTGCCCAGGGGAAATTGCACAACAAATTTTGGGGTCCATTTTTTCTTGTTACCCCTGTGAAAATAAAAAAAATTGGGTCTAAAGTAACATTTTTGTGAAAAAAGTTAAATGTTCATTTTTTTCTTCCACATTCAAAAAATTCCTGTGAAGCACCTGAAGGGTTAATAAAGTTCTTGAATGTGGTTTTGAGCACCTTGAGGGGTGCAGTTTTTAGAATGGTGTCACTTTTGGGTATTTTCTGTCATAAAGACCTCTCAAAGTGACTTCAAATGTGATGTGGTCCCTAAAAAAATGTTTTTGTAAATTTTGTTGGAAAAATGAGAAATCGCTGGTCAACTTTTAACCCTTATAGCTCCCTAACAAAAAAAAATTTTGGTTCCAAAATTGTGCTGATGTAAAGTAGACATGTGGGAAATGTTATTTATTAACTCTTTTGTGTGACATATCGCTCTGATTTCAGGGCTTAAAAATTCAAATTTTGAAAATTGCAAAATTTTCAAAATTTTCGCCAAATTTCCGTTTTTTTTCACAAATAAACGCAAGTGATATCGAAGAAATTTTTCCACAATCATGAAGTACAATATGTCACGAAAAAACAATCTCAGAATCAGGGGGATCCGTTGAAGCGTTCCAGAGTAATTACCTCATAAAGTGACAGTGGTCAGAATTGTAAAAATTGGCCCGGTCATTAACGTGCAAACCACCCGCGGGGCTTAAGGGGTTAAAGGAGCTGTAAAGACAAAAAAGTTTGTATTAAAAAAAAATACAAGCCATTTGTGAAATTAACTTTTTTTCATTGTTAATTCACATTAGACTGTATCTTCAACACT